>NW_028327180.1:9810000-10435000 GCF_987537825.1 Furipterus horrens
AGCTACAGAGCCTGGGCAGGGTGATATGGAGGGTCTGCTGTTGCCCATGCAGCAGACCCATCCATTGGTAAGCAGTCTATAACAGAACTTAAAAAAAAAAAAGTCTAACCACAACTATGCAAAAAACCCAAATACCAAAGAAAAGTAACAAAAAACACACGAGAAACAAAAATCCCAAGTGTTTAACGACCTAGTTTACGCCACCATTTCCCTGGGCCCACGCTCAACACAGCTGTGTCTGGGTCCTCCTCTTGTTTGTATTCTTAAATCCCATTCTGAGCCATGGGCCATCTTCTCGGATCCCCTGTTTATTCTGGAGACCTAACCAAAGAAGCCTCATCCCTTCCTGTGTTTATTAGCTGCCTACTGTAATACGGAATTGCAACACACTCCCTGCAGGCTACAGCTACTGCTTCTGCTCTTGCTGACCCTGCAAGGCCTTCTCTGTCTTCCGGAGAACCTTCTATTATATAATGCTTTCCCTCTCACAGGGGGGCTTCTCTTTCCATATCCTGTGCTGTTTCTCTGCACTTCTGGATGTGAAGGAGAAGACTTCAGAGCCCCCCTGGACTCGCAGGTCATGGGGAAGTTTCTTCTCAGTAGTAACACGACCTGACTGAGTCTATCACAGTGATACTAACACAAGCTGGCTACTTCTCCTCCCTTTGTTTTCTGGACTTTCTCAGGCCCTCCCACTTGCTTCTCTCAGCCCTCCCTGACAGTCATCACAATGTTTCCATCTGAAATAACTTTCCAGGAGCTTCTGTTTAGATAAGACCTCAAAGGTCTAATCTGTTCTCTCTGCAGAATCGTCTTCAAACTCCAGGACATCAGCAGAGGCACTGCCCAGGGTTATTGCCCCCAAACGATACTGAAACATCTTTTTTGTTCTTATCCAGGATATTTGAACCATGCACAAAAAATTCCTTAGCCTACTCCCATTCATTTGTAGCTGTCCTCAAACATTTGATGAATAAAATTTTTAAAAGGATCATCCAAAATACCTCAATTTGGGGAGACAGACTAGTGTTATAATTCAGAATGTAGATTACGACCAGGCTGCCTGAGATTCTCATTCAGATCTGCTCCTTCCTACCCAAACAACCTTCATTAAGTCACTTTACCGCTGTGTGCCTCAATTTTCTCATCTGTAAATTGGGACAATGTTTCCCTTGAAGTTATCATAAAGGATAAATGTGCTTCATTATGTAAAGTGCTTAGAAAAATGCCTGGCACAAAATAAGTACTATATCAAGTGTTAGCTATTAATGTTATTACAACTAGTATTGATGGAAGAAAGTTAGATACTAACTTACTGAATAATCTTATAAGCATTTAAAGCTCATTGCAGTGTGTTTTACTATTTTAAAAAGAATTTCCAGCCAATATACAAGATCTTTTTCCACTTGTCAGTAATTTCCTTGGATAACTATACCATTCAAACTGAAGTAAGGTTGTTCTTAAAATATTTATAATCAAGAGTACCTAGGACTGCCTTATTCTTAAATTACACATTGTCACAAGACAATCTCATAGATATCATATATACATATACTATAATGTGATTTCATTTTAAAATTAATTAATAGTTGTTTTTCTCACATTACCTTTTCTGACATTATTATTACTATTTGTATCATTTATCTTAAATACTATCTGCAATTACTTCCAGGAAGAAGAAAATGTTGTAATTTATTGTTCTGTTTTTTAATAATGAAATCCTATGTAGATGGATGGATCTGAAATATCTTCTCGTATCAGTTCATTTCACATGCAATATTACAATACATAGCCTGAAGTAGAAACAGAAGCTAAAAATAAAAACACATCTCTTAGCTTGCAATAAGCATGCTGTTCCCCTATAAAGAACAAATAAACTTACCAAAATAGAAGTTTAAGAAAGTACCCCCACAAAGAGAAATTATTTAGAAAAAATACAGTCTCAGATTTGGAAAAGAACTGAGATGTCAAATAGTCAAAAGTTACACCTCATATACCAAACATTTATAAAGCATTCTTTTTCTAATTGCCAATGACCATTGTTACTCAAAAGTAGCTGGAATCCATCAGAACTCACCTCCAAGGTCCTGTTTCTGCCATCTTGAATAAGAAGTACGTTCAGTACCTTAAGATACTTTGTGTGATGCGATTTCTAGTTCTCAGCTGTCCTAATTGTTCTGCTCAAATCATATTCTTATTTACCAGATTTCCTCTGAAATAGGCAATTTCAAAGTTTTGTTTTATTTTAAATGTAAGACATATACATTTTAATTTAATGAAGCACCTAGGCCGAATAATGTTTTCTTAAGATAGTGACAATTTTTATCCTGTTTCTTCTGAAGTTCCCTTAGAAAATAGTAGCAACAGAAACAGACTTAATCCCCAAATAGAATGATCTGTTTGGGTATATCCCAAAACCTAAAGCATGCTATAATCTTTTTTTTTTTTTCTTTCTATACAACCATCAAGTGCTACCTTACTGCTTTTAAATTCCAGTCCACTACTTATTTTCTATGTGGCTCAAATTAATTTCTCCAAGTTTTCTATTACTGAAAAAACTGGTTCTAAAAATAGCAGTTTGTTATGCCTTAATTGTAAGATTAGAAAACAGAACATGAACCTGATTAAACATATTGCTCAAAGTTCCAAATGAAATTCAACACGAAGTGATTCTCTCCTCTTCAACCTGTGAGAAATTAAGTCCATAACTTCTCAAGGATAATAATAAGAAAATTCTCCCTAACAACTCTTCTCTGAATGAACAGCTGTATACACCTGCTGTCTTCACCCATTCTTAGTGTAATCCCACCTTAGATTGTGTAACTATGGGGACAGAGATTTAGGAGAGGATGCCACAAAGAATGTCCATTCAGCACGTCAGGTGATTGCCTTAGATCTGGAGCAGCATGATACTGGGGGCTTGTTATCTGTCTGCAGAGGTTAGAGGTAGAAGGTAAAGAATGGTCATAACCAAGAGAAAAAGGGAAAGGAAAACATATTCCTTTTTGAAATTTGAAATAACTCATGGTCTAGCCAAGTTAATTTTTACAAAGAATTACATGAAAACACCAAAGCCAATGTGTATAGAATTACTAAATCCATGCTAGCGGTGATGCTGATGGGGCTTGGGTGGCTGACATGTTCTGTCCGAATAAAGTTCAGATAGGATAATCATAAATTATGGAGAGAGAAACAGGCACCATAGTAATCTTAAAGTACATTTTTGGGGGGAGATTTATGAAAATGCCCATAAATTAAATAATATATTAAGAATCAGAGAAAAGCAATCATGTTATTGAAAACAGTTGTGCTTCATTTCCAAGTTTTATTACATACCATAGAAAAGTAATCTAAAATTCATAATGAGAACCATCTTCTATTCCATTTAAAACTTATTTTTAAAGGGAAATGTAGGGAACCGCTTTGTGTGGTAGCAGAAACTGTAGCCTCTCTGTGAGCTAGGCCTTGCAAAAGACCTGTAAGTCTCAACCAGAAAACCTGGAAAGCTGGAGGCAGGCATGACCTGATAACTGCACCAAGGGTTCCTGTGGGAAATCAGGCTTAAAGAATGTAATTATGCTTTGAAGCTTCCTCTTCTCTATATATCTCATGCTTATCATAAACAAAATATCCAAAATATCATACTGAAAAAGTGTATGAAGATCTGCACCTGGTGATCATCTGGGGCCAGAATGTCCAGCAGACCTTGACTTAAAGCAATCACTGCGATCCTTTCATCGATATCTGTAATCCACAGACGGTGATAGTATCTGAAGTGTTTGAGACTAATTGGTGATTTATTTATACTGACTGTATACCCCCATTCATACTCTTCTCAAAAGGCAAGAGGAAAGGGAGTTTGGTGCTCCTCTGTTCTTGAGAGAATTGCCACCTCTTTTCCCCTCCCAGACAAAAGGTAGTGTCCAGGACAGATTATTCCTGTCATCTGTGATCAGGAGACTTACGAGGGACAGAGTCATCCTCACTGGGCAGCGGCAAATCATCACAGGGAAAAATGTGTATTTTACTGAGAGAGGTTTTATATCTTGAATTAATAATAAAACTTTAGCTTGTTACTTAACATTTTGGCCAGAAATCCTGAGCTTTATCCTGTGTACTTACATTTATCTAACACGGCATAGCAATAATTCTGCAACAATTTAACCATTGTTAGTATAGAAGGTTTTCAGTTAAACCAACCAAAGCTTACGGAGGGTTTTTACAATGTTTGCTTTAATATCCAGGTGAAATGGGCAGATTCTAATGTCCCCAACTCAGAGAGGGTGGGGTACTTTGCTTAAGGCAACTATCACATGCAACTTGAAAACAATCCCAAGATTTAATCTAGGACTTTTATAAAACCTGAGAGAGCATTTGATTCTAGTCTATGTCTGGGTACCTAGAAAGAGATAAATAATTTAATTGCATATCTTGGAATTAGAGACCAAAGCTCTTGTTTATACTCTAGGAAGTCACAATTAGAAATAAATGGATTTTTAAAATTTACACTGCATCTGATATTGAACTGACATTTCTTTACTAGTCATTGTCTATTTATTATGCCATTCTGGTTGAGTGAGAATGGTGACGCTAAATTTGGAACTTTCAGGGTGCAAATTGTTTTTGCTGTCTGTATTCAATGAGGAATGGCCTTTCAAGAGAATCATTCAAAATTGCTCTCATGGTCTATAAATATAGCCAGCAACCTACCTCACTAGTAACTTACACTCTCTGAGCACTGTGTAAATGTGCAGTTCACAGCTTTTGTATTTACCTAGGCATTAGGTTATTAGAATTTGCATAAACTATTTTTTAAGTATAGTTAGTATGCAATGTTATATTAGTTTCAGGTGGACAATATGATGATTCAATGTTTGTATACCTAATTCTAGGAATCATTAGTCACTGTGCAAACGTATCACAATATTATTGACTATATCCCCTTTCATCTTTTTTGCCCAACCCCCATCCCAATCTCCTCTGGCAACCATCCCTTTAGACAATTTTTTTGTGCGTCTGCTTTTGTTTGTTTGTACTTATTTTTTATTCCACATATACATGAAAGCATATGGTATTTGTCTTTTTCTGTCTGATTTCTTTCACTCAGCATAATGCCCTCTAGGTCCATCCATGTTATTTCAAATGCAAAGATTTCATATATATGATATATATCATATATATATATATACATATATATATATATATATAACATCTTTTTAAATCTGTTCATCTATTGATGAACACCTGCATTGCTTCCAAATCTTAGCTTTTATAAATAATGCTGCAATGAACATAGGGTTGCATAATATCTTTTCAAATTAGCGTTTTTGTTTTCTTCAAATAAATACCCAGAAGTGAAATTTCTGGGTCATATATTAGCTCTATTTTTAGTTTTTTGAGGAATCTCAAGGCATGGAAAGAAATGGGGATTTCTCCGAAGAAGACATGTAGATGGTCGACAGACGTATAAAAAGATGCTCAATGCCACTAACCATCAGGGAAATGCAAATCAAACCCACAATGAGATAGTCAGGATGGCCATCATCAAAAACTCAACAAGTAATGTGTTGTCAAGGTTGTGGAGAAAAGTGAACCCCTATACACTGTTGTTGAGACTGCAAATTGGTGTGGTTACTTTGGAAAACTGCATAAGCTATTATTTAACTTCTTAAGTTAGAGACCACTGATGCCTCACAAATACACAGTGGTAAGAATTCCATTAATTACCCACTCTAGGGAATTTATCTAAATAAAATAATTCAACAGAGAAAAATTAAATATACTAATATTAATTACAGTATTATTTATAATTAGAAACCATTATAAATATCCTAACTGTCCAATGACAGAGGAATAGTTAAAGATTTAGGTAAATATTTTTAGCCAAAAATTATAATTATGAAGATAATTTGACGATAATTACAAAAATATTTATGAAATGATATGAACTGATTAAAGCACAATATGATTTTAATACTATAAGGAATAAATAAGCATGTGACATTGGTTAGAAGGACAAATGCAGTCAGTCTTAAGAGAATTTTTGTAAAAAATATTTTTTTCTTTAAAAATCCTTTGTGCTAATGTCTCACACACACATACACACACACACATGGTTTTGATTGCATAAAATAAAGTCAGTCCAATCATCTGATATGCAATAAGACAGAAATACTAGAATCCTACAGAGAAGGAAAACTCTGATTCCAAAAAACCTCCGCTGCCTTGCGGCATACCTCTTCAGGGGAAAGGCTTCCTCTACTTACTTCTGATTTCTTACACTAACTTTTAAGACTCTACAATGAATAAAACCGACTGAATTATTGAATCAACAGACAGATAATAGTTTCTCGAAAGCAGGTTTATATTCCAGAAGCAGAAATAGAAAAAAAGTATCCATAAAAATATGAAGTTATATATTGTTTATTGACCCTGGCTGGTTTGGCTCAGTGGATTGAGCGTCGGCCTGCGAGCTAAGTGTCGCTGGTTCAATCTTCCAGTCAGGGCACATCAGAGAAGGAAAACTCTGACTCCAAAAAACCTCCGCTGCCTTGCGGCATACCTCTTCAGGGGAAAGGCTAAGGGAGTAAACCCCGACAGAAAATCCGGAGCCGGAGTCCCTAAGGCGGTTTGACGCTGTAGTCAACACCGGCAACTCCTGCGGCGCACCTGAAGCCAAGCTGTATTGACTCCGTCTTTCCCTTGGACCCTTCAGCTGCGAAGAGAGGGGGGGTCTGCTGCATGGGCAACAGCAGACCCTCCATATCACCCTGCCCAGGCTCTGTAGCTTCAGCTTCACTGGAGAGGACACTCCAGCGTCATCGCAAGATGTCGATTCAACACGGGAGGAGACAGATACCGTGTCACTCCCGAGTCGGACTGCACAGCCATTCTCGGCGGTGCAGATAGACTCTTAAGAAGCTACACCATCATCTCTCGAGACGGACGGCTGCCGACGACGACTAGAATCCTAGCTTTATCAGAAATTTACCCATACTCTGTGCATGTCTGATAAAAGTGATAGGGTCACGTATGTTTGACTTTACTCTCTTCTGGGTAAATATTGCACATTTAGACTAGGAAAGGAGTGTTAAGTTGACCCGTAGAAGGAAATGAGTCTACAGATAAATTAAGCAATGACATTCTATGAAAACTGAGCCAGCATTGCTTGGGTAAGTAATAGTAATATTCTCACTGAGCGTGTTGGTCCCTTCACCATGCTTATTACTTACTGTGGTACATAACTGCCACAACTATGTTATGTGGTTGCTATTTTTATCAACTGTATTTTATAGATGAGGAAACCAATTCCTAAAGAAATTAAATGACTTGCCCTACATGGCAGAGCAAATAAGTGGCCTAATCAAAACAAAACCTGCTTGTTTAGCCCCAGAGCCTTTGACTTAAATCCCCATACTTCACCATCTCAATAAGAAAATGATCTTGTTTCTCCTCTACGCCGCAGGAAACCTGTACATTTAGGGAGATAGAGAACCACAGTGTCTACAAGTATACATTTTGTTGTCAGGTTCAAGTTGTTCTTTTTGAGCACAGGCAAGATTTTTCACTTCTGCCAGTTTCAGAACCCTCTTGGTAAAATGAAAATAATAGGAACACCTTTTTTATTGCAAAAGGTTGTTCTGATGTTTAAAGATATAAAATGCTATTGGATCTGGGGACATGGAACTTAGTATAATGGAAAATAATTTATTTGTTTCCTTGTTCCTAGGAATTTAGGTTCTGGTTCCGTTAAAAGAAACGTTGAGACATATTAAAGAGTTTAAGTGTTTACTTCAGCAAACATTGGCACCAATGAGGCAACACTGAGCTGGAAGTGCTTAGGAGCACGCTCTGGCGGGAAAGAGGGGCAGCAGTTTTTGAGAGAAGATGCAGAGGCAGAGGAAGGAGATCAATTTGACTATAATTTAAGGGGTTGCATGATTTGGGAAAGCCTAGTTGGCTATTGTGACTGGTTATTCTTCTTATCCTCCAGGCACTTACAGGAATGTAAATAAGGGAGACACCCCTTTTTCTCTTGTTAAGTAACAATTGAGTGCCACCATTGAACTTGGGAGTAACTTACAAGGGCATTTCTTTCTTAGAATGTATACGCTTTTCTAGATATAATGGAAATAGAAGACATTTGTTATCAACAAAAGCAAATCAATTTCTACTGAGAGTTTAGATTTTCCCTGTGGTTTGCTGTTAGACAGATGTGCTCTAAGGTTACTGTATTCAAGGATGACTACATACCACTTATAAAGATGACCCCCAAACTTTCTGTGTGTGAAATAAGACTAAGGTTGCCGCCAGAATTTTAGGTCAAGGAGAATAAGCTGAGCAAAGCTGATCTGTCTCATTTATTTTCTAAATTGACTTCCAGATTATTTTAAAACTCATCAATATGAAATGCAGCTGCATGACCAAATGGATAAAGTTGAATGCATGCTGATATTCATGTGTCCCTATCTAGGAATTCCAATCCTTAAAAGGCTTTATAACACTTTCACCTGATACTATTGTTTGATTCCAAGAAATATTATTTTCTGGGGTAAAAAAACTTCATACCTCTTAACTACAGGGAAAATCACTTACTTCTCTATTCTATGAGTTACTAATTAATCAAGGTAGCAATTTTTATGTCTTAAATCTAATTTCTCTTATTTGAACAATGTCTTAACAAAACCAGGGCTTTCCCCTATTTTAATTCTCTAAAGACAATTACCCCCCCCCAAAAAAAACATACACACACGCACATGCACATCATTATAAATAAATTCAAATTCTCTTTGGAAAGACCTTTTAATATCTGAACTATACTTGTAACTTTTTGAGTATTTTCTCATAGTCAGTAATCTGCTACAGGCCAGTAGAGGTTCCTAGGATTTCTGAACAAACAAAGAGATGCTGAATTGAATGGTAATTGCTTTCCCATTTCAAACTAGTTTGACCTTGGAGACCCTCTATCATGTCACATGGTAAAGAATAAACTGCTCAAGTAGAAAAGAAACAACTAAAAGAGAGGATATGAACTTCATCAGTCAGACATTTTAGTGCCTGGAGGAACTAGACTGTCTCATTCTTCGTGAACTGAATGATATTTCTAAAAGTGTTGCTCTTCCTTTCTTTCAGTTTTATGATACAGCTCCTCCTCAGCTTTTCAAGCCTTGCAGAAACCGGGCTTTTGTTACTGCTATTGTTGTTGTACCAAAGAAAGTTGCCGCCACATATTATGTGACAGACATTAACTTCAATGAACGCAGTCCTACAGGTTCGTTTCTTTTTTTTCAGATTGAATTTATTGGGGGGACATTGGCTTGCAGAACTAGACAGGTTTCAAGGGCATAACTCAACAAAATATCATGCGCACTCTGCGTCCTGCACCCATTGTGCAAGCCAGATCTTTTTCTGTCCCCATCCCCTCCTTTGCCCACTGTCACCTACCCCCCACCCCCTTCCCTTGGGCCCTCCCCACACTGTGTCTATGTCTCTGGGTCATGCATATACGTTATTTGGCTAATCCTACCACCTTCTTTCATCCCATCCTGCCTCCCACCTCTCCTCCAGCAGCTGCCAGCCTGTTCCATGTACCTATCCCTCTGTTTCTATTTCGTTCATCAGTTTATCTTGTTCACTAGATTCCACATGCAAGTGAGATCAGGTGGTATTTGTCTTTCTCTGACTGGCTTTTTTCACTTAGCATAATAATAGTTTCTAATTTAATGATTCTAGAAAGGACTGAGCAGAGCTCTTCTGAAGTTTATTTTTATCAAACACTGGAAACAAAGAGGTAGAGCATACTAAAATCTGTCCTCATGTGAAAGTATGCTGATATTTATGCCCATATATTATAGGTGGAGAATCTGTATAATTATAAATAGAACACAAAAATAACATCAACGTAATTATCCAGAATTGACAAATAGTAAAATCTTGACTTCTGTATTTTAAAAAATATTACATGTGTACACAGAGGATAGCAACCTAGTACAATGTATTTCACTTTGTGATGAAAAAAGCTAATGAAAGGAGAGGAATCCCTGCTGCATCTGTTGTTTAAAATGCTATTTAGGATATATATTTTTCACTTCTTTCCCCTTCTCCCTTTTCCCACATTTTCTAATTCCGAATTTCTTCATTTATAGCTTATTTTTAGAAGACAGAGCCTGCTGTTTCCTTTGCTCATTTTTTTCAACACCTATTTTACTAAGCTGGCACTTTCAGGTCCTCTGCTAGGCTCTGGGGATAGAACAGCACCCAAAGCAAACCTTGCCCACTCCCTTACGGAACGGCACTCAGGTTGTTAAAAAGAACCAATCCAATCCCCTCTAAAGTAAACCCCAAACTGCCGTGGAAAAGTATGTATGGAAATTTGAGGTAATCAAAGCCAGGGAACGCTGATCCAACGAGACTAAGAAATCTGCTAAGTGAGGGGCAGAGAGCGTAGCAGGTTGACAGAGCAGAAGCTGCCAAGGAGCAGAGTGGGCATAGAAATCTAAATCCTTGGATGAGCAAAGGAAGAGTGAGGGCAAAAGTCAAGCTAAAGAGGTTGTTACATGTAGACCAGGTAGGTTCTCTCAGGCTAGGTGGAGAATATTGCTTTCATACTAACAATAATGGCAAGAATTGAATATTTTGAGTAGCTGATAGATTGAGGTAAGTAAGTCTGTGGCTTGGCAAGGCTGGAAATGAGCACCTTTGTTGTATTTTGTGCATGTTAAGTTTGTTTAGCATCAGAGGAAGATAACTCTGTTCTTCATCTTTAAAATTGGGGTTAACATCTCTTACATTATTTACTAAATAGTAATTTGTAGTTGTCACAAAAATAGCTAACTTTTGCTGTTTCTTACGAGGCAGTCACCTTGCATCTGTTAATAAAGTGGGTCATGTTAGAGTCCTTGTTTACAAAAGACAACAACAAGGATCAGAATCGTTCAGAAACGAGGTCAAGGTTTTGTAAATAAGAGTAGGAGTGTAGCTAGGAATCATACCAAACAGTTTAGTATTTGAGTTCAAGTTCAAGGCTACATCCTCCTACTCTCAGAGAAATCTGACTTGGCTCTTTCATCTGGGCTGATCTGTTAATACTCATACTTTGGTTTCATTAATGTCACCAGATTTTGATTAACTCCAGTTTTGTTTCTATCAAAAAAAAAAAAAAAAATTCTTTCACCTTTCAAATGCAAAGAGATTCACAAATTCAGCCAATCTTCTGCTTTTGATTCAAGTATTTCTCCTTGACTTTGCTACAAAGAAATCCCACAAATGATTTTGTAGAGAACCTCTGTTATTGACCTGCCAATAATTCGATTTGGAACAAAGCAAAAAAGAAGGAAAGCTTCTTCTTCTTTTTTTTTTTTTTTTTTTTTTTTTTGACTTATTAATCCTCAGAAAGTATATCCTGCCAGGAAGCTGCAGGGTACTTTAAACCAGGTCATTTTAACCAAACATAAATACAGAACAAATTGGATGTCCCCTCAGGGCTTTGAACCGACTTGAAGCTAAGACTGTACCCAGGCCTTCGGTTTTATCTGTGCATGTTCTTGGAATACAGCCAAACTCTCAGCAGAAACACACATTTGAAGGAGCAAGACCAGCTGCAGAGGGTTTTGAAACTATGAACACTAGCGCTGTATAAAAGCCGAAAATTGCAGGTGGTCTCTGAACTATTGTATAATTACTTGACTTCTCGAAAGGCACATGGCTAAGCCCAAACTATTCATTGCCATGGGGTGGAGCGGAAAGCAAGTTAGTTTTGGAGCGTGATTGGCTTTGCAATCCTGGTCTGCCATTTCGTTGTGCCAAATTAATGAAGTTTTATCCTCAGTTTTATCACACCTGAATGGCTTTGTTGTGTGTTCCTGGACTAAAGCAGATGATCATCAAATATAGTTTTGTTCTTGTTATTTTTGGCTTTATATTCCCAGTATTCAGAAATGTTTCCTTCTGGATATGCCTTTCTTTAGTAAGTTTTAAAATTCTTTCCCCACTTATTGCTTTTTTTTTTTTCTTTTCCCAGTGGGAAATAACCTTCACCATAGCTGTCATTCTAATAATGGTATCATTTTGCATATCTTTTACAGAAAATAAAGTACTTTGACTTGTAGAGCATTCATAAAGTAATCATCCAAATTTATTCAAGCTGAAGTGATATAGTCTCAAGTACCAAATTCCTAAAAAATAAAAAAGACTTGGAAGGTCTTCTTTAAAGGAATTTGAGGGGAGAGGGAGTGTTTTTCGAGTCTCATTTTAAAAAAATGTATATAAACAGTTCAAGTGGGAAAGACAAACTAGATTTTTTGCTCTCACAGAGATGAAAAGTAGAAAGAGGCATTTGCCATGTACTATCTTCTGAATTCAGGGACATTCATGGATGTTGTCTAAGATGAGCTTATCTCACTGAATTCTATAGCTACATCCTGTGCTATCAATGTGCTGCTTGGTTTAATGGCTGGGCCATGGCCCTGAGCTCGTGCATGGAAGGGGTACCATGTTTTACTTCAGCAACGTGAACCTCCTCCTCAAGCCTACCTGTTTACACACACATAAAAAATGATGTGTCAACTGTAGAAGCCTCCACAGGAAAGAATTTGAAGTAAACTGTATAAAGCCTCTCTACCTTCTTTTTCTGGTTTACTGAGGCTAAGTGGGGTGTTGAGGAGTGTAGTCCTAAGGTATCCCAGAAGGCTTTCCAATTACTTCAATAATTTCCAGTTGCTTAACTTAAGATACCTGAACAAATATTGATTAAAACCACTGGCTTCCCACTGTACTGAGTGTTTCGGGGGTTAACAGAACTTTCTAGCATATACAAAAGACATTCACAGTTGAAACTCTGGAACACAGAGGACTTGCAAAGTCTGATGAATGACATGCCAACCCAAGGCCCTTGTAGCAGCAGACTGGCTCACACTTAGAGGATAAATCAAAGCATTAATCGGTCTTGTCAGCAAAGCAGGTGTTTTGATCGCCTTTATGGTTCATTTTCATGCAAAAGGGTTGTGGGAGACAGAAATCACAAGGGATTGCAAATAAATGGACTGACAGCATTGATCCGACCAGGCGAGGGGGCCCAAATCGGCCTGTCTTTTCGTATTATGAAATATACCAAATAGCAGCGCCTCCTCCAGCCCCAGCTTTGTACAATAGCCTGTTTGTGAGCTCGGGATTTCTCTTCTCCTCTCTTCTTTTTTTCTTTTTGTGTTTTCTCTCTTTCTTTTTCTTCTCTTTTATACGCCAAAGGCATTTCTTTTCTTTTCATGATAAACTATTTCAGCAGCCTTAGCAGGTTTAGAATGTTAAAGAACCAGGGTGCACATGCTTTGACAAAAAGGATTTTTGTTATAAAAAGATTTTAGAACAGGATATACAAACTGTGTAATCTGGTTCCAAGATGGAAGAGGAGGAGGAGGGGAGGTACGTTCTCCATCCCACTTCCACTTCAAATGTTAATGATAACAGAAATATCATTCAAAAGATACAGAAAAATAAACTACTCTTAAGGTCTTGGTTTAAGAGGGACTTCGTATTTTAAAGAATGGCTGAATTTGGAAAAATAATTTAAAACTCGAAAAGTTTCAAGTTTATGGTCAAGTTGACATCTGATTGAAAGGCAATTTTGACTTCTTACTTTGGAATTCTGCTGAACTTTATAAGTGAACAGTCATTGATGTAGTTAAATATAAGTTAAAAAAAATTACTGAAATTACAGTTGTAAAATCTCTAGTAGATTCTGTGGTTTTTCTGCTGCATAGTAGCTTACTTTTGGATAAATTCTAAAATTGCATGATGATTAGCTACTAAGCAAGTATTGAGCACTTCTGTACTTATATTATGAAAGTTCTTCTAAGCACTTTATATGTGCAGCACTCATAAGGAGACATAAGCCCAGAGAGGATAAGTGATTTGTTCTAGGTCAAACACAGACTGACTCCAGAGAGCCCTTATACTCATCTCTCACAGTCTTCTGCCTCTAGACAGTAACTTATTTGATTCCTTGTTCTCGGTATTAATATGAATGTGTTTGAATTCTTACACTGAATGTAGAGATCCTTTACAATACAGATAACTTTTTATTTTTATTTTTTTCATGTATTTTATTTTATTGTTGTTCAATGACAGTTGTCCCAGTTATTACCATTGTTCTCCCCTGCCCACCCCCAGTCAATCCCCACCCTGTGGTCCATGTCCATGGGTACTTTATACCGGCCCATTGACTAGACCCTTCCCCTTCTTTCCCCAATGCTCCCCACCCCCTTCCCCTGGTCACTGTCAGTTTGTTCCTTATTTCTGTGTCTCTGGTTCTATTTTGCTCACTTGTTTGTTTCGTTCACTAGGTTCCACTGAAAGGTGAGATCATGCGGTATTTGTATTTTGCCCCCTGGCTTATTTCACTTAGCGTAATATTCTCCAGTTCCATCCGTGCTCTCATGAAGGGTAGGGAGTCCGTCTTTTTTTCTGCTGCATAGTACTCCCCTGTGTAGATGTACCACAGTTTTTTGATCCACTCATCTACAGATGGGCACTTAGGCTGTTTCCAGCACTTGGCTATTGTAAATAGTGCTGCTATGAACATAGGGATGCATAGGTTCTTTTGAATTGCTGTTCCAGAATTCTTAGAGTATAATCCCAGCAGTGGAATGGCTGGATCAAAAGACAGTTCCATTTTTAGTTTTTTGAGGCAATTCCATACTGTTTTCCATAGTGGCCGCACCAGTCTGCATTCCCACCAGCAGTGCAGTAGGGTTCCCATTTCTCCACATCCTCGCCAGCACTTGTTTTTTTTATTTGTTAATGATGGCCATTCTGACCTGTTACTGATACCTTTTTTAAAGAAAGCAGGCTGAGTAAGAAGTTAATTTCTTAAGCCAAATTACGTTTCCTACACAATTTTACATAGAATCTCTGGTTCATAATATAGAATAAAATCTTGTTAAATAGTTCATAATATCTTTCTTAATAACCATTTTAAAGAGAAACTAGTAATTTTCTCAGTGTCCTAGAACCTATGGTTTAGGAATAAGAAGTGACCTCAGCTTCAAGGTGGTTTAGAGATCACATTAGCTCAACTTTCAATCTGATATAAATCATGATGAATTTCTACGTTACAAGACTAGCAAGAACTCTAAGGATAAGATTTGCACGCAGACCTCTAGAACTGTACATTTCCAAGAGGATGAAACTGGTCACATCATCTGGCAAGTCCACTGGTGCCATGCTGATATTCCCCATGACAGAGTTGCTCAAAGCCAGGAGTATGTTTGTTGAATGTAGATCCCACAGCAAAAGTCAACTTGCTTACAGAAAACCAAGTTTTGTGACATCAGGTTAAGAATACGCCACACATCTGTCACAATAAAAGGGAGATGGGATTCTTGAGTTAGAGTAATTTCTTTTGGTGTTAGTGTTTCCCTAGGTGATTTGCCTTTTATTATAACCTAAGGTTGATGAATCTCCTTGGATGACCCGTCAGTTTTACAGTCGTAAATACAGCATTCACAGTCACGGAGCAATCACATCTTACTGGTCTGACACTTCTTTTCTCCTCTCAAAAGAATTTTTTTTGGAAAAATTCTTAACACAAACACTCATGGATGGACCTCAAAGATCCCCTGTTCAAACTGAATATTAAGTTAAGGTCTTATGAACTTGTGCACTTTTCTGTGAACATGATCTACAAATTGCATCATGTTTTCAGAGAACATATGTTTCAAAAAAAGGAAGGAAACCTAATGCAGCAATTTTGTAAAACTATGCGCTTAACCATATATTCTGTGTTGCTGATACATTATAACACCCATGAGGGCAATGTAATGGTGATCTATTAAAAAGACACTGCAGTTATTGCTAATTGTGATTTTTTTTCTTACCGAACATAAAAGGAGACAGATGTGTGTGCTTGCTCTCTCCCTCTCCTTTCTCTCATTTTGCTATTTTAACCATTTTTGTGTCCAATTCAGTGCTGCTAAGTACAGTCACATTGTTCTGCAAACATCACTACTATCTATCTCCAAAACATCACACCGCAAAATTGTTTATTTTTAAAAATACATTTTTATAGCATTCCCAATTTTAAGTATGAAAGAAATGAACCATATTATTTTGGATAAGATCACGATTTCCTTATTGATTTTAGTGTCCAGTCTCCTTCCAAATAAAGTTTATTCTTGTGTATAAATTACTTCTGAGATTGTATTATAAGATGACCCAATATGAACACTTATATATTTTTTAAATGTTTAAATTGAGCTCAGTTTAAACTAATCTAACACTAAGCATGTATATTTTAAAAATAATGTTCTTAACTGAGAAATATGACCATGGTTTAAAGAAAAATTAATCCTTTGATTCAAAAACAAAGATGAGAATATATTAATTTGAAACATCTAACAGATTAACACGAGTCTTCAATTAGTATTTTTGAAAATGATGTTATCTGACTTCTTTATTCTATTTTAAAGTTCTATAAAGTGTGTATAGTTTTAATATCTAATCTAATTCAATTACAGAATGTATTCTTATTTAAAAACAAAGAAGTCTTTTTCAGTAACAAAAATACTGTAATTGCAAAAAATGTAAACTATAACTAAAAGTGGAAAGAAAGAGGAAAAAATAAGCCTGTCCACACTATTGAAAAGTGTGCTTAGTTTTTCACGTGCTATTGTTACAATTTTTTAAATATTATGTTTTTTATAAAAGTTGTATATTCACTCGTCTGGTTAAGTCAAAATGTAAAATTCATATTCAGACATTGATGTTAAATTACTTTGAAGTACACTATGGACATAGCTATATTAACTGTTTTTATCATCTATTTAAAAAGTATTTATTTAAACCCGTAATGTGTCCTCGTACTATAATTATTGCAGAAAACACTCTCACTCTCTTTATTCTTCATATAGCACAGAAGATATGGACAGAAGAGAACAGATCAGGCACTAGTTGGCAATTTATGATCATGAATTGAAAGCAACGCTGAGAACCATCCGGCAGCATCTTTATCTGTAAGGATGACTTAGTACTTTCATCAGAGGACTGCAGGTGGACACTTTCCACAGTTAAGACTGGTCAGGAAAAGGACTGGGAAACTCACTCTTCTGGAGCCTCTGCCAGAGAGCCGCTTTTAAGACAGAAGACAGCTTCAAGGAAGCACTGCCATGCATGGGCACTCATTTTTACAGATAGGCTTTCTGCAGTTCTGGCGGCTTTGTAACGTTATTTTTACGTAAAGGCAAATTGATCAGAGCTGTAGAAAACAGAGTTCCTAACGCTGCAAATGACCTCTGTAAATAATGCATCGAGGTAAATTAAACTGCAAGTTGTGTGAGTGCAGGAGAGACATATATTGATTTTTCTTCTAAATTTGAACATTCAGGGAGTAATATACATGTATTAAGAATATTAATATGAAGGATGTGCCATCCAAATGGGCTTCTGAAACACATTTTTTAGCAACATTAATAGCCAATTTCAAACTAAGTATGTCATATATTCTTAGCAGAACAATTTATATTGGGAAGGAAAGAATGATCGAGAACAGTTTCAAAACATTTACAAATGTTTGCCTTCCTTATAAGAAAGTGAAAATCTTTGAATAAAAGCGCCAGTCCTCTAGGGCTTTTAAACCGTCTTAAGCAGATCACATTCCCGGTGACCTGCGTGCCTCACCGCTATAGATCTGCTTCAGTGCTTCTAATTGTTGGCTTACCGGACCAAGAACAATTTAAAGGCGGTGTTGTGGGCCAAACAAATACCCCAAATTCTAGTTTTTAAATTGGGTCCAATGATATCCACACACAGCAGTTTAATCAAAAACATTTAGCAGATACAGCTACTAGTCTGTGAAATTGAATGTTAGCTGTTGCCTGCCATGAGGGCAAAGAGCAGAGAACAAAAAGTAATGTACCCTGCGTACTAAACGGAGGCACCAGCAGATCTACTCCTGTATTCATTTCCTAGGGGAACAGTAAGGGCTCACACAACCTTGGTGGCTTAAAACAGCAAACACTTCCTCTCCTTGTTTTGGAACGCAGAAGCCGAGAATCAATGTGTCAACCAGGCTGTGCTCCCTCCAAAGGCTCTAGGAATAAGTTCTTCCTTGGGTGTTCCTTAGCCCCTAGCTGCAGAGCTCCAATCGCTGCCTTTATCTTCACAGGGCCTCTTCCTCTTTTCTCTGTTTTCTTTTCTTCCGTCTTTTATAAGGACACTTGCCATTGGGTTTAGGGTCCACACAAATAACCCAAGATGATCTCATATCAAAATCCTTCACTTAACTGCACCTGCAAAGACTCTTCAGGAATTTCACATTTTCGCTTCCAGGAGGGAGGACGTGGCCATATTTGGGGGGAGCCCAATGCAACTATTATCCCTAGCCATGCTGCTATATTGTGCAATGTATGCATTTAATAGTCATGTTACAGATTTTTTTTTGTAATGGCTACATGCATGTGTTCTCCAATTCAGTGGTACACACAACTAAATAATTTAAAGATAACAATAATAACTACAGTAGTTAATACATATTAAATTTCGTTGGGTACAGAACACTGCCTTTTAACTTATTTTCTCCTCATAGCAACTGCATAAATTAGGTATTATTATGCCAACTTTCAAGATCAGGAAATAAAGACACAAGATATAAAGTGATCTGTCCAGTTTACACAGGTGGGAAGCTGTGGTTTGAATCCAAGCCAGCTGACTTCAGAACTCTTACTCTTAAGTTAACAACTATATTGTGTAGCCTTTCCATGTAGTGTAACTTGAAGATTATCTAAGAAAAAAATCTTATTCCTCTTTATATTCAGATATCCAAAATCCATAAAGGCTGAGAACACAATACCTTTATTAAACTTTACTTTACCTTGAGAATTAGCCACTACATTTCAACTATAGATAGTATTGAAACATATTAGAATCTGGAGATGAAATTGTCATTTTATTATAGCTGGAGAAATAAACTTTTACAAAAACAGGCACTAAGTTAATAAAAGTTACAGAATCAATTAGAAATTCTAGAGAAATCAATCTGCAGCCTAATTTAGAAGCCAGTATTTCTTCTCTTAATATTTTCTAAATAAAAGCAAAAAGAAAGAAAGAAAAGGAAAATAATTACTTTTTATAACTAAATAGAATGTGGCAGGCTTTTTCACCCCAAAGACAGCTTAACCAATGTGTATTTCATTTCACACCCTCAAATGTACAATGTGACATTAGCATGTCCCATCAAGAGGTATGATCAATGGTACCCCCCTGAACCTAGATGAAACTTCTGTCTCAACCAATGTGGCAAAAAATGATGATGTGTGAGTTTGAAGCTAAATCTTAAAGGCAATACAGCTTCTACTATTTTCTTCCCTCTCTCCCCCATTCCCTTCCTCTCATCTCTCTGTCTCTCTCTTCCTTTCAGGTTGCCATCAACTATCAGAAATCAACAGTCCAACATATTATCTGAAGAAACTTCAGACCATACTAGCCTCAAGTTTTAGTTTCCTCTGAGACAGATGAGCCATTCCTGCTGTTATAAGTTCCTGAACCACAGACTCATGGGAAGTAATAAAAGGATCATTGTTATTTTAAGCTACTAAATTTTTGGTCAAGTTATTTTAGAGCATTAGATAATTGACATAGAGGAACACGTCACCCTGCCCTTTTTCCCATAGTACATATTAGTTTATCTTTTAACTTCTTGCTTTACTTTTTGATCAGGTTTCCATTATGTATATCGCCTTTAATGCATTCAAGAAATATTTATTTAGGATTTTCTATGTACCAAGCCCATGGTAGCCTCTTATGATGTGGTGGGAAAGGGGACAGTCAAAACCCCTGTTACTGCAGAGCTTACATTCTAATTTGGTAGAAATATAGTTCCTCCTTTGATCCTACAGCAGTACAGACCTGAATCCAGAAACATGACACAGACTCTGCCAAAGTAGAATGTTCTAGTCATGATTTGTGTCCTAGGTGAAGTTCCCCAGAAGCAGAGTCTGAGAGGTATATTTGTATGAAAGTAATTTATTAAGGAAATTGCCTTGGGACAATTTCCAAAGGGAGAGGAAGAAGCAGGAAAGGGAGGCAGAAGAAGCCAAGCAATGGCACAGGTAATACCTCCCATGACCTTTGCCCTAGTCCATTGGTTAATAACAAATCCCAAATCCCACCTGCCCTCAAGGAGAGGCGATCAGAGAGATGCAAACGCAACAGAAAGCGGGGGTCTGCCTACCGCAATGTAAACGTGGTAGCGTAAGGTAAAAACGAATAGCTTCCTTTAGTGCGTAAAGCAGTTCTTTGTTCTCAGAGTCTGAAACCTAGTCACGCAAACATGACAATAAGCAGTAATTAAGGCCACATCTCAGTCGTAACGCCTTACATAGTGACACATTCTCGTTCCATGTGTGTGTAACGCTAGTTTCTGAGGGACAGGGCAGCACAGCACACCCCTTCACTTATCCAAAGTGACCATTAAGTAAAGAAGGCTGAGTTAGCAAGTAGGTGCATGAGACCTGGAAGAGTATTACTGGGGAAAATGCATGTCGCAGCAGCAATTTCATAGACATCCTGCTTCCCACCATGCTCTAAGGCTGTGAGAAACAGTGGGACCAGAATCCAGATTCTGGAAGGGAGATTCAGTTCCGCGGGCTGGGGGCTTGTGCCACTTCATGTTAGAGGAAGCACCAGCAGGGCCACCTGCTTGACCAGGAAGGACATGCAAGCCTGGAGCATGCAGCTCTGAGGTGGGCTGACCCAGTGCAGCTCGCCCCCATGCTTCCCCGCAGCCCTCGACGGAACCAGGTTGTATTAGCACTTCAGTCTGCAGCTGGTTTCAATAGAACAGATCTCAGTTCCCAAATATTCTGCAGGAGGCCAATTTCCCCTTGGACATGTTAATCCCTAACTCTCAGCCAACACCCAAAATTCCACGGGGTGGCCTCTGTTTCCCATCCCATCAACAATCAGTATCACTTCAACCTGTGGGAGCTCCTTGCTCTCATCGGGGCATCATTCTCATTGATACTCGTGAGTCTTGAGTGCAATTTAAAAGCAGATTATTTAGATCGTGTTTAGAAGATTCTACATGATCTAGATTTCTTCTGTGTGACTTTTTTTATGGAAGAATATTTTAACTTAGAGGTTTTCATTATTCTCTATAAATTTGTTAATTACCTAAATTTTATACTTTTTATTTACATTCTATCCCTTTTATCAGACTCCACAATTTCTCCTAGAAATATTCTAACTTAGCTTGAAAAAATAATTATCTTTAACTTGTATTTCATTTTATTTCATAACTTTAGAAATTACTTTTTTAATACGTTGCAATGAGTGGAGTTAACTTATAGGTAGGAGTGTTTTATTATAAAGATGTATTAATTTCTGATAACCGTACTATTTTTAGTAAGTCCAAGAGATATGCTTCTTTTTCCAAGGTCTGTCTGAAGCAAGAAATACTAGAGCAAAATTCCAGTGTATTTTTTTTTTCCTTTTTTAAAGGTTAATGGTCTAGTTTCTGAAATAACCATTTTGGAAATGTTAACTTTATGCTAACTCAAATTATTCTCCAAAATTCTGCCCTGAACTAACCTCTTGCCATTTTTACTCAATACCTGAAAGAAAATAAAAAAGCTAAGATTCCCATGTGGATCTCGCAAATGAGAAGAAAATGCATTAACCACATATTGCTACACCAGCTAAGGGAAGGTTTGGGTTTTTATTTGCCTGAGCTACTTTGGCATATATCTTGACTATTTCTTTTACGTGGAGAAAGGTAAGAGTAATGATGAGGGCACACAGAGTCAACCTTTTTGCCTTGATATTGATGCCAGAAGAAAACAGGTAACATTCAGATAAGTAACGCGGGAGCCTGTGGTTACAGCGATGAAGGCAGCAGCTTAGACATGCAGACTGAAGGAACCGATGGCCCAAGGCTGGTCTGGGGTATAAATCTGAGACCTGTGTTCTCAGAAAATTCATTGAACTGAGATAAATGGATAGTGGTCTTTTCACAAAGTTTCAGGGATCCAGAAGATCAAGACAAAATATTGCCCGAGGAGAAAAGGTTAAATTTTCCAGATGCCTTAGCATTAAAATACGAGAGCAGGTAGGCAAAGGTTTTAACAATAATTGCCAGCCATCCTGTTCTCTACTATTAGACAATTTGTATTCTTCAGACATTGCCTGTCCAATTCTGAAGGCTACGTTCATTAAGCGTTACCCATTTTCTCTAGGCAAAAAAAAAAAAATAGGAAGATGCATAATATTTGTTGTTATGTCCTTCAACATATTGCTGCTGACATAATGTGTGGTGTTTTCAAAAAGCAATTAGCCTTGGCAAGCAACATTCTTCAAGTCGGTGCTTTTCAAGCTATTCTAGTCCATGTCTCATTTTCAAAAACAGAAAACAAAAATTAAAAGGTAGAATCTAGTCTCTTGTATAATGCTTTGCGATTTCTAAGTACATACAGTATATTTTGGGACCACAGACAAATGAAAGGAAATACATGGCGGAATGTCGTTGATGAATCCCTTTTCTGTTAAATCGAACATCTGTTATATACCGCACCCCGTGTTTCTTGTCTATCCCAACCCAGTTCCGCAGGATCAGGGTCACTGTGAGAAGACGTACTGTTAGCCTGGGTTGCTCATTGTAGGTGTACAGTTTAAACGACCACAATAACTGTGTTGTCCTCAATTTAGACGTCTGTGTATCAGAGAAGCAGGATAGATTCTGTGGAATGGACCGTCAAGGAGGACCTCGAGCAAATCTCCAAGGCGCACCAACACTGCACTTGTGAGTAGCAAAGAAATGGAAAAAAAAGAAAAAAGGGTCCTTATGGAAAAGAAGCAACCAGAAAAATCCACAAAAGAGCCTTCACAATGTTGTGATTAGAGGGCTGCAGTGGTTTTCAAAGAAGTCCACAGATTCTCTGATGCTCCTTCCTTCAATGGGATAGAACCTGGTTCCCCTCCTCTTAAGTGTGGCTGGAGTTTGTGACTTCCTTCTAAGGACTAGGATGAAGCTGAAGTGATGTTGTGTGATTTGGGAGACTCAGCCATAAAAGTTACTAGGGCCTCCTCCTCACTCACTCTTTCTTGAATTGCTCACTCTGAAGGCAGCCAGTCGCCATGCTATGTAGGGAGGTCCACAGAGTAAGGCTGTGGTCTCCATCCAATGACCATGCAGGTAAGCCATCTCAGGAGCAAATCATCCAGCCCCAAGTAAGCCTTCGGTTTCCTGTAACCCCTACCAATGTCCTGCCCACAACCTCATGAGAGATACTAAGCCAGAACGACCATTTGAGCCCCTCCTGAAGGCCTAAGCCATAGAAACTAAGAAAATAAATGTTGGTTGTTATAAGTCACTAAGTTTGGGGCAGAAGTTGTTACCTACAATATAGAATTCATATAAGAGCCAAGAGAACGATATGATTTCAAGAGAGATGACATGGTTGACAATGTCAAATGTGATACAGTGATGTCAAATGAGGACCAAAAAGCATCCATCAGCTTCATCAACTTGGAAACTACGTGTAGCCTTGGTCAGTTTCATGGAAAAACGGGGATGAAAGGTAGGAGACCATCCAGAGGTACACAGAGAATGTGGCTAGTGAGTACGGAAAATGTATTTTAAAGGTTTGGTCGTGGAATATAGGGGACAAGGGGTAGCAATGGAGTAGTGCGTATGTTAGGATTAGTCAAGATGAAATGGGCAAGAGAATATATTTACAATGTAGGACTTGGCATGTAAAGAGGATAGAGAGTCTGCAAAGACCGGGGGATAAAAGATGGGGAAATATCCCTAGAGATGGAAGGTTACAGAAAAGTGGTGAGGAACGTCTATTCATTCTTAATAAAAAGGGGGCGTAAATTAGGGTTGCAGATGGAGATCGGTCTACGTGCAAAAATGTAAGGTATGTTTCTTTCATTGGCTGTATTGCCCCTGTAAAAGTGACCTACACGTTAGAAAATGGATACTGGCAATTTTTAAATAGTGGCATAAATATAGAAGGTTCCCCTTTTGCGTATCACCCAAAAATCAACAAAAAGGAATGAGAGAAGGAACAATGTCACTCAGATGGTAGAACTGGAGACCTGAGTCTCCATCCCCCTCAAAAAACAATTAGACCGCTATTCACGAATGAAAACAGCTCTGGAAGAGCCTGCGAAATGTAAAAGTTTTCTATTACACATCTCTTATATGAAGCAAGAAATTAAACTAAAATGATTTTTTAGATTATATCAATTAAAATATGGATATCTAAACCCATGAATCACACAGTTAAGGTAGTGCAAACAGCCAATGTAATATATAATATTAAAAGCAGTGTACATCCAATTTTCAGAGAAGGAAAACTCTGATTCCAAAAAACCTCCGCTGCCTTGTGGCATACCTCTTCAGGGGAAAGGCTAAGGGAGTAAATCCCAACAGAAAATCCGGAGCCGGAGTCCCTAAGGCGGTTTGACGCTGTAGTCAACACCGGCAACTCCTGCGGCACACCTGAAGCCAAGCTGTATTGACTCCGTCTTTCCCTTGGACCCTTCAGCTGCGAAAAGAGGGGGAGTCTGCTGCATGGGCAACAGCAGACCCTCCATATCACCCTGCCCAGGCTCTGTAGCTTCGGCTTCACTGGAGAGGACACTCCAGCGTCATCGCAAGATGTCGATTCAACACGGGAGGAGACAGATACCGTATCACTCCCGAGTCGGACTGCACAGCCATTCTCGGCGGTGCAGATAGACTCTTAAGAAGCTACACCATCGTCTCTCGAGACGGACGGCTGCCGACGACGACGACATCCAATTTTAATGTTTGGAAAATACAAACCAAATGTGAGGAAAGAAGTGAGTAATAAAGATAAGAGCAAAAATTAATTTTGCATGAACAGTTAAATGTTAGAATCAATAAGTAAATCCTATTGTTCTAACTCATGAGCAAACTTGATAACATGAATAAAAAGGACAGCTATCTACCTTTATTAATGACAGTAAAGAAAAATTGTAGGCATTGTAGAAATTAGCAAAATTATAAACAACTAATTTCATCAAATCTTTGCAAATCAGTTTAAGAACATGAATGAAATCAATGTTTTTGTCTTTTTTTTTTTTTTGGAAAATGTAAGCTACTAAAACTGACTTTTGAAAGTGGATTTGGAAAATTATACTTGTTATTTACCATTCAAGAGATAAAGTTGTCTAATAGCTATTGCCCAGGGGGGTTCCACAAGGGAATTCTTCCAAAACTCAAAGGAATAGATAACTGCAATTAAACCTCAATTGTTCAGAGCACAAGGAAATAAAACAGGAAACTTCCAACCTATTTTAGAATGTGAGCATCACATTCACATTCAGACCAAAATCCCATTACAGATACACACACAGAAGAAAACTACAGAACATTCAAACATATTAAAGTAACATATTTTAAAAATAACTAAAAAGCTTCAGCTGCTTATTTAATACACAGTAAAGCAAGTGCACTTTATTTCTGGCATGTTAATGTGGTTAAACAGAGAGAGCTATAAATATACATTATCATATTTGTCATTAGAAAGGCAGTCATATAAATATCACTAGACATAAAAACTGCTTTTCACCAAATCCAACATCGAGTCTTGATTTTTAAAAGCATAATAATGTAGGCTAGTATCTGTATGACTATATACATGCAAAAAAGCATGTATATGCCAATTGCAGAACCCTCAGAAACAATCTCTTTTAAATCAATAATAAAGCAAAAAAATTTGCTATCAACATTTTGATTATAAATTTTTCTACAGTATTAGCCAATGATATTGGGGAATGAATTTAGAAACAAAAAATTGAAAAGCAGAATTTTAAATTATTTTCCTTGAGGATAATCTATTACTTCCTTGGAAAACCTAGAAAGATGAACTGGAAGACTATTGTAAATAGTAAGACAAAGCAGTTATCATGCTGGGTACCAAGTTGCTACATGGGAATAAACAGGTTTCTCATCTGGACAATAACGAACTATTAGAATACAACAGCATACGGTAAAATACAAAACTTAACAAGAAACATAAAATCTTTGAGGAAAACTGTACATGGCACCAAGAAACACACAAATAGGCTTTCCCACGAGGAAAGACACGTTCTTGAAACGGAAAATGCATCATCAGAAGAACGTTAGTTCTTCTGGAAACTAATCCATAAATTTAATGTGGTCCCAGTAAAAATAGCAACAGCATATTTTTGGAAACTAAACAAGTTATTTTCAAAGTTAAAACAGGCATAAAATAGTCAGGAATGTCCTACAAATCGAGAGACCAGAAAAGAAAGAGAGAATTATGTTTCTCTAGCCTCGTCATTTTAAATTTACAATAGTTGAAATAGCACGATACTGTAAAGGAAGGGAATACACTGACATTTTGTTCTTGTTTTATTTTTTTAATATGAAACTAATCCATTGCGTGATATCAAGTGACTTATTTTTTATGTTTTTTGGTTGAATGATCTTTTACATGAAAAACACAGTTGAGAGCTCTATAGGAAAAAAAAATTACACAAATTGAAAAACACACATCTGCCTGAATTTCAACGAAATAAAAATGAGCCAAGTGTGAGGAGTCCAGATGAGATGAGATTAAATAAAATGTTCTTGTCATAGGAGTGGGTGGTATTCAGGATATGATATCCTGAAGAGCGGTTAACTTTTGGAAGGCATGTGCGCAGGAAAATGGAAAAACACTCAGAATAGAAATTAATTTCTTTAAGAAAAGTTGTCCGATCATGGAATAAAATGGATTATTCTGACTCACAGTCTAAACCACCATTAAAAAGTTATGAGGAATTATATAGTACCTTCTTTTGAATTTGAATATTTTCATTGAAACTCTGAGAGTTCCATATCAATGGAGCTTTTTCATGCTAAATGAGTAGATAGCATCCCTTGGCATTGAAAGACACCATGGAGGTGAGAGACTCTTTCTATGGAAGGGAAGATTGTTCATCTTCTGCAACTGGTTTTCCTTCATGTGGGACAATAGTGTATGGCATGGCCTTACTTCTGTCAAATCAGATACATGATAATTAAAGTGAGGAATGTGGAGGAGGGGATTACAATTTTGTTTTGTTTGACTTTGCCATTGTTTGCTTGTTTGGTTTTGAAAATGAGAGAATGCAGTGAATCGCAAACCTGTAAGGGAGGCTCACTCACTCCCTAGAGGGGAGCGGCACCTCTGTCAACTTCGTGTGTAGCCCTCATACGTGTGGGTTGGTTGGATGCCTAGCTCTTGGTGTAAGCTCCTTACTGGAAGGCTGGGCTCTAATGCTCATTCTGGAAGCTTTTCTGCCTGTTTCATTATTGTAATTTTGAGGCAACAATCTTGTTGCTGCTCAAAATCTTCATGTGATTGTTCTGGGTAAATCTCAGATATTTCTTTTAATAGCTGATATTTAATACTCCAAAAGTACTTTCAGAAACCTTGGTAAGAATTCTGTTATGTACTATATATTGCACTATACGCACACACATACTTTCCCACATATTTTCTACCCAGGTAATGCACAAAGATTTGTCCCCTGGGTGAAAATGTGTGTCTCTGTAGAAACAAAGCAAAACCACAAAGTTGTTTTCTAAATACAGGGAGGCTCCTTAAATAAGTTTGGTCTCCAGTGTTCACAATGCTGCCCTTGGCATAGCTGATGGTGTAGAGATTCAGATGGTTAGATCTGATTAGAGGCTTTCTTCCCTAAAAGACGTAAAGTCGTGACAGGCAGATAACAGCTAGAACACAGAACTGAGTCACCGCCCATGCAACATCCTATAGGATATTCTGCTGGGGACTTTCCCTGAATTGACTTGTTGAATCAAATATTTGATTTGATTCAGTGAGAAGGCCTCATAGTCTTCTTTATTTGTGCTTCTTAGCCATATTTTAAAACTATATATTTTTTAAATGTTACTGAGGTATAGTTTAAAAACAATAAAATGTATCATGTTGAATATACATTTTGATGAGTTTGACAAACATAATGTACTACTCCCAGTCACGCCCTAAAATCTTGGTTCACTCTACTTTGTAGGCAATCTCTACCCTCTCCACTCCAACCAGCAGGGAAACACTTTTCTGATATCTATCAGAATTTGAGAAAAAGTAGCCATATTTATTTTGAAAAAAGGTTGGTCATCATCATAACTACCATCCCTTCCCCCATCACATTCCCTGCCCTGCCCCCACCCCCCTTCTTCTTACTTATTTATAGTGTGAATACCTTTGACAGGTCAACATTGTACTTGTCTCTAGAGACACAAAAATATAAATCAACTATAAGAATATACCCTCCCTCTGTCTTGGTACCTAGATTCTAGTATCAGGCTTGGAGGAGTAAATTGAAAATTAAGTGATCTAAATGGCTTGTACTGACATTTTGAAAGTGAAGAACTCCCAAAGGTTGTGTTGTAGAGAATGTGCTGCTCAGCAAAGCATAGCAGGCAGCATGTCATAGCCTCCCTTTGTGGCCATGGGACTCTTTCTAGCCAATGAGCTCTCAGTGAAATTGACATGAGACACTTTCAGGCCTGGTGCCTAAGGACCTCCTAATTATACTACTCCAGGCCATTTCCCTGGTGTCTGTCTGGGAAGGAGCTCCCTCCCAAAGTAACCTTGGACATGCTAGGTTAATGATGATGGGTCTCCATGAGACTGGTCTTCCCATGACCTTACGTAAGACTGACCATTACATTAGTAGAAAGAAACTTCTGCCATATTGGAGGAGTTATCATTTTGAGGTTATTTTACTGCAAGTGTTAGCCTTTCCCACTAATCTTAACATAAACTATAGTTTCTCTTTTTTATATCAAATTATTTTTGCCTTTCGAGCTATCTGGTAAAATCTCAGGTGGAGAAGGAGCTTACTACTTCATTTTCCATATCTGCACCTGAGCTGGTGAGCTATTCTGTAGAAAAGTGAGAAGAAAACAGATTGTTCCTGTTACAAATTCTCCCCATTTTTCTCTTATAATTTAAAAGGTTTTCTATGTGTTTTGCTTGAGGAGAATAGTGTTGGTACTATTACGAACATTGTAGTACAGGTGTGATGAAATAATTATTCAATTGATATGTGGCTTATTTAAAGTCCTCCTGCCAGAAAGGGGTGGCTCTAGATATCAACTTTGAGGTTATGACTGCACCATCTGATCTAGAAAACAAAAATAGCCAAGGAAAAGGGCAAAATATTCCAAAGTGTCTAAATGATCCTGAGAAAAATTGAAAAAGAAATAGTCTTATGCACTCAGATCTGGTCTCAGTTTTTCTTGATTTCTAATTCCAATTACTGGTCAGTCCTTTGTAAACTTTTATAATAATGCTTTGTCCATTACAAGGTGGCATTCTCATGTATTTGCTACCATACACTCAGCAATTACTGGAAATATGTAGAGGTAGTTCACAAAAATCGACACTGACAGCCTCTGGGCATGAACTTTACAGAAGAGATCCAAATTAGAATTTTATTTTAGTTAATGCTATCTTTGTTCCTTGGGGGTTAATACTAAGTATATTCAGGTAGTAACTCAGTTTTTATGGTAATAATATAGCATTTTTATCAGTATTTCTTCCTGGGGTGCATATAGGTTCATGAAGAAACATGCAACTGTCTATGTGTTCAACAAATACAACGGGCCAGCTACTGTTTCAGGCACTGGGGATGCACTGGTAAATGGTGTTATTCTGTGTGGCTTCTTCTGTTGATATTGTGATAGCTATGGGCTGGCTTTGCTCTCTCTGTCTGTCTGTCTCTCTCTCCTTCATTATTTTAGAGCAGCGTTAGATTCACAGCACAATTGAAAGGAACCTACAGTGATTTTCCACATAGCCCCTGAACCCACACGTGCAAAACTTCCCCTATTAACAACATTCCTCACCAGAATGACACATTTGTTACAACTGATGGGTTTACATGGACACCTCATAATCACTCAGAATCCACAGTTTACATGAGGATTCACTCAGTGGCATGTATGCAATGGGTTTAGACAAATGTATAACGACACATATCCATCATGAGAGTATTACACGGAGTATTTTCACTGCCCTAGAAATTCTCTGTGCTCGGCCTATCCATCCCTCCCACCTGAACCCTTACAACCACTGGTCTTTTTACTGTCTCCATCGTTTTGCGTTTTCCAGTATGGCATGCAGTTTAAATCATATTGTATGTAGCTTTTTCAGATGGGCTTTTTCACTTAGTGACTATACATTTAGAGCTTCTCCATGTCTTCCATGGCTTGATAGCTCATTTCTTTTTAGCGGTGAATAACATTCCATTGTCTGGATGGACCCCAGTTTATGTATCCACTCACCTAATGAAGGACATCTTTTTGGTTGCTTCCAAGTTTTGGCAAATATGAATACTGCTACACTAAATATCTGTGCATCGGTTTCTGGGTGGTCATACGTCTTCAGCTCCTGTGGGAAAATGCCAAGGAGCACGATCGCTCGGGGGCACATGGTAAGAATATGTTTAGTTTTGTAAGAAACTACCGAAATGCCTTCCAGAATAGCTGAATCATTTTAGAATCCAACCAGCAAAGTATGGGAGATCCTGTTGCCCCACATCCTTGCTAGCTTTTGGTCCTGTCAGTGTCCAGGATTTTGGCCATTGTACTAGGTGCTCCGTGGTCTTCATCTCTACTTTTGTCTGTTTTGTTCATCACTGTATCTCAAATGCCTAAAACAGTGCCTGCTATGGTGTCTGATGTTAAATGCACGATACATGTTTGTGGAATAAAGGAATGTTTTATATGTTGCCCTTCTACTCAGATACCACCAAGGAGAAAGGGAAGGGAGAAGAAGTAGCAAAGAATTAAGTTAGTTGTAGTGGTCGGTCTTTTGTAAATTTTTCTTAAAAATGATGCTTTGTCCATTCCAAGGCAGCATTCTCATGTATTTGCAACCACACACTCTCAGCAATTACTGGAAACCTGGAGAGGTAGTTCACAAAATCCACACTGACAGCCTCCGGGCATGAACTTTGCAGAAGAGATCCAAATTGGAAGGCAGGGACTGGCGAATTATTTTTCTCATTAGAATTCATCGAACATTGCTAATTGCATTTTTTGGATATGTTACATCTCATGTAACAAGATTTACTGGAAATGGTGTAGATTATTTAGAACCTAGAACTCTGACACAAGGGTTGACTTCCAAATGAAATTCTGTGCTTCCTCTACCTAGAATATTTTGTGGTTAGTTATTTTAAGCTGCAGAATGTACCATTTAATGAAACAAAAATGTACCTAGGGTTTTTTAGAAAGCCTGTTTTTATTTAGATAAAAGCACTTGGAAATGTAATGCAGTTTATATCGGCACCTCCCCATTTGGGCAAAGAAAAAAGCCTGAATTTTCTACATCCCAGCCAAAGGTAGTGAGATTGAAGAGGTATTAGCTTCATCTCTCAAAAATATGATCCCTGTTATACTAATAACAAAGGAAATATGCCAAAAATCATAAAATCTAGGTGGTTATATAAAGTACTATATACATGCAAAAACTTGGAGAGGAACGCTATAAAATGTGGACAGTTGGATAAATGACCAAGGAGGAGTACCATAAAATAAATAAATTGAAGAGATAAAATCTGAAAAAAGCAAATAAGAATTAGGAGCAACTTGCAGAAGTCATAAAAGGAAATAGAAAACTATTATTTCAGAGGAGCAGGAGAGAATGAGATATTGCAATTTTGAAAGTCAGGAAGCATGTAAATTTTGGTAGCAATTTTTGCAATGCCAGCTCCCATATAATTTTTTTAACAGCTCCCCAAGTTGTATAAGCTAGAGTGTAATAAAAATATAAAGTACGCACTCATGTTCAGATCTATTATATTGTGTCTATCTGTTCAGTCACTTTTTGGTTTAGATTATATTAAAGGTCCTGTTACTTCTGGTATGCAGTGTGTGTGGACTTCACTGTGAGCCCAGTTACATGCATGAAAAATGAAAGCACAATTTGGGAAATAACATTCTTACAATCACGATACAGCATTTTAGATATCATTAAGTTATTTTTTTAAAGTGACTTACTGTTTGTTCTAGAAACTAAACTAAATTTGATGACACTTCAGTGGCCCGATTAGCCTAATGGATTAAATTAAAACTTTATGTAGCCAGTGTGAATTGCCTCTATAATTCACAGTTAGAGACATCCTAACATAGTAAATAGTTACAATCGGTATGGCATCTTATACCATCACAATATATGAGGCAACTTATACGTGTGAGATAGATTTAACCCGCAATTAAGGAAATCAATCTGCTGGCTCTTTTGAAATGCCTATACTTTTAAAAACGTTTTTTAAAACTCAACATAAATTTAGAAAACTTTTGTATGGTTTGAATTTAATTTTATATTATTTATTTCCTATTCAGAGTTCATTGTGTCTCTAATTTTTGATACTGTGATGTGATACTGCTAATTCAAGATATATTGAATTGGAACAGACACGTCAAACTCTTTTTAATAGCTTGGCAAATTGCCTGAACTGTGTTGGGTCAGTTCTATGAGTTCATGCGGGATTAGAAGCTCCTATGTCAGACAATAATTTTTTTTTTTTACCCATACAACTGATTTTTAAATAGATTCACAATTTTTTGCATTCTAATGTTAATAATTTATATCCAGTTGGACTATTTTCCGACATTAGTTGGTATCAAAAGAATGAAACAAGGACACTAAGCTGACTTCCACCAATGAGACTTCTTCAGTGACACCAGCAGGACAGTAACTTACCATCTTTTGTCTTAAGTTACCTGTTAGTAAGTGGTAAATGTGATACAGCTGTGACAGGAGATAGACTAATTCAAATGATTAACAAAGTTATAAGCCCCATCTGCTAAACACCAAGAAAGAAAGAAATGATAAAATAATAACAATGTTAATAAGTTGTAAGAATTTGAAGAAAGCCAGTTCTAATCATCCTATAAACAAGCATTTAGAAGGAAGATTTGCTAAGCAACAGATCTAATGTTGAATTATATTTTTTTGGAAGATGATTCCCTTAATAGATTACTATTACTGAAGACCATTTAAAGGAACTGAATGGGAACAGCGAGCTTAAGAGATAAAGAATGGAGAAAAGAATCTCTTTTCAGTTAGGTGCTTTTGGATTGTCTGGATCTGAGGAAGGGCCTGATATCAAAGAGGAAATGTAAACTTGAAGAGAGGCTAGGTTGCTATGGCAGCGCAAGCATTTCAGCTTTCACTGAGATATTACCTGTGAAAGAAACAGTAGTGAAAAGCAAAAACCTTGCCCTAATACCCCTGGCCCTGTGGACATGAAAAAACAATAATAAGGAACGAAGGATGGACCAGCAGGGAGCTTGAGACTTGGAGTGCTTACAAACAGCATACAACATTTTTGTCTTGAAATAATACTGCATTTTATGTGCTTCCCATAAACATTGATGTCCAGGATTGCTTCCTAAATTACGGTTGGTGCTTTAAGGACAATGACATTATGGAAGTCTTTTTCTTAATGACAGTCTGTGCTAAAAGAGTGAATTTGAAAAGCAGAATGTCTTTAAATGTGGTTAGCATTTGTGTGTGTAATCTACTGAGAAATAACCCGAAATTTCACTTGAAACTGCAGGCCCACCAGTAAAGGAAAAATGTGCCTTTTGAAAGACACATTTGATGTGGTTGATAGTCAGTTGAGAATTGAAATATCTGAGTTAGCCACTTTTAGGTTATTCTACTTCCCTAGTATTTCACTTCCCCACCAGTAAACCAAGGAAGATAATATTTTCACCTACTGGAAATGTAGAGGTTCAGAAGGAGTCACCCCAAGAATTACCTCTGTGGTATGTGGATTATTTTCAGCTAAAGGTAACTGAGACCCTGTGAGTTTAAAAGAAATTTATAACCCCCTGTCCCACCACAACTACCTAGACGAATTTGAATTAGAGGCCTTTCCCATAATAAGAGATAATCAGATATAGCTTATTTTTGGACCTGTCTATACGGCAGGGCAAACTGCTAATTACAGAACATCTGTTTTTCTTATCACCCTGCAGTGACCCTCTGAAGCTCCAAGGAGCCCTACCTCGTCTGTAGCTCAGAGCATCATATATGCCTCATGTTCTTTCTTTCTCTGAATCTACTACATATAGGAGGTCCCCATGCATACATATGTAATTAAAGTTGGCTGTTTTCTCCTGTCAAATGACCCCATATAGACTTAATTATTAGACCAGCAGAAAAAAATTAGAGGGTGGAGGAAAACAGAACTATGGTAAGGGGACGTTTTTGTTTGTGTTTTTCCGATACAACTGAAAACAACATAGTCTAAGAGAGTTTTTTATTTCATTTAAAAAATAGTAAAGCAATTACTATTTGATTATTCCATGGTCTTTATATTTCAAATGCATTCAAATTACTTAATGTACTTGGAATATTGTAGACTCTTCATTTTTATTATACATCTCAAATTCATTCCTCTTCCATTGTGTTTTCCCTGTATGCCAAGCCAGCTGAATGTTTCTTCTTTTTCATTCAAAACCTAACCCTGAATTATCTTTTCATGAAGGATATGCTTCATGCAAATCTTTTGAACATATATATAGGAACGGGACTCTGCTTTATGGACAGTTCTTTAGCTTTACTTTAATTTTTCTTTTATTTTCATTGACAGTAATATTTTCTGAAGAGTACAATCAAGATAGTGTATTCATAGAAATAACATTAATAGAAGCTTGGTCATAAATGAGAACAGTCATAATAACGACCTCCTTTACCAAAGCATTCCATACAGAGAGATAACAGCACAATAAATAATTAGACATTTGTCACACAACAAATAAAACAGAATTGCAATAGCAAAAAATGTAATTTTATAAATGTTCTTATACAAAATATAAAAGCAAAAATATAAGATCATGCACTGGAGACAAAAGCTAAAAGTGAATACTTATAGTAAAAAAAAAATAAAAAGAAAGAAAACATTGCAAAGATAAAAATGTTCAAGTAGTGTGAGAGGAGAGGGGAAGATTCACACAGAACGGTTTCAGAAGAAATCGATTATATTTACTACCCCACGACAGACACTGACATAATTGTCTTCATCCATTAATACTTCATGCTGTTATAATACATACTGGTACCCATTGAAAGGACAGATTCCATTTCCTTCAAGCACATCTCCCGTTTCAAGGATGGAATGAAATTCTTTTGTTTACCTTGATTATAAATAGACAATAATACTTGAGGAGAAATAGTCTCAAGAACAGCCCAGGGTGACTCCTGGAATAGCAGGGGCCTGGGAGTGAGGAAAAAATGACGCTAGCCCTATTTGCATCGTTGACTGTGATAAAGAGACCGCCCCGTTCAGAAATAAAATTTCACCCCATGTTTCAATGTTGCGGTGACAGTTGAATTATCGAACTAGCAGAGAGCAGTACCAACAATAACAGTAATAAAATAGTTTAACATTTTTATCGATGCTTAATTTTAAAAGTATTGGAGAAAAAAATTTGGATCACTTAATCGAAGTAAGAATTCTATGATGCTTTCGTGGGGTTGTTCCTCCAGCATATAATTTCTTCCCCAACGTAACTAAGCTAAGCAGCGCCTTCGTACTTCGTGGCTGACTAGTGTATCAGAATTGAACAGTGGCTACTTTTATGTGATTAGGAAAGACATGTTTGTCATGGGAGTAAAAAAATAAAATTTGTCTGTTAAATTACACATAAATATAAGGTACAAATGTATTTTTAAAATACAGATTAAAATAATCACACTTGCATTGTGTACATACGAAAATACAGTATTTAATATTCAATATACACAGACACATTTATGATAAATGCAACGGTTTGGCAATGCCAGTTCTTTCAGGGTTTCCTCTGCCCCCTGTCTCCACACATATGGAAACAAAAACGCTCCGCTCCGGCCTCCTAGCTCTGGCGCACGTCTTGAAGCAGCTTGTTAATCTCGGCCACCAGCTCGCTGGCGTCCATGAGTTCATGTTTGCCGTCGTTGAGGTGGTTGAGCACGTTGTCAAAATCATCCTCTTCGTAGTTTTCGGGGATCTCCTCCATGGCCGGCAGCCACTTGGACGAGGGCGGCAGGCTGGGGTGCGCTCCCAGGGCGGGCGCGGGGTTGGCGGTGGGGTTCTGGAAGTGCGTGCTGGCCGCCCAGGCCGCCACGCCCTGCGGGTAGCCCGCGGGCTTGGCGGGCAGAGGTCCCTTCCTGCGCTCCAGGGAGTTGGACCTATCCGCGTCACCGCCCTCCGCGTAGGTGTCCAGGGACGCCGGCAGGAGGCGCTGGAACACGCTGCTCATTTCCGAGAGCAGAGAGGACGTGCTCTTGTCCCCGGGGTCCTCCTCGTTTGGGGAGTCCTTCCCAAAGGTGGAAAAACTCTTCTTCTTCTCGCCGCACTCTGCGGGCTGGGGGTCGTCCTCCAGACTCGGGTGCGGGTGCTGCTGCTGGGGCTGCGCTGGGAATTCTTCCCCCGGGATGAACATGTTGCTCCTGTAATCGGAGGACGGCGAGGGCAGCGGGGGCATCCAGCACTGGTCGGAGTGGCCCAGGACCCGGCACTCCTCCGTGCAGAGCCTCATGGCTGCTCCGGGAAGACAATGGGCATCGTGATTACACTTGGCATGACTCAGAATGATGGGGAAAAGGCATTTCATTAAACACACGCACGCGCGCACACACACACAATGAGACCGTGTAAACTACTACGCTGAAACTGACCTATTAATTTACACATGAGATGAACCACGATTATGGCTTTGATTTGGAGATTAGTTTTATGGACCTGGCATATATATATATATGTTTTCTTGCTCATCAAATAAGGAAAGGAGGGTTTATGATTCGTACTTCTCAGGAATATCATTTCTACTACTCAAGTAATGGAAAATGGATTGGTAATTTATACATAAGAATGACTGGAAAAAGATGAATTCTAAAAACACCAGAAGGTGAAATCCATAACTTTATAATGCTTCCAGATAATCCCTGAGTAATACCTTTGAGTAACTTTCTAGATAGTGAGGTCTATCTGACCTACTTTCCTTTTTTTAAAAAGAAATTATTTATTTATTTGTTTATTTATTTATTTTTAGAGAGAGGGGAAAGGAGAAAGAGAGGGAAAGAAACATCACTGTGTGGCTGCCTCTCACTCGCGCCCCCAACTGGGAACCTGACGTGCAACCGAGTCATGTGCCCTGACTGGGAATCGAAACAGCAACACTTGGTTCACAGGCGGACACTCAATCCACTGAGCCACAGCAGCCAGGCCTACTTTACTTTTAATGGAAGAATTGGGAATATAATAAACTTACAGGTAATTATACTTTTTAATCTCTCTTAAAGGAATTATGCATTACTGATTGACTTGTTATTTAAAATTTCAGTGCAGATTATCCTCCACTACCAGCCATTTACATCTGTAAATTATAAAGGTTTGAAATTCAAATAGACGGAAAAGTATCAAAAGATGAAGAGCATGAAAAATCCATTCTTCCTGTTGTTATATTTTTATCGGCGTGTGAGTGGCCACACTTGTAGAAATAACAGATGATATGAGAAAAGCAGAAAACTAAAGAGAAAAAAATCTCTAAATTTGGAAAATACGGTAACTAAACTACATAACAACCAGGAAATGTGAAGATGAAAATTATACTCCAAAAATCACCCATCTCTCCCAGTGACAATTAGGTCTCTTCAATATAACAATTTTCATTTAAGAGCAAATGACAGCATCCAGAAAATGTAATTATCTTATATTTTAATGAACACTGGATTGATATCAGCCATACCTACATATTTGGAGCTGACTCTATAGATCTGGCTCTTTAAGAAATATTTATCTTTCTGCAAAATTAGTGCAAAAAAGAATGACTCTTGAACAATCCAACTACCTTGTCAGAGAAAGCAAGCCATCTATTGTGTTTATTGCTATACTCTTAGCACTAGGTGAATTGTCTGCAGAGAATAATCATTCACTACGTACTTTCAAATCGTCATGGAAGTGCAACTCAAAACCACAATGAGATATCACCTCAAATCTGTCAGGATGACTGTTATAAAAAACAAAAAGTACAAGTGTTGGTGAGGATGAGGAGAAATTGAACCCTCATACCCTGTGTTGGAAATGCAAGAAGGGTACAGCCACTATGGAAAACAGTATGAAGCTTCCTCAATAAATTAAAAACAGAACTGCCATATGATTCAGCAACCCCACTTCTGGATAGTTATCTGGAAGAACGAAAGGAAGTATTGTGAGTGAAAAAAAAAAAGACTGAGTCTAGAAAAGCTAAGAATACAAAGTAAGTAGAGAAAATACAGAGCTAGTATGAACACTAATTCCACAGGAACCACTGGGAGGTAGGAGAAAGAGGGCGGACGTGGAGAATCCTTGCATCATTTCGCTATGAAGAAAGGTTCAGTTTAAATGAGGAATGATGATTTAAGAATAAACGTATATTTAGATGTGCTGACTTCATGCATTATTACACCTTGGAGACCCCAACTATTTTTCATTGACTGGTGTGGACAAAACCAAAAGGAATTGAAAGTAACTGAAATGCTTAATAGCAATGAGGTTTTCTAAGCAATGAAATAACTATCAAAGTGGTAATTAATTTTTTCTTAATTCCCCGAGTTTCTGAAAATGGAAAGGAGACCTGTCTATGTCGCCTTACTTATATCCTGTTACAAGGAAAGGCAACGGGTCGGATGACAGCTTTCATTTATTTTCTGGCCTTTAATTCTGTAGAAAAGACTTGTTTGATTGGCAGTTTTATTTTAATGTTTAATGACAAAGGGGAAAAGGGGGAAGAATTACATAGGCTTCTAAGAATCCTGAGCATGACCAAATTTCTAGAAACCTGAATATAATGAACATATAACCAAAAATTCAACCAGCGTGATTAAAATGATAGTTTATATTCAAAAGTAATTTTGGTCATAGGGACTTTTTAAACAGAGAATGCTATTTTACCACTTCACAAGAAATATATGGGGCTTCAAATCTAAAATAATAAAGTAACACAAAAAAATTTTAAATTCAGAAAATAAGAAAAATTGATAAGGAAACACTCATGAAGAGAGGGATAGCAAAAATAAAGTAATGTAGAGGAAAGGGCAGGGGTACAGAAGAGGGCATTTCTTTGTTGCGTTGGCAACGTCAATCTTTTCCCTGGAGACTCAACTATTTGCAACATTTTTAATGCATGCCTAATCCAGTGCCACCGAGGTTCCATATCACATCCCATATGTAGGACTTGGCAAGTGGTACAAGGGGCTGATCTCTCTGTCCCTCTTTGAAAGCACTCCAGGTGATTCCCTTAGCCCTGGGGAGGGGAGGATGTGAGTGAAACAGAGAGCTCCTCTTTCCCACTACGTGACTCTCAATTTTGTTCCTACACTGTATGCACCTTATAGGTAGGGCAGGAAACAAGCAGGAAACATTAGAAGAAATACATGTGCCTAGTTCTACCAAGCCAGTAGTTAGTGAGTGACCAAGCAGTTGTGTAGGAAGAGCCTCTCCCATATGAAAAGCTATGACAGCTCCCTGCCCTCTCAGATGGTTTCAGATCCAGTTCTGAGTCCAGGTTAGCAAACGAGGCCATACATGCCACAGATGCCCAGGTAGGGACCAAGCGGTATGAGGCTGAGAGCATATGGAAGAAACGCAAAAAGTAGTGAACATGGAGGCCGAAGTCATTAAAGAGAAACCTGAAACAAACTTTGAGGGATGAACAGAACTTAGATAGACTAAGTCAAGAGAAGCCACTTTTTTTTTTTTAGGGTGAAAAGCTCATGAGCAAAGAATTGGTATGTTATACAAAGAGATGGCCCTATTGCAGGAGACATGAAAAAAGCCAAAATTGAGAATTCATAAGCTAGGAGATTTCATTGACCTTAGAATGCCAAGACATGTAGGTTTCATTAGGTGTTGCTGGGCAAGAAGTCAGTTATTGATTAAAACAACCCCCCCCCCCAAATGTACATTAAAATGTCATGAAAGTTTGCTCAAGCTCTATGAAAGATGTAGCAAATGGAGAAGTTACTAGAGAGAGAAAACCATCAATTCATAAGCTTGCATAGTAAAACCAGCCATGGAAGGAAGATCAGAACTAGGATACCAGCCATGAGGATGAAGAGAACTCAACGTTAAAGAGGAATGTTTGAATTACATCATCACCGAGGACAGACTGATGAAAAGTGGAGGGAGCTCAACCAGAAAGGAGCATCACAAGAAACAAACTCAAAAGCCCTTCCATTGTATGTCACCCTAGTGCAGCTAATAGCCTGGGGAAATGGAGATTTTGCAGCAATATGTGTAATTCAAAGGTGAAAGAGCAAAGGAGAAACTATGTTGACAAACACAGGCTAACAGACAAAAATGGGTGCTGATTCTACTGCTCAGAATGCAGGCTGTCTATGGGAATTAATAGCATAAACGACCAGAAATGACCCTGTTGGCAGGCAATGCAACATAACATAATCTATATTTGATCACAGTTTAATGCAGAAAAACAGTTGGAATAAGACACTTAAGTCCTAGAAACATATATGCTTTTGAAAACTGCACTGGTTTCTGTTAATGGCATTCAAATGTGGACTTTAATGTTTTTCTACTTAGGCTATTGCCTGGGAATATAATTTTACAAAGCACAAGTTTTACACCCTAATGTGCTGGCAGAAGCTGCCAGGGTAAAGAATTAACCAGAAAACTGGTGAAGTATCAGAACTGTGGTCATAATTAAAGGGTGGTTATATCTGTATGGATACTCAGTATGCACATTTCTTTCTATAATAGCCATACAGGAGTAAATCTTAAAACAGTTTATTGACCATGGTTGAGATCCTGGTGCTCTGTGCCTGCAAAATCCTTTCCACCACACCCCACAGGGAGGCAGGTAACTCGTCAGGCAGAAGTGTATCTGCCGGAACACAATGAGCTGTCATACACCACCATACACCAGCAACGAGCTCATTCACCACACAGCTGGATTAAGTATGACTGCAAATATGGAAGTGTTTCTTAAAGGCTGTCTGGTGGTATTGTTAATGACAACATAAAAGTGAGCCTCTAACTGTAAAAAGACATGTAATTTGGAAGAGGTCTAAAGTCACTCACTAAAGAAGATTCGTTAATATCTAGAGTCTATCTAACCATTGTTTCCCTGAAGTCTTATTCTTTAACATTTACTTTCACCATTTTATTTTTTTTAACTCAAGCCTTAGAGAACTGCCCTGACATGAACATGTCTCATGTTGGTAACTTTGAAAATACAGGAAGGAATGAAAGAGAAGTGTTGATCTTTTCTTAAGAGTTAGACCATGATTAGCTATTAGAATTACACAATTTCAGAATTTCAAAGGACCTCAGGCAGTATTTAGGCCCATAAACTGCAAGGCTATGTAAGTAGGGGTAGTTACTCTCTTTTTAACTATGCTGCCAAATGTAAATGTCAATGAACAGGCTTCAGGTAATTTAAAAAATAACACATAATGAAATATTGACACTGTGCCCACTAAGTGACTTTTCTGTTTTACGAACTAATGTAATTTGGGAAATCATATTACTCAAAATTAGGGATCAGTATTCAAAATTAGAGTTCTGTCAGTGTCAGAGAATAATAGAAATTCAGCCATTTCATATATATATATATATATATATATATATATATATACACACACACACACACCCATTTCATGGGTAAAAATAATAAAACTGATTCACGTTCAGCAAGTTGGCTGAAGCCATAGATACCCCACTAGATTTTCAGCGCTGTCTCTCTAAATTGGTAGAGGAAATCTATGACTTCAAAAACAAAGCAAACACAGACACCAGGGATGAACGCACAAACATGGCCTCTCATCTGCATTACAGCCCTTCATGTAACTAGAAGCCCCTTCCATACATTCATCCTGCCGGAAATGCAGTATCTATCAATGTAAAAGCAATTAAATAAGCAGCATTTAATAGTTTCATGGAGCATAGTAAGACTTTAAAATATAAGAATAAATATGCCTCTCAACATATTTTTTTAAGTACCACAACCTGTTACTTCAGATTATTACTCTTGATATTGATAGAAGAGTATTTAAGAGTATGGGGGCTGGCTCAAATCTCACCTCTCCCATGAACAAATGGCCTGATTTGGGAACCACTTTTAAACCTTTATAAGTTTCAGTTTCTATATATCTTATGGCTGTTCCTCCCACCCACTACTACGTCCTACGTCCAAGTGTTGGGAGAAGGGCTGGAGGTGCAGAACACCTCGTGGACCTGGAGTAAACATTGGGACACCGTTGGCAACTACCACTGTGACTGTGATGACTAACGCTAATCCTGCCGCAGCACGGCCACCACTACTATATATAACTCTTGAGAGCTAGAGTCTCTATTTACTGGTTTTCCCTGAATTTCTGTGGCTCTCCGAAGCTCCCTCATGTCTGGTTCCAAAACTCTCTTACTGGTCTGGATTTAGAAAACAGATGTTTCCTGGAACACAGACAGGTGATATGGTCTTCTTCTGCCTTTCATTTGCCAAGTGGCAGTCACTAGATCAATATACAGGAGAATTTAGAAACATAAGTAGCCAAAGGAACACTGATGTGCACCTAAGAGTGGATTTAATATTACAGTCATTAGTCACAGGATTGCTTCAATGATGTGGTCAGTATTTATCCAGTTGGTTCAGGGACTTCCTCCGGCACAATTAGAGAGAGGAGGTTCTGAGGAAAAAGTGCCTCAGAGCTGACTAGGATCTGCTCCATCCAGCTGTACACTTATAAATTCCTCTCCTGGACTCTGTTTCTCTCCCACTCCAGTGCAGACATAAAATGAAAGGTGGCAAGAAATATTCTATGCATACCACCTACGAAGGTGCATTCTCACTCCTATTTTTAGTGCTTCAAGTATACCATTTCCTAGTATATTTTAATCTCTGATTCTGTGAGTTGGTTTCCATCACAGGAAATGTGTCCTCCAAATTATAGTCCAGTTCACCACTGTGTGCCAAAACAGGCTGTCTGAGTGAAAAACAACCACCCAGTAATTTTATAAAGAGTTGCTCAAGAGTGTCCTGTGGTAGTGCTGGATGGGGTGGGAAGAGGAGGGAAACTGTGGTTTTCTCTCCTCCTCTGCCCACTCCTTTCTCCTTGTCTTGTGAAGTTCTCATGCTTACTCCTTCTCTGCCAACTGCTTACGATGACTTTTAAGAGGACAACTTTCAAGTGTTCCCATCTGCATGCATTGCTAATAGTGTACAGATTACAGAGACTTAGTACAAAGGACAAAGAGAATATACGCATGGGAGAAATTGTTCACTTCACTGGTGTAAGAGGTCTGTAAAAATAAGGATTTATCTCTCACTGCCCCCTTACCTGCTGGGATTCTTCCATCTGTCAGAAACAGGTCGCTGAATCCTTCGCCCAGAAGCCTATCTATCGGAGAATCTCGCCCTAAATCATAATCACTGTCGCCTGCTTCACTGTCTCCACGGCCACTGTCTTTCAAGCTAAACTTGTCCATGTCTTGAAGGGCATATCTAGAAAGATAAATCAGGGAGTGTATAGTTTTTATTCTTTAGCATCCATGTGACTTGAGACATAATAGACAACACAAGGGTAATTCATACCTATAGCTCCTAGAATATTTGTTTCCTCGAAAACTTGGCCTTGGCTGATACTGCCCCTGATGAAGCATTGAAAGAAGCTGGGAGACCTGCTGGAAACCAAATAGACAGAACTGATTCCTGGAAACAAACCCCCAACACTCCCCAGCTTTCAGCAAGAAAAGACAGTGAGCATGTTCTCTCCCTCTGAAAGGTTTACATGTGCTGAGCGGTGGCAGACTCTGCAGCTCGCCACCAGATATAACTGCATACGTGCCGGAGAGATCTGGATGGTCTGATGCAACTGATTTTTTTTTTCTTTTTGAAAGAGGACTCCTTTATCAATAACAGGTGATTTCCTTTATTTCAGAGTTCAGATTAACGTGATCAGTTATAAAAATACATAGAAAATGCTTTAAAATACAACATTCTAACATGTGTAGTTAAAATAATGTCAGAAAAATTTCGAAAGCTGTACAGATAACATGCATTGAGATATGATTCTGGAGGCCTCAGAGGTTTTTTGTTTGTTTGTTTGGGCTTTTTTTGTTTGTTTGTTTGTTTTAGTAGAGACCACACCTGTGACAATAATGCAAACCCCTTTATATTTGGCTTCCAGTATCTTACTCTTGGAAGTATGGGGATTCTAATCAGATAATCTTTTGTGAGCTTCACATTTATTTTTCAATATTCTACATAGTGCATGCAAATAAATTCTTTTAAGAAAAACTTAAAACAGTATGCTCAGGTCTGTATAATTGTTACATATACATAATGTAACTTGCATCATCCTTAATTTGCATATTATTAGTATTGTTACTTCTTAATGGAAACATTCCAGGAGCTAACCCTTAACACAACTTCTGAACAGCTGCTTTGTCAGTGAAATGGTGCAGTGTATGATCTTACCTCAACGGCAGGAGTGGCGTGGGTGAGTTCTAATGAGAAATTTTCTGGCACGTGGTTCGATGAGATTGTCACCAAACTGTTGAGGGACTGGTGACTGTTGTGACTCTGCCGGCTGCCCATTTGCCCTCTTTCTAAGGTAGGGGATGAAGATGGAGACGACCTGTGATGAGATCTGATGGGCAGAGTGCCATTCATGGTAGGCACCAATGTGATGTCCCCTTTGTGAATCTGCCTGGATGGTCTTTTGGGGTGATGCTGGTAGGTTGATTCCGCTACCCTACAGTTGTAGGATCTTGTGTCTTTCTTTTCTCGGTTACACCTAGTTGCAAACAGCACCATAATAACCAACAGCACTGCACAAATGGCTCCTAAGGAAATAATTATAATCATGGAGACATCCAAAGATTCTTGGCTTACTGAGGTCATTGCTGTACTTGTCACTGACTCTGTGTAGTCAAAGATCGCACACTTCAGAAGGACTTTGGTATGCAGCTGAGGATTGCCTTTGTCCTGGATAATAACTGAGAGCCCCCATTCTGTGTAGGGAACAGAGTCCATGCTCACATTGGTATGGATGTCACATGATCGTGGATCAATTATAAAGATATTATCCTCATTACCTGCTACGATGGAGCAGCTGAGTTCAGCATTCACACCAGAGTCTCTGTCGATTGCCCTTATTCTTGTGACATGAAAGCCAGTTTCAGCCCCTTTGGGGATGGAGATTTCTGCAGTGTTATTGCGCAGGGTGGGCCCTATGACCACGGGGACATTGTCATTTTCATCAATGATGGTGAGCACAACTGTAGTATTGCTCACAAGTTGCTTCGGACTTCCTCCGTCTCTTGCTTCAACCACAAAAGTCATCTGACTCACTTCCTCATGATCAAAGATTCTGAGGGCATAGATGTGTCCATTCGATGGGTCAATGGTAACATATCTCGTTATGGAACTTTCCAGGATAAAACTCTCCAAAATAGTATATGTGACTTGCCCATTTTCTCCATCATCAGGATCTGTGGCTGTAACAGCGGTGATAAATGCCCCTGGCAAGTTATTCTCTGAGATTGCTAATTCATATCGACTTCTCTGGAAGTAGGGGGGATTGTCATTTATATCACTGATTTGAACAGTAAAATGCTTCACTGTAGAGAGACTGGGTGTCCCCTTGTCCTCAGCGATCACAGTCAAGCTGTATTCAGATCTTTTTTCTCTATCCAATGTGGCATTTGTCAAGATTAAATAGTTGTTTTCATAACTCTGCTGAAGTTTAAAGTGACCATGTCCATGAAGTTTACAAACTATTTCTCCATTCAGCCCAGAATCCTTGTCTTGAACCCTGACCAAAGCAACAAATGAATCAACAGGATCCCCTTCGAAAATATAAGATATTTCTTCTTTTCCAGGGGACATGAGATTTATGTTAATTTCAGGTTTATTGTCATTAACATCCACGACCTTAATTATAATTTTGCAATGAGCTGGGATTGAATTTGGACCCAGATCTTGAGCCTGAACATCAATCTCATAGGATTTGGTGATTTCATAATCCACTTGCTTGAATAGAGTCAAATGTCCTCTTTCTGAGTCAATTTTAAAAGTCTCTATAATTTTGGGAGACACATGACTGCTGAAGGAATATACAATTTTCCCATTGGCGCCCTCATCTGGATCCGTGGCATTGAGATCCAGGAGCAGCGTGCCCACGGGGGAGTTTTCTAGGAGTTGTATTATGTAAGACTGCTGCTCAAAGGCCGGGCTGTTGTCATTGGAGTCCGAAATGCTGATTTTCAGGATGGATGAGCTAGACCTCTGAGGCACTCCCATGTCTGAGGCAGTGAGCCGGAGCTCGTAGCTTGCCTTCAGCTCCCGATCCAGCTCTCGGACCACAATGAGTTCTGCATACTTGGCTCCATCAGTCCTGGTCCGAACCTCAATATTAAAAAAATCATTGGCAGAGAGAGAGTACGTGTGGAGGGAATTCTCCCCAACATCTGGATCAAATGCACTGTCCAGAGGAATACGTGTCCCAACTGCTGCACTCTCTGAGATCTCTATAGGAATGAGAGGTCTTGAAAACTGGGGAGCATTGTCATTAATATCCATCACTTCCACTTCAATATGGAAAAGCTGCAGATGCTCAGTGGGCAGCGTGATCACATCAAACTCTATGGAACAGTTCAAGTTTTTCTGGCAAAGCTGCTCCCGGTCAATTTTCGCCCCTATGCTGATTTCCCCAGTATCCTCATTCACTACGAGGAGAGGAGAATTTCCCCTCTGCATGGCTCGAAAACGCACAGTGGAAGGATAAGGAAGCTTCACTAAAACATCCGCCACGTCCTCTGATAGTCTTGCAATTACCGATCCAACCCTCTGTTCCTCATAAATCCTGTATTTCAAATTCTTGCCGAATACATCGGAGCTGAAAGATACCATCAGGAGTGCAAAAACCAATCTAAAGTGCATCTTAGCCTTCGTTTGGTACATCGGTCAGTCTACAGGGGTTCCTTGCACAAAGCAACTTAAAACACAGCAAAGCAATTCCCCCAACTTCCTTTGGCCACTCAAAGCTAAGCTACATTTGGTACTTGAAACTTGAAAGCGCCTCTTAACACCGCAGCGGCAATTAACAGCTCGCAAACTTTTGTTGTATACACACCGTGTCGCGACTTGCGGCGCCCGTCGGCATGGAGTCCAGCGCTCGCCTCGGCTTGGCTGTCCGGCCGCTTTGCAGGCGGAATCCGCGCGTCACCTCCGCGGTTCCCCGCGCCCGGCGTCGGCATCCATCCAGGGCAGGGGCCGCCGGGGGCTGCAGTGGCTCCTTCCCCCGCGGGTCTTCCTCCCTGCCTCTGCGCGGCTGCAGACTAAACACCCGTGATTGCTGACTCCAGTCTAAAATCTGTACAACTTCAACTCAGACAAAGCGCTCCTGCCCGGCGTGTGTTGAACCGCTTCCAGCCAATCAGCGCGCTTCCAAATCAAACGCTGATGGAGTCCCCAAAGCGAGGGCGGGCGACTGAGAAGGGAGGGGGAAGGAGGGGGACCCAGAGGAGGAAGGCGGGGGCCGGGGCGCGGGAGAGAGCAGAGGGTGGGAAGCAGCTCCAGGACCGCGCCTGCCCTCCCCCTCCCCCTCCCCCCCCTCCCCACTCCCGCCCCCTTCCACCCCCTGCATTCACTTTCTCTGAGCGTGCCACGACAAAGGGGAGACAAATTAGAGAAGAAAAAACTTTAAATCAACTTCTGGTCGCCTGTATTTATATGGCATTTTAAATCGTTCTGGTTTTCTTAATTGCCCTTTCCACTTCCACAAACATGTAATCATCTTGTTGTTCATGGTCTTTAAGTACGGCTTTAACTTAAAATACCTTTAAGTGCCTGTTGTTGGTGGAGGGATTTAATAAAATTTGAAAACTTGCTTCTAATTATGCTTCTCAGCCTGCCTCCTTCCCCCCCACCCCACCCCCCTGCAAATACGGAGTCTTTCTCCTTCCCTGAGCACGCGCACATTTTCTTGGGACTGTGTTTCAAGGAGCAGAACCAGTGAAGATGTTTCATTCCCTGTTGTCCTTTTATCTCTATTCTTTGAACATAAGAAAAGGGTCCTATTTTGCTCCGGATTTCTCTTAATTAGCGAGCTTTAAAGGAACACCTGAAGATTTCAAACTAATTAACAGTATACTCTACCCTACATCACTTCTTTCCTTGATTATGGGCAAAATTGGCTATGATATTCCTTTGTCCTGTACTTAAAAAAAAAAAAAATCCTGTTTATCTTGGAGTAAAGGCACTTCATGCTTTAGCATGCCAGTTTTTACCAAAAGGTACTATGTATACATGGTGGGTCTTCACAGTGAATACATGGGGAACACGGACTCAACAGTTTACAGGATGAGATGTTATAATATAGGTATTATTTATGAAGACACTTCTCAGATATGTATTTTAAAAACCCAAAGCTTGTTTACATTGAAGAATAAAATGCCAGGGCTGAAAATTGCATTTTGTGTGCATCAGAATGCTAGGAAATATCATGCAAGGCTGTGCTCTATCCAGGTCACAGAAACTGATATGGTATTCTTATTTGAAAATATGATTATTTATGATGTTCTTTCTGCTCTGCAATTCTTTTTAAGTTTATCATCGACGCTCTCTATTCTTGCTGCTTTTTTTTATGCCTCTTGCATTATTCCGCAGCTGTCTTCATCCACTTGCATATTTGCTGTTTCACATAATCTCCCTGTCACTTTTTTCCATTTATTTTCTCCCACTCTCTATCTTGCCCCCCAGAAACATATAAAAGAAAAGCAATTTTCTGATTTTTCCACTTTGCTTACTCTCAGCAGAGCTCAACTAAAGTCACTAAGAAGATTCTTTCCAAAAAAGAAAGCAGGGGAGTCTCAGCATGAACTCTCCTTCTTTTTAGGCATTCAAAGGCATTTTATAAGCCATTGTCTTTTTTCCCTTTCCAGGAGCCAGCGCTGTGTGGCAAATTGTGCAGAATAGAAATGCCTATAATGAATGTATTTAGTACTGGGTCACGCTGATGAACATTCTGCCCCGTGAATAACACTGTTTTGCAAGTTTGTAGTCCTTTCAAATTGCTGATCCCCAAACCCTATAGGCAAACTAGGAAAACTACCACAAGCAACTGGGACTTTGGAAACCCATAGCCATCTGGCCTAAATCTCTAACAATCTGAGCCAATAATTATATCAATTCAGGCTTTAGTGAACCCCTTTGCAAATGCCAAAAGAGCAAAGAAAGGAATTAGTGACTATTCAAAGTTGGGGTAAGACTTCAAAGGTAATCTAATTCCATTTGTTCTAGGAGAGTTCTCTTTGTGGATTTGATAAGTCTACTTCCCCCAAGTGGCTTTGATTACCTAATGCAGAAGACATTTTCCCTAATGCTCACAGAGTAAAAATAATTTTTAAAAATATTTTATTTCTGACAGTGAGCTTGAAAAGAATTAATCAATGAAAGAGCTTCCTATTAACTTACTGAAATATTTAAAATAGATTGTAAGTTGATATAGAGCCACAAAGAATGTTTTTCTATGAGTAAGTCTTTGAAGAACTTGAAATCTTTTTACGGAGGATGGCATTTTTCACTTACAATACCATCCTCATCAAATGTCATTTCATTTTTATCTTGCCAGTCTCTCCCTGAAAAATTATACATGCCTACTTTATAGTAGTGTGCTTTTGATTTGTTCTTAGTATATACCACCATTCTGTTTTTCAAACTTGTTTTCAAAAAGTACAGAATAGAAAATAAATCCTTCCTTTACATTTTTGATTAGCTCCACCAATTGAAAATATCCTTCTGTGGTAGTCCTGAAAAGGAAATTCCAAAAAAAAAAAAACTTTTTGCAATATCATCTGCTATTTGTGGAAGGGTTTCTATTAGGGTGGAAACACTGATAAACTCCCCTAGGTTGTCATCTAATAGTGATTTAATTGAACTTTCTCCTTCCTCTGGAACTTTACAAAGTCTTGGAGAAGTGGTAGACCCTCGATAGCAACTTCTCAGATATGCAGTGACGGAGAACTGAGCCAACCTTCTGTGAAGTTCATCCACCTGTGATATAGCAGTGGCGCCACTTCTTGAGGACTATGGTATTCTGAGTAACATTAGGCACCACTAATCTCCTAGAGGAGAATCTTGGCTAATTCCATCTCTGGTGGTGGTGGTGGTGGTGGTGGTGGTGGTGGTGGTGGTGGTGGTGTGTGTGTGTGTGTGTGTTTTATTCACAAAGCTCCTTTTACCACTGTAGCCTACACTGGTTGACAATTGCTAAACACAGAGAAAAGATACCAGCTGGCATTTGCAATGCATCTAGTCACCTCTAATGACATGTTTGTTATGCCATTTACTGTGGTTACTTTTGTTTTAAAGAAAATGAAGCTTTATAATTCTAAATCTTTAATGTTTTCCTTCTTATTAAGAGAAAGGAAAATGTAAGACACAATCACAAAGTGCAAATATCTCTCCAGGACATAAAGAATAGTATCTTTTTTGGTAGTGGAATACACAATCAATGTCAATAATTTTTTTATAAAACACATGTGGCTTTTGTTTTAAAATTCTTAGTTATTAATTTGTATTTTATTAGAACATGTGAAAGACAAACTAGGTGGAAGAATAAATATTCACTTCCATCTGACCATATCATATTTTTCACATCATCATAAAAATAATGGGATGCCACAGTCTTCTTGTAGATTGGCATCACATTACAATCTTTCCTTGGAGTATGTGTGGTAAAATGCCTCATAGGAGCAATTCATGGTCCTGCCTGATGCCACACGTCCATAACAAGCCTAAATAATCACCATATATCTTGGGAAATTAGACAGGAGTCAACGTTTACCAGACAAAAGTTGGTAAAGTTAAGGAATCCCAACACTCTGGAACTGTTTAAGATACAAAGTTTGACTTTTTATATGAGTCTAACACATGTGTGAATGCAGGTACCACCAGTCGGTAGCTGTGTAATTGAACAAATTACTTAACATGTCTGAGTCAGCCTAATCCTCTCGGAAAAATAATAACCCACTTATACAAATTCTTGGAAGATTTATATACAGGCATACCTCGGAAATAACGTGGGTTCAGGTCCAGACTACCACAAATTGTGTGGTTTCCCAGCACATATAAAAGTTATGTTTACACTATACTATAGTCTATAAAGCAGTCAAGGATATTATGTCTAAAAAAAGTACATACCTTAATTAAGAAATAATTTATTGCTAAAAAATGCAAACCATTATTTGAACCTGTTGAAAAAAATGGTGCTGATAGTCTTGGTCAACACAAGGTTGCCACAAACCTTCAATTTGTTTTTAAAAAATGTACTATCCACAAAACACAATCAAGCGAAGTGATAAAACCAGGTTAGCCTGTAATTGGGGGGCTTTGCACAAAGGCTGGCTCAGAGCAGACACACAACAAAAGTTAGTTTCCTTTCCTTGGCCTCTACGTGTCTATGTTCTCCCTGCCATCCACTGAAGAAAAAAAATGGATTACATTCACAGTCCTTTTTTGCTTTTCAAACTTTTGGTTTAGATGCTTATATAATTTTGTGCTGTGAAGATGAAGCTCTCTCCAGTTTTGATCTATAAAGGTCACCTTTGCGACATAATCGACAAAACTAATAGCACTGATCTATAATGATCCTGAAAACTTGATGGTTCACTGATGAAAATTTGAAAAGATTTATCAGCTCTACCTAACTATACCTCCAGACTCTAAACCACAGGAACATATCTAATAGTACAGTTAAAGGAAGCCTACCAGGTACTTAATTATCTCACACTTGGTATAGGATACACATCTAATATTTGCCAGTTCTCAAATAGGGTGAGATAAATGTTTAATACTATGTCACACTACACTTGTCAAATAAGATTTTCATTAAAAAAACACTATTAGACTTTTTATCAATCATACTATATCTCTTTATGTTGCTCTCCTTGTATTCCATTTACTAATCTATTCAAGAATATAATAATGGAAAATCACTGGACAATATGAATCCTTTATTGGAACAACATTATCAACATAAGATCGAGGGTTTGGAAATGAGAATGGATCTTAAACTAGCCTTAGACTTGTATAACAGAATAGCCTTTCGTAGGATTCCGATCCAAACTGAACGGGACAAATGACCACAGGAGAGCACACATCTGGAGGCACAGTTGTGCAGGTGCCAGGAGGCAGTACCTCTGGGTCCCAGAATAGGTGGGGTCCATGAAATACAGTGACAGGCGCTGGGTCAATTCTGTCTGAGTAGGCAATCAGGGCTTGGGATGTCCCGCCAAGGGTAGCACACCAAGTTCCAGCCGGTGACTTTGGTTCTGACAACAGGCATTCAGGCTGAATCCTTATGCAAGGCAGGCAGGTGAACTGCTATGCATTTTAGGGCCTCAGGCCTTGCGAGCCAGGCAGGTTATGGGATGAGAGATTTAAATGGAGAGAATAAGACAAGCACCTAAGATCCAGTGTTCCGAACATACTGGGGACCTAGTCAGAATCTGAGACCAGATCACCAAGTTAAACTGGGTGGCAGCTAGGTGGTTGTCAGCAGGAATCATCTGAGCTTTTATAGAGTCACTTAAATTCCTTCTCCTCTGGGCAGGATCCTGATGCGAAAAACCTAGCCTACAAATTGCGTTCCAAAAGTTGCTGCTAAGGGGCAGTAAGACCTAAAGCGAGCTGAGTCTCAGTTCTCAGTTAAAAGCATTGCTGCACAGTACATGGTCCACAGACCAGCAAAGTGGCCATTACCTAGAAGCCTGTTCAAATTGCAGACTCTCAGACAGCACTCCAGACCTACTCAAGCAGGTCTGCATTTCAATAAGGTCCTTGGCTCATTCCTAGGCACATTCAAGTCTCAGACACATTGCTATGCAGACTAATGTGTTGTCTGAAGTGGTAGAGATCCTAAATGAGGGTACTCACGTCCTGTGAGGGGAGTTTAGACAAAAGGCACATGGCGAAGATTATCAAAGAAAGGGCCAGGACTGAGGTACCATTCACTCAAGAATATAAGTAGAATTGGCATAAGAACATTCCCGTTAAATTCATAGAGAAGGAATATAGATTAAGCTTCTCTCCGGATCCAGTATTTTACATCAGTTATCACCCTGTCCTCATCCATGGAGGCAGTACAGTTTCATTAAGGAGGGGAGTACTTCTCAAGAAGAGATCTAATTCTTTGGAAGAGCTATTTCCACAGGCAAAAATAGTTCCATAGTCATTATATGTGTGTATAATGGTACACATGTGTGTGCTTAGGTATAGCTGGTGGAGTGTTTTGTATCCACCCAGTGTACATAAATTACAAGTTTGCTTAATGTCTTCTGGGTGCCAATATTTCTGTCAGTGGTGTGGTAAAGTAAAACTTCAGCATACTGTTCATTTATTTTTAACCATTTCTAGCTAGGATTTAGAAAAGAAATTGAAGTGAGTCAAAAAGTCTAATCCTGATGCTCAAATCTTTTGTGTGCATGTTAAAATCCATTTCATGTACACTATTTCTGGATGTTCCTAACCAATATCTAAATTATTCAGCCATTGTTTTCCAACTAGGAATATCCCACTATACATAGACTGGCGTGTACTCTTAAGATAACTTTTCTAAAAGTATAAAGGAAATCTATCATGACTTAGATATATGAGCCTTCATTTAACTAATGAAATCAAATTAATGCAAGTTTAGGATAGTTTAATTATATTAAAACTTTTTGAAAGAAAGTTTTAATATAGTAATTAAAGTTCAATAAATGCCTATTGAATTAGCATCAATTATGCACAAAGAATTTACTATTAGTAAATACAGCTAGGTTATTCATGATGTGAGTGGCCAGACTCATTCATTTAGGACTTGTGGGAAATTATTCACTTCACAGTTAGCATCCACCAGCTGAAATACATTCAATGAAGAACAATCTAGGATTTGTAGAGCAGTAAGAGCAATGTTATCAACTTGTGGGCTGCTTAATTTTGCAAGGAAAATAAAAGGGTTCAAGGTATTCTGTCAAATAGCAAGTTTTATCAAGAAAAATTAAAATTTCATAAAATAAAGTAAATAAATGATTACTAAAACATATATATGTAGCTATATAGTTGTTCTCTGGACAAGTGTATATTTTCCATTCCTTTACCAACATAAAAAGGAATTAAACAGTTTACATACTTTTTACATAATAACTGTATATTAATTACATAGAAGATTTTTCAGTTGAAACAAAATGGAAGAAAGTTGCTAGGTCTACCTTCACTGAAGGGAATACCTATTCCCTATAAGGCACTTAGCAGGCTATCATTTGTGACAACATTGTGCCTCTTCATTACCAAGTATTTATTTTAACTTTGGATAAGTTAATTTAGTTATAATAACATAATCACTTGTAGCCAATATTCTCTATGCACAGGAATTTAATTTCCAAAAAATTCTCATTTAAACAGGAAAGAATGTTAGAAAACACCTGCCCCCCAGAGCAGTAAAACATTGTAGCAAGTATCTACTCCAAAATATGATAGAGGAAAAATTTTAAGAGTTTTACCTTTAGCTTGAGTTACTTATGAAAAATTAAAAAACACTATTACAATAGTAACATCTCACATAGAAATGAAATGTTAAGGTCTTAGACCACAATAAAAATAAAGGTAATGGTTCATTGAAAGCCATTATGCGGCAAGTGCTTTATTATTTTTTTCATGTAATTCTTACTATAACCTTAATAATGAAAGTTTTATAATTACTAGAGACACGTGGCATACAAGTCAGAGAACCCAGACAATGTCATCATGAAGGAGTTCATTATCTCAAGACACCAGACATACAGAGACAGGACATCTCTGACACTACCTGAATAAGTCGCTCAAGAATGCCACCATGAGCCAGGTTAGCCCTAATCCTCCTGCTCTCCCCTCTCCAATGTACCCCCTTCACCTTCTTGCATGGTTCCTCATCCAAAAAGAAAAAAAAAAAAAGTGTTCTCAGAGCCGTCACTGAAAGCTCATTGGTCAGGTTTGTGTCACGTGACCATTCATCAGTTACAGCAAAGAGAGTGGAACTGTCATGACTGGCCTAGACTCATAAAAGTTGTATCCCTCGGTTACAGGAATAGCTCCTTCATTTCACACTAAGTGCTGAAATTGGGGGTTCCATTAACACAGTGGAGTGGAGAGTGAATGTTCAGGAGAGAGTACATGCTGTCGGTCACATTAATCCTGGGACCACTTCATGATAAAGCAGCAGACTCGCAAAATTTAAATAAATTTTCACATGGCTAGTATATAGTTGATACTGAATTTGTATATCTGCCTTTAAAATCTATGTCGTATATAGAAATAACTACTTGTTTCTTAAAAGATTAAATGAAAAGATCTGCTCCATTTTTGAATTCTTCCTTGTTTCAAAATTATGACATTACGGGGAAAGATAACAGTACGAGTCAAGGTGAAATTGTGGTGGAAAAATATTGCACCGCACGCAACACACAATCATCACTGCTCTGTCCTTTAGATGGTACCCTTGAATGTTACGAAAGCTACAGAATTAACTGGAGTGTTTCTGAGGCAGATCTGGGGAAAGCAGGGCAGATAAAAGTAAAGGTGTTTATTTTCCTGACTCTAAATATCCCAGATCCCTTAGCGGGTCTTCACCTACCATGTGATATTTCTCTGAGACTAGGCCTGTCCAGAAGGGAACACGACCGAATCACTTGTAGATTAAAAGGGGCAAATAGAAAGTCTAGGAAACTGAGAAATGGAGAGGAGCCATTGAGACCCTTATTTATGTTATAATTAGAAACATTTCAGTGTTGGAGCAAAAGCCAACCAGAGACTGACAGGGAGTAACATAATGCAGTGCCAGGGATACTGCCTGCAGATCAAAGATTCCCATTTCCCACTCAGCAACTCTTTGATGTTGAAACAGCGTTCATACCATCACTAGCCTTCCCAGCAATAAGTCACTCTCCACAGATATATTTTTTTTTAAGTATTGAATCCTCGATCTGGGAAGAAGACATAAAAGTGCACCTGGATAGCCTGCTATCATTGAGGACTCAAGAGTATATTATTCATTGTGATGCACTTTTCTAGAAACTCTGCTTTCTGTTGTGAGACTAAAGGAAAGACGCTAACAGTTCTGGCAAAGAAAGTAATATATTTAGAGCAAGCAAATGTGCTTTTTCTTGTGCAGCCAAAGTACTGAATTTAATCGTCCAAATAAATAACAGAGACATTTTTTTCTTTACCTCTTAAGACGCATATATAGTCTGCAATAGCATTAAGTCTGTAAAGAATCTCTAATGTTAACTTAATGAAATAATAAAATAATGTTCACTTTCCTCACAACTCCCACACAATTTTTCTTAGACAAAGGGCTATGCATTTCTGGATTCAGGTGTTTTTTCAGCACTGCGAGTATGAAAAAGCAAATCTCATCTCATTTTTATCCAGAGCAGTTCACCAAAACATAGTAAGATTATTTAAAAGTGATTTTGCTAGAGAGAGGTCAACTCATAGAAATCCCTGATTTGCAAGCAGCCCCCCCCCCAAAAAAAAAACATTTTTGAGTTTTTTCACAATCAGCAGCTACAACATTTGCTGTGGTGCCGTCTGTTTTTCTGTAACTCGGCAATGTTTAAAATTCAAAAGGTTTCTGCTTGAATTGGATTATGATTATTATGCAGGAGCGTATCCCAGTATAAACAGCTTTCCTGGCATTTACATATTGCTCCCACATGCTTCCATATCTGACTTCTCAGTACGTCAAAAGCACATGTTTTATTATTATGAAAAAAACACAGTTTTTTATTTACTATAGGATCTTGTGTCTTTCCAAACAGCGTAATCCAGCGCCATAGAGTTTATACAGCCCAAACCTGGATTTATAATAATGATATAAACTTACAAAGCATGTAAATATTTCTATTGAAAATCTGCATGATTAATGCGAGACCATCAAGGTTGTATGCAGTGAATTCAGAGATTCCAGCCTAACTAACTGCCTTCATAATCATGAGGGTCAACCAGCTAAACTAAAGTGAGGGCTTCCACAGCCAAAGCGACACGAAGCCTCCCTCCTAGGGCAGCATAAACGTGACGGATCTTCCCTATCTGCCCTCGCCATTGAGTTAGACCCTATTTTCCAGTGCTAGATATAGGTCTGCTTTTTCCTCCAAGGAATATATCAAGTTTTCAGAAAAGGAGGTGCATACATCCTTAAGGGTGAAAGTGACTAACCTATAATAATAGAGTTGGTCACAGTCATGCCATTTTTCGGTCCTCCTGGGAAGTCCTAACTAGCCATGTGGGAATTACTGCCACACACATCCAAAGTGTCCAGTATGTGAGAGTCCCTTCCGATTTTGGTGGCCTCCATTCGGATCATTCATTTTCCTAAACCAGCCATTCCGACCTTCCTAGTTTTAAATATTTAACAAATTTAAATAACTAAAGGATCTGTGAGTGATAACACTAACTTGATTTTTTTTTTTTAATTGTTTTGGCTAAGACTATTCTGAAGGTCAAAAGGTTTTATTTTTATGAGGAAATGAATATGCATTACAATTCTACATCCTAACCTTTTCCTCTTTCGATTTTTCTGTAGGGATAAAAATGGCTCCTTTTCTTAATGTCATCAAAAATCACATTGCCTTGTGAATCTGATGGAGAATAAGCAGGCTAAGAGGAGTTACAAGAGGAAAGGCAGGCCTCGTTTACCAGAAGAATATCCATCATACACTGAACATCAGGCTTTCCATGTAAGTCATGAACTGTTTTGGGTACAAATGTTTCACTATAAAGAATCAGATATCCCTTTTCCTTCCTTTCCTCTAGTACAGTAAAACCAGTGCCATAAAGTCATTGCAAAAGGCAGCAAACAACTTTGTTATTGTAATGGGCTTTTTTTCATAAAACAATAGGTCTAGCAGGTGGCATGTGACTACGGCCTGGTCTAGCTCCATCTCCAGGGTGCATGGACGTCCCCCCCGCCCCCAGTCTCTGGGGCAGGGACTGGTTGGTGGGCTTTGGATTGTAAAGGCACGCGAGCGTCTGCTGCCCCTCTGGTCTCATGACCGTCCACACAATGAACCCCTGTGGCTCTGCGCTCAGACGCGGGAGCCAGGGACTCCATTTTACTGCCTTTGACAAAGCTCATTATCATGCGTCTGAACATAAGAGTTCTCAGGCTTTCAACTCACTGGAAAAGTTTTCTCAGGAAAACAGATCACACACAGGAAAGCACTCGAAATGAAAAGTAAAGGAGCAGGAAAATGTCTAAGGACTCAAACCAACACCTGGAAGGAACTGAAGTCTTGGAATGTGGAACTATATTTCACTTTATAATAACATGCCACATCTTTCAAGACTGTATCGTATTTCAAAGGCCTGTGTCTGGTCTTCTAATATTTTCAGTTATGGAACCCTGATCAGATAACAATACTTATTTCAACTGTCTTCAATGATTCCTAATTTTGTATCCTGCACATGCTTTGGTCAAGACCAAAACTCTGTCTGCAGAAAAGGTTTTGAGTAGTCTCCAGTAAAGATTTTTTTAAGGCATTTGGAAATGAAAGGAGGGGAAAAGTCACAAAAAATATGACAAATTCAGGCAAGCCTATATTTTGAAAGACTCTCACAGTTAAATGAATCAGTTATTAAAAATGCTACCTGAAAATCAAAGCTGTACTGTCCCTTTGATCACTTTGTCTTATGATAAATATTCATAAGCTGCAGTTATAGTTATTAACAAGTTTATCTTGGTCCAGAATGAGGTGATAATGTATGACTTTTTTTTTTGTATTGTAAATAGCAGAAGTCTGTTCTTTATTTTAACTGCAAAGAGGTTAAAAGAAAAGCTCCTCTTTTATCAGTCAGTAAATGGTTATAAAAACAGCAACTTCACTTAAAGATAAAACTTAATTTTGAAAAAGAAGCATTTAAAACAATCTGGCTCAAATGGAAGAAAGCTTCTTTGTTTGAAACAACAAAAGAATGATTAGGCTGTTAAAAGCTGGGGAAGTTGTGTTATGTGGCGAAAGCTGTGAAGTTTTATTTGTACTTACATGAAAAATTTAAGTTGGGAAAGAGGTTTACAAAACTATTTTTCTGCAATAATTTAAACTTTAATGACTACACTTAAGGAAAAACTATAACATTTGTTATATCACTGTTGAAAATTTTGCATTTATTGAGCTTTATATTTTCGTAGAAATGGAAACCAATCTTATTGAATCTGATTATACTGCTTTTCCTTTGAATTCCATAGATCAAAACATACAATTTCATTAAACACACACACACACACACACACACACACACACACACACACATATATATATATCTTGTAGGTGGCATTAAGAATAAGGACATTTTCCTTCAGATTATACATTTCTTATTATAAATGTGTCACTTAATTTTATATATCATTCTATACTGCCCTACAAAGTGCACATTTTCTCAAGTAAAATACAAGAGAAAATAAAATAAAGGGGATGTGCTATAATTCAAACTGCCATCATGTGAACGGAGAAAAAAACTTTAGGCATTCCAATGCTTATTGTTTGTTGTAACTCATGTTTGGAGGATTTGTAGTGTGTGCACGAATCTGCAGAAAAGACTTTGCCCCCAGGCTGCTTAGACAAAATAAAAGTGAGTATGTGGGTTCTTTATACCTCGTCCTGATATATGTGATAACACTCCATCAAGAAACTTGATGCACCTGAAATTTCTTGAGGGCTTTGAGTAAACCGTTTGAAGTGATTTCTGTATGCTGCAGGTGCACTGTACACATCTCTGGTGCTTACAGTGCCCACAGAGGCTCTGACAGGAAGGCTGTAGGCCCAAACCCTCACTTCCTCTTCACCCTGCAGATTGTTGAGTTGCATCCATATTTCTGGAATTCTGGTACCCATATGAAATGCTGTCTGCTTCACAACTCTATCTCTCTTCTTTCCCATCCCACGTTGCCCCTTACACTCCCAAATCTCTTCCCAGTGTATCTGGAACAAATCTTGTCCTGAGTCAAGAAACACGTATGAATGTAAGTTCTCACCAATGAGTGATGGTTCATTGAGTCTGATCCTAAGCCTGGTCCCTGGCTTCAATTAAATCTTCTTTACACCTGATGCATCATCCTCACTTACTGTCACAGTCCTAATAGTTGACCTTCAGGCATGCCTCACGTTTGCTAGTTTGATTCTCCTATTGTTCCAAAATCACGTAACTCAGTCTTGCCCCACACTCCTTGTGGCTGCTGCCCTTCTGTTGTCTGGTGAAGTTCTGTGCTGCGGACTCTCCTTTGGGAATCTTCCCTGGAGTCCCCGTGGGTCCCAGTGCCTCTCCAGGAAAGCATGGCACCCTCAGGTTGTGCTGCCCGGCGCTCCTGGAGTGGCGGCTTGTGGTCCGATATTCTGCTCACCGCCCTGGAGCTTGTTTCGAGGCTCCAGCCGAGTCTCCGAGCATTTCCTCTGCTCCAGGAGGAGCTTTGGTTTACAGACTCTCTCCCCTCATGGCCTTGTTTCTTACATGGGCCACCGACCCTGTCTGTCATGCTTGCCTATGTCCATTACATGAAAGAGATTTTTAGCAATATTTCCCTTGTTAATGCATTACAGAAAATGTGAACTTTATAGACACCGAACACATGCCAACTCCTTAAATTCAATTTCAGGTACTGCAGAAGTCTAGCGTATACAACATTGTTAAACATAATGGAACACAAGCATATCTTGTATAAAAACAGATCTTCATGAGCAACAAATTGTGTCTTATCTTTGTGAATCATGTTAGTGATGTTTCTGGTATCATTTTTTTAAATTGTAACTAAAATAAGTCTATATCTATAACCAGGATATGTAAGTTAAGTCAGTTTCAACAGTTGATTAAATCATTACTATCTTAAAGAAAATAAGAATTGGGTATAACTAGTATAGTAAACATATTTGCTATATGTTCTCTAAGGATTTTAATATGAGTATATATGTATACATATGAATATGTATACATACACATAGACCCTTGTTATTTACTTATGTATATTAGTCATAGATCAATATAACTCTTCAAGGAAATATAATAACATAAGCTACATGCTAAAATATAATTAAAACAATAAAAGGCATTTTCTCTCCAGAGTTATAAGTATGACAACATCCAAATGTTTACTGAAATGATTTCCAAAAAGCATATGCTCCCAGGCACACGAGTTAAGTCCCTGAACACATACCATGCATAATGAGGCAGCTGCTATCACTTCTCACAAATTAAAAATATCAAAGTTCTAATATTTTCACGACGTGAATTGAAAGTAACTTGACTTTTCAAACTCTAACATGTATATAAATACATATACAATTGCTACCTTATTCTTCATGTGTCAACAAAATCACTTTCATTATTAAACATAAAATCTTACCATTTGCCTAAAAATTTTGAGTGTCTCTAACATAATTGATGTGCTGAAGTTCGTGTTTAGGTGGAATATCTGCATTATACTCATGTCACTAATCAATGTTAAAATGTCATATTCACATTTGCCTTTGAGTGCCCTTTTAAAACCATCGTGTTATTAAGATATTGTTTGACTGTTTTGCCCTTTCAAAAGTCCCTTTAAATCATGGAATAAGGCTGTTAAGCAAATGTAAAATAAGTCAACCATGCATTATATGGCATATGGGCAATTTCCATTAAAGAAGTTTGTATGGGGATAAAAGTAAAACTTTATAAAATGGAATATAAAAGTCTAAATAGATTTAGAGGATAACTCTTTGAATGCTACACTAGTCAAATTCCTTGGGTAAGCCAAGTATTCTTTGTAGGGGTTTTATTCTGTATCTTGAAAAGGTAGCTGAAATATTTACACTTAACTCTTTTAAAAAATAGAATATAGAAGCAGTTTATATTTTATTCTTCAAAACAGCATTTTACCTTATCTATTTTTAAATTATAAATAATAGATTGGTTAATTAGGTTTAGATGAATGATCTAATGACACTGATTCACGAAAGTTTTTCTGGTCAAGGTCATGACAAGCTTCTCTGAGGCAAATTGGGAAGCCACATGGTCCTATGAAACCTGTGTTTAAGCACAATGGTTCTTGTGGAAGCTGAATTTGGTTGTCTGGGTGAGAGCAAAGGATGCCTAGGCTAGGCCAGGTGAACAGAGATGGCCGACAGGTGAGTTTTAAATGAGTAAAGAGATGTATTTTTCCCCCATCACTATGGGGGATTGCCTGGAAGACTATTTGTTACCTTAGGCATGCACCAAGTTACTTGAGTAATGTGAAATTGATACCTTATTGTATAGCTCAAGTACCGAAATTATTAAACATTAATTTTTCTCTTCAATGTAGTGTTATGGACAACAATTGACAGAAAATGGCAAGGGGCAAGTGTGAAAAAGAGAAAGACTAGGAGAACATAAGGAGAGCAGTGGCATGATGTCAGAGAACTAGAGATGTATCAGGTGGGCAGAAGTCCTCACGACACACAAGGGGGCGGGAGGGCGCCCCTTTACCACAGCCTTTGTCACTGACCTGCTGACAGATTACATCTGAAGAGGTGTTGCCCTCTTTCTGTCCTAATTTCTTCTATCACTATGCATTATAGTTATTTGACTGAATCAATCAATCAATTGGTCAATCAAATAAAATTCTATTCTTAGCACTTCATTTTCCAGCCAAGAGTTTTCTTTCTTTATTAAGTGAAGTAATTGCCTACCTTAAGATGATTATAGAAAATAAGGTCATTGAATGGTAATAGTACAAAGTAAATTATCTGGATAAAGCTATTCATTTTAGCACTATTTATAATAATATCAATGAAAGAACTGAAGGTGGAGACCACTCAAATACCTATCAGTAGGGTACTATTGAGTAAAAAATGAAAAAGAAAACTACCTTGTGTAAGACTAGGGAGCTGGAATGAGTTCTAGGGAATGACCATTAGAATGGGGAGAAAATTATGTCAATGATATGATGGGTTATCTCAGAGGTGGAAGTCACAGAATTTAAAAAAGTTTATGAGTGGAGGAGGGAGAGAATAAGACAGAGTTGAGAAGGATGGGAGCTGAATTTCTTTGCATATATCCTACTTATATTTTGAACTTTCATATGATGTAAATAGACTCTATACTTATAAAACAGAAGTAAAATTTTAAAACATTAAAAAATCAAAGATATCATCAAACTTAATAAAATGAACATAATATGTATTTTTATTTTTAAAAAAATACACACATAACCATTCATACATATATGTCCTACTTCTTGCCAGTGGGAAGATTTTGAATCAATGACCATCTGATAGGAATAAGCTCCCCTTTATTGTCCTAATTGTGGTCTTTCAATACCATTTTGCTATTTGAAAGGATCTAAAAGTTCCTTGGAGAGAAGGTTGCTTCCAGGTCTGAGACAGGAAATGTGTAAAATGAGCCTGAATCATCGTATCATGAAAGAAATAAAAATGTCAGCAAAGCCTAGAAGGATAATGTCTTTGGGTCTCAGGAGCAAATTTGAATAGACCCCCACTAGCCAAAGATGGAATCATTTGAACAATGTCAAGGATAATTGCAATGTATTAAAATACATTAAAAATGTTTAAATCCATGAACTCATAATGATGATAAAAAAACAAACGAAAATTTTATTGGTCACCTTTTAAAAAGCTAAATAACCAACTATCTTGTAAATAAAGGGAAAGAATTGGTGCTTATTCTGCCTTCTCTAAATAACTTCTAATTAACCAGACTCACTATGGGGATGTTCCCTTTAAGAACTGTTCTCTCTGATAAAAGAAGATAAAATTTTAAAGTAGAATAGCATCATTTTTTCAATCTGTAATGTAATAAAAGATAAGATACAAGCAATAATCATCAATGATTGATAATATGATGAAAAGACAAGAGACTTTATGTGTTTCTGTGTGGAAATATATACAACCACTTAGAAAGTACACCTGCCAAAAACACTGAACAGGAATCTGATCAGTCCTTCGGATTGCCAAATCACAGGCAGGCAGGGAAAGAAAATCATGCTAAAGACACTGGAGAGAAGCAATCAGCAAGCCCTAGAATGTGGAAAATGCTACAAAAAATAAATAAATCTCCAGCAAAAAAAAAAAAAAAGGAGCATTATTAAAGAGATGAATGATAAACTTTGCATTAAAAGATATTTCAATTAATCATAAAATATGGCCCTTCTATTTGCTCTTAAGGAAACAAAGTAAACTTAAAACAATGAAACAATTGGGAAATTTTTAGAATATTAAGGAATTATTTTTAACATGTGATAACGGTTATGTTGGTTTATTGTTTGATTATAGAGCCTTCATGGGAAAAAAATCATTTAGTTTTAAAAAGAGAGCATCACTTCAATTCTTGGAGTTTTTCTGACATGCACCCCAAAAGATAATTTCTACAAAAGTGATTAAGTGTGTGGTAGTAATTTTATATTTTAAAACATCTACCTGCACAATTAATAGCACCAGAAATCACTCACTTATTTTAGATGCCACTTAGCTTGTAGATTATTGTTGTTGTTTTAATCAATAAATCGATATGGCAATATCCATTGCCAGTAATTCAGAAATTATTCCAAGCAATGTGGCTTTCTGGCAACTGTCCTTCCTGAATCTGACTTACAACCTGAATTTATAATCGTCATTGATCTATATGCTGACAAGTAATTTTCAGGCTGCTGGTGCCCATATTTGTGTTTTGGCCAGTAGAAATGTGAACATTTGATATTGTGTAATAAATAGGTGGAAAACAGATCCAAGGGTTACCAGAATACAAAAGAATGAAATGGAAGATGGCAGCTGAAACATATTCACTTTCAATGAAGCTGCTTCTTTGTATATTTCATTTAATGACCCAAGGTCATGGGTTTACAAGACATCCTTTTATATTATTTCCAGATGTTTATATTTGTATAAATGCTTATATTAGAATGTTTGTGTGTGTGTGTACATGAGTTTGTGGAAGTGTGTGCATGTCAGTGTGTGTGGTGGAGGTGGTAGGGGGCACGGAGAGAAAAGCAGGCATCTCAGAGGCTGATAAAAAGCACGAGCAATAAAGTTACATTTTTCTGGTTTTCATTCCAGTTCTGGGTCTGGAATTTACTAGTCATACACTTGGCCAAATAACTGAAACTCACTGATTCTCAATGATCTCATCTTCAAGTACGGATAATAAAATCCCAATCTCATAGTTTTGCTGTGACTATTGAGATAATGAACAGACAGACTTTAGCACAATTCCTGGCACCCAGTCAGCACTCAGAAAGGGATACCACAGGTAAACTAAGATGAACCATTTATGCTCCAGCTTTTAAAAATAAATTATTAGAGAGTACAAAATAGAAAGGCACTGAGAATGTATGGAGGTGGGGTTTAAATTCAGAACAGACTCTTCTCAATATTGTATCTTCCTTTACTTGGATTCTCTTTATTGAGCCTGAAAAATTCTATTCCAAACCACTAACCCTATAAAGAAGAGTCTAGAAGTCTGTGAACACTCCCCCCTACTAGACGTAGCAGACTCGCTGATCAGACTTGTTCTTTAGGTTTGCCATAAACCAGGACCCTCAGATCAGAACTGTTCAAATATTTCCGTAGGAATGTACATGTTATACAAGAAAGCATCCCTAAGGACACAAAGGAATCAATATCCAGTCCAATATGTCATATAACATAAATAACAAGGCGTCTGGAAATATAGCCGTTCTATTTAGAAATTATCTGAAGCATTTTAAAAATGGTGTCAGCATTACTGTTATTGTTTTATATTCCTTCAACAAATATGATTGATTATAATAAAATTCCAACCTTGATGATAAACAATCTCTGCAAACTCAATTCTTTCCTTCAAAAAATTAGAATGTTAAACTCAAGCAATGTTTCACAAATTTTAGTCATTTTTGTAGCACCTATATGGTTTTTACTATATCTGAGCAGTGCCTATATTCTTATTTACCAAAACTATTTTATTTAAACTGATTCATTATTTTCACTTAAAAAATTTATAAAGGAAAATTTCTATTATTACTATAAATGGTAGTAGAAGAAAAACAGAAAACCAAATCCCAAGCCATATATGTTAAAAAATATGTATACCCAATGAAAACAATCCATTATTTTAAAATAAAAAAATGAGATAATGATTAAATCAACATTCTTCCATCATGGACTTTTCTAAGAACCTGTATAGTTTATACCTTAGTTACCCTTCTAGCTTCTTCTTTCATGATGCTTCCCTCACTCTATGTTTCGCAAGAATCAAAATGTCATTCAATTCTTTGTATTTCTTATGATTCCTTATCACAGGGCCTTTGCATTTATCGTGACTTCTGACTAGATGCTCTTTTTTCCTCCCTAAACCTAGTTGACAATGATTTCTTCTTTATATTTTTTTCAAAGACTTTGTCTCTGATTTCTCTGATCAAGTCAAATCACCCTATTATAAGTTTTGCAAAAATAATGATTTTTCATTTGATTTTGTGTATCTGACTAATCTTTCTCCCACTACTTCTAAGTTTTAAGAGGGCTGTGATTATGAATAATTATGCATTTCATTTTTATTACAGCAATTAGTATCATGCCCAACTTACAATAAATGCAGAATATGTTTTGTTCAATAAGTGATTAAAAGAATAAATGTATTTCTACTATGTTTTTGGAAACATAAGGAGTTAACATCACATACACACACATATGGTCTGTCCAGAAGGTATCCAGCTATGTACTATGAAATATAGAGACATTTACTGAAGAAGATACAAGATACAAGAAACATTGTACAGAGGACAATGACCCCTCAGTCTCCTTCAAAGTAGGCACCTTGGGACCTCACACTGTTCTCCCACTTGCCATCAATTGTCCTATTGCATTTTCCTGAATCTCATCGACAGACTAAAATCTCTTCCCTTTCAAAGATGATTTTAGATTTGGAAAAAGCAGAAATTGCAGGGCACCAAATATGGGCTTTAGGGGGGCTGAGTCACCTGGGTGATCTGATGTTTCACCAAAAACTCTACATGACATCTGATGCATGAACAGGCGCATTGTGGTGATGAAACTGCCAATCACCAGTTTCCCATAGCTGTGGCCTCCTGAAGCATCAGAATAGTTTCTGTAGAGGAATGTTCAAGCTTAATGCAAAATTGGATGCAGATCCATTGTTCCACTTGCTCATTTTCAATGTGACAGCCACATAGTACATGTTCTCACTCAACAGTGTCTACTGCCCTCACTGACTAGTACAGTGAAGTCGTCATTGTTCACACATGTACATTCCAGGCCACTTCCCTTGGCTGCCAGGTTACATTGATGTTGAGTAAACTGTTCTCCTTATTTTAACAATGGCTGGAATTCTTCCAGACAGACCTTGTAAACTTAGAATAACCATATCCTTTACTCCTCTTACTTTGCTTTTTTTTTTTTTTCACTCCTAACCATGTTGGAGAAGGAACAGATGGAGTCAAGAGAAAACCAGAAATATTAAGATGGAAGGTAATTTCCAGGGAAGGTGTCCTTGTGGAGGATAAAACTATAAAACTGTCAATTCAGGACAAAAAGAAAATACACAAGGTCTTCAGATATTCTAAAGGACCTGTTAAAAGCCATTTGCATCATATTGGTTACAAACGCCTTTGTGGGGACCCGATGAAAGCCTTTGTTTCTCATGCACAGGTGCAAGTTCAAGGGATGCTGCTGTGCAGTGTTTCAGGGGTTCACAGGAGGCCTTGAACCATAATAAGTTCTGTTATTAGGCAATGGCAACGACATGAAAACGTGAAAGTAAAATGATAGAATACAAACATTTTGTTCTGTGTGAATCTCATTATGACCAACTAGAATTCTGGATACAACGTGGATTGAAAATTCTCATAGTACTTCCTAGGCATGAAAAGATTAAAACTCTTCTCTTTTTCCTTTTTATTAATTAATTTTAGAGAGAGTGAGAGAGAGGATGAGAAAGAGAGAGAGAGAGAAGCATCTATTTGCTGTTCCACTTATTTATGCTTTATTGGCTGATTCTTGTATGTTCCCCAACCAGGGATCAAACCCACAACCTTGGTGCATTGGGACAGTGCTCTAATAAATTGAGCTATCCTGTCAGAGCTGAAACTCTTCTCTTGAAGAAAGCTAGACAACTCCAAGGATGGATGCTTTTAAGAAGTAAACATCTCCAATGTGAGCACATGTCTCTGATTATGTGTATTGTATGAAATAGCCTTTCTGAGACCTGTACTGCTTAAAACAAAAAGAATATATCTATTTTGGAAGCTGAGAAAAATGACTGGGCTTTGTTCCTCCCATGTTATTTGCATAAAGAGATTTTTATCACTCAGACATTTCTTAAATTAGAAAACAGCTTTCACAGATTTTACCCTTTGAAAATGACAATATCTAATCTCCTTGCTTTCATGAGCCGGGCCTGCATTGCCAAATATCTTCGAAGCAGAATAGTAAACTATTTTTCACAGATCCTCCATAATAGATGAGATATGAAATGAATTTCATGGAAGCTGAGCTCCCTGGAGGTTATTAGTTTGCCATAATATATAACATTATTCTGACATCATATCATTATCATTATTATTTTCTTGTGCAACCAACCTAAAGTATTGGAAAAATTTATCAATTTTATCATTTATGGATCTTAATAAAGAATGTGTGCTCTTTTTTTAAGACCATTAAGCTATAAAAGGCACATTTTATTTTAAGTTATAAATACAGGCACTGAATAGTTAACATAACAAGTTAATGTATATTGGGGAAATAAGCAATATTTAATTAAAACAGGATAATTTTATTAGGTCAACATTTATTAAATTAAGATTGCAAATTATTGATGTACTATAAACATGTTTAATAACATGTAATGGTGCTATTACAAGTTTAAAAATGATTAAAACTTTAAAGTCAAAATATAATCAGTGACTATTTTCTACATATTATGTTTGTGGTACCAGTAACATATATTTCATTGTTGGTATATATATATATATATATATATATATATATATATATATATATATATATATATGTGTGTGTGTGTGTGTGTGTATATATATATATATCCTTTCTTCACCCAATTTTATGAGAGAACTGAATCTGTATATTAGTCTCTTAAAGATTTAACTTTAAAATTCTCTTAGGCATTTTCAAGCAAGCTCAAGAGTCATTTTTTAAAAGTTGGGAATTTAAGATTTTGTCTGTTATTGACAGTTTCCTCCCTAACTACTCTAGAAACCAGTATTAAAATTTTAAGGAAACAAAACTGTTTATGTTTGTTATAACTAATAGAACTATATACTTAAGAAGGTGAAAGTAATGTAAATTAAACCTCATGAATCTGACTTTTAAATACTGTGCGTAAATAAGGGAATAATGTAAAACTTATAATGTATTTTATTTAAGAAATAGATAGTAGTATTGCTTATAGTTTTCAGTAGAACCATGAACTAAAGACACTTTCATCAATCAAAAAGCTTCTGTCCTTGAGACTGCCATAATGAGAAAAACACTTCAAGTTCTCCATTGGGCAATAATATTTTTCATTTTTAAAATGTTAGCTTTAATTTCACTACCAAAAAAACCTCCAGCACATTGAAAATTAAACAAATACCTCGTCTTAGGTTTCTTGTAGGAGATGTCAAAGAGTTTTCTTGATATATGTAGTACATTTTTTAAAATTATTTAAAAGGTTGATGGTTATTTGTCTACTTAGCTACCAGCTGGGAAGTGATTTTGTGATGTTCTATATTCATCACCGGGTGACTGCTCATTCCTATTTTCTTTCTACTTCAGAGGAAACAAACAAACGAAAACTAACTCCCATTATTTGGGTGCTAGTTTCATTACTGTGCCCTTGTCAGACCCTTCGCACTAACCCTGGCTGTAAGGCTAAGCACCAGGTAGCCTTTAAATTAACCCACATAGCCCTGTTGGATTGTATCCTCAAGTGTGGCTGTGTGATGCTATGATGCCAGCAAACTGCTACACGGGACTCCTCCAGCACTCGCTGACCCTGCCTTCTTCCTCAGGATTTGATTGTCTGCCTCCGCTGGTAATCTCCTGTTCTCCAGCTGCCAGCCAATGTTCTTATCTTTGAGTTTTAGGTATGACCTTATTCTCTGTTACCAGCAGCAAAACTAAGACCGGCGTCAGTGCTCTGTAATGGGTCCAAGGAGTGTTACTCCTTTCAAAAGACAGATAATGAATTCTCTCCTCTTCTCCAACTGTGTCGTAAAAGAAAGATGCATGGTCCAGGCCTCTCACTCTGATGGAAGATGCTCACAAAGTTTCTATGTCCCTCTCCAAACACAGAGAGAGTATGAGGGGGGTGGGAGAGAGAACTAACAGCATTTCAATCACTAAACAACCAGAGAGAGAGAGATAACTAACAGAATTTCAATCACTAACCAGTTGCCCCAACTCAGCTAGGAACAGCATGACATTGCTCCCCAACTCAAGAGCAGACAGGAAAACCTGACCCTCTCTATCCCATGTGTTTCTTTGTGTAAGCACTAGGAGACAACAAATGTGCAGCTCTCTTCTTCCCAATACAAAGCATATGCTACCCTATCTGTGAGCAAGGAAGGTCCTATGCATTCCCAAAAGGCGTCTCTGAGAACACTGTTGTTACGTAGGCAAATCCCCGTTGCCTGTTAAAGGAAGAACTCTTCATGGTGCACGTAAGGATGATTTACAAAGGAGGAGCCCACATTGGAGCTGCCATTGTTCATGTTTACCTGGGGCCCATCATTCTCTTTTAAGGGCCCTGCATTTCAACTCAGTTGAGACCACATTACCTTTGGTCCTAGAGGCCCATTACCTTTCGTCCTTCTTTTTGGTCCATATGTTAGGAAAGATTTTCTATTTTCACTGTTAATAAATATGTAGTTAAATCCCAGCAGATTTTGTTTAGCTATTCTTTCTTTTTTTTTTAAGATTTTATTTATTTTATTTTTAGAGAGAGAGGAAGGGAGGAAGAAAGAGAGGAAGAGAGACATCAATGTGTGGTTACCTCTTATGTGCCCCCAACTGGGGACCTGGCCCACAACCCAGGCATGTGCCCTGACTGGGACTCAAACTGGTTCGCAGGCCAGCACTCAGTCCACTGAGCCACGCCATCCAGGGTGATTTTAGCTATTCTTAAAATAACATACTCAATAGTTTTAATTTGGATTCATCTCTATAGAGAGATATGCTTCGAGTATATGATTTTATAATGCGAAAAGTTGAAATACATGTCCTAGTTTTTCATTAGTTGACCATTTGCACCTATGTAAAGATAACACTTATGAAAATATATTAAATCCTCCTCTAGCAACCTTATCCATATTACATAATGCTTTTCTTTACCAAAACCTTAGGAAGCAAGTACTATTACTGATGCCTATTTTAGTGCTCCATAGAATGAGGTCGAGCCCTGTTACATAACTTGCTCAAGCACAAGCAGACAGTAAAAGGCTGCATTTGGATTTGAATCCAGGGAGTCTGGCTCCAGGGCTCGTGCTCTTAAGGAAGCCCGGGTTCAAGGTTAGCAGATGTCCATTTTAACAGGGGCTCTTCCTACTTCCTGGGAGGCACCGAAGTAGGTTATGATAACTCACAGTTTTGGTGGAGTCAATTCACTCTCACTACCCATCCCATCATCATACTAGCTCACAACTCTTGAAATAGAGTCCCCCACAAGGTGCCCTGCCAAAATGTAAGGGCATGAAAGAATTCTCCATTTTTTGGATGATAAAAATCTGACACAAAGCCACTGCAGGATAGCAACAAGATTTTGAATTATTAAAATTTTCAAATTCCTAGTCAGAAGCATAACTATCAATAAGATTTAGTATAGGCATTCTGAATTTGTATCCTTCCTTACTGAGACAGAGATCATTGATCTTCCATCAACTTGTCATCGCAAACTTCAAAAGTTACACTCTGAGTTTGCAAAATGTCTAGTTTTTAAAGCTTGCTTCCTTCCTCCGTATGACAACTTCTGAAAAGCAATATCATATTTCCAAGGGTGAGTTACATCAAAAAGCAGTTATCTGTCGAGGCCGTCCCTCATGCCATTCTTATAGACTACAGCTTCCAGAGAAAGTAACAATTCTTTTCTATTGTGGTTTAGAAAACTACTTTCTGTGTATTCCTGGATTTTTTAATTTCACCCTTTGCAGTAAACTTATAATTTATACCGTGCTTCCTCCATCATTAATAGAATATGTACCCTTTTATTATCTTAGCCCTGGATTTCTCAACACTAGCAACATATTGAGCAGGACAATTCCTTGTTGTAGGAGTCTGTCTTGAGGATTATAGGATATTTAGCAGGGTTCGTGGCTTCTACCCACTGGGTGCTAATTTCTATAAGTCTTTCCTTCCTCACCCTCACTGTGACAAGCAGATAAGTTTCTTACATATTGCCAAGTGTCCCCTGGGAAACCCGTCATGCCACTATTCTAGGTTGTGAACTTCTATCTTTAAGCCTGATACACTTTCTAGTTTTCCTAAATGGACATGGGACCATCTACATAGCTTTTAGCATTAAATTTTACTACCAGGAGGATTTAATGTGTTCAAACACACAGGCGATGACAGGCAGTTATATAATGGATCATGGGCTTCAGATTTAGACGTCGCTTCTACTACTTAGTAATTATGCAATGTCTCTTCCCACAACTTCCTCTATAAAGCTCCCCAGATTGTCTCTGCCCTTGTCCTCCCTGCGTGGGGGGGACAGACCTCCCAGGACTGACTGCATTTTTCAGAAGAGGAATGTGAGATTCTATGATCTTAATAAGCAAGTAGCCCGAAATTAGAAGTTTGTAGTATACAGATGGCGTGGGTTTCATAACCAGAGCACTGTCTGAAATCCAACCGGGGCTCCCAGCACTAATACAGTACTTACTTCCTATTTTAACAGTCTTATCAATTAGGAGAATGTTATAACCTTTATTGAATGTTTACTATGTTTCTAGAACTGTACTTAGTCCTGCATATATTTTCTTTTAATTAAAAAAAAATGTATGTAAAGATTATCATGGTCCCTCTTTAACAGATGAAGAAGTTCAAGCCACCGGCTTCTATGTGTGCTCTTCTATCCTTTGAATGTTCTTTCCTCAACCCCTAACTGATTGTCCCCTCCCCACTGTGGCCCCTCATCTGAGAGGTCGCTGCTCGTTTGTTACTTGTCACCTAAAGCCTGCTTCCTTTTACCTATACTTTCTATTCATTTTATCTCTATATGTGTTTACTTGGTGTTTCTCTGCCTCTCCACAGTGGAAAATACCATAATTTCTAGCAATGAAAGTTGCCATATAAACCAAAAGATTGTAGTTAATCATAATGGTGAAATATACTTAGCTAAAAATTCCTCTAAACTGCTTATCTGAATTATTCCTCAAGCATTAATAATACAGGGCAACAAATTAAAAACTATTACTTCTTGATAGAAATCATGTTTGGAAAACTTTTATGGAAGATTTGAAAAACACGAGTATCCTGGGAAGAAAAATCTCGCTAAGCAACCAAAGCAATGTAAAGTAGAATGAGATAATTTGTAATTGCTGACCAAAGATACATAAAGTTTGATTTTTAAAACAACAGAAAGATATGGTTACATTGGATATGAGATGTAGTTTCATTACAAGATGTATTAAAGATTCAAGGGGTATTACTTCAATAATGATTAACATGGTAATTTTGACTGTTTCTCCTGACTTTGACCTATATTACTACTCTTTTATTCTACCATAACTTAAGGTATTAAATTGAAAAAATTATAATAAAAATAGGACTCCATCCATAATAAATTAATATAGAAGTATCAGTGGATTTACACCACCAGACAAACTTATTATCCTATATATGTAAAATACCCTTTTCCCTGAAGTTTTCTCTAAAGTTCCCAAAAGTTAGATCAATGACAATAAGTAGGATCTGCTCTAATGACGCCTCCCAACTCAGGAAATATAGAGGGAAAAAAACCTAGTAAAGAGGATTATTCACTCTTTGCTATTTGCAAACCTCTTTGAATGTCCCTCACATGGATACCTTAACAATTTAAACAGCATGAGGTAAGCAGGAAAAATCATGTACTGTGTAATGAGCAAAAATGTATTTGCCAAAACCAATGGTCCCTTTTTAGTTTTTAACATCTTAGAATTTTCTACAGTCTTTAATTAATTCTAATAATCCTTTCTTTTTGACCTCATCTTCCCCCTCTCTTCTTTGCTTTATTATGCTTCCTTCCTTTGCTGGTTTCTCTTTAAGCATCTTTGTTCAAGGTACATCTATTCCTCCAGTTTGAGTTCTATCTTTGGCTTTTAAAAATCTATCTATCTACCTATTTATCTATCGATCCATGTGCCTTTCTACCTACCTATCCATTAATCATCTATTTTCTCCCATAGGAATTCCCACTTTACTGTTCTTTTTCAGGCGGCATTGATATTTTCATCTCTACGGCAAACTGCACATAGGCTTCTTGTATAATTAACATCACAAAACTGTGTAATTTTGTATAATAGCCATCTCACGTGGACAGTCTAATAGGCAGAGAACTAAGCTCATCATTATCCCTGAAACCTTTGGTGTTCTCAGCTCTATCTCTCCCTGAAAGAACCCACCATCTCTTCCTATTCTCAGGTGTAAAACCTCAGACATAGGTAATCCCCTCTTCTCCCAAAACAACCACAGTGAATTCATATTTAATTAATGTGATTCTAAATACTGAAATGTCTTTCCCACCCACTCTTGGTCATTTCTTTTCAACACAGCACTAGTTATTATACAGCCCCTACTGGATGACAGGTGCCCTCGGAGTTGTGTGCTGGGGGCACCCAGCTCAGCACCCTGTACCAATGAGGCACGGCATGTGTAGCTGTTGGAGTTTATTATGTGTGGTTTTATTCTTCAAAAGAAATATAAGCTAATATATCACACAACTAGAAATTGATATCAAAGTTAACATTCACATGCTATAAAAAACCAACTCTACGTGACGTAATTTCCTACCACCAAAAAATCTAGACTTTATATTAATGTTGGAGACACCTGATTTACAGACTGATATGACAAAATGAGAGCAACCCATGGAAAGTAATAACTTCAATTCAAAAACTGGGCAAGGGAGAGAATACTAACATCCCCTGAGGGCTCAGTATTGGCGGCTACCGTGATGGAGACTATACACGGGCAGTTCGATGTAAACCTGACAACAAGCTGGAGGAGAGACATCCTATTATGGCATTTCACACATGGGAAAACTTTCATATTTTTATTTCTCCATGATCACACATCTAGTAAATGTCTCCCCTGAAACCTGAATCGAACTTTTCTTTTAAAATCACATTTGCAGGGATACACCTAATAATATGTAACAGGTTTCTGTCTTACCAGGCAGTGTAGATCAAATTTAAGAGTAAAAAAAAAAAAATGTGTTGTATTACATTGGGGAAAGTCTAAATAAGAAATAAAAGTTTGGGTTAAGCTAAAGCACCTTGGGATCCCTAAAAGCATCAATCTTGTTTTACCTTGCCTGCAGGTATTTATACAAACCGTTTTTTCTGCCTAGGGAAATAAAAGCATTAGTATAACAATAGGTGAATGGTGTTGGAATCATTCACATATTTGTTAATTTAAGAATCAAATATTGAGTGCGTATTTGGATTAGCATTTCCATTGTTTCTGGTATTTTCACATTATGTTGTAGTAACCTACATATTTTTGTATCCTGAATTCAACTGCAAGGTTCCTGAAGGTTTGGTGCTGCTCCCCAGCATGCTCCTAGCACTGACCACATTCCTGGACCGCAAGGGACCTCAAATAAGTGTTTCAGAATGAACGGGGATGAGAAGTTGTGGGGAAGTAGGTGTGGGAGACTCCATGACATTGTTTCACTGTTTCAACACAAATTGGGCTACAGTGGGTATCACAGGAAGGTCATTATCTGCCGTTAGCTCTGTGTTGTCCTTCAGTTTAATAGTTTCCATAGCGGGAGCGGCAAACAGGCTGCATGCACTCTTTCTGGGATACTATTTTAAAAGTCCATATAGTAGAGGGAATGGTGAGCCCAATAACGTTCCTAGACACTCCACATAGAAATGTATTATCTCATTTGATTTTGCTTAGGAAAATATATCTGGTAAATAAACTCTGGAAATATAGCATTTATCATCTCATTACGTGTAAGGATTGAAGAACCCTGATGCTTAGAACTTGTGGATTCTGGCAATAATAGCTACACGATATAACGAGTCACATTACTTATGCTGCCTCTAAAGATTCAAAACTTCAAGCTACTAAACGTATTTTCCTTTCCTCGAAGTAAGTAAATACATTCACTTCTGGAGTGATCTTCAAAGCAATTTCCTTCTTGCAGCTTCATCCTTCATTGTTCCTGTTCCTCTTCTAAGAATTAGGGGTAGAACGTAAAAGGGGAAGCTATCAGTTACAATCTTCTGCCCAACACAGCAATCCCGAAAGGGTGTTCCCTACTCTGAGGGAATAGAAACGAACCAAACCAAGGGACAACGAAAAGAACAACAGCGACAAAAATAACAAGAGTGAGAAACTGGAAAAGCTTTCAAAGCTCGTGACGCTTTAATCCGGTGCAGTTGACCCGTCTCATGGTCTGTGCATCAGCGGGGCAAAAAGCATGTCATTGCTCTGGAACTGTCTTTTCTAATTAAGCGCACCCATGTCTTGTTATAAATGTGCTTCCAGTCTTGCTTTGTCACCGAAAGTTGCAGACACAAGGGAACCAGCCTCGCCACCATCTATCAGCTCAGATAAGGAACAGTTTCTTTCAGACTGACACTGACAGCTTAATGAAGTGGCAGCCAAGATGCATGCAAATGAGAGGAAGGCTGGGGACAACCATACCTGGTACTTACACTGGACAAGGCGGAGAACGATATTCCCTAAGGCGAGGGGCGTGAGGCTAAGGTAAAAAGACTGCTCCTGTGGATGACTGAGGGAAACGACAGTCCCAACTTTATATACCCGACTTAAATATGGCCTAGTGAAGTCACTGAAGCTATAGCACTTTAAAAAAAAAAAAACCGCTATAGGTTCTCCCCCCATCCCCTGCACGTTGGTAAATGAAGAGGATGACCGGATTTCAGGTCCCGTTATATAAACTTGCATTGCTTATTGTGATTTCAGACATTCCTTGCCATTGATTTCTTTTTTCCTTTCATTAGAGGATTTACATTGGGTAAACTGAAAATTGGCCCAATCATTTACTCAAAACAAGCAAATATTTGTTAGCATTCATCTCTCCATTAGTTTCCACCCCCCCCCCCCCCACATGCCTCCAGCCTTCCTTCACCTCTGCAGAAGAAAGAGAATAGGCGGAAACACTGGGAAGAGCCTATTACACACTCAGAGCACCAGCTGTAAGTAGCAAATGCTCACAATCTCATGAGAAAATCAGAATTGTGGGACAATCACAGCATTAACTTTTGTGAAAGAGATGATGGTTGTAAAAATGTTTTGATTAAGAATATAAAGTTTAGCCCTGACTGGTGTGGCTCCGTGGATTGAATGCCGGCCTGTGAACCAAAACATTGCTGCTTCAGTTCCCAGCCGGGGCACTTGTCTGGGTAGTGGGCCAGGTCCCCAGTTAGGGGTGTGTGAGAGGCAACCACACATTTGTATTTCTCTTTCTGTTTTTCTTCTTCCTTTCTCTTTTCTCTAAAAATAAATAAATGAAATTTTTTTTTTAAAGAATATAAAATTTAGTCTGTACCCAAACTGAACCAAATCACTAAGCCTTAATAAAAGGATCACCTACCAATGACTTCATTCCTGATCTGTAACCATGTCCAGTGACGATTTGGGAACTGCATCTCTACATTTAAGCCCCCAGTATGCTCCAAAATACACAAGTCACTTTGTAAAATGATTGCAGACAAAAGTAATGTAAATACATTGCCGTTTCTAGGATTTTTACCCAACATCTAAATGTATAAAATACTACTAGGATTATTAGTAAAAAAGAACTTGATTTTCACCAACCACCGGCTAGATTTATAGTTAATGCCCCTCTATGTCCCCAAGGTATGTTGGAGCTGACACTAAGGTTTCAGTTGGAATCAGAATTACCAAAAAGGTTAATCCTACAGCTTTAAGGTAAAGGAAAACCATTTCTGAAATTCTGTTCTTCAGTCCCTCTAAACCAGGTGCTTCATCTTCAAATGTGGAAGATTTTTGACCCCTATTCTGCTTCCATCATTTTTTTTTACTCTCTTAACTAGAGGCACAGGAAAAAAAAGATTGAGATATATTAAATAAACTTACTCTTTCATTTAAATTTAAGGGATGCCCACCACTTCACAGTCACTGACTATTTATCAGAAGATGAGAGATGTACTACTAAGAGACTATTAGTCAAAAAATATATAGTCAGTCCATCAACACATCCATATATTGAAGTATATTCTTTATGGCACCAGATCACTAAAAATCCATGTGCTTAGTAATTTTATTGGTACTTCAGAAAAAAATGCATTTTATTTTGGGAATTCTTTAAGATAAACATTATGATAAAAACAAAAACCTAAGGAACTCATTGAGGGATCTACTGTGACCATTTTTTTTTTTTAGCTAAAATTGGATCATTGCTATAAGATGAAAAACGTAACAAGACAATTTTAGTCACTTAAGTCAGTAAAGGTCACTGAGTCTAATTGGGAAGCACTTTTTTTTTTTTTTATAATTGAGAGATTCAAGATCATTCTGTCTAGTGGCTTTCCCATCACGAGGGCCTCCGGGTCCCCTGATGAATGTCGCCATCTGATCTAGAAGGAGGAAAGAGAGCATGGGAGATCTCATGAAAGGTGTTTTATAGGCTGCCCCTAGATTGAATAAACCATACTTCTTTCCACATTAAATTGAGCAGAACTCAGATGACTCCATCTAACTTCTGGGTAACATAGAAGAGCTGGGGCTGTGTTAAAACGTAGCATAGCATGTGGAAGGTAGTGTTCTTTATTTATTGATTTCAGTGCTTCTGAGCTCCAGGAGGATTCTCAATGAGCAACTTGATAATATTAATTTTATATGGATAATGGTTATTGTGTAAAAGACAAATCTCATTTGTTGTAATAGGTATATGTCAGTATAGTAGATCTGGGTGTACATTAGCTTCAATAAAAGTATCTCCCTTTTTTCATTCCCTTTTCCATGGCTGATCAATTTATCATATATTTTATGTATTTATATGAACTAATTGATACTATAATAAATCCATGAATAATAAATAAACTAGTATACAAATAAATAAATATGTACACAATTACATAAAGAGATGGATGGATAAGTAACTAGCTTGGTGATAGATAAATCAATGTATAGTCCTTATTATGAACAATACAACATGCTAGGTCCTAAGAATGCAGAGATAAAAGATTCTTCTTTATAGTTTTCTTATAATTTTATGGAAAGACATTAACTTGGGGTACATACAATGACAGACAAAAGCATAAGCAGCATTCATGTGTTTAATATTAAACACATACAAGGATAGAGAAAGATGGAAGTTGATGGTCAATAGAAACTTCCTGAAAGAGGGAAATCTTGAAAAATTAATTTAACAATGGTGGAAATATTGCAGATTGCAGGAGAGTCATGTACAAAGGCAATACAACACAAGAGAATGCTCCATGCTTGGGACACTTCAGTTAGAAGTTCAGTGTGGTGCAATACCATGTAGCCAGTAATAAGGGGTCTTATGCAGAATAAATGGGAATCCAACCTGTGATGCCGTGTTCCATAAAAACTGCCTAAAGACTCTGATTCAGTAGGTGGGGGTTTGTCATATTCATTTTTAGAAAACACCCCAGGTGATTCTGATGCATATAATTAGATAAAACTTAATGGAACATGGCTTGGTAATGAGAATCCTTTCAAAGTGTTCACCAAGTTGGAAGATTTATTTTGAAAATAACAAACTCGTTGCTAGTAGGGTGAAGAAATGGGTTAGAACCAGGCGGTAGCAGGCAATAATACAGACGAGGAAGTTGCTGGACAATCCAGGTGAGCACTGATGGTCGTCTGGCTGAAGGCACTGCTGGGAGTGGACAGAAGAGGTGGGAAAAAATCAAGAGGAATGGACTCAACGATACAAAAGCCCTCTCTTGTGTATACTACAATCCTTATGTAATTTAAATACTTTAGTTCTCACACCTCTGAATTGAGCATGTGTTACCTCCGTTTACAGCTAGAGAAACTTTCAAGTTTATATAACTTGCCCCATATTCTCTGGAAGGAACTGGTTGCTCAGGCTTCCCACCCACACTGGCTTCCAGGCTCCGCCTGTCCGCGTGGTGATGGGCTGCCTCCCTGTGCATCAGAGAATGTGAGCGCCACTTCGGCCAAGTCTGCCCAAGGAGGGAGGGTAGGAGACGGGCCTGCCGCTTCCCTAGAGTACCATTTAAAGTCTAAGAAGGTGTTTGTGTGTGTGTTGCTGTGATTTTTAAGGGGGGTCCATTTGAGACTGGTTCTTTGCCGAGGGGCGTATGTAGGCAGAAATGGAGACAAGGAAGAGGAGGAAAAACTCTATGTGACACAGGCATGGAGAAGCAGGAGGAGATGGGAGTAGAAGCGCAGTTAGAAGGCGGCTGGAACGAATAAGGCGGGTGCGTTCCATAAGGGTGGGTACAAAGACGCAATAGGTTGCAATTGGGAGAAGGCACAGAATCGTGGGGGAGGAAGCGGACCTTCCAGATAACCTCTGTTCTCTGTGGCGTAACCCTGTGTTAAATGAGCACCCACAGCACCTCAGCTCTATAAGAGAAAGCATGGCTTTCAGAGAAAGCTAATAAGTGGGACCAGACATGGTGGCCCGGCTGCAGAGTCCTCATGAGGCCAAAGCGAAATGACTGGTTTGGGGCTGTAGAGCATGGTTGGGATGGAGACATCGTATTTTTTCTGAAAGGAGACGGGTTCCAGGTAATGAAACCCACCAGGATGGGGCGGCGGGTGTAGGGAAGGGAAGTTTTCTCTGGAATTGAATCAACGATTTGAAGGTGCAGAGAAAAGCTTCAGCTAAAGGAAAGCATTGGAAGTATGGTGGCAAATACAGAAATCTTTTTAATAGACACTGATCAAATACAGTTTACTTTCTACATAATAAATCATTCTAAGCATAAGTTAAAATCAGAAATGACAAATCTGAAGCAGAAGTACTATTACTTCTGTCCCATAGCAGGTATTGTGTATCAATCTTAGCACTCATTCATTAAAGAAAAGGACAGCCTCATATTCCATTTGAACTTAGCGCTCTAGACAACCGCATCCTTGTTACGTTACCTTAAGTCTATTTACTACACTTGCTATTTGCTAAATAGTTCAGATAGACAGTTTTATAGTAACAGCATTGATCATTTAGATTCCATTGGCTTATGGTTTCTAAAGTGTTATTAATATAAAATACCCTTAATACCGAAGTTGTTCTTAAGGTTATTTAGAAATTATACTCATTATGAAGACAAATTTGAAGGCTACAAAAAGCATCTAATAATTTAGATATTATCACTGTTGCGTTTCTAAATGAACATATCTGTACATATCATGATATATTTGTAATTGGTCTGTTGGGGTGCTCAGAAATATGTGGACCAGGAAAAGAATTAGTAGAGAAAATGAGAAAAATCCTGAGACTACTGAATACACAACAAAACACCCTGAATATTGAAAGGCGCCTTTACTTTGGAAGGTTCCTCGTGGTTAGAACCCCTCTGAACTCTTTCAGCAGCAGAAACGCAGCAGCGGTTCTGCCAGCTCCCTCGCTGTGAAATCAGACCCCTGCTCTCCAGCGAGCTTTCGTTTGCTGAACTTGAGGCAACTAAGGCAGGAGAAATGTCTCTTGAGAGCAAGACAGAGGGAGAAAAGCAGTTTATAAAAAAACTTTAACTAGTTTTCTACAGATTCTTGTTGTCAATTTTATCTTTTCTGTACAGAAAACTTATTAATGAATCTTGGAGAATGATAAATCCTAAAACTATGAGAAAAAGAACAGTTTCCCATTTCTGATGAATCATTAAAATGTTTTTATATGGCCTGGCTTAGCAGACTCTTCCCTCTCTTAGGTGGGCTTGCTTTTTTTTTTTTTTTTTTTTTCCTTATAAAAATGTGTGGGTAAATACATACTCTTTGATACAAAAGAAACTCATGATATGATCTTTTCAAATCTCCATATACCCATAAACCATGACTAAAAATATCAAGGAAATCTGGGCAAAGAAGAGTAATGTACCCATGTACATCATGAAAACCCCCCCATTTTAATCGTGATTTAATCATTTTAAGGATTAAATCAGTGTTGAGCTTTGGGAAAGCTAGAATAGAAAAGAAAAACAAAGAAAGCCAGAAATTATTGCAAGAAAATGAAGGAAAGTGGGTGTTACCAATTTTGAAAGACTAAACATCTCTTGTTTATATTAGTTTGTTTTCCTTTTAATAAAATAGTCTCATATAAATTGGTTCCTTTAGCTTTCTCCTTTGACCTTAGGTTGTTCAAGCCCAAAGGAATTGGAAAAATTCCTCTTTCTGTGATTGAACTCTATGTGAACACGGATGCTTTGTAGTTCACACAGCTCATGGTCTTTCCATCCAAATACATGTAGAACAGAACAGAAAAAGTCAGGAATATCTAATAGAAATGTAAGGTGGCGTTACCAATGATAAGGACACATTTAGATATATTTGTAAGTGGTGTGATGAAAACTAGTGTTTTAGGGAGTAAATGGGTGCTTTAAAATATTTCTGCCACTTCCCCCATGATTAGCTTCATTATTTCACTCCTGTTATCATATCAGACCCTACGAGGCCTTATTTGGTCTTTTTTTCAAAATAGAAACATATATAAATAAAATATTTGCATACCATGTTAAATGATGGCAAACCTATGCGGTGTGATATCACTATGCGATGGAACTGCAGTACCTACTGAGGTTATGGTCACTCACCATAGGGGCCCTTTCTCTGTGTCAGTGGTGAGAAACCAGTACAAACGTGGTTACTCACCTGAACCTGACTCCATCTCTGTGGAGACCAAGTATTTACTGGTTTGTGGTGAAAATAGAAAGATAAGAACAATGTGGGGCATTTTAAATTGAGCTAGTGTATGTATTTTAGAAATTATTATATATATACAGTATGTATACACACATACACACACACACACAACTTACTTGTGTGCAAAAAATGCCTCTCTTTTATGGTAAAAGTATGTAAGACAGGAAGGAGCTCAGTTTTGTTCCCTGTGTTCTCATTTGACAATCTCCCCCCCAACACACAATCACAAACCCAGGCAACACCACACAGTGGTGGCTCCCTCATCCACCATTGCCGATATTTTAAATAATTGGAATTAGTCCTTGAAAAGAAAATCTGAGCATTTTTGCCATTATAATTGAGAAGGGCAACCGAGTCCAATAGCAAAACTAGTAAGCCACGTCTCATTACAGTTGTTCTAGGCAACTCACGAGATCATTTAGAAATAGGAAGTGACTAAATAACACTATACAAACAGCTCTTGGGCACTTTAAAGTTTGAAAATCCAGAGCTTGAAATATCCAATAATTGTGACTATATCTAGGATAATAAATGTATAAAAACACAACACAAGGATCTCAAGGAGGTCCTTTACATAATCATGTGATGTGATTCACTTATGCTTCATGACTATACAGTATCCCCTCACTTATCACAGGTATTATGTCCTAGACCCCTCCCGTGAAGCAGGAGCCTTACATTTATTCTACACTCTTAAACCTACATAACTCTAACAACATACATATAGAGTACTGCAAAATCCCATGATATATCAAAAAATCCATGATAAATAATTAAATATGATATTTTTTAAAATCCCGTGATATAGTGAGGCCGCGATAAGTGAACCACGATATAGAGAGGGACTACTGTACACTTAATTAGGCAAAACCAACGATTCCCAGGATACTCATTGTAACTTCAATTCATGTTAAATTTGGGTATATTTTAAGCAAAGTGAAGATGTGTATATTATTCTGATCTCAGAAGCAAAAATAAAACACTACAATTTTTCACTTTCACATTTTATATTAACATGTATAGATTTTTTACTTGAGTTTTGATGTTTTGTGAAGTGTCCTGGGTCATTTGTTACTTCTTAACTCTGCTCAGGTCATGAGGTTTGATAATGGGCTACCTTCTCTGTGTATATATTCTACATCTGTGAATAGTTGTCAACGCAAATAAGTCCCGCTTCCTTTTAATTCTTCCAGTCTCATTGACAGAAATCATAGGTTCTGCACTTCCGAATATACTCAGACCTGATTTTTATGGACACCCAACCTCAGTTCTTAAGGACATCATTTTTCAACATTAGTACAACAAAAGGAGACTAGTTTTTCAATCCCACCTTTGATGTACACAGAATTACATGCAGCAACAGAGGGCATCTTATTTTCGCACAGTCCTGAAGAATACGCATCAGTTGGCTTCTCTCGGTGGCATGCACTGCAACTTGCAAGAATAAGGATCTCATTAAACATCTCACTAGGAAAACAGACAGTCACGATTTCCTACATTGTTCTCAGAGGAAATTGCAGGGTATCAGATACTACGTTACCAAGTAATGCCGTCACCCATTTCTCCTGGGGTAACTAGAAGCTCCCGTATTGCCAAAGTGGTATTTGTTGCAGAGCATTGGCTATTTTAAGAATTTATAGACTTACAGAATTTAAAAATTACAGACTTTGGATGATCAAATATGGATTAGTTAAAAATGAAAGAGATTAGTAGTGGTTTTTACTAGAAACATACATACATACATGCATGTATATACTGCCAGGTCTCACGGTGTAATTGAAAATGAGTGGGGATGGGCAGAAAAATCACACTTCTTACTCAGTAGCTTCTATATGAGAACCCTGGGTAATGCAGACAATGGAGATGACTAGGCTGGGGTTGAGCCTGCGTGTTCCTGTGCTTACTGAGATGGACGCCTTCTTTACATGCTGGAGGGGAGTTGAAGCAGATTATGAGGGGTCAATACACTCGAAATTATTATCAATATATTCTCACTAAAGACAGAATCACTGAACACTGTCATCCTTGTTAATGAGTGTGTTGTCAGCTTCTTTCTCTCCTGTTGTAATGTCTGTTTCCTACAGAAGGAGAAATAAGTTTATTTACTTATTTATTGTTTTTATTTAATTAATTCTATCATACATCGTCTGCATTGTTTTCTGTGTTCACCACCCCAAGTCAAGTCTCCTACCATCACCATTTATCCCCCTTTGCCCTCTTCTTCCTCCCCACCCCCTTCCCCTCTGGTCATCACCACACTGTTGTCTGTGTCTAGGAGCGTTCTTGCTTGTTTTGTTTTGCTTTGCTTGTTTGCTTAATCCAAAAAAGGTAAAGGGATTAAGAAACAGCTTTACTTTAAATGATAATCTTCGCTCCATCAAAGCACAGTGATTTACTTGGGCACATTTACATCACGCTATATTTAAATGTTTTATCCTCTAGTTAAATGAGATTTGTAAACTAACTTTGCTTTTTTAATGATATGTTTGAATTTCCAATCATGTATTTTCTTCCCATATACTCCTCATCTGAAGGAAAAGCATCTATTTTCACTATCTTAAAAGAAGCATTGTCCTTGGATAACACCTGTAATCCATGCATTCATGTACCATCTTATTAATTCAGTGCCATATATTTCAGTGTAGGTGACACTGAAATTAGCCTGAGCTGGAATTTACTTTTTCATGGTGGGTTCATTCTTTGTAAAATTTCCACAGACATCTAGGCCCAGAAACATGTGGGGCTTTCAATGATCACAACCAGAAGTACTGTGAACAGAGATGGGTTTGGGATTGGGATGCCAGTTAAGTTGATCCAGATCTTTCATGCCTAGTTTTTCAGTCAAAGGCAACAAACAGACAAACAAACAACCACACAGCCCTGTTGGCTTCTGATTCCAAAACTCTGCCCACAATGATCTGTGCCCTGATCAGAAAGCTCAGCTCCTTGGAAGACAGACAAAATCAATTCCAGTCTTCGCCCCAGCAGAACACCGTCCCTCTTCCTGAGGGTACTAGGTTCCTGGCAGCTACTTATTATTCTACACCCTCAACTTCTCAGGACAGTAGACAACACTGATACCTCCCCCAGCCCAAGCCTATTTATAGACTTCTACTTTTCCTCTCTCATGCACATCAAACAAAATAGCAACAGCATAAACAATAAAAGTCTTCTGACATAAAACTATTTGTAGAGCCCTATCTGTCATCATTTCAAAAATTTAAAACATGCCCATGATTTTAAAATAAATCCTTTACTACTAAAAGTCTATAATGAAAGAAACCCAGTGCACCTCTCAGTCCCACTCCCTAAAAGCTAACCCATCATATATATATATGTGTGTGTGTGTGTGTGTGTGTGTGTAGATATATATATTATAAACAATGTATATACTATGACAACTTCACTGTACTAGTCACTGTTGAATGAGCATGTGTACTGTGTGGTCATCACATTCAAAATGGCTGAGCGAGCAGAGCAACAAATCTGCATCCAATTTTGCATTAAGCTTGAACATTCCTCTGTAGAAACTATTCCAATGATTCAGAAAGCTTTCAGGGATGATGCAACCAGTGCAACACAAATAAACGTATAGCACAAAAGTTTCAAAGATGGTTGAGAATCTGTTGAAAGTGATTCACATCTGGAAGGCCAGCAACAAGCAGAGCACCTGAGGATGTTGAATGTGTATGGGGCTGCAGTGAACAGATCTGCAAACTGAGAGGTCCCAAGGTGCCTACTTTGAATGAGGCAGAGGTGTCATTGTCCTGTGTACAATGTTTCTTGTATCTTGTTTCTTCAATAAAGGTCTCTGTTTTTCATATTACATGGCTGGATACTTTCTGTATAGACCATAATATTATATTTCCTATACATATGAAAATTAAAATTTTTCTTAAGGCTATAGGTTGGCGCGGTCATCTGCAAGTGGAACTCATCTGATCTTGGCTAAGGTTATTCGTACTTATAATGATGGTATCCTTCTAGGTCAGCTTAGGGCATGCTGGTTTATTATGGTTTCAGCTGGCTGACTCAACCTACCCTTCACGGGTTTCTCACATACACAAGTTTCTCTTATTCCTTCAGCAAAACTAGCCCTGTTCTCTTGACATATTCCCATAGCAATTTTTAGAAGTAAAAAGGAAAGAAAAATGGGCATAGGCACTGGTTTAAACCTCTACTTGCAACAAATATACTATTACTCTACTGTTCAAAGGAAGGCACTTGACCAAGTGCAGAGTCAACTTGAGAAGTTATTACCAAAGAGCCTGGATACAGGAGAACCATTGATTAAGCCCACAGGTGAAATCAAGCTGATTTCTTCTTTTATTTTTATTTTTTATTTTTTAATTATTTTATTTGTTTGCTTGTTTCTTTATTTTATTAGAGAGGGGAAAGGAGAAAGAGAGGGAGAGAAACATCACTGTGTGGTTGCCTCTCACTTGCACCCCCAACTGGGGACCTGACGTGCAACCTAGTCATGTGCCCTGACTGGGAATCGAACCAGCGACACTTGACTCGCAGGCCGACGCTCAATCCACTGAGCCACAGCAGCCAGGGCTGATTTCTTCTTTTAGAATGGGAGAAGCATATTCTCAATTAGATTCATAATCAACGAGAGAAATTTTCTTAGCCATTGTACATATGAAAAACCTATCCTCATATAGTTTAAAATTTTGGCTGGCCATAATGTAGAATGCTGGGTTGGGAATCATTTTTTTAATAAAAAATGTAGTCTTTCATGGTCCTTTAAGGCCCAATATTGTTATTGAGAAGTTCAATGCCATTTTTTCTTATTCTTTTATGTGTGCCCTACTTTAATCTCTTCGGAAGAGTTTAGAGTACCTATTTATTTTTTATCCCTTCTCCCTTTATTCTACAAAATTCTGCATTAATGTTGATAATTTTATGTTTGTTTGAACATGGCTCTTTATAGCGGGACTTATGTTCTTCAATTCCAGGAAATGTTCCTGTATTGTATCTGATAATTTCCCTCCTATTTGCTCTGGTCTCTCTTTCTGAATGTCTCAGTTACTTGGATAGTCGACTTCTTGAATTGGTCATTTAAGTCTTTTAAGTCATTTTGAACTTCTGTAATTTCTCCAGCCACTCCCATGAACTCATACTGCATGGATGGCCCTCCAACTAACCATGTTATTGGCCTGCTCCTCAGCATTACTGCCTCACAAACCTAATGTTCCTGAATTCTAAGCCTTTCTTCTTTAGTGTTGTCAGAAATTAAATTCCAATATTCTTGTCTTACCCTGGAAGTTTTGTGACCTGAATTCTGTGCATGGCTCGGGAGAGAAATCTCCTCTTTCTTGTACTCACTTCCAGGTGTGTGTCATTCCTCTTTCATTCATACTTTCGGTTGTGAAGCTGTCTCCCATCAGCCAAGTATCTTTCAAAATATTTGATACATCGTCTTCTTTCCTGATATCATTGACCTCACTGATTTAGACTTAACAACATTCCTTTACTACCATTTCAGTGGTATCTAAGAAGGTAGTTAAATAAACATGGCCAGCTTACCATGTTTGACCGCAAGGTAACCTGCCATTTTTCTTATTTAACTTGTTATTATCTCTCATTTAGATTATTCCAATTGTGTCTTGAATATGTTCCTTTTCCACAGTATCTCATGCAATCTACCTTTTGGGCCTCAGAATGGTACTTCTGAAGCATAATTCTGGCCATTAACTTTCTTGTTTTAAAACTTTGAATCCATATTATGTACACAAATTCATGCATTATCATCAAACTTCATTCAAATTTTTCCTCATAATCTGATCAGAAACTCCTGTCATTCACATGCTGTTTTCTAAGGCACTCATGATTCCTCATGACTCATAAATGCACACCGCACGTTGTCAGTTCTGTTCTGTGTTCACACCATGGTCTCTGGAAATACTCTCTCTCCTACCTCTGCCAGTGGGAATCTCAGCCATGCACCCATCTCCAGCCTTTCCTGTTTCTCTAAGTCAGCGATTTTCAACCGGTGTGGCGCAAGAATTTTTAAAACATGCAATACCCGACGATTTAGTTGGGGACACTGACCTCTTTTTCCTTATATTGTAAAACAAAACGGAATAAAACAAAACAAAACAAAACAAAAACAAACAAAAAAACAGCCAACACAGCAATAGCTGTCCAGTGTGAATGAATCAAAATTATACCTTTTTCTCTGTTTTGGTCACACTGAAACACACTATAATATATTTTTGGTGTGCCACAAAATGTTAGTAATTAGTTTACGTGTGCCATGAGATAAAAAAAATATTGCAAATCGCTGCTCAAAGGAATATATTTTCATTTTCTCTGCCTTCACTGCCCCTGTTTAGTTTCTCTACAGTAGAATCCATTGAGGTACAATGTGAAGTTTGATGCATTGATTCCCTCCTCATCTCCCCATAAGTGTCTTAGGAACAGAGACAATTATCATATTTGTCTTACATCCACTTTACTTTTTTATCACATGTCTTGTGCATAGGAGCTGCCTCATAACTGTTAGATTAAATCTGGTCTTCCTCTTCTTCACGCTGGTCTACAATACTTACTACTTCCATGTTCCATGTGAAATCCACTTTCAGGCCTTTATTTTGTGATTCCCACTACCAGAAAGTTTATGATGTACATGGTGTCCCTTAATGTTTATAGTTGGCAAGTACCCTAAAATGAGGCTATGCTCACCTATATATTGATGGTTTATTACAAATTAGGAAATGGATTTGATTTATGCATGTATATATTAACCCTTAGACAGCATTCATGACTGGAAAATAATGTTAGCTTCATGCAGGAAGGTCATCTCAGTGCTGAGAACAGTCAAACACGGGCTAGTGCATTTGACAGCAAGTGCATAGCTCTCTTTTATGAAGACAATAAATAGCAAGTTACATTAATTCATTTGTGGTCCAGAGTCAGTTCAATGTCAGTGTGCAGACAGATTCCTACTGCCACAGTATACCTGAGGCACAGAAACAATCCTTGGACCCAGGGTTCTTTGAAAGCTCTGTAACTAAATAGTATAGCTGTAGCATTAAATAATTTTAGAAAGTCGGTTATCACCTTATAAACATAATATGTGGAACTGGAAAGTTCTCAAGGAAATCAGTTGGAGGAAGAAATAAACAAGATAAAGGCTAGGGAAGTTTAGAGAAACAATATTCTTGAAAAAAGACATCCTGATAGGTTCTCCTCAAAAGAAATTCCTGTGAAATATGAAATTTATAAAAACAAATAAAAATCTAAATGAAAAGAATCCCATCTTCCATGGGAACCCTCAGAAATGATGAAACATTTACAACACAGGGAAACTCCCCCCACCCTGGAATGGAGAATGGGGTGGAACTGACATTAGCAAGAAGGAAAAGACAGCAGACCCATCGTTCACGGACAGCATCTTTCAGTATTTTCAAAAGTTCTTCTAAATCTTGGGTACTAATTCAAGACTTAGGGAAAAAAACAAGAGACGTGTGCTTTTCATGGAATCCCTTCTACTCATGCTCAGCCTTGACATTATTCTTTTCTTTATATCTTTGGGATTAATTAATAATTTGCAAATATACGAGCCAACAAAGAAAGGAATGCAGAGTTGCAGACTGAAAATAGAAATTATAGGAATTATAAAATATACTGTGTCGCCATTAAGGAGAAAGGAATATGGGAAGTTATAAATAACCTACATCATCTTTTAAAGGACTGCTTTTTAAATATTCTTTGTGGAAGCATAATGGATAAAAATCCAGGCATTTCTCATGTGAAGTCATTCTTCTCAATAAGCAGCTTGCTACAGTGAAAAACCAGGTCTCGACAACAGTGGGATTGTTTCACTCAGTACTTCTGAGTGAAATGGCATATCCTGCCCGCAGTCTCATACATGAGTAAAATGTGGAATAGTTTTTAATACAAGGTGTTACGCAACAAAAGTGTAAAAGTCAATAAAAATATTACTTAGATCATGGAGTAAAAAGAAACTTCAGAGGAAGAAAACACATATGACATTGCCAACTTACTGTGATTTTTCTATAATTCATAACGTATTTTCAAGTCCATTATTCAATTCCATTGTCTTAAGAGCTCTGTAATCTAGCCACACTTAATCTTCTTCTACTGATACTGCTACCGGACATCAATAAACAACTTGCCTAAAGTTACCGATTGTTAGAGGTTCTGATTTTTAAGTCAGGTGGTAAAGGGATTAGTCTAAGAAAAGCTTCCCCCCTCAAAAAAAAAAAAAATAGATGTGGGTGAGAATAGTATCTGCTATTTACAAGAACAGTTTAGGGCTTACAATTAATGATGTGACTTTACCTGCTGTACTTGCTGTGACCTAGAAAGGAACAAGATGTCTGAGAACAAAAAGAAATAGTCTATTGGAAAAAAAAAACTCATACGGATCGTCAGGTTTATAGAACAGTTTAGTATTAGTTACATCACATTCTGCAAAGCAAAAGGAACCAACTTAAACAAAAATTCCATGCTGAACAAGTAAGGAAGCCCCAATGAGGGCTTCGAAGTTCTAACAGAAGCTAAAGGCAAAGGGACCAAGGATGAGTGGTAGGGTATTTGCAATAGATAGGGTGCAGGCTACTGGAGTTTATTTATTCAACCCAGACTTCCTCAGTCATCCAAGAGACACCTCATGATTATCACCTTAACGTTAGATAGTTTGCGAGAGTCATAGAGTCATGAAAATAGGCTCCAGTCATGAACATATGACTCCAGTAGGATCTTAAAGCATTAGATCCCAACAGCAACATGAAAGCATCGCTTAAACACTAAATATTTATTGTAGCTTTCAAAGAGGTTAAAAACTAATGAAACTGACTTCGCAGTGGGAGAGTTATTCAGAGAAACAGTGTCTTGAAAATTCATTGGCACATAGATAAACTCTTTGATCCACTAGTCATTCCATCTATTTTGTTATCTCAAGGAAATACCTGTCAAAACACTTCTTCTGGGAATAAAGATAACTAACTTTTGTATATTTTGTAAATATGTTAGTGAACTCAGCATCTCACACAGTTCATCTGCTCCATGATCAACGTTATCCATTTTAAACTCAATTTTCTGCAGTGAGTTGCTACTTGCCAAAATAGTTTAGCTCTGAAAATGAAATCCACTAAATATAATAATTTTTGAGCTTCTGTCCATTAAAATGTTTTTTGTTATGTTAAACCAGTTTTTAAAACCCACTTGTGGTTTTATTTCTAAGTGTTCCTACATGAGAAAAATGGATCATTCAAGCCTGCTTTAAAAACCTGCCTTAGCAATATATATTTACCTAAATAAGCTTGCACATGTGTGGAAAAGCAGGCACTTAAAATTAATTCTATTTTTTGTTATCCATGTGTCTAAAAATGTGAATTTTCAACAAGTACCCACTATTGATTTTTTTTTCTAAGTCATGCTGATGAACACATTGGAAAAATTCAGAAGCATGTATTTTTGGGAGACAAGATGCTTCTATATTCCATAAACATTTTAACAGCACAAAAATTTACTTATTTTTCTAAATCCTTGAGAAAAATGACATTCCAGGAAGATGAACCATTTTATACTGTGGTTAAAGGGATCACTGCCTCATAAATGAAATGCAGTAAACACTATTGTTACTTTTCAGCTACCACACTGAGATTCTTGGGAGTAGAGCCTCTATGGTCCAATCTAGAAGATTATTTTACCTAGAAAGTCTGTTGATAATTTTTTTTTTTACTTTTATTTAATGGAAATGGTTTTGCTTTCAACCAAATATGTTCCCATTAAAAGTATTGAAAATAAAAGTATAACGAAGAAAACATAAGTTATGTGTGTCTAATCAATCCAGTTTTGGTGCTCATTTATCTGCTTTTTCTCTTTTCATCTCTTGCTTTTATTTCCCTCTTTCCTTTATATATATTTGCCTTATTTCTCGCTTTGCATGTGTTTTAAGAAAAAAATATTACACAGTTTTGTAACCTGCTTTTTACTTTTGATACTAAATTATGCATTTCTTCCCATACCAATAAATACAGATTTACATCATGATTTTAAAGAGTAACAGATATAACATTGAACGAATTTTCTTTAATATATGCGTATTTAGTTAATCCTAGCCTGAAGTACTATTTTGTTTCCATTTTTTTCAATGTATGAGCATAGTAAAGCATATTGTGAATCTGGTGAGTTTATAGCTGTAAATCTTAACAGTAGGATACCTTGTATTGTATGCACATTTTTTAGTTTTTAGTCTATTTTACCATATTGATATTTGTAAAGTTTATGTCGGTGCCACATTTTTACCAACAAGCTTTCTACCTTCCTTCCTATTGGTTCTTAGTCTTCTACTTTTACCATTTGTAATTTTCTTCTTTTTTTTCTTTTGAGTGTAGAAGTTTGCTCTATTAATTAGAAAAATAAAAAATGATGGGAAGGACATTATTTTTCATTAAATTATTGGGATGACATCAGTTAATAAAAGTACAGTTTTCAACCTACAATTCTACAACGCATCATCTGGATATTGCATTGTGTGCCCACCACCCTAAGTCCCATCTCCTGTGATTTTCAATTAATGCTTCGGTTTACCTCAGGTTCACAATACAGTTGAAATAGTTTCATATCTTTTTGCTTATTTGTATTCCAGGTTTTAGGAAGTATTCACTCATTTCTTGATTTCTATTTTAACTGACCTCCATGTTTTATATACTAAGGACATTCAAACTTCTTTGTCTAATCTATTGCAAATTCTCTCCTTTAATGTTTCTTCTTTTCAGTCTTGATTATGATATTGTCACCATACGTATGTAGTGCTATGGAGTCAAATCCATTTCCTCTTCATGCGTTCTGATATTGGCATACCTTCTGAAATGCATTCAGTGCAATCTAATAGATGGCTTTCTGCGCCACTTTAAGAGCTAGTGGGGAGCTGCAGAGGAATCATCGGGATACCCAGTGCTGACAGCTGCTTCACTAATTGACTATCCCCAGCGTTACACAGCATGACAATGTTTTTATTGATGGGGCTCAAGGAAATAATCTATTTGCTTTCACTGCATTCACACATAAACTTCCCACACCACATCCATGATCTTGGTTCCTATTATCACATGGGGAAATTAGGGCACCAGGATTTAAGACATTTTTACCAAGCTTGCGTAGTAGAAATCTGCAGAGCGGAGCTTTGACTCCAATCTGTCTTATTTCAGAGTTCTCGCTCTTAAGCCCTCCCCTACTACTGTTTCTTGAGTGAGTCTTGGCATGCTCCGGAATGAACTTCCCAGCAAGTCACCTGTGTGACACATGGTCAAGATGCGTTCTTTTGGGAAGCTCAAACTGTTTAACTTTTACTTACATGAACCTCATTTATGACCTTTTCCTGCAGACAACGATTGCATTTTAAAACTGCACTAATTTCCATGTTTCTAGCTTCTGCTATGGACTCACTTTAAGCTTTCTGTCTGTCCTTGGACCACTGCGAATTGCCAAATGGAACTTTCTTTGAGCTCCCTAGTTATAGATACTACTCTAAATGTTAGCTTTAAATGGAATGGCATTCTTTGATGCATTTAAATTATCTATATGAAAGTGTAACTTTCCCCCTAAACTTGAACTTTACTGTACGTTTCAGTATGCTTTCGATTAATTAATAACTGCGAGCAAGCCTTGAGTTTCTTTATCATTCCTTTGCTTCTGCTTCTTTCAGATATGGCATTTTCATGTTGTAAACAAACCTATGGCCCTGCCAGTTGTATGAAAGGCTGGCGCATACAATCACACACAGTACAATACTTGATAATGACAATAAATGACTCTACTACTGGTCTATGTATTTTTTATACTATATATTTTATAATTAATTCAGTTACCTTTTCTACTTACTAAAAAACAGTTTGCTGCAAAACAGTACATCATAGTATGCTGGCAGGAGCCTCATCTACCTCACATTCACTGCCTCTCCTGATTGCATCACTTCCTCTGGCGCTTGATTTAGTCTCGTGTTGTTTTGTGTAGGAACATGCTGTATAAACGTCCCACCTAGGAGCAATAAGCTAGACCAGACAGCCTCCCTGTGTAGGAGTCTACACCACCTGCGTGGGTGTAAGTGCACTCTGTGATGTTCACACAATGATGAAATCACCTGACTTTGCCCTTCCCAGAACGTATCCTAGTCAAGTGGTGTGTGACTGTATTATTGTGGTTATTATAGTCCTAAACAGCCATTGTGGGGGTAGATTATTCAACAGAGACCATCTCTGCTGCATGAGCATGTACTTGCCATTATAATACAAACCATTTAAAAATGTTTTTGCATTGCAACTTCTGGTTAAAATTAGGTAAGTTAAAATTGGTCTGTGTGTGTCTGTGTGGGTATGTCTTGTGTATTATATGCATCGATGAAATTAGGTTTAAGTTGTGATATGTGTATGTTAAATAATTTGTCTTAATTTCTTGCTTGTTTTATGTTTTTCATGCATTTCACTAGTTTTCGAGGAAAGAATACATTCTGAGTGAATTCAGTGATTTGGAATTAAGATTTATTTTCAGAAATCATTGCATATTAAAAAATATGTTTCTTAAAGTGATTACGAATCATTCTCAGAGACAAAATGATTTGCCTTTTGAATATCAGGAATGGCTTGTCATGTTTTGCTCTGAATACGACACCTGGGGAATAGCATCGAAGAGTGACTTTGGTCATGGTGCTTTTTAAGACTTCCTTTAATTGCTTTTGCATCGAGCTGTATTCATGAACGTGCATTCATCAAAGAATGAAGAGCAATGTGACATTTTCAAGTTTTACTAAGTCAGCTAGCATCCGTTGCCATAGTATTCAGAAATGAAGAAACCAAGAAAAGACAGGGCTGTTTTTCATTCTCTTTGAAAGATGTCAGCAGGATTAAAGTGTCAGAGCAAATAGAAAAAGAAAAAAAAAATAGATGAAGAGAAAGTAAATTACTTTGCAAATGGTTATTAATGAATATTTTTTAAAAAACCCATAACAACCAACATATTTTGGAAGGAGACAAGATACAAAAAAATAGGTATTTAAGGGAGGGGTGACTTTCTTATTTTTAAAACGCACACAGAATGCCTGAACCTGACCCTTCCTACGTAAAAAGAAGAGTAATCTCCACATACCTGTCTCTTCATTTGGGAGGCTCCTTCATTAGAGGGTGAATAGTCTGGTTTTCTGCCTTTAGATGGAAAAAAAAGATGTCTGAGAATAATTGTGTGCCCTTAAAATAGCCTTTGAGTGAAATTCATAATCAAGCAGGCACTTGAAAATTAGGTCTGGAACTTTGTAAATATGTATAATAGTTAAAAATAAAGATCCAATGTCATTTAAATATGGTGGCTTCATAACCTGACCTCATCATTTCTTGACTTCTCAGTGCCTAAAAATTTTGATAATGATACAATATATTTGGTGTCATCATTATTTCAATCCTTCTCTCTTCTAAAATTGTTTCTGAAATTTCCTTCCCTGATCTCTATTTACTAATCTGAGGTATCTTATTTTCTCATGAACTGAATCTTGTCCTTAGTCTTTCAACAACCCAGAGACTTGGTCTTCTTCCATATTTCTGTTTGACTCCAGAATCTCTATGGTCTTGTCTTGACTTTCTATCATAACTGTCCCTCAGTCCTTCAATCTTCTTCCCAATCTCTCACCACTACCGGAGAAAGCTAGCAAAAGAGGCTGAATGGATACATTGCTAATCCAAGATACCAAATCCCATGCAGGTCTGCATCATTGCTAACTTAAGTGACATTTCCCAATTCTAATATTCTCCCTTTTAAACGTTTTCAAGTCCCCTTAATTTTAGCCTACACACCACACAAATTCTGAAAGTATTCTATCTTCTTGCTCTATATTTAGAATTAATGTTAAATTAAATGCTGTCCCTCAACTTCCCGGTTTCACCTAAAAATGTGTCTTGGTTGTCACTCAGATTTTTTTATTTCCTTTTCTCTGAATGAATACCAGACCCTCTACTCAGCTCTTCATTTCATCTTCTTTCTATGCCAAATTGGAACTAGGAATCCATTTAATATTATTACAAGTCCTTCTTCAAGAAACGTTAGCCATTTTAAACCATCTGTTAATATTATGATTCTGATGGAACCAGAGGTTAATGGCTACCCAAAGCCACGTATTTATTAGTAAAGACCGAGTTAAAATAAACAATAAGTAGGGAAACAGACCTCTCCTCAGTTTAGACACTAATTTCAATGGTGATCCTACCTCTTTTGTCTTTTATAATTAAGACTGTGCAAATAGTAGCTCATATAAATTGTTCACACCATTTTTACTGAAAGAGTACATCAGTTAGAACATTATTCACAAAAAGATTCTGATGACAGAAATATGCTTTATCTTTTCTACAATTAGAAAAAAAATTAAATTGAGAAAGATATTTCCCTAGATCAAAGGTGGGGGGAGGAAATGTGCCCCCACATAGATTAAAATAAACATTCATCTTGTAATTTAGCATTAACCTCAGTGAATCCAATGGTCAATAATAAACTTTTCAAACGCAGCAGAAATGGTTATGGAGTGACAAGGCAGCCAAGTCTCTATTTGCTGTGTCACTATTAAGGTAGGAGAACTTCCGAGATGAAAATATCAGACTGGGATGGCATAGTGACTCACAAGGCAGACATTCAACAAACGGACTACTGGAAACTTTTGCCACACTGCCGGAGGCACTTCCCCATCTGCATGTGTGACATGCATTCAGCTATTGTCGTTTCTCTTCACAGTCCTGGGAAGTGCTCTGACAGTAACAAGGAAGATTGATAGCAGATTCCATGCCTCTTTGTTAATCACATTAAGAACGCTGCTTTGTACTCTTTCATGTTGTGTCTGGAAATATATATGTCCACCACACCATACTGAACACTTGCATCCCATTCCCCATCTGCCGCCAGTAAATGATCAGTTGAAATGCAAAAATGGGCACTAGGGGTGTGAAATTCAAAGATTTGCCCAGCCCCCCATTTTTCTCGCCGTCGTTCTCCTAATCACTTTTTGGGAAATGAAAGCACCTAACACACTGCACATTTTGAGATGTTTCTTTGGGGGACCTAAATCATATTTTATGTAACTTGAGTTATGTGATAATGACAAGCATGTCTTCGAACATTGCAATTGGCCATTTTAAACACATTGATTTGCTATAGCAACCTGTTACTCATTTTCACCCTGGAGTTTATGATGTCACTCAGGTCTAGAATCTGGAGTGCACCAAAAAATCTTTCCTTCCTGAGCTGGAGGAGTTTCTTGTACAGTTTGATCAGTTCCCAACCCCTACAGTCAGATTAATAAAAGTCCTCAGATGTTACAGCAACAAGAACAACTAATGGTGAGTACATTTCATCAGTTAGGGAAATAAAATTTATCTCTTCAAATGTTTTGTGAACATCTGCAGTTTATAAAGAGAAGAATGTAAGAACACAACCATTTATTTTCCCTTTGATTGTATTCATGGATTAATTTCTAAGTAATCTAATCAGTCTTTCTCTGGTGTCATAAGTTAATGGCAATACCAAATTTATTTTTCTGAATAAACAAACTATTTGTATACCAGATTTGTTTCAGTGCTTTTGGATATAATAAAATAGTTCTTCAAAAAAGATATGTGATCAGTCATTCCAATAGGTTATTTATCAGGAATATTTCACAAAGACTAGACCTATGTCTACATTGAAGGAAAATCACTCAGTTCACTAGAACAGCTGCGATTTGCACACACAGTGGGAGGACCAGTCGGAAGTGGTAAACAGCACACCACAATGTCAAGTGAAAAAGACCAGTTGGCAAAGTGTCTGGGTCAAATTCTGGCTGTACCACTTTTCAGGTGTGTGATCTTGGGCAAGTAACTTCATCTGTAAAATGATGCTAAAAGTTATGCCAGACTCTTAGGAATGTTATAAACATTAAATACATCAATCAGAAAGATTTTACTACTATACATGTATATCCTATTGTTTAAAATTTTATGAATAAAACTGGACAACACTCTATGAGTCATGATTGAACCCTAAGAATACAAACTTGATAGAACACCCTTTGGAAGAGATCCACAGCTCTGGAGAAGCACAACCTAAGAGAAAGAGCCTATGACAAGGAGAATCAAACCGTTTTCATCTTAATGGCTGTAAATGCCTCATTGACCACATAACATTACTGGGGAACATTTTGCCACCTATGGCTGGCTTTCTCTTAGAGGCTACAACCAGATTCTATTCTATTCTCCTAACAGGGATGTGTGTGTGTGTGTTCCAAGGAAATGCAACCCAATTGAAACATGGATGGAAGGAAATCTCATCAGAAAACATAATATTTGTATGTTAAGAGAAGATCAATCGATTTTATATGTAACAAACCAAACTATTTTAGATAAGGGAATTCATTCTTTCTTTCTTTTAGAATAGATAGCAAAGAGTTAAGATTAGTATTTTCTAAGGATTTAGAAACAGGGGCCATTATATCACCAATGAGATACTTCCAAATAGTTGACTAAGAGTCAATAAAATTTAACTAGAGTCTTCAAAGAAGCAGTAATTGCTAATCATTACTTTGATGTAGAATATCTACTTTTATAGCTATAAATAATTCCCCTTTCTATTATGGTTATTTAGTACATTACCCTCTTAATGATACTTACATAGTTAAGAAGGAATGCAATAGTCTCTGTTTAGAAACACTTTTGATAGATATATTGAACCTACATGCTCGTTTCCATAAGCTTAGCCTCACAAATGAGATCAGAAACAATGACAAAGGTAGATTTAGGGTGCCTGGCATGTTGATAGTATTGCTTAGGAAGAGGAGACCTGAATTGGAAGAAGGCAGAGGCTCAGGACAAGAATAAAGATTGAATTATATGGAAATAGTCCAGTCAGAACGAGCTAAGAGGTATTCAGTAACAGATTGTCCTGATACCTGAGACCCTCGTACAGCAAGAGAAAATCGGAACAAAATGAGAGAGAGAGAGAGAGAGAGAGAGAGAGAGAGAGAGAGAGATGGGGGCATGGGGGAAGGGAAGGAAACTGAAGAGAAGAGGAAGGGGGGAGGGGAAAATAAGAGAAAATAAGAAATTGGTAAATTCTAAAGAAAGAAAAGTTCCCAAATTCCAGAAAGAAGAAACTACTAAGCAAGTGGTAAAACTTGCAGTAACGAAAGGGTTATGTGATCTCCGATCTGATACAGACTTTCATCATAAGGGCTGCATTTTTTAGGTCCAGAACAGTACAGTGGGCCCATATGGATCAGGACCTGAGACCCATGCAAAAAGCCAATACACTGGAATGAATGCAGCCTCCTTGAACAAAGGACAAGGAAAAATAGCCACCGACCCAGAAAAGCAGGCTGTTTCTATTCATGGTTTCATGTGCGGAAAAATTCTCCTGTGAAAAATAAGATAAAAACTTTGCATAAAAGTTGTCTAAAATTACAGCCTTGCAGGATGTCAGAACTGACACCGAAGAAATAACCATAAAAAGTTGTCTTAAAGAGGTCCTCCTGAGCTACTTACTGTGAAAAAAGATAAACAAAAACATTCAAAGTGGCTCTGTAAGGACACTTGAACCACCCAGAGTCATGATGATGGCCAGGAGAAAAGAGGCAATCTTTGGAAGTTATATCTCTGTAAAAATTTTTGAACCACAAAAGGAGTAAGATACCATAAAGTAGATTCCACAAGCAGTCCCCAAATCAGCTCCTGAAGAATTTGAGCTAGTAGAACAATATATAAGATATTTTTATAATTTATGTTTATAGTTCTAAAGGAGATACAAATACACAAAAGAAAGCAAAAACAAGACACTGATCTAGATCAAACCAGAACAGGTAAAACAAGGAAATTTTTTTAAAATTAGAAATAAAGAGTAAACGAATGAATGAATAAGATGTAAGAATAAGCAAATTTGTTATTGTGTGTGACTGTAATTTTGAATATCTTAAAGCACTTACTAAGAAGAAACAAGGAAGTTTAAAACCTCCATTAAAATAAGTGAAAAAAGAACTGTTGGCTGACGGTACCTTCTGTGAGTAGATCCGGCAGGACTGACACTCTTAAAATTTAGTAGAAGAACTAGTGGGCCTTTTGTGCTGACCCTGACACTTACTCCACACATACAATTCAAGAAACACACCTAACCTATATGAACCTCTGTTTTTAAAACGCAAATGTGGGGTAATAGCCCTGGCTGCTGTGGCTCAGTGGATTGAGTGTCGGCCTGCAAACCAAGTGTCGCTGGTTCGATTCCCAGTCAGGGCACATGACTCAGTTGCACGTCAGGTCCCAAGTTGGGGGCGCAAGTGAGAGGCAACCACACAGTGATGTTTCTCTCCCTCTCTTTCTCCTTTTCCCCTCTCTCTAAAAATAAATAAATAAACAAACAAATAAATAAATTATTATTTTTTAAATGTGGGGTAATAGGAGCAACCTCCCCCTAGGGTTTAGAACACATTTCAGACAGATAGGACTTTATGGCCTTTCATATGGCTCCCGTAGCCTCATCACCACCCCTTTTCCTTCCTGGTGATACCCTTTATTGCTCTGGCCCCCAAAACGATGTGACTTTACCCCACAGCCTCTCAACTCTTCCAGGCGTGTGGATTTCAGGAATCCTCTGGCCATCCGTCACCTGCTGAAGAAGGGGAACCTGGTCAGCCCGGGAAGTGCGGGACCACTCGTTTTTCCAGAGAGAGGTACCTAGACGAGCCAATCTGATGATGTCTTAAACAGGCAACTGTGCCTAAGAGGGGAGGGGGCGACGCGCGGAGCTATGCATATACCCTTCCTCTGGAATCCGAGTGGGAACTGGTAAGAGAGGCGCACATAGTAGCAGAAATAGGTAATCAGAAACAGAGATCAAGAAAAGAGACTGAACATATTAACAACACCAGAATAAGGAAAGTTTCTTTTCTTTCACTTAATTAAAACTAAAAACATGAGAGTTCATTGTACTCTCTTGCACCCTATTGGAAACAGATGTTTTAGAATGCTCATTTGGAAAAAAAAAATAAAAAAGTTAGTGTAGATGGTATAAAAATATAATGAATCTAGTTGCAAGCTAAATTGTTCTTTTCCTTTTGAATTAATTTTTTAAGGAGAAAGAATGTGTAATTAGAAATTTTCTCAAGCTACAAAATTCTTTAGAAATCCTATTCACCTAAAATCAAAACAACCGAAAAACTTTTTCACATTTACCAGTGTGATTCTCTCAGCTGTTGTTACTAAGGTTCTGAGGATGTATTAATTTTATAAACCGAGGTTTAACTTCACTAACCTATTTTTTCCCTTAGTTGTTGCCTCAAACTTGATTCTCCCATTTCCTGATAGAATAATGGAAATGTAGTTCTTCGTACACACGAATTATAAGTGATAACTTAGAGAGGGGTATGAAAATGATGGATTAAAAGAAATACAAGTTGTTATTTAAAATTAAAAAACAAAAGCATTCTTTATTTAAGAGCAGGACCATGTATTTTGTTCCTCAAAGGAAATCAGGCCTTAACAGAAATCGAGTTTTTCTTTGGGATTAGCAGCGTAGAAAGAAAGGAAGAAAGAACAAACAAGGGATATCCATCCCAAAACACACTATAAAGCTTAACTCAGCTAATATTTTGCGATGTCTTTAACTTGGTCAATTATGCTAGTGCTTCTCTAAGTCAGTGGTGGTGGGAGGCGGGGGTATTGGTGTGATCCTTGGAGCAGATTCCATTCCCATGGATATGAAAATAGAAAGCCAAGGAGGCAGGAAGCAGCCGTGAATGCATGAGTTAAAACACAGCTTGCCATGACAAGGAGAGGGGGTTAGGGGAGGGCGAGAAAAAAGCTAGAGAATACGGGTCATGTAAACCATGAGCCAGGAAGTGAATTCTTTACAATGATACTTTCCAGAAGCGAAATTCTTAGAAATGTGGGTCTTTTTTTCTCTCCCTCCTGTGCTCTTACTGTTGGAATGAGGAATACTTGGGGACCGGATGAGAAAAGGTCAGAAGTCACTAAATTGTAGTTTTATAAAGAATATAATGGCTCTACTTCCGTTTTAACATTAAATGGTGTAAGCCAATGAAAGACAATTCTCATGAATTACCATTCCCAACATCTCTAAAAGATGTCTATTGTACAGGACACAAATCCATCCTAATGCTTCAGTTTTTATGTTTTGAATCTGCTTTTAGTTTGGAGTTGCTGGGAGAGGTGGCAGGGGGCTGTGGACGGGGTATGGGGGTGGGGGGAGGAAGTTAGTCAGGCATGGCTGCTGCTTGGGTCTGAGCTAACGGAATCGAAGTGACTTAATTACAGTCATCTGAAGAAGGTGGTCTGGTTTTTATCTCAATGTCTAAGAGAAAAATAATTTTGGGCCAGTAGGCATAAAAACCTTTCAATGATTAAAACCGAACATATGCTACTCCAGAGTCAAGGTTAGCTTCAATGCATTATAGGTAAGATTTGAAAAGTACATGTTTACACCATTGTACATTGTACATATACACAAACATATTATTGAATTATTTCCAGTATAATGAACAACACGTGTCAGATATTAGAGCTGCAACAGACAGACTTTAGTGATAAGAATCCATGAATGAAATAGATGTTTTGTTTCTAGCAGTATTTTTTTGCTAGTGCTATAAGCCAAAAAAATCACCAGCATGCAAGCCTAGGCAGCTGCCACCACGGACCGAGCACCTTGAGTTAGAATGATATTAGAACTATTTAAAACTGTGAGCTCTTTTAGAACAAAAGGTGGGGGAAGAGGAGGAAAAATTGCCCTGTTTATATTACCCTCAATTATTTCTCACTGTATGCACCGTAGTTAAGAGAGAAGGTGTATGCTTGCAAAAGTTGCAGCGACATTTAATGTAACTTTTATCATGCAAAAGTACCTTCACTTTTAAATTCCCTTAGTGTGACTGATTACAGCCATTAGATAAAATATGTTAAAATACCAGGCATTTGACAAACAACTCTGTCAAATGCAGAGTGTACAAATGCCATTCTGTGTGTTCAAGAGGAAAAACACCTGCTCGGGGGATTATTAACATCCTTTTAAAAGAAAATGTTTGTTCTTACCTTTGGATTTAAGCTTCTGAAAAGTCTTCTACAGAGATACATAATAAAAGGGAATAAATGCTAGATAAATAAAATGATTCAAACACCCAAAGGACATTTTGCTCTTTGCATGGTATAGACAAAACAAGGGGCCACACACTATATCCGACAAGCTCAGGGGAGGCCTGCATGGTGGGCCCTACAAACTGAGAGGCCGAAAGTAACCACACAGGATGGCCTGCACATAAAAATTCTTAACTGCAAGAAGTCATGGTGAGTAGCATGTCCTAGGCCAGCAGCTTCCTTGGCAAAGGTCAATTTTTAACGTAAGTGAGCCTGCGCATTGTCTTTCTGCATCTAAGATAGCAAACCCTTGGAATGTCAGAGTAAGCTCCTTCTCCAGACCCTCAGGGCACAGCCTCAGCACCGGAGCAGAGACCTCAGGGCCCATCATTGTCACCTTGCTCCCCACGTACCATCTCTGTGGGCCGCAAATGTTCATTGTTGACTATCCTGTGTCCACCTGTGTAAGAGAAGGACTTGTCTCTCTGTTTTACTTTTTATCCAGTCCCAGAGGTTTTCTTACTTTGCTTTCTCCCACCTCCCTAATCTATCACCAATGGATTTGAGGTAACCTTCCTTAAGCCCCCTCCTTTCATTCTAATTGATTAAATAAGCTGCAACTGCCATTCTCTGGAGTATTTTCTCAGTCCATTGAGATTCCCCTTCCTGGCAATTGTCATGAATTCAGTTTAAAGAAACTCACACAAGTTCTCTACGGGTTTGGAGATGTCTTTCATTGACAATGGTTAGCGATAAAGTACATTTTCACCTTCAGTGGTTGTATCTTTAAAGCAAAGGTCTCTGTTCCAAACACTAAATTGCTCAAGAATTTTAGGAAAATTTTTTTAGTAATCCAAGACTCAATAAACTATTATGGTTAATAAATTGCATCCCGCACCCCTGGGCTTTGGATCAGACTGCCCAGAGGTTCTAGAAATGAGAACATCCAAATTAAGGAAAAGTAAGATCACCAGTAAAAGTATTTTCTTGCAAAAAATAACTTTACTCAGTCTCTCAAAAATATTTTCCGTTAATTCATAATTTCAAAATGAATTTCATTAAAAGAACAATACGTGATCTTGAATTTCTTCAACTAGGGAGTTATACAGAAACATATGCCTTTCAATATGACATTGTGTAGGACAAAAATACCTTTCCTTCTATCCTTCTAGGTTCTTGGCTGGGTTTTTGTAACAAAAGACAGATTAACAAGAGAAAAACATATTTTTAAATTTAAGTTTTACGTGGCTCAGCAGCCTTCATAAAGGGAATGAAGACCTGGAGAAATGGTTAAACCTGATCACTTTAATGCCAGCTTTTGATGACAAGTGGAAACTTGGGGGGAAATGAGATATAAGACTATAAAGGTTGGAGCTATGTGTAGTACACAGGGGTACTTAGCAAGGCTGGTTGGTTCAGAATCTTCCTGGTGTCCCTCAGTCTTTGGAGAAAAGGATACTTTTTAAATCTGGGTATAGGGAGGGCATCTCTTGCACAAGGGTCTTAGGACCTGTTCCAGGGAAGAAGGTCAAGGAGTCCTTCCAGCACCTGCCTTTTTTCAATTTCCTTCAAATTAAAACATTTAATACGCCACAGCCATGTTTTGGGGTAGCGTGCCCTGGACCCCATGAATGTCCCAGTGGAAACTCACAGTGTATGAATTCCAGAAAATAAAAGTTAATTAGACAACTAGTAACATTGACCTCATTAAAATATCTGGGTATTTGCCAGAGAAAGTAATACCTCAGTGAGTTCATCAGAACACAGAACAGAGACAGCGTTACCTTAATTGGATCCAAGTAACTGTGAAGGACAAAGTTCAGTGCATGTCCTTTATGAGAAATCTGGAGGTCGTAAGAAAAGATTAGACTTGGGCACTACACCAAATAGTCTAAAAGCTGTGAAAATTGGAAACAGGAATTATATTATTAGAATATGTTAGAGAGCATAACCTAATACCCGTGTGAACGTGTTTCCCCAGTATTCTCTGGGGTGTCTGCCTCACCTGAATCTCCCTCCAGTTGGTACCAAAATAGTCTGTCAGCAGTGAAAGCAGACTGAGAAATGACAGCCCTACCTCCTCTGGCTCATTTTCCAAATTACCTCTGGGCACCAGGGAATGACGCTTGCCTTTAACTCAGCGACTGTACAACAAACACGCTCCTCATGGAAAACACGTGCTGGGGCCATATTTCCTCATCACAGCGTGTGTCAGTCCTCTTGCAAAAACAGAAGAAAAGGAAAGTGATCATTGCACCTCAGTTAATTTGTGAGTATCCCCAATAAGGCTTGAATTTCAAATTGTATTTGTGGAAAGAATAAATATATCAACATGTTAGAAGCTGGAGCTTGAAAGAGAGCAAGAGAGAGAGCAAGGAAGCTCAGGGTATTGTATGGGAATCCTTGTCTCTCGATAAAAGGCATAGATGGCCCCATTTTTGCTTTTAGATAAATTTTACAAATACATAATGTGCAGTTTGAGAAAAGAAGCTGCTTGTTGAAACTGGGCACATATGGGCAGGTTGAAGAAAATCTTACTGATTGAGAAGTTTATACTTAAAGTACATTGTACCTGAAGCAAAGCGTTGCCCAGAATGCAAGAAATTTCAGAGCTATCCTAGCATGTTGACTTTCATCTGAAGATATCCTAGCATGTTGACTTTCATCTCTTTTTTTATCATCTGTTCTTCTACTTTTCTTTTTATGTTGTTTCTCTTACTGCATGCCTATTACATGGCAAACACATGCTAAGCCTTGTTTGATGAATGCTCAAATGGAGACCTTTATCTAAAGAATGTATAGTCTGTTTGGGAAAATAAACACACATGAAGAAAAAATGAATACTTATTGAGCACCTGTTATATTTCAGTCACATATTCATACAAACTGTATAACTTGTGCATTGTAAAAATCCTTTGAGGTAAATGCTATGAAGACACATATTTTGAACATAAGGACAATAAAGTTCAAAGAGGCCCAAAGTTCTACTACTAATGAATGCCAGACCTAGGATTTGAACCAGAGGATTCTATCTCCAGCCATGGTTCTTTGTTGTGTACCATGTCCCTGACCTCTGCTACAATTTTCTCCACCTAATTTTTTTGGCTACATTTCTCATCATTTCTCCCTTAGTAAGGGATGGACCCAAGACTAGCAGAAGGGTGTTTGTGATGTCCCCAATAAGCGCACAGAATAAGAGAGGCAGATTTTCATACAAGTCTAAAACAGACAGAGATAGAGTCCCTGCGGGTCAAGATGAAGTTCAGAGGGCACTTCTTTTAAATAAATTGTCTAAAGACATTGCCTTGGCATAGGCAAAGCCCTCCTTCACTTTTAAAACTTAGCTCAAGTGACCTTTCTTTGGATTACAATTAAAGATAGGTGAAATTAAAGATGACCAAACGCTCAATTCTTAATGTTATGTATCAGTTTATTTTATTTTTATTTAGGCAGAATATTATGTAAGAAATGACTGAAATGCAAGAAGACCTTCCAAATGACTGAGGCATCTGATTTTGTCAATATGAAATAAGGTTTTTATCATCTATTTGCCTTATTTGATATTAGGCTTATTGTAGTGGAATTCTTTGAACTTGAAGTCACCAGATATCTGATTAATTCTGGCTCTCTTTTTATAATAGATGTGTGATTTGGGACAAGATATTTTAATCACTTTGGATCTCAGTTTCAGTGGCTGGAAAGTGGGTATGGCAATATAAATCTTACAAACTAACACAAATATGAAATGAGGGAAGGCCAATTAAAATGCATAGCTTAATACCTTGGACATAGAGTTAGTGAATGTCACATGGCACTGGTGGCTGTTTGGCTAATCCAAAGGCCTTAGGATTCAGTCGATCTGTCATCCTTACCACCGCTCATTTGCCAAGGTTAGATCATGGCTCCTAGATAGTTGATGTGGAGTGAACTAAATGAAATCGGCCACAAGAAGGAAGAGGGAAAGGAAGATATATGAGCTGACACTGAACTGCTTTAAATAATGTGGTGATTGGTGAAAAACAGCAGGAGCACAGAACAGTCCACAGCTGATAAAAAGAGTACACAGATTAGGTAAAATCTGGATGATAACTTTAAGTGTAGAGCGCAGACATGCAAAGGAAGAAACAATCTAAGGATGGAGTCTGTACTCTGAAATCAGTTTCACTATTCTTATCAGCAATAACTTCCATCAGTTCATAAATTTATTTCAGGGCCTCTGCTTCTTGGCAGTGTGTTGGGACCCGAATGCTGTGGCCTTCCAAATTCACATGTTGAAGCCACAACCCACAACATGATAGGTAATCCTCATCTTTTTTAAAGTTAAAGAAACAAAGTTGTGGATATTAGACTAACTTTAGGTGGAGAGCCACTTTAAGTGCCATCAGTAGAGATTCTGTGTGTTTTGAGACTTACGTGAGAAGAGACATTTTAGTGCTGATTAAGGTGCCAGGTGTTCCCGTTACTGATCAGGGTTTTGCTCATCTTTTTTTATTGCTATAGCTAAAACCATACAGAGCAAATTACGGAGAATTTAAAATAGCATGAACTTCTTCATTTTAACTATTGAAATGTTACTGAAAGTGATTTCTATGACTGTACTTGTTATATGCCATTCAATATTTTATTACATTAATAATAATAAGTCTACTTTTTGTACTTTCTATGCGGCAGGACATGTCACAGAGGCTTTAATTATCTCTATCACTACAGTGGTTTGAGGTTGATCTTCTTCTCATGAACCAGATGAGGAAACAGAAGCTCGGAGACACTAAGTATCTTGACTACGCTATTGAGGCAACTAAACATTGGAACTGGGGGGTGCACCAACGTCGCTGTGTATTATCCAAAGCGGTTGGCTCCAGGACTCAGCCCCTTCCAAGTAAAAGTAATTTCTGATGATTTTGCTTGGTTATGTTGATTTCAAATGGTCTTCTTTTCATGCTTTGAGTACTTTTAAGGTAGAGAACTTATCTTCACCAAATTCCTGGAATCCATGGTGGCAACAGAGGAAAAAAGTGAGGACAAGCAATAGGCTAGGTGCCAACTTAGGAATGCTATTGTCTCACTACTTACAGAATATAGTAAGCATTTTGATTATTAGAGTGATGTTTTCCTTCTAAGTTTGTCATTTACCTTCTCTGTTTGAGGGGTAATACTTAACGCTAATATAGGTTGCTACTTTCATTTTTCTAAATATCAATTACTTTCCTCTCTACAGAATATCACTTTTACCTTCTCTTTTGTTCATTTTCTTTTATCTTAAAGTCAGTTCAGTTTGGGAACTGTCTAGGAGGAGGTCCTGGCATCCCACATGTATCAGTTCTTTATATTTTAGAAATGGATGAAAAAAAAGAAGAGGAGCAACTGTAAACTGTATTTGGGGGAAATGCGTGTACTTAAACAGAAAGGAAAGAAAGCCACTATTTCTATCTAAATCTATTTCTGGTAGTAACTAAACGTGGTAACTATAATCCAGACTTCGTGAGAAGACATATCTTGTTTATTTTCAGTGACTCCGTGCCTCATGCTGTTACTCTCACAGAAAGGAACTTTGGGGGGGATATCAGACAGTAAAGGGTACTATGGAAAAAATATAACATGAAAGGGGGATGGCGTGTGCTGAGAGGAGCATTGACCCTTTAACTGGAGAGTCAGGGGAGATGACTGAGAAGATGGCATAGTAAGCAAACGCTGAAGGAAGGGAATGAAGAACGTTCTGAACAGACAAGACAGCGGGACAAAGGCAGGAGTATGACTAGTGCATTTGCAGAGTAGAAAGGAAGCCAGCATGGCTGAGACAGGGTTAAAGCGGTTGTGGGAGGCCAGATTGCTTACAGGCTTGTATACACAGAAGGACATGGTATAACATACAAAGACGACAAGGGTTACGCTGGCTGCTCATTGAGAATACAGCATGAGGGCGAGAATGGAACCAGGAAGACATAATAAGGAGGTTATTGCAATTACTCAGTAGAGAAACACTGGTGACTTTGCCCAAAATGGTAGCAACAGAATCAGTGAGATTGGATCCTGGCTGTATTTTGAAGATAAAATCAACCCGGACTGCTATTGCACTGGACGTGCTCTGTGAGAGAAAGGGAAGGCAGGAATGGTTTCGAAAATTTTGGTCCAAGACATGAGAAGGGTAGAGCTGCCATTAAATGAGATGGGGAAGCCCTCAAGGGAAGCCAGATTCATGGATGGAGAGCCGGAATTTCCTTTTGGACACAGTCTGTGTGAGAAGCCTGTCAGACAGACACCCTGAGATGGCAGCTAGAAATAGGCAGGTAGAGTTCGGGAGCCCTGAATGTGGGTGTTGGCATCCCATGGACGGCATTTAACTCCTCGAGATTTAGGTAAGGTTTCCAAGGCAGGCAGTGTGGATGGAGACGAGAAGAAATTCAAAGATGGGGCTCTGGGGCACTTCAACATGAAGAGAGAGGGAGACTAGGAAACTCAGCAGTCTATGCTGGGGAGTCACGGTCGATGTGCAGGAGCAAAACCAGTAGAACGAGGTTTATGGACTTCAGTGGAAAATAATTTCAAGCTGTATTCTTCATAATAGGTGAATAAGCATATCTAAAGTAAATACTTGATAACGTATCATCCTGTAATGTGTGGGTATTTAAATATGCCTTGTTGTCTGTGAAGTAATACTAGTTTCATGTAACATTATCTTATCAAACATTATCAAGTCAGAATTAAATATGAAATGCTGGGAAGTGGCATTTCTTGCTTAACTATTTATTGAAGAAATAAACGCAATTATCAGGCTATTTGTATGGCAAAAGCACTGTACTGCTGTCTCTTTTGCCTTATGAAACATGGTAAATAGAGTACATTGTAGCATAGAGAAAATAAATGGAGGGAAAAATCCAATGTTTCACTGCAATTAGCATAGTTTTTTGAAGGTACCAAAATGTATTAGCACTATGTATTCAGGCCATTTTGACTTTAAAATCTAAAAATCTTTATATACAAATCTATAAATTAGGAGTGCTTACATGCTTTTATAAAAAGGGGTGTGTTGTGCCATGACAGGATTTGCTATAAACTCCTGAAAAAGTTAGATCCTCAATTGTCCTCAAAATAAAAAGTGTTCTACGTAGATCTATGGGGGAGAAAAACATGTATACATTACAATTTTCTTAGAAGTGTGGACCTATGAAATGCAAAGCTTACCACCGTGCCATAATGTGCGACCGTGTATAAAAACCCAGAATAATTTGGTTTTGCTAACTATATCATTACGATCAAATTAAGCAATGTCAGTCCTGGCCATTAGGAATCATAGCAATCACTTAAAGATTGATAACAAAGATAAACAACTGTAATGGACAGTTTCTGTTTTCAGCACCATATTTGGAGAATAAGCAGAGGCTGCCTCTGGCCGGAAACAGCCTGGTCCCTTATCAGTGAGAAGTTTCATATTCCAAGAACATCCGCACCCCACGCTGTGGCCCTGTGGTCCTGATCCGGCTCCCTTCCGAGCCCCCCTCGCCTCCTTCCCGCTTTAACCCAGGACATAAATCAGTTCGCGGCTGCCTGGCCTCTTGCTTTTCTTTCTTCCCTTGCCCTTTCAGCCCTCGCTCTCCCTGCCTGTCTTTGTGAGTCGTCCCCACCGCACCATATGGCAGCTGAGAGGGGCAGCGGTGGCCTGGCTCTGAACAAAGGGGCCCGTGCGTGCCGGGGACACAGTCCTGTGCAGAGACAGAGAAGAGGGGGCTCCTGGCCTCAGACCTAGACTCTCACTCAGGGGTCTTCTCCCTCCTCCCTTCCCTCCATTTTTTCGTCGTTCTAGTTCTGTGCCCAAATCAGGTTAGTATATTCATGACAAAGTTCTGAGTGTGTGGCAGAACAAGAAATTACAGCGAGCCATCTTATTTACATATTTCTAAATATCTCTCAAGGGCTTATAAAGAGTTATACCGCTGTTTCTATGTGTTGGAAAACCAGATCAATTTCAAGATGGCCACATCCCCTTTTCATTTCTCCCAAAGAATAATTCTACACACTTAGAGAAATTAGGTAATTCGTGGAAGAAAAACATCTGGGTACTATAAGAAGATCCAGACATTGTCAAGAGAATTCCCTCTTGATTATACCAAGGCAACTGCAGTTCCTAAGATGATGCCTTTTATGACTTATGACTACGTAGTACGTCATTTGAGAAAAGGGGAACACTCTCCACGTTTGTCTTCTGCCCTAGTCCTTGTTCTTCTTGATGTCGGACCCCTCTCCTGTGCCTGGTTATGCGTGACTGTTTCCGTGGAGAAGTGCTGCACAGCAGACACAGCATTTTCATTAGCAAAGTTAACACCATGCTAGAGGAATTGTAAATTCAAGCTGTAAATCCACCAGCTTTCAGGAGACTCATTTATTCTGTTCCATATGAAATAAAAATCTACTGGAGGGGAAGAGTGGAATATGACCATATATGTTTATGAAGGAACATTTTATGTTTTATGGCTGTAGGCTCCTACTGGCCTTAGAAGCTGGTGTTGAATTTATTTGACTCAAAATAAGAGTATAATAAAAGGCATTCCCCCCACCTTCCTCAACCACTGCCCACCTACTCACCGCCCAGCGAGGCATCCTGAATCACAAAATGCCAGGCCGCTGGGGTTATTTAAAGGAACCTGGGCAGGATTCCAAATTCTGGTTCCTGACCTTTTACAAGTAGGCAACAATAACAGTTCCTCATGGAATAAATCAATGAACATGTGTAGAGTACTTTTAACAATACCATGTATTATTCTACCAAAATCTTTAAGAATAGAGTGAAGGTTATGTTGCTCATTTCAACACATTGTTTACATTCACAACAGGGCCTCTTTTCAGAAATATTTTTACTGTGAACACAGCTTCCCTCTTGCTTTTAGCTACGATGTCATTTAATACCTCTCAATAAGAAGGGCAACTTTTTAAAATGCGTAGTGTTTTTTCTTCGGACCATGCTGTCGGAGACTGATGGTTATCTGTAGATTTTTTAAAAAAAGAAAAGCCAGAGTATATGGGATTTTCATCAATTCTCTTTCACAATTACCATAAATGTTTGGTCTGACATGGAGCCTTCATGAAAATAAACATCCATTAGGATACACAGGGTGGAGAGCTGGGGCTGCCTGTCTGTGTTCAGCACAGACCAGGTTCTGTGTGCTTTCCATGCACAGGAAGAGGTATGTGCTACATCATCTGCCAGAAACGCTTGTATAGAGAGGGCCCTCTGTGATACAAACAGAAAGCCAGCAACAAAGCAACTATTCAACCTTTTCTATTCGCTCGCTCACATCTGTTTACATGGCCTCTGCTCCATCCCGAAGGGTTTTGTCTTCCCACCTCCATTTCATTTTACACAGCTCTGAGCGGCTGGTGGCTTGGAAGGGTTTTTATTTTCCGCCCCTTTAGAGCTAGGGATTCAAGTCTGTTTTGTGAAACAAGAATCTGAAAAACAGGCTTATAGAGAGCAGTTGGTCCTTTTTGTCTATCTAGTTGGAGTTCTAATAAAGGCTAACTATAAACTCCAACTCTCTCATTAATTTTTAACGTAAATTTAACACACCAGATAAGTTTCTTAGGAGGCTTGGAGACTGTATTATTTCCCCAGGTCTCATTACTAAATGTCAGTTTGCCCTATTTTGTTTTACACAAAAATTACATTTAAAAAATATATGATTTCCTGGAAGCGAAATTGTAAGAAATGAACATGCTATCTTCAGATAAAATACTATAGAAATCTTACTATGTGAATACTTTATACTAGCAGGTTATATTTTTCATGACATTTTACAAAGAGGTTTAAAAAAAAAACTAAGAAAGGCAAGTCAGATAAGATTACCACTATTTTACAAAAGAAAAACTGAAGCTCACAGAAAGGCCGGATAATTCCCTCCATACCACAGACTATATTTTGTAACCCTATTGACATAAAAACTATTGCATTGTATACATTCAGTCTCTTATGCACAATTTTATAAGACTGAGTTGTGATCATCATCATCTCCAGTCTTCCTTGTAGTTCTAAAATTCTGTGGTTTACAAGCTGATCCCTGATGAATGGGGTATAAAAGAAGTGTATTGAAAATGATCATGCTCATATAAGTGTGGTAAAAAAGGAAGTCTAAAGGATTTATGTTTTAAATATACTTATGAAGGTAGACCACAATTTTATTTTTTTCTACTTTTCTGAACTGTCTTAGACTGTCGCAATGTAGTATGGAGTTGTTGAGACAGAGGAGAAGCTCATGACGGGATACTTCAATAAAATATTCAAAAATCAAACACCCTGGGTTCAATCCTGACTCTGCTACTTTCCAGCTGGGTGACCTTGCCGATGTGTATTAACATGTGTGTGCATGTTAACTCAGCTTTGACAAGGGGAGAGAATCATGAAAGCCCGGGTGCACACTTTCAGTGACTTGCTATCCATGGAGAGCAAACGGTCACCTGCACAGCACTAGATCAGTGTGAGTGACAGCTGTCAGCTTTGGTTGCTTCTGAGTCGTTAAACAATTGATTTCCAACATGCCAGCAAAACTTTGAAGCGTCTGGGAAATTAAATCCTGAAATCCAGTAGTAGTTAGTAACGGGAAGAACATTACACACTTGCAGAAGCAATTCTAATAGGAGGCCACTTTCCACCTGTTGGTTTATGTGGAAGAAAGAGAGTGAATGAGGGAAGGGGGAAAGAAGCCCCCACACTCTAATAACACTAGTGCCCAACATAGAAAGACTGTATAGAGATGCGCTATCACAATATTTCTCATCCTACGTTTTAGTCAATACATATTTTCTGACTAAATGAATAGCTATGGTCCAGACAAAAATTGTCAAAGGTAGAGGTAGGTCAGTCCTGAGTAAGTTTAGAGCTATTAGCCAGGAAGTTTTATCAGGAAGGAAGATTGTCAAGCGATCTCCCAACGAGAAGAAGCAATATGATATACTCTTTAAATCTAACTATTTTTATTATTTATTAGAACTGCCATGTAAATAACTTATGGTACATTGGTATTCAAGAAATAACACATTCCACTCCATTAAAAAACTTGCAAAGTTAAAAACGATGATTAGTCTTCAGCAGCCATAAAACTCAGTTTTAACAGAGAACAGAAGATATTTTTCAATCCTTCTTAGAATTGGCTTGATTATGTGAAGATACAAAACCAAACTGAACTAAAATCACATTTTTTTTTCATTCAGAAAAAATCTTCCTTGAGGAAACATCAAACATAACATTGATAAAAGGCACAGAAAAAAGTGACATTGATGGGGAATTGAAAGTAGTTGCCAAACTGGAATGCAAGACCATGTCTAAATTTTTAGGAGTTAAAAGAAAAACAACAACAATGATAATTGCTATTTCCTGAGCTTCAGTACTAGACATAGCAGGACATATGGTTTCATTTTGGGGTCTCTAGTTTCTTATGAAAATGTTGCTATTTCTGTAGGCATCTTCATTTAAGGGAATGGGAAAAGCAATGAATTAAAACCAGACTTAATTCAGCTGATTTCAATTTTTAGCTTTCACATGTTTAACCTACAACTAATAGAATTTGTTGAAAAAAAGTTGTACTAAGTAGGGGGAAAATAAAACATTTAGAAATCTTATTATCTAACACATCTCAAATATTGAGAGTACGTGATAAAAAATTATAAATCTCCTTTGATCTATCCCATTGCTGCTAAGAAGTTTTATCCACTTTCTATTTTACAAGTTTTATAGGGAATAGAAGGCGTTATTTCCTGAATAACAATTTACCACAAGTTATTTACATGGTAATTCTAATAAATAATAAAAATAATTGTCAAGAATTTATGCATCATATAATCATATCAGTGTTTTTTAATTGTATCCAAACAACTAAAGAAAGTAAGACTTCAAATTTTTTTAGGGAAGTCGTGTTTTGGGAGTAGGATTTTAGTTTCATTTTATTTAAAGTCTATAGCCAACCGTAACATGATTTTTTAAAATCTAGAGCCTCATTTCTTAACTACCTAGAAAGCACAAGTCATTATCCCAGACTATTTAATATGTATGTGGCACCGTGTCTTTCTACTGCAATGGTCCATTTGGTGTAATAGTTATATAAAATACATATTAACAATTCTTAAAACACATTGTATTTCATACTAAATAATAGAAATACAAACAAAGAAATCAACTAAGCTCTCTCAGCACATAGCTTCGAAGGGTTAAACTATAGTTTAAGAGCAGATCAGAAGAGTTGTTTTGATCCCATTCAAAAGCAGATGTTTCCAAGAGTAACATGCCATACTGCTTTCTTTTTACCACTACACATCATATATGTTACATGCCTATATATAATATAAATATTTATGTATAGTATCTTTGTTGACCCAGAAACTACCAGGTCAATGTCAGTTTAATATAAATGAATTGACTCTGCTGTAGAGTCCAAGGAAACACCCTCTCCTTCCCACTTTCACTTACCAACCTAAGTTATTGGGATTTATGTTCTGCAAAATAACAAACTCTTTGCTATTACATACCCTGAGATTAACACAATAAAAAGTGCATGAGTTTGTTAAACCTTCCTCTCCCAAAGATATTCTAGTTCCAAACTTGTTTCAGTTGAAGCTTGAATTAAAAACACTTTTCCATTAGTACAGTAATATTCCCATTATAGACAAGTACAGAAATAGTAGTAAAAGAGAAAACGCTAATGAAATATACTCCGAGAATGACAAAGAGAGGAAATGACAGAATTCTTTATAGTGGCTTCCATTACCCCAAGATTGTCTTTTTTTCTGACTCAGTAAATAAGGTCAAATTCATTGAAGAGGCTGTTTGTTCAAATGAGGCCACACTGGAGAAAAAAATCCTTCTTGAGAGGTAACTGGGATAAAGCTATTTAGTTTGTTTCTTAAAATACATGCTTATCTTCTGCAGAATAAAATTGATTTTAAAATATTCTCTGTATTCAAGAGGAAAGAACAAAATCTACCCAAATATTTATAATGGATTAAATGCTAGTGCAAGCCCTGAGCAGAGGACTTATGGACTCCAACTAGTAAAGGAAGCTGTTCATCTAATATCTTACAAGGCAATAAGAAGAAAGCATTTGCCCAAAAGAGGACAGATTTTGTGTATTCACATGCGTGAGTAGTTTTGTGTGAAATTCTTGATAAAGTTCTCAAAAACACAACTCTGCGCTGTTGCCAGTGCACTGTTATTATTTTTCTACTTGTAAATTGCTCAGTAGTCATCTAATTTTAGTAGAAAATGACAAAATGTGGAACCCCTCCTACAAATATAATGATCTCCAGCTGACTTAAAAGCAAACTTTGTGTTAATGTACCTTTGCTTTTGTGGTTCTGTCTCATTAAGACATCTTTAATTGGGCACAATTGGTTTCCAATTAAAAAGCTCAAGTCTTGTGCCAATGTGGTTATTCAAGTCTGGTCTACACAAACAACATTTGCTGCGGCTGCATGGATTTATATTTACTTTTGCTGCATATTCCTTTGATCCTGAGATCCTAGGAAAAAGAAAAGAAAGTCCTGAAATTTTGTGGTAGAATGACATTTGCTTTTTTAGGTTGGCAGCCAGCATCAAGTCCAGGTTTGTTTCCTCCAGGCTATTTCTTACTAATTAGCTTCCCTTTGTCTGATTTCTTTTCTACATAAAGCAGTCACTAATCTTTGAAAACCAAAGCACACACATACAAATAGTTGTGAATTCGACATGCATTCAACTTGCCTAACAAGCCTATAAAAGTTTAAAAAATAACAGAGCTCTTTGGATGAACCCTAAAGCCTTTATAAATAGTAACCATCTCCTAAGTTATAAAATAGAAAAATCGATTTAGAATGATAAATCTGCAGGCCCATTAAACTACTGCAAGGGATGAAACCTCTGATAAAGAGAAAAGAGAACAGGTTTTCAAAGAAAGGGGAAGGACGTGGTGTGTGGATTTCACAAAAGGCAGCTCTGGTCTGAAAACAAAGGAAAATAACAAGAGCCCAACAAGAAAAGATGACCCACTATCAATAAGGGAAAAATCAAATCACTAGAGACGTGATTAGAACAATCGTCGTCGGCAGCCGTCCGTCTCGAGAGACGATGGTGTAGCTTCTTAAGAGTCTATCTGCACCGCCGAGAATGGCTGTGCAGTCCGACTCGGGAGTGACACGGTATCTGTCTCCTCCCGTGTTGAATCGACATCTTGCGATGACGCTGGAGTGTCCTCTCCAGTGGAGCTGAAGCTACAGAGCCTGGGCAGGGTGATATGGAGGGTCTGCTGTTGCCCATGCAGCAGACCCCCCCTCTCTTCGCAGCTGAAGGGTCCAAGGGAAAGACGGAGTCAATACAGCTTGGCTTCAGGTGCGCCGCAGGAGTTGCCGGTGTTGACTACAACGTCAAACCGCCTTAGGGACTCCGGCTCCGGATTTTCTGTCGGGGTTTACTCCCTTAGCCTTTCCGCTGAAGAGGTATGCCGCAAGGCAGCGGAGGTTTTTTGGAGTCAGAGTTTTCCTTCTCTGATGTGCCCTGACTGGAAGATCGAACCAGCGACACTTAGCTCGCAGGCCGACGCTCAATCCACTGAGCCAAACCAGCCAGGGCTGGTTTGGAAGGATTCACCTTCCCTGTGAATCCCATGAAAGCACGATGCTTCTTCCTTCCTGATTCCACAGAAGGCTAAAATCTGATGTCAACTTCTATTTTGACATGTACCATATTGTTGTCAGTTTTACTTTTTTCCTCTCTCCCAGAAGAATAGCATAAAACATGATGCATAGTAGGTCCTCAAAAATATTTCTTAAAATAGGAAAATCAAGTTCATCTGTTTTGTTGCTAGAGTCACATTCCTATGTGTGAGTTTTAGTCCATAAATACCATCTCTTCTAGAAAATTCACTGGATAATAAAAATTTAAGTCCAATCATGATTTACAAAATGAGAAAACAACCCATGGACTGGAAGAAAATATTTGCATAAGACACATCTGATCAAGGACTGTTATCCAAAATACACAAAGCACCCTTAAAACTCAACAATAAGAAAACAAACAACCCAATTTAAAAATTAGATAAAGCCTTTAACAGACACCTCAGCAAAGAGGAAATTGTATGGTGAAATTATTTTGGCTATTCAATGTGATCTATGACATTTTACAAGTAAGGTGACCTTCAGTTCACCCTGAGAAGGGTAGGCCCATATCATGTGAAGGGAATATTTTTGTATGGGGAAGTGGGCCTTTTAACTTGTTTGTAGCCTGGGCTTATACAGCTCTTAAAAAGCATTTGGCATGTGGCTACAAGTCTCCTGTATTAACACGCGTCGCTTGGCTGTATATAGCAAGCCCCACCCCTTTTAATTGCAGGACTTTCTCTCTTGCTGCTACCCGAGACTCTGCTTCTGTCTGCAAATTCCCTTAATAAGCTGCTGATGTAATTCTGGAGTTTTCAGCCTCTCTTTTGTTTCTAGGGCCCATCGTCCTTTGGAGACTGGTTTCAGGACACCTCGGGAAATTTTCCAAACAGCTATATAAATGTCAAATCAGCGTATAAAAAGATCCTCTGCATCATATGTCATCGGATATGTGCAAATTAAGAACAACAGTAAAATACCACTATATACCCGTTGGAATGGCCAAAATCTAGAACACTGATAAGACCAAATGCTGGTGAGGATGTGGAGCAACAGGTTGGCTGTTTCTTAGAAAACTAAATGTATTCTTACTACATAATCTCGCAATTGCATTCCTTGTTTTTCTCTCAGAGGAGTTCAACTTATATCCGCACAAAAACCTGTACACAATGTCTATAGCAGTTGTGTTCATAGCTGCCAAAACTTGGAGGCAACCAAGATGTTCTCCAGTAGTTGGATAGATTAAGAAGTTATAGCAAAAATAGATAATGGAATTTTACTCAACGTTAAAAAGAAATGAGTTACCAATTTATGAAAAGACACGGAAGGACCTTAAATACATAATATTAAGTGTAGCCAGTCTGAAAAGGCTACGTGCTGCGTGCTTCAACTCTATGATAGTCTGGGAAAGGCAAAAATTATGGAGAGGTGTAGTGGTTGCCAGGGGTTGGGCAAGGAAAAAGATGAGTAGGTGGAGCACAGAGGATTTTTAGGGCAGTGAAAACTCTCTGTATGATGCCACAATGATGTATACAAGTTATTAAACATATATCCAAGCCCACAGAACATCAACATCAAGATTGAACAGTAATGTCAGCTATGGACTCTGGGTGATGATGATGTGTCAACATAGGTTCATAAATTGTAATAAAGACACCACTCTGGTAGGGAATATTGATAATGGGAAGGCTGTACACATGTGGGGGCAGAGGCTCTATGGGAAATCTCTGTACCTTCCCCTAAATTTTGACGTAAACCTAAAATTGCTCTAAAAGTAGTCAGAAAGTAAATTAAAGAGGCAATTATTTATACAACTCTTTGAGAGACGTGGGGAGAAGTAAAGAACATGACTTTAAGGCTAGACTTTGTATGCATCCCTTCAGACAGAGCAATAGGATACTAAGAGCTGTGAATCTCAAGAACCTTATTGTTTGGGCCACGTGAAAAATAGGTTAGAATTTTATAATAGTAACTAAGAGGTGGGCCAGGCCACAGCGTGTGTTGCCTAAAATCCTTTGAATTGATTCCCTCTACTGATGGTGCAGAGTTAGGAGAGCTTATTGAATAGAGATCGAGTAGATAATATTTAACCTAGCTGTATGTACAACTAAATGTCCTTGACACACCTGAGTGGTACTGGGAACCTGGTGCATGTGTTTTGCTAACACATAATCAAAAAGACTAGTATATTTAGACCTCTGCTACTCAGTATAACTTTCAGGTTTATTGAATGGGATTGACAAACTTTATTCAACAGCATGAGTTCTACTCATATGTGTACGACCAATAAAAATGATTAGGCTGTTTTCTAAGATAAAAGTATAAGCTAAATGCACATAATCACAGGTCTACAAATAAAGAAAGATATGTGTATACTGTGGTTGAACTGACATGATGGTTTTGATAATTGGTTATGTAGGTGCACCATAGAAATGTTGGCTCGGCAGGTGCTCCTAAAACAACAAAGTGTCCTTTTAGATGGTGTGCTTGCTGTCACTGGTGTGGACATTGCTGCCCTGAGATGAACTGTGGGTCGGGTCCAAAAATCTTAGTGAAAAGCTCTTAAATTAACCTAGTTGGTATCTTCATTGGCAACACTTGTTTTTCAAATGCCAAACTCAATACTAATATCTTCCATATGAAATAAACATGGAAAATTGTTGGTAAAACACAAATATATTGAGAAAAAAATATATAGGTCATTCCAGAATCTTTGACCTCTCATTTTGGCTTCTTGCCCTGCTGTTTTCCTATCCTGCAAGGTCCAAGGGTGGCAACCATCAGCCTATGAGCCCTTTCTTTCCTTTTGCCAACATTAGAAGTCAAGATAAGGAAGTGTACTTTTATTAGATTTGCTAGAAAGTTTTAATTTAGAACACATAAATTCTCTCATTTAGAATACTTGCAGCCTGACCTTCAACTTGCCAGGAAAAATTATCATAACTGCTTACCATTTGGGCCTAATGAACAATTTATATTTAATTTTTAAAACATTTAAAGTAATTTTCAAGTAATCTGTAGACTTTTTAAATTAAAATTATAACTTTATTAAAAAATTAATCATAATCTAGGCACAGCAAACTTTCAAGTATTAACAATAATATGAATACACTATTGTATCTATCTAGTAAATTTAGTCACAGAACCTAATAACATATAAAATATATAGTCATACATCCATTTAGCAAAATGGGATGGTCTAGGTTTCTATCTGGTATTTCATCATTATCAAACAGTTTAATTCTTTAGCTATAAAAATATACTTCAATCTCACATATTTAAGGAAAGATAATTTAATTGTGCATTAGGGTTGTTCGTTCATTCATTCATTCATTCCAGATTGTATGTTTTGAAAAAGAAATCAAGATTTATGCTTTGAGGAACGAGACATTTCATCGGCTGGTAAGTAGAAATGCAACCTTTTGAAGGTTGCAGCAATGTCATCTGGAGAGTGATTCTCTCTCCAGCCCGAGAGCTGCATGAGAGCAGTTAGTGCCGCTGTCCAGAGAGAACAGATATTTGGGAAAGGACTACTGGACAAAGAGGAACGCAGCATCACCAGCATAGGCCAAAGGAGAATGTACATTCCTTAATGCTTGCTTTGTTCTTTTCTACCTTCAAGAATAAGGAAGAGGAGGAAGAGGAGAAAGGGGAGGAGGGAGGAAGAGAAGAAGGAATAGGAAGAGGAAGAAAAAGGGGAAGAAGAGATGGAGGAAGAAAAGAGAAGGGGGAAAGGAAAGAAAAAAAGAAGCATTTAAAAATATTTAAAGCAAGTTTGAAGAACTGAGAAGGGGAAATATAGATGTCATTCTGCTCTGTCAGTCAGATATGCGAAGTGATGTGGCTGCCGGCGTCTTTTAGACACACAGAGGGATCACTTGACGGACTGGGTATTTGGGTTTCCTTCACATAATATATTCATCTTGAACAGCAGGGGGTACATTTTCCAAATAGGTCACTAGGGATCCCCACAAATCCCATTAGCTGGTAATAGGATTTGTGTGCATAAATTCTCTTGCCCTGAAATTTTCGATTTCGGTGTTAATTTTCCATATGACCTGCATATCCATTAGTATAAATTAGGAGAAACTTCTCTGGGAAACTTCGCATGGTTGTCTTTTTTCTTCCTTTTGATTATTCTTTTCTAGAAAGACAACTATTTCCCAAGGTTAATCTGAAAAATTCCCTAGTGTCCGAAAGCATCTGAGGAGGGATTATGTAGCAGAGAAATCTTGAAATACAGTTATTCATGGTTTCTTTTAGATTATTAGGAAAGAAAAAAAAAAGTAACTCATTTCTTTTATTACACTTTTAAACTATTAGAACAAGCAATATTATGCTCATATATTTTAAGAATACTCTAACATTTATTAATGTTCATACAATTAACATAACTTTTATTTGCCCACTGTCAATATCCAAGATAATCTCACCAATTTGGATTTTTGTGGGGAAAAAGTCTGTCTTTGGGTCCAAAGGCTAATGGAGAATCATGAACTTTTCAAATGAAGATGGTCAGGAAATGCAGTGTTCACTTCTCAGCCATTCCTTATAAACTTAGGAGAGAAATAAGGAAATAAAGCCCTAACTAGGAAAAACAAATTTGGCAGGCTTCTCTGAGTGTTGTTTTGAACATTCATGTTCATTTGAAGCCCAAATCCAAGTGAAAACACAAGAAGTTTGAGCATGGACATGTAGAATAGGGGCAAAAAAATTATCTGTTCCCTGGGCTCCTATGGCTAAATTCACACAGATCCATCTGACATAGTAATAAGCAGCTTATTACCTAAAACAAATTGGCTTTCAGTAGTAGTAATGACCCTGAAATACAATCTCACTTGTTTGAACAAATACAAGGAGGGTGTAATAAGAATCCTACGGGACACGTATCATTGTCCAGTTAGAAAAATAAGGAGGCTGCCTATAACTTGTAAGTGACTCAGACGTATTTTTCTCACTTAAGCCCTCTTAATAAACTTAGAAAATGGATATCATCTTCGTTTTGGCCAGGGAAGACAAAGATGCTTGGAGAACTTACTTGGCTTCCTGTGTACACACTCGGTACCTGGTTTTAGTAGCCTGGTTCTGCCGTGTTCCAACGATACCTCCCTGCTCATCCAAGAGTGCGATTTAGTCCCTTTTAACCCATGCTGATTTGTATCATCGCGAGAGGTGTGTTTACTAATTCAATGGCAAGTCTTAGGTCTGTTTTGTTTCGTTTTGTGTCAGTGGCTATATATGCAGATAATCTGACACACTGAATGTAAGCCTCACAGTAATTCAGGTTTCAAGGGATTGAACAAGCAGAGTTGAATATTCCCATGTATGGGTTTTCCATTCTTAAAGATGGCTTTGTATTTTTCCCCACTATTGTTTTTAAGGGCCTTTCCTTCTACTACGGCTGAAAAAAGGGCCTCTGCAGATTGATGAGGGGAGTGGCTGTGTTGATGCAGGGTGGAGAGCACAGTGGGACCACAGGGAAGGGGGCCTGAAGCGCTCGGTGCTGACCTCACTCCCTCGGTGCCAGAAGTGATTCATTTTGGAGGATCAGTGCGTCAGTTAACTATCGCTCCAATAACCCTGTAGGACACAGGGCCGCAAGTTCTCAGCAGCACGCCGCATAAGAATTGAGTTAGGTCATGCAGCTGTGGGACGTCTTGGGGATGGTTAACCTAGATTGGGCTCATCTGGGGCGGTGCTTCTCCATGTCTGTCGTCTCCCTTTCATGCACTGGCTAATCCAAGGCAATTTTTTCTCCTGCCAAGAGCAGAGGATTAGGAAAGCAACTTGAAACTCTCAAGGCCTCTTGAGGCATGAACACAGACTTGGCAACCATCACGTCTGCCATATTGTATTTGGCAAAACAAGTCGCATGGCCAAGGCCAAAGTCAGACGAAACAAAATAGACTATATCCTTCTAGAAGGAGGAACTACAAAGTCGTGTGGCCAAGGGCAGACACACTGAAACAGGTGAAGCATTAGGGTTATTAGTTAATTTATTATATAGCCTGAATAATCCCTGACTGGAGAGAAAAAACTGAAGAATCGTCTCACTCCAGTCCAGAAATTTGAAAGATGTATTAGTTGGGTCTTACAACCCCTGTGAAAAAAACTCAGTTTCAAGAGGTTTGGAAAACCTTCAGGCAACTGAAGATTTTGTAAGACTTCAAGAGGTACCAAGGCAACAGCTGAGCTATGTAGAAGATCTACAGGTATATGGTCTCTTGGACAAATGGAGGTTTCAACACGCACACCTCAGACATTGCCCTCTCCTTTTTTTTTCTTTTAAATGAGGAAAAAAGTGTAAAATGACTGAACTATAGAATAATTAATATCCTATTAATTTAAACCTCTTCTGTGTCCCCAGGCCTTTCATTTGGTAAAGTAGCTGTAATAACTTAAAACTAAAACTTCACATTCAGGTGCGCTTGGATTTTTATGCAATGGTCTCATCTATTATGTCAATTCAGTCCAAATAACCCCGTTTTGAGAGAAAGCCTGAGATTAATCACACCGAAGTACACGTAAACCGGCCTAATGAAGGTCACTTTGCTAGTTCCAGAATTGCTCGGGACCCTTTTTTTCATAACTCTCTGTGATCCTATGTAATTCAATCACCGTGTTTCCAAGTGTTATTGCCCTGGGACCCAGACCTGGCTCTGTTCCCACTTGCATGTGCCTCTACAGGGACAACACGCTTTATTGCACTTCACAGGTGTTGTGTTTTCCACAAACAGAAGGCAAGACCCTCTACCAGCAAAAAGAGGACTCACTTTATTGCAACAGTCACTTTATGACCGTGGGCTGGAACGGAACCTGCAAGATCGGAGCCTGCAAGATGGTGGAGGTATGCCCTACTCGGGAGGAGGGGAGCAAACAAGAGCGGGAGTCGGGACAGTGGCGGGGATACTAAATGTAAGCAACTGTGCTCCCATCTGGGCAAGGCTTTGCACTCTCTGGACGGCTCTGCTAATCAGCCTCCCTGGAGAATTTCCCCAGGCCCAGGCCCTGGTCAATTCTGGCTCAAAGTTCTTCCTAGGGTAGAAAGGAAAAGAAAAACATACTGGGAGCGGTATGTGTGTGTGTTGGCAGTGGAGAGGTGTCTGGTTTTTTTTTTTGTTTTTGTTTTTTGTTTTTCTAAAAATAAGGGTGTATAGAATAAAGGTGGCTGTTCCTGTTTGATTTTTCTGCATCTTTGATGTCAGACCTGTGTATCTGGCTCATAACCACCCCTTTGTCCTATTCCTAGGCGGTGCCTGCCTCTCAGAACGGGCCAGAAAGAATCTGTCTGGGTCTCTCTTTAGTCAAAAATATTCATATCACCTTTTTAAAAAATAGCAGTGGCCATGAAATTTCTGCAACACGCTCATTTGTACAGCTTCAGGGGATGTAGTTATAAGCTCTTAGAAATCATCGCTGCTGTTCGTAGAGTTGTGTCTAAGATCCCTTCATCGCTCTGCGATGGAAGCCATCGTGGGTCTAGCCTGTCAAAATTGGTGATCGGTACCAATTATTTGCATGTGTGGTGTCAGAACTCAGAAAGGGGGTGATTTTTTTTTTTTTTGCATTTGCCAGGGAACAAAGAGAATAGTGTCTTAGGTGTCATAATCATTGCAGGTGTTTTCCTGTGCTTAAAGAATTCTGTTTCATTTCTGATGGGCACAATTTGAGCTCCCTTGAGAAGTTACCGGGAAGAATTGCTTCTTTATCTTCCCAATCTGTGAGTCGTATGAAAGGCCCTTAAGAATATATCCATGTCTGTCTGGGACAAATGCTGAAAAAGGTCTCTCTGCGTAATGTCACTAAATCGTTTGCCTCATGAACAAACTTTTTTTTTAAAGTATTGGTTATTATGAGGTTTTAAGAGGATCCATAGGAATAACATCAGCAGATATTATAAGAATAGATTTGCTAGAGTTAAAATATTTTCTTTGCATGCGTGTTTTTGTGTGACGGTCTTTTAAAAATGTACAACTTTACTGTAACACATATATTTATTAAAGGTACAGATTGTTATCTTAATTTTATAGCTGTAGGAAGAAGAAAGTACTTTTCGAACATCTAATAACTAGTGATATTCAACCAATAGTTATGTGACAAGCACACTACTAACTCATAATTGCATTATTTTCTTAACTCCTCAAAGCATGCTAAAATGTAGATGCTTATTTTTTTTTTTTACATGTTACAGATGCATAAACTCCTATGTGGAAAGTTTGAGTCACTTTTCAAAAGCCACAGGTAGGAAGAAGAAGAGCCAGTTTTCAAAACCAAGGACAGGTAATGACATAGACCATTTTTAAAACCACTGTGGCTTATTAATGCCCAGAACTGGAGATGACACTTTGGGGCAATATGAGTGTGGCTTATACATTTTTAAAATGTTCTTTTCCACCCTAGCATAAAAAATGGAAAAGTGGGTTGATCCTGAGAGAGTTGCTTTCCCAGCACGCAAAGCAAATAAAACACTATCTTAAGTAAAAATGCACGGGGAGAACATTTTCTTTTATTCCAACTATGTGAACACTCTCCTGCGTGGCCTAGACTTCTGTTGTTACAGAAAGGCGGCATCAACTGTTGGATAAAAAGAAACTATTGGGAGAGAATAATGTCATAGAAATCCATTACTCATCCAGCAGCGGCACCCAGGAAGAATAGCCCCTCCAAGACCAAGCTGTCTGATTGGCTGGGGGATTATAATAGCTTCTAATGTGATTAAGGAAAATACCTAACAATGAAACAAAGCAAAAACATTACAGGAGAGCCAAGCCAGGGCTGTCAGCTCGTGGGGATGGAGCCAACCCTGGGGCTTATTCATTCAACGTTCAATGGCGCACATGATGAAATTCAGCTCACCCCACAGAGGGCACGTTTTGAAATGAGGCCTCATAGATCCTATTATTTAGTCATGGGATTTGTGAGCCTCCAGTCTCGTGCATGAAAATGGACATGGAGGTGACCAAGTTTCCATGTTTCAGAGCAAGGTATTGAAGTGAAAAACTGAGCAAAAAATAGTGAAAAGGTTTTGGCACCTTTCATAGTTTCCCTTCCCGTATAATTCTGCTTTCTCAAAAATGATACATTCATTGACTGGTAAGCTAAGTGAAGTGGTAAACTTACACTGTAGAGCATAAAATAATGATATGATACAAAGTGAAAAAACATTCCAAGTCATCTATGTTTGGTGGAATTTAATAACGTCAATGAAAGGAGCCGGCACAGTCTCTGGAATGCAGGAAAGACTCCTTGAATGTGTCTTGAAGTCTATGGGGAAAACTCCTCTAAAAAAGCTGGTTTTAATTATTAAACTGCTGCTATCACATAGATGCTCTCTGGGTAGAATTGTATAATTTTGCTTTCTTTTGTGATGCTAGAACTGGGTTATGAAATATGCATGTTTTATTTAATTATTTTGCCTTGGAATTGGTAGCTAATGACTTCTAAACCTCATAACCAGGCGCCTCTTCATTTCCTTTCCTCTCTTTGGAAGGTGGAGAAAGATTTTTATTCAGAGGCACGAATTCTGGGAAGCCATTTTGCTCACATTACGTTGACTTTTTGCCAGGTGTTATGTTAGACATGCTCACTGCTGGGGACTCTGTGGGTGTTACTGAAAATTACTTGGACAGAAAAACAATATGTTGGCTCCGTAAAGGATGAGAAAGTGGTGATGCAGGAGCGTGAGGGAGCAATTTGCAACATGCGGCAGGGGCTGGAGTTCTTTCTGCGTCATTGCCAACCAAAACAGCTCTGCTCAGAGCTTTGTCACTTTATTGTAACAACATTTAGGCCCGAAGTTCTTAAATCAGTATCTTAGTTTAGCCATTAAAAAAAAAAAAATCGCAGCTACCTAATCATTAATTTTTAACACTGTTTAAAAACTCGTATTTTTAAAAAAAAATATGAAAACTGATGAAGAAATGATCACAGAGCATAAAATCTTGATAAGGAATTTTTTAAATAAATAAAAGAGCTTTGGCCAATAATGAAAACAGAAGCTTCTCGTCCTGTTTTCTCTACCATTTTCTATCCTTTTTCCCCCTACAATTAGTATACGTCCTGCTGTTCCTCCACCTCAGTGATTTCAAATCCTTTCCATTAGTCACTCTCTCCCACCCCCAGTTCTGCTTCCTTAATCCAACCAGTCAAACAGAATTTTCCATTTGGACTGTGTGCCTCCAACTCATTTTATTTTTTAGTAAATTTTTTAAATGTATGAATATATAAAATATACTTATCAAATAGATTTTTATACATTTATGATTTTTAAAGTTTCAATGACAAGTACGTATATGTTCCTTTTAGAATCAAAAGTAAGGGTGACCAAGCATTCTCAGTAGCCTGAAGTTGCCCAGTTTTAGTGTTAGAACTCCTGTGTCTTGAGAAACCCAAGAATCCCAGGCAAGCCAGGTCTCTTGGTCACCCTAAAAAGATAACAATAGTTCTAAAACACCATGGCAGCTGAGGCAAAGATAAAGAATTGTCATTTATTAAGTAACTCATTAGTATGAGGAACAAAATTTATCAGTTCTCCTGTGGAAGCTGGTGTGTGTGTGTGTTTCCTAACTACGAAATTTAAAGAAAAGGTAGTTAAGCATTACTTAGAAGGTACTGAGTAATATACAAGATTCTATGTCAGTTTCCCCAAAAAATACAGAAATAGAACCTAAGGAGCTGGTACTCACATTGATTTTAGAAGAAGAAAGACCTAACCTTTATTACATTAATTTAAAGTAATTCCGTGGGTGTCTAAAGAGGCGATGCAACGTTCTGGGCAGATACTCATATTTACACGTATGCATGAAATACTGAAGGCATAAGTAGCTAATGTGTTTCCTTAACATCTTATCCTACAAACAATTCTTCTTCGCTAGTCATTAACTAAGACCTGGATAGCAGAATTGGAGGTTACTGGTTTGATCAAGGGCTTTATTGCTTGTTATTCCAAACTGTGCATCAACACATTAAAAAATGTGATAGTTTTAGTTACCTAAAGCAGTGAATCTAAAGTCCTAGACCACCCAAACTTTGTTACCACCTAGACTTCTCCAGTATTTTAATAACAAAAACGTCCCAGTTTTTCCCAGGCACATGTACAGATTTTCCATACATTCTCTGAGCCTTGTTACTTCCTGGGATGAATTTGACCTCTTGCAACTAAATATTCTTTCTTTCTTTCTTTCTTACAACTAAATATTCTTTCTTTCTTTCTTTCTTTCTTTCTTTCTTTCTTTCTTTCTTTCTTTCTTTCTTTCTTCTTTCTTTCTTTCCTCTCTCTCTTTTCTTTTCTTCCTTCCTTCCTTTCTTTTATTGTTTTCATTCCACACATACTTGTTGAGCGCTTAGTTTGTGCCAATCACTGTTCCATGTACCAAGGATATAACAGTGGACACAAAAGACACAAATCCCTGCCATCTTGCAGCCTGTAGTCCACTGGGAGGTATAAACAATAAACAATAACAAAATTAGGGATCAATTCCTTGGGGAAAGGGAGATTGGAAGAACTAGGAGAGTGTTTTCATTTTCCATAATAAAGTGACATTGGGCAAAGACCTAGGAGACGTAAGAGGGTCCACTGTGGAGATAAAAGCGGAAGAAGATCTGCTAACTGGGGCATCTACCTCGTTTTTGATACTGCTTTTCTTTGTATTGCTCTGCTCTAAATACCCATTGTTTGGTGTAGTATAAACAGAACGATCACAAGGCTACCTTTAGAAATTAGTACAATTAAAACAATAAATTAGACTCAAGATTGGAATTGTATATCTTTCTTATATTGAAATTGGAAAAGACTTTTAATGCCAATAAACAAATTTATTCCTAATAACTTCATGGTGAATATAGGTTGGCATTATAAAAAACACCACTAAACTAGGGGGTCAAGAAGCCTAGGCTTTGATCCTGGTGACACTTCTAATTAGCTATGACAGTGTACATACAGCCCATATTCTGGTTCTGTATTTTTATTTTTTAATTTTATTTCTAAATTTTTGATGAGAGAAAATGTAAAGATTCAACCTATAGTGACTTCTAGTTCTGACATGATGTAATCTAAAATTCTGGAATTAAATTGTATCGATTCAAGACATCACTCTGTTATAGAGAAAAGTTATACTTCTCATGACTGTCGCAGTCCCCGCCTCAGAAATTTAGTCTCCTTAGAAGTGCTCCAGTGGAGCCAGTTCAAGGACAAGATGCAAAGGCTGTGCCCGGCAAGGTGAGGCAGGAAGTTCCCAGGAAAGTAGACTCTCTTTTTATCACAATTATAATGGGCAGGATTCTAAGATGGTCCTAAATGGCACATGCACATGTATAATCTCTCCTTGTGTGTGGGCGGGACCTGTGAACGTAATGGGATATTATTCCCAAGATTATGTTACTTTATTTGGAAAGATTAAAGGATGGAATTAAGGACTCTCATCAGCAAAGTTTCAGTGAATAAAAACATGGGTTATCCTGGGTGGGTCTGACCTTATCAGGTAAACTGTTTAAAAGCAGCATTAGATTTTTCCTGAGTTCAAAGAAACCTGGAAGAGGCAAGGCCCCATTAGTTTATATCTGTAAGAAAATGAACTATGTCAACCATCTGATGAGCTTGGAAGTGGATTCTTCCCTAGTCAAGGGTCCAGATGAGATCCCAACCCTGGCTGACACCTGGAGTGTGGTCTTGTGAGACCCTGAGTAGAGGACCCAATTAGGTTGTTGCCTAGACTCCCGACTCATGAAAACTCTGAGATAATAAATGGGTTGTTTTAAAAGCCATGAAGTTTGTGGTAGTTTGTTGGGCAGTAATAGGAAACAAATACATCCATCGAAATGGAGTTGCTAGTAATGACATAGTCCCGTTAAGAAAATGAACACACTTTGCAGACCAAAATCTCATTTACTCTCACAACATAGATGCGCCATTGTTAATAGTCTGGTGAGTTTTCTTCTAGTACATTTTTAAGCGTTGTTGGCTTTTTAAATACCAAGCACAAACATGTCAACCTTACTGCCGTTTGTGGTGGCTGTGGAGGGAGTCGCAGGTGGCAATTCTGTTGTGGCAGTTGGACGACACCTCCCCTGTCAATACCCAGACTGTGAGGCTTGTGGCCACTTATGCCATTTTCTCCTGTTTCCTATAGTATCTGAAGGTAGACGCAACAAATTTCTGACTCTCAGAACCAAAACCGAGGCAGCAAAACTGAAATCTAGTGACAATCCACCTACATCCCAATTTTCACCCCCCTAATCCTTTCAGTGATTTTTCTAAGTTTCCGAATCCTTGTTTTAAATCTTTGTTTAAATTACCCAGTGTAATTTCCATTTTCCTTAATGATACTAAATGATAGCTAACAATACATACTTACTGATACATAACAATGATCTAAGTAATACCATATTAATTTGTCAGTTTGATAATTACTTTCATTTTATTATAATTGATAGTCATAAGTAAGAGCATGCAGTAAAAAATTTTTGACATTTGAAGTTTTTACTCTATATTAACATACTCCCTGACTCTGCAGTAGACGTGTAGAGACTCAAATGCTGCTGTGTCTTATTTGTACCTTTCTTATCTGAAAGAACTCTTTGCGAGGGTTAGGGAATTTAGCAGATTCTGGGACATTTTTAAATAAAGTTACAGTAGCTCAATCTATAATTTTTATTACAGTTTCTCACATCCCACATCACCCTTCACTTCTGACATTCAGTCTTAGATATTGCCTTGGCCAAAAAGCTAGTTTAATGCCGAGTATGTATTATTCTATTATTATTCTTTTTTTTAATGGGTTGTATCGTTTTACAAGTAAAACATGACTGAACATGATATATAGAACATGTACAAGTGACTGAAGTACTTTTATAGCGGGATAGAGAGAGAAACATATCTCTTCTTCTGCCCCTAAAGCCTGTCATGCAGGTACCTAACTACTCTCCTATTCTTTCAGACTTTCATGTCTAACACCGCTTTTATGAAACTAATGCTATGAAGACAATAATTCAAACCCTTACCCTCAAAACAATAACAAATATTCAACATATTTTTCCAAATGAACTTTAATTTCTCTACTCCTATGGACTGAACAGTGTGGGTATGTGTCTTAACAATCTTAGAACGACAGTGGCCCAGGGCCAGCTCTGTGAGAACAAAGGATGGTGGGGTAGGCCCTGCGTCACCAGCCCCCATGTGGGTGCCACTGGCTCCAAAGCAGGTGGCCTGGGGCCTTTGGCCGGGAGGCGGGGGAGGGGTGGCCCACTGGTGGCAGTTGCGGAGCCAGCTTTATGTGCCATTGTTCCGTGTTCTAGAATGCAGCGATCCGTCTCACACACTCTAAAAGGACACAGTTGTCACCAGGAGCAGCCAGAAGGCGGTCAAGCTGAGGCAGGCATAGGAGCCTGGTCTCCTGACCCCCCTGGGTCTTACGGAGCTGGGTCCTCCCCGCATCCACACGGGTTCCCGTGTGACACCCAATGAGGTGTGAGCCTGGGGTGGGTGGGTGGGGTCACTGGCGTAAGTCCCCCCTGCCTCAGCAAGAACTCCTCAGGTTCAAGGTTTGGCTTCAACTGACTAGCCTTGGCCTTTGGACCAGCCCTCCCGACCCCACTGGAAGGAGACCATCAGCCACCCTGTGGTGAGGGACAGGGACAGCATCTAAGGGCCGGTGACAATAGTTCTGAAGAGCCCACCGCCCCTTACCCTACAGTATGCCCATCCTTCAGGATCAGTCAGAGGCAAAGACTAGAGTAGGGACAGAAAGGAGAGGATACTGAAAACGTGGACGTTTGGAAATAGTCTAGTCCATGATATTGTTGGAGCAGAGTTTGATTTCTATGTAGATAGGACTTTTTGAAAATTTTTTTCCTTAAAAAATCTCTTACTCTGCGAGCTCTGTGCTTTCAGAGTATGAGAGACGATGCAGAAGGGAGGCCCTCAATCTGGGAGGGCTGTTGTATTATTGTTTCCGTTTCAATAAAATTATTTGTAGTCCCTGAAAAAGAAAAGACTCTTCAAGTTCCCAAGTGTCCAAGCCATGGGCACCAGTGGCCCTAACGCTGGTGGCCCGTGGCCCTTGCCTGGGGGATGGGGGAGGGAGGCCATTGGGCAGCGGCAGTTGCTGAGTCAGCTTTCTGTGTTGTGGCTCCATGCTCTGTGACAGGGGACCCGGCCCGTGCGCTCCAAGGAAACAGTCGTCATCAGGAGCCCAGAAGAGGTCAAGCTGAGGCCGGCATAGGAGCCTGATCCCCTGATCTGTTGGGGCCATTCCCTGTGATGCTCAGTGAGGTGTGTGCCTGGGGCTGGCGGGGTGGGGGCGTAGTGAGAAGGTCCCTGGCACAAGCACCCCAAGAAACCCTCAGCTTCTAAAGCTCATGTCCTGATGAGGCCCTTTGCCTGGGCTGGGGAGGGGCCCCTTGGGCGGTAGGCTGTTGCTGAGCCAACTTTGTACGCCAACGCCACTCCATGTCCTGTGATGTGGGGATCAGGCTCACTTATTGTGACAGGACGGAATGGTCACAAAGGACCTGCAGGAGCAGTCGTGCTGAGGCTGGGGCCCGAGAGCCTGATTTCTCGGCGGGTAGTGAAGCCGGATCCCGCCCCCGCGCCGGTGCATTTCACGCCAACAGACACAGGAAATGAAGACTGCAGGGAAAGACGGTCTCAAGGGACCGAGGAGGAAATCTGCTGGTGGGATGCAGCACAACCACTTAGCTATTTCTCTTTCGCTTCATTTGGCTCCACCAAAGGCTATTCTTCAGCCTTAAAGTTCCATTCACATCAGTATAGAGCAGATCTATCTAAAGCTGGCTTAAATACATACGACACAGAAACATGAATTTGTATCACTGTGAGTATACTGAAATGGTCAAACAGTACATGTCTTGTGAAAAGAATCAAGTGTAATTGAGACATCTTATTTGTCATGTCTCTAAAATATAATTCAGAAGAAAATTGAAAGCTTTACATCAAAACTCTGGGAGTAAATATATTAAGGTTTGCAATAACAGATGAAAAAATTAATATGTATGTCTTTACATTATGTTTAAATATAACTTTTGCTGAAAAGCACAGTTAAAAACATAGAATTGAATTTTCCCACTTAATTGGAATTATTGTTAAGGATAATTATTAAAGATGTGCCATAGTTTAATATTTCTTAGCCAATAGTTATTCTAAAAAAACTAATGCAGTGGAAGAAAGCATTGTGATGAACAGTACACATTTTACTGTCTCATATAGAGAAGTCTTAGACCTCACTTAAGACATTAGAAACATGGGTCTTTTTTTTTTAATAGGTTAAGAAATAGAATTAGGGTTAGGGAAACTAGTAGACATTAAGTAGATATTATGAAGTAGTTCTGATTGGTTATCCTAAAGAAAGTCTTTTAGGAAAACCAACTGGGAAGCCCACAGAGCTGGGCAATCCTGCTTCCTGTGCTCACTAGTTCTATTTCTAGTTCTTGTTCTAGATCTCTAAATAACTACACGGTTATAAGTTACTGATGGCAAGTAATAGAATCCTTGATTATTTAACACACACAGAAATTTAAAAGCAATCTAGTTCATTTTACTTTCTTTATATTATCAAAATAACAGCAATGATAAAACTATCAAAAATGCAAAGACATATATGCATAAATAATAAAGACACGCATACACACAAAAAGAGAGAGAGAAAGAATTCTTGAGCTTCCTATTGTTGAAATCAGTGCCCACGGACACTTTGCTAATTATCCGAAAAGCAAAAATAGAACCAGGCCTCCTGATTCCTATATCAATAATGTTATATTTATATAACAGTTTAGATGCAAAATTTTGCTGAATGTGATGAAAGTTAATCAAAATTAACAATTTATTTCCATTTAAAAACAGGGTTTTATGCTACAAGGAATCTATATTCAAAAAGTTTAAATTCAACATTTTGCAGGTGTGCACAGATTCTACTAAGCCGTTGCAGGATGCAACCATTACTGTTTTCCAATATGTGGTTCTCAAACCATTAGTGGGTTGTGAGATCAATATAGTAAATTATGAGGGGGATTTTTTATAAAATGTAATAGGCAACTGAAAAATGACAGAGTGTATTACTCATGATAAGGACAAGTAAGTTTAATAAAACAATTGTTTAATTTTTATTTAAGTTATGCACAACTTTATTTTATCTAACCTTCTAGTGGTCGTGTAGATGACAATAGTCATCCATGCAAAATAATTGTCAGCTGTAGTCCAATGTCGACATGGCAATGCTGCGTGCGCCCAGATTAATAATCTTCAAAAGGTGTCGCATCGCCTCAGTTCTGGCCAAGTGCCTCAGTTCTGGCCAAGCGCCTCAGCTGTGCAGTTTAGCCGGAATTTTGGGACATGTGATCCACGTGACCTCTCACGCTCCGTTTGGAAGCGTGACCACTGCAGGGTTAAGTATATGTATGTATACGTGGTTACAATGAAAATATATTATTTAGTCCCAGTAAAGAAAAGGTTTTCATGCCATTGGGTTATAGAAATTACCTAAGAAATGGATGTGGTCAACCATGATCCAAAATTATTAAATGGAAACTCCTAGCAATAAGCAATTCATGCTTATTTTATTTTTTTAATTGTATTTTTCCCATTATCACTTATCTCCCCTTTACCCTCTTCCACTTCCATCCCCAGGCCCCTACTATCAGCACACTGTTGTCTGCGTCTATAAGTTCTTTCTCTTCTTCTTTTTTATTTTTTGCTTGACCACAAGTTTTAAATCGTGCACTGTCCTGGGTAGTATGATGAGATCAAGTGCCATCCTGCCCCTTCTTGCTCAGGATATGAGTCACCCCTCACCCAGGGTCCCCACGCTGCAGATGCTCCCCACCTGTGAGTTGCTCAGTGGCCGCCTGGGTGATCGGATTCACTACCTAGTATCACAGTGCTTGTGTCCAAGTCACCCTTATTTTACTTAATAATGACCCCCAAGTGCAAGAGTAGTGATGCTGGCAATCCGGATATGCCAAAGAGAAGCCGTAAAGTGCTTCCTCTAAGCGGAAAGGTGAGTGCAGTACAATGAGATATTTTGAGAGACAGAGAGAGTGACAGACCTTATTCATGTAACCTTTACTATAGCACATTATAATTGATCGATTTTATTTGTATTATTTTTAATCTCTTACTGTGCCTCATTTAGGAATTAAACTTTATCATAGATATGTTCGTATAGGAAAAACATAGTTTCTACAGGGTTTGGTAGTATCCACAGTTTCAGGCATCCCCTGGGGGTCTTCAGATGTATCCCTCTTGGGTAAGGGGGTACTACAGTGGTGTCAAAATGAGAGAAGGGTTCTGGGCATTTCCTCATGCTGGTGTTCAAGAAAGAAGGAGAAGGTTGTATTTCATATGATTCATAGTACCAAGCATTGCATCACAAACTCATTAACAGCTCCTTTACATATAGGTGAAATGGATCTGTACTGAAATGCAGGTGGATATGGGCTGCACTCCCTGTTGCAAGTACCAGGCTTTCCTCAGCCTGCTGAGAGTCCTCTTTTCTGTCTGCACACCGAGGAGCATGTGATTAAAAGTCAACACGTGCATTGAGGCAGCCACTCCACGAATGTGTAGCTGGCACAGAACGATTGACTCATCAAGTAATCACTAGCATACAAAGGGTTAAAAAAATCAAAATATGGACCTAAACATTTTAATACTCAATAACACAGTAACAGCAGAACTAACATACAAAATAATACTGTATGCATGAATGCAATATAGGATGGAGTAAAACTTTTACATACAAAAAGAGTGGCCTTTCCCAGATTCTGATTAAGCTGTTTTCAGCTAAGTCATACTTAAGTCTGAGCAGAAATCATAGGTTGCATTTGAAGGCAGTCTACTGTTCTCAATAAATCCCGGGTTCATTTAAGAGTTAAGGTTGCAAACTATAAATCCTAAGCACTGCTTCTCAGAAGCAAAATCCAAATTCAGATTTCAAGTTCTGAGCTAGTATACATTCTCTTTTGAATGAGAAAAGCAGTAGCAGTCAAGCTACCATCCAGATTAGTGTCCCAGTTCTAGCCATTGAATAAATTTCGACTTGGGGATGGGAGAAATTATAACATGAGTATTGCTTTGGATTTTGATCACATAAAAAATGAGTTAATTTCAGAGACATACTTTTAGTGTATAAGACATAGGAAATGAAACCTGTTTCTGAAAATAGCTTCTAGATTTATCTGTGGTCACTTTCCTGAGTGCCATTTCTGTATTGAAATTCAACTTCCTAATTTTCTTCTCTGTAGGGAAAAAATGGTGTGTCACATTTTATGATGCCATTAACAGACTTTTTGATTGCCAGAGTTGCAACAACATAAATTGCCATGTCTGCAACAATCAAGACTGACCCTTGGAGATTATATATTTCTAGGTATGGTATTACCTACACATACAGAATGAATATAGAATCGAGACATGTAACTCAATACATCCACGTAGAGAACATGTTCACAAATTAACCCAAAGGAAGCCTCATTTTCCAGAATGTGTTTAAATTTTGAGATTTCTCATTTTATTTTTAACTGGAACCTCCGTGTGTTAGCCCCAAATAGTACTTCTTGAATGTGGTGTTTTTCCTTAAACCTGAAGAGGAAATGTCTAGCGTCTGAGAATCATTTAATAATGTAATCATTGCCTCACATTTCAGCGATTTCTATGAATCAGGAAGGGCTTTCCAGACTCTACATAATTATCTAAACAACACCCAAAGGTTCACACAGAGGAATAATAACACTGATGGACAAAACAACAAGGGTAATTTTTTAAAAACATTTTATTTATTTACTTTTAGGGAGAGGGGAAGGAAGAGAGAAAGAGAGGGAGAGAGAGAAGCATCAGTGCCTCTCGCATGTGCTCTGTTTAAGGACCGAACCTGACGCGCCACCCAGGCGTGTGCCCTGAGACTGGGAATCGAACCGGTGACTTTTTGCTCTGTGGGATGATGCCCAACTACCCAAACCACTCCAGTCAGGGCAACAATGGTACATTTTCAAGCAATCTACTGAGTGAAGGAAGCCAGACTTACTTAAAAAGGTATCTAGGGTACGGTTGCCTTCATTCATGAAATCTTAAAAGACAAAACTATGGTAACAGGAAGCAGATCCAAGTTTGCCAGGGTCTGGGCTTCAGGGAAGGGATGATTACAGGGTGGCACAAGGGACCGTTTCAAGGATGATGCCCATGTCCTCGATCCTGCTGCTGTGGTGGCTGCACTACTGTACACCTTTGTCAAAAGTCGTCGCAAAAGTAACCCTCAATGTTATTGGATGAAACGTCTATCTGAATAGAGTTGACCTTTGAAAATTAAAAAAATAATCACCTGTGGTAAACATTATATATCTTTGTTTTCTTTTTAGAGGAAGGAAGAAACTGAGGTTGAAGTAAGTAACTGGCATAAGATCTCCCGGTGAACGGGACCTACCCTCGCGTGGCCAGATGGCAGGAATTCTGCGCCGGCAGGGAGGGGCATGCACAGCACTCCCGAGACATCGCTGGCGGCTGGTGCTATGCCTCGTAGAGAGAAGGTAAGATCTACAACACATATTCGCGATATGTTTAAAAATCAGTGCCTGGAAGGCCAAGCTATCCCCACTCAACTGCATAGCCTTGCCGCATATACGTGTTCTGCACTTGGGATCGAACTAGAAAACCAAGTTTCCTGAAGGGTGAAGATGGTATGTAAATGTATTAAGTCTCTCGGCGTTATTAAGCTACCAGGTACAATCTTGAGTTTTCAAATTAGAAGTAATTTATCCTGGGGGATGGGAAGTATGAGATTCTCTTGTTGCTGCTGAAATCCGAGGGCTCATAGCTTGCATACAATTCCCTTGTTTCCTTAATGCATTCCTGGATAAAAGCACTGGAAATTGATATTAGTATGTTTTCTTAAGTTGTTATATTTGGACCTTTTCTGTCCACAGTTCCCTCCAGTGGGTCTCACCTAAGGCTTCTCACCCCTTGAAAGTGGAGCAGATAACCACTGCCTGTCTGGACGCCTAGCCTTGACCTGCCTAGGTTCCACTCTGTTCATAAGTGGCCTTGTATCCCACCACAACTCCCTGAGCAGGCGCCATTTAAAAAATTTTCTAGAAACACCCACGTTTACCTGAGTTTCTTAGAAACAATTTAAGTGAGGTAGTCAAAAACCCATTCCAGTAGCTTAAGCGTCCTCTGCCACATTCAGGTGATTACATCTGAGGATTGCAAGGAAACAAGCTCCAGCTCTCCCCTTCTCCCTCCTTCTCCCCGCTCACCCCCCCTCCCCTCCCCCTCTCCCCCTCTTCCTTTCTCCCCACTCCCTCTCCCCCTGCCCTCCTCTCTTGCCCCGCCCCTCTCTTCTCTCTCTCTCTCTCTTCTGTCTTCTCTCTCTGCTCTGTTCTCTCTCGTCTGTTTTCTATTTCCTCTCTTCTCCCTCCTCTCTCTCATCTCTGTCCTCTGTTCTCCTTTCCTCTTATTTCTCTTTCCTGTCTATTCTTTTCCTCTTCTCTCTCTTCCCTCTCTTCTTTCTCTTTCCTCTCTTTTTCTCTTCTCTCTCCTCTCCCTCCATCTCTCCTTCTCCCCCTCCCCTGTCCCACTTCCCGCCCTCCTCTTCCCTCTGCCTCTTCTCCCCCTCCCCCTTTCTCCCCTCCCCTCCCTCCCCTTCTTCCTCTATCCTCACCCTCTCTGCCCTCCCCCTCTCCCCCCTTTGCTTCTCCCTCTCCCCTGCCTTTCCTCTGCCCCTCTCTCCTCCATCCCTCCTGCAGCCTTGGACTGGGACCACTGAGGCCAGCCGGAGCCACCATCTGAATCTCACACACTCTCTCCTGTAGACCGGCAACTGCGGCTTCATGATTCCTCTCTTTTCACTCCCATCCCAGTTTATTTACGTTATACAAAGTCGCTGTCTCATATTTAAAAATAAAACCAGAAAGTATCATTTCCTCGTGAAACCCTCTAGTGGACTCCCTCCGATTGCCCTTAGAATAAAATACCATTTAACAGCCAAGACCCCCTGATGATGACAGTGGTTCCTCTCTATCCACACACACACTTTACTTTTCTCTCCTTATATTTAGCATTCTCCACAGTACTTCAAAATACCAAAAATTATTTACTTATTCATTATGTGACTCCACATATTGGAAAATAGGAGCCACTTAACAGTAACCTTCCCTCTCTTGTTCCTTGCTTTAGCCTCAATAACAAAAACCTAGTAGTTGTACAAAAAATATGTGTGGAATGGATGAATCACTTGACACCCCTTGGCAGAGGAACCTGGCCTTAGTCTCCTAAGAGTCTGAACCAGGGACAATTTTAGTGAAATGATCTTACTCTAAACCCTTTCCCTCCGATCTTAAACGAGGTCTCTCGTTCTTCCCTCTCTAAGAGAATTTCAGGGCCTCCTGAGAACACTGACCTAGAGGATAAGACACATCCAAGAAGTATTTGCTCCAGGAGTAAAAGGGGTATTCTGGCCCCTTGTTCTACTGGCCTGTCAGATCCTCCCCAACCAAATACAAATCATAGGAGACATAGCGCAGAGGTCTTTATTCTGAAATTCTTCCTAAACATGTGCATATAAAAATGAAAACTTGTCATCTACAGGCACAGTAATTGTCCTTCCAACTAAATAACAGGAATTTAAGAAGGATCCTTAAATATTTTCTCCCACTGGAACCAAAACACAGTCCCAAAGAGAGAAATCTCCAAAGACCATTCCGTCTGAGGGTTCCTGCCCTGAGCGATGCAGAGTGATTATGGCGTCACTGAGCAGCCTGGGTCAGAATCTTTACACACTTACGAGAGATAACTATGCTGGAAAAAGTCAATGACAAGCCCTGACTAGTGTGGCTCAGTGGATTGAGCACCAGCCTGTGAACCAAATGGTCCCCAGTTTGATTCCTAGTCAGGGCACACGCCTGGGTTGCAGGCCAGGTCCTCAACTTGGGGCACGTGAGAGGCAACCACACATTGATGTTTCTCCCCCTCTCTTTCTCCTTCCCTTCCCCTCTCTTTAAAAAAATAAATAAATAAAATCTTAAAGAAAAAAAAGGCAACGATGAAAGGATTTTCCAAGGTATTGGTCATAAATCACATGAAAAGCATCAATAGAATATGCCTATCACATAACAGCTGCTTGATACATATTTATTGCATAAATTAGGAATTTAATTCACTTTTCTCCTTTGAAACAATTGAAGAGCTGGAGCTCACTGCATATAGAGTCTGGAAGCCCATAGAGATTTTTCTCACAAAATCCAAAAATATGATTTAATTTTATATCATTTTCTACTTAATAGATGTCTTCCTCTTGAACTGTCTCTTCATTAGTTACTCTGACATTGCACAAAACTGAATCCTTTTCAAGATTTATGTTTTTCTGTATTTGATTTCTCCTCTCCTCCTACTAGCCCATGTGTCTCCGTTTCTTCGTGACTCTGCATTTACCAATGATCCTTTATGTTCATTCCCTCAGAGACTTCATAAATTTTCATAGCTCTAAATATTTCCTCTGCTGATGACTGAGATACCATTTCCAGTCCTCACTGTTCAGTGAAGCTCCAGTCCCAAGGTTGAGAAATTTTGCTGCTAAATTTCTATTCCAAAGTAAAACTTTTTTCAAGATTTCACAATGACCCCACTTTGCCTTCCAAGTCATATTTAGGGAATGTCACTTAGAATTTAAACCTGCTTCTCCAGCTGTTTGTCCCAGCACACCCGGGTATGACCGCTCTCCCACGGAAGTCACTGTGATGTTTAATTGCTTCCGCCTTCTCCAGATCTGTGTCTGCAGCAACACACAGCTGTATTCTCTCTACTTAGAATGCCTCCCACTCTTTATTAAATATCCAAATTCAGTAACATGCAGTCCAAGCAATAATTTGTTGATTAAGTCAGGGAAAAAAAAAAAAAACAAAAGCGCTGAAAAATTCAAAACACAGGAAATAGAAAAGGAGAATTGGATTTGCATCTAACTGGGCGTCCCCAGGAAAATAATTTCCTACAAGGCCTTAGTTTCAATAGTATGGGGTGTTTTGGGTTGGAGCTCTGGTTTAACTCTGCAATCCTGTATGTTTTCATTAGCTCATTTTCATCTTAATATAAATATTCACTTCAAATAATTCACTATTTTCTCCAAAAACTCTATATATTTTTAAAGCTTAGCAAGTCCACTATTAGGCATAGGTTTGGCTAGTGGAGATGGAAATACTTACAATAAGAGAACATTATTATGACATTTTTACAAATGAAAACTCACTTCAACAAATCAAATTAAGAAAAAAACACATTTATGTGTTGTCAGAAAAGAAAACTTTGGCATTAGTGAAATTGGATATTGTATATTCATCATATGGAAAAACTAAAATATGTTATTTAGATAATTATAGGAACAATAAAACTTAAAGCATAACAGAAGTAAAATATTTTCTTTTAGGAAAAGACTTAAAATACTAAATGCTATTTTGACCCTTTTACCATTTAATCCAAATCAAACATTGGAGGCAAAGCTTTGTTGACATGCCCCTTGCCACTGCTTTGACGACCTCCAGAGGGCTTTTGGGGATATCAATTGATTGGGGTGTGATCATTCCCTCTACTCCCAGGCTCTGTCCCTAAGTTTGATTGGTCAATACACCCTTTTAACTATGCTGGATGTTTAAAAAAATCCTAAGGGTGGAAAAATACCCAGTTTTATGAAATTCGGTGCACAGAGCAAGGCCTCTTCTCAGTGAGAAAGTAGCGACTGCCAGTCTTCGTGGGGAAGGGATTCTTCCCCTGAAGCCACCGCAAGCCCCACTGCTTACTGTGGTCAGGTGACTGATGCTGTGTGTCTGACCCCTCCCATTACACAGTAGGGACCAGGTCACTATGAAGGAGAACTGCAATTAAAAATGCGCACATCCGTGAGAGGAGAGGAAGAAAGGAAGTGTGTGTGTGTGTGTGTGTGTGTGTGTGCGCGCGCCCTTGCACGCATGCACTAAGGCACTATGCAAATGCACGTGGAAATAGAAATGAACTGGCGGGAAGTAGACTTAGTAGAGTGTCAGGTCATGACTGTCAATGAGCTCAAAGGCTTTGACGATTCGGAATGTAACAAAGAGAAAGGCAGTATGTTTATCTTTAAAAAATAAGGTCTATACTCTTCCCCCGAAGATTCAAAAAATACCCAGATAGGAACGCAGTACTTGCCAGTGAATAAAGAACTCACTGATTTCCATGTCAATAACTAGAAAACACAAAAATGAGATCCCATACTAATGTAAGAGTCTAACTTGATCCTTCCAAAACTGAGCTGCCATGGCTAATGGGTGTGTTGAGCAGCCTCAGATGACCAAGCTGTGAATGTGAAATGGTTTTTTGTTTTCCCAGTAACTGTCCACATCTACACAGTGTTGAAATTTATATTCTTGCTGGCTACAAGCCACATTTGTTAATAATTCTTTGTTCCAACAGTATTATTTTTAGCAACTTTTGGTTTTTCAGTCTCTTCTTGGTCGTATGACTCATCCTTGTTCATTTTGAAACTGTGTTTAATATATAAAAAATCCTTTCCTTTCTTCTAGTTAAGGATGAACTAAAGTTGTAACAGCCACTGGATGGGGTGGGTGGTGTTGATGCGGCTCTCTCACTTCTTCCCATTCCCATTGCTTGTTGCCGGCTTCTCGGGTATTGGTAAGCAGGAGCGGAGAGAGGAAACCCGGACCCTTCCTTACCTACCTGAGAGCGGCAGCTCTCTTCCCTCCCTTCCCACCCACTCCTGCGCCCATGGTCCTGGCCCTCTGCCCACATAGCCTCAGGGTGGGGAGGTGGGAGCTCACCTGGCAGCACCTGTAAGGCCCTGCCATCCCCTGAGAGCTGACCTGGGCTCTTCCAGCGGAACCTAGGAGGTGGGTCGTCTCACCCCAGCTGCCTCTCTTTGAGGGTTTCTGTGGGCATCTACAGGATCCATTTCCCATACTGCTGGGGCAGTGGGCACTCCTGGGGGACGAGTGGGGTGAGGCATGCCCCGGCCTATGTGCCAGACTTTGTTCCAGCATGCTCTCCACAGTTTGCTTCACTGTTCAGTGAATGCAAAGCATGGCAGCCAGCAGATTTCCAAGAATGCAATACCAGTTTTACCTTCTTGCGACTTCCCATAATTGCTCAGCTTGGGGAAAAGCAAGCAGTCCTCAGTTCCCAGAAGAATGAGGTTACATCTTTGTATTGACAGCCTGGCAAGAATCAGAGAAATCTTTGCTCTCACTCATGCAGGCATTCTAAGGCTGACAAAAAATGTCTTTTTTCTTCTTCTTTCTTTTATTCTATGAAGTTCCCATAACTTTATCTAAGACAATTTGTAACGCTTGGCATCTTAGCATTTTTATAGCCAAGAAAGGCAGAGCTATGCACTTCTGGCAAGACAATAGGATTTGAAGCTCAGCAGGCATGTTGATTTTATAATAATGTCAAAGGACCCGAAACTGTAACTTGTAACCCTTCCTGTTTGGAGTGATGATTCCGGGCAGTTGTACTATTTGATTTTTCAGTCTCTCCTTTGAAAGTTCAGTCTTGAGGTTGGAATCCTAAGGGGGAAACAATACCGTGTGTGTCTTGAAGCAGGATGGCATTAAATTTCTTCCTTCCATCTCCTTGTTTGGCTTAGCTGTTGACACTCCAAGCTGCTGGGAACTGCCCTGATTGTATTGGGAGGTTTACTATTGGGTTTCATCTCTAGCTTCATGTGAAGCATCTGCAAATAATCAAGACCCAGAAAGACGCTCAGAGTGGGAGCAGCCTTTGGGATTTGATTTTACTACACCTTCCTGTGAGCCACATTTCTTTGTTTACATACATTCCTGCTCTGAAGGCCAACTTCCTGTCAGAAAGCGGCATACCAAATCTGAGTCTTTAGAAAAAGTGTGGTTCAACTCCTCTAATTCTGGAAACAGACTTCAAGTAATTATGATTTTTAAAGGCTGTGTCATAAAATACAGCACTTCCCTCTCACTTTCATGATTCAGACTCTTTTTCCTATAATCACACACATTCACACAGACACATATGCATGTGCACACATACAGAAAGGGAAATTAGTGCTATTTTCACCAGAAATAGCTGTCTGTATAGACCTTGTTTAGAGGCTCCAAAGTGACATTGCACAATGAGTGAAAAGTGTGACCAGTCCTATAGGGATAAATGTGAGCATACAGGTGTCTCAAATGATTCAGGTGTCATGATGGTTCCTTTGGCTCCTTCAGTTATTGTTCACTATTTAGATCTATATTTTTCTTCTTTTTCAAATAGAGCCTTTCCTCCCCTGTCTTGATATTTTGTTCTCTCTCCCATCAGAGCTTAGTTTGCTTTCCCACCTGATACATATTTTTAGGGTAGACTCAAAACGCACAGTTACACCCTTCCTTTTCTAGCCTACTTCTGTCCAAGTTATCATTGTGATGTTCAAATCTAGGCTAGGTCTAATTAAGACTTGATTAGATCACGCATCTACCACCCAGAAATCATTCTTTCCATGGTCACCAATGACTTCCTTATTAGCAAATCAGAAAGCAATGGGCAGTTTTCATCATGCATTGATTATACTTTCCCTAGAATTTGCCTCTCTTGACAGCAGCGCCCCCCCTTGAGACTTGACCCTCCCTTGGTTTTGTGGCATCGTGGTTTCTGTGTTAATCACCTGTACAGACTCCCTTTCTCCCTGCATACGTTAACTCTTGGGCTTTTCTAGGGTGCCATGTTTACATGTAGTGTGTTTCAATCCACACGTGCTGTGCATTCCTCTCTCACTGCATTGATGGTACCATCAATACTGACGATTCCCAAATCAACGTACCAGCCTGTGGTTCTCCCTCGCTTATTGCACCCTTTTAGTGACCAGTTCCTATCAATCCTGCCTCCGGCTCTCACTTGAATCTATAATATATCTCCGCCCTCAGACTTAACAATAATATGATACAGAGGGTTCTAGACTCAGACACCCTATGTATGAACGCTGGCTCTGCCTCCCACCAGCTGTCTACCTGTGGGTAAGTTATTGACCTCTCTCTACCTCAACTCCCACATCAGGGTCTGGATGTTCTTACTATCCACGTTATTGTTCAATTCATCATCATTTAAAAAAAATCTCAGCAGTTGTCATCATCACCTAACAGGTTTCCCCCCACTTCTGGCGCTCTCCAAATTAACACACCAGATTCATCTTCCTAAAGTAGTTGCCTCTTTTCAGTGCACACCTTTCTCGATGGCTCTCTTTAGTGTCCAGTATAATGCTGATGAACCACACTTTACATGACAGGGGTCCTTTCCCTTCCAACTGGCACCCAGCAATGAGGACACCATGTAGCCAGCCTCTCAGGGACTGAATGGTTTTCCCTGTGGTAACAATTTCTGCTTGTGTATTTCTTAAGCAGCCTTTGAGCGAACAGGCAACTTGAAAATGAGAGTTCATCATTTTTACGGGTACAGCCACATCTTAGATTCAGGCCGCAAGTCTAAAATACAAATATCATTACATAACTTCTGTGTATGGCCACCTACCATTTATAATGTATATCTGCCCAACCCTGTGATTTTCAACTGGTGTGCCATAGCAGGCACACCTATGTGCCACAAGGATTTTTAAAACATGCAGTACCTGACTATGTCGTCAGGGGCACTGACTTCTTTTCTCTTATGTTGTCAAATTAAAAAAAAAAAAAAAAATGGCCACAGTCAACACAACAATAGTCGCCTGCTGTGAATAAATCAAAATCATACTTCTTTTTTATCAGCTTGGCAAAAGATCTGTTTTTAGATGTGCTGCAGAATTTTAGGACTTAGTTTATGCATGCCACGAGATGAAATAGGTTGAAAATCGCTGCTATAACCTGCGTTACATTTTGTTCCGAGTGTTGCATTTCTCTCTGTCACGCCTCCCAGGACTGAAAAGCAATATCCACAGGCATGTAAATAAATTGATTGTGTTCAAGAGAGATAGCGTAGATGGTGGAAGTCATTAAGTAGAGAGGTAAATCTTCCTGCAAAACCCAAACTGACTTTTTTCCTGTGGTCCTGAAACATGGGGACTCCACTTTGAAAAATGAGACTGACTTCAGCAACGGCAACAACAAAAGGAACAACCCGGTACGCGTTCTACGAGTGGGTTCTAAACCCCGGGCCATGAGGGGGTCATGAATTAGTGCCCTGCGTGGCATCGAAAATGTGGGAAAAAAATTATTCAGAAAAGAGCAGTCTTCAGGAACATGGCAATGTGCATGGATAGCACACCACACAGGTTCTGGATATTTTAAAGGACAGAAATAATATTTTTTTCCTGCTCCCTTGGGATGTTTAGAGTGTATTTTTTACTTGAAGTCACATGATTGAAGTTCAAAGCAGTATTGTGTATTCTCATTGCTTTATATATGATAGACACAGAAAGACACAGTACCTTAATAGAAACAAATCATGTACCTGGAGGAGGAAAGGGCATCGAACCCAACTCCTATATTCCTTTATTTTAAGAGTTATTGATTTCCTTCTTGTTAGTGGACTTGATATGAAATGCTTGGCGCAGTTTTATCAAGTAAAATAATATTTAAAGTATTCTAGAATTCCATGTTTGATTTTTCAGATTAATTAGAATAAAAGTCTGGCTAGTATCAGTATTTTTACGTATTGAAAAAAATACATAAAAGATTTACCTTTTCATTAATTATTTATATTAGTTTACTTTTAAATGTTACTTAACACACCTTCTCAGCGAATCATGGTTTCTGAGGTGACAGTACCACACATTTATTTTCTAGGACTAGTTCTAATTGAAGATTAACGAAGTCGTACATTGCTGCGCTTTGAGGTTTTGGGCAACTAGTGAAACTTTCTCAAATTATTTAAACATTATATTTTAATGAATAATATTTTGTATACTTATTACATATCAAGGCTCAGAGATACATGAGATGCCACTCACCAAAGATAAACCGAAAAAACGAGAACCCCTTCTTCCTTTGTTTATGAGTGAGTGTCATTGTGGCAGGGGTGCTGTGCCTTCTGGCATTTGAGACTGTCCATTGGGGGTAATGTCAGGGGGACAGGAGAGTCACAATGGCAGCAGTTTGCTGGAAGTGGCGCTGCCACGTCAGCCCCTCAGACTTGAAGCAGGGAACTGTCCGCAGAACTGCTCCCAAATTTGCTTTGTGGAAGGCAGATAAGCGGTCCCTCAGGTAAGGAAGACTCAGACAATAAAGCTTTACAGATTGCAAGCAACATCTTCATTGCGTTCATTGTGTTCGAGTGTGAACAGGAAGTCAATGAAATCCTCTGCTGCACAATGAAGTGGAGATTCCTAAGTATGCATGCACTTTTTATTCTCTGCCCTTAGAATATTCAGAGGAGATGCCAACATCATATTAATATTTGATCATCTTTAATATTTCAAAAGGCTTAATTTGAAACAATCAACACGCATGTGGCATATATTACCTTCCTAAGTGTTTCTTATAGTTTTAGGCTACAACTGGGTTTGTGCTTATCCGGATTTAATGAAAAATATATTATTGCATATAAGGAGCGTGGCTACATATCAGAATATTTTTCTCACTGTAACACATACCATCTAAGTCCTGCCTTTGCTGAATATTCCACTAGTTTACATGATGGCAGTATTCAGCAAGGTTTAGTTTTGCTTAAAGATCTTTCTTATCAATTAGACTGTAAGCTCTTTGAAGTCAGGGACTATGCCTGCCTAAGTTTATTACTAAATAATCAGAAACCAGTTCAGTCTCTGGAATTGGAGGGATCTAATAACTACCAGTAGTACAAATTAATGCTCTTGTGATATTGTTTGCAAAGGCATGGAGAAGAAGAAAACGCCATTTGATTAAATCCTAGGGTATACAGCATGGGGATGAAATAGACCAAATACATATTGACTTTTAATATATAAATAATATTAAACCAAGGATTCCGTTATAAAATCTCTCATATTCTTACTATAAAGAATAACACAAAAACCAAAGCTATTTTGTTCCACATATAAATAGTTGGAAAAATGTAACATTTAAAAATATAAAAATATTTATAGTTAGAATTTCAAATATCAGCCACATTTTTCCAGAATCTATCCTGAGATCTTTTAAAAACAGAAAAAAGTATATGTAAAATAGAAAATTATATGGTTATGTCCTTTGTACAAAATAATAATTACTGACACGCTGCTGTTGCAGGCTTCCATACTTGCGCTTGTCTGAACCCTGTTGTGACAAACAGCGTGGGTTTGTTAAATGGCGAGGGAAAGGGACAAAATCCGCATGCGTGGAATATAGGAAATTAGCAGACCTCCACGGGCGTTAAACGCATGGCCTCACTGTGTAGCTCAAGGCTTATCTCAGAGGAGCCCAGCAGCCAGCGTGTGGGTCTGTTTCTCTTCTCGTCCAGCATCCTTTATAGCTCGTCACAGGGCTCTGCTTCTTCCCAGCATCGCAGCTTGGAATTCCCACAGCTTTCCAGTTGTACAGCTAATGTAAACTCCCCATCAAAGTCAACTCCCTACTCTAAGCATACGCTCAAGACCATTTTCTAATGCAGAAAGATACGCCTTCTCTTTCGGTTATATCTGCGGCTTTTCCCTTTGGCCCACCCTGGACTTCATTTTGATGTAAAACGTTCCCAAATATTTATATAAGAATGTAAATGGAAAGTAATTCTGTCTTCTTTGATAAATCTATTGCTACTGTTACTCCTGCTTCATCTGCCATCACTTTTAATTTTTCTTCTTTGGCTAAAGGCAATATTCTTGATTTTTGGATTGCTCCTTTTTCTCATATATATAGCACTTAAAGCATGCAAGTGTTCCATTAACAAACAATTCACTCATCTCTTCCATGTGCTTCTTTGTTAACATTCAGCACCTAAAAGTCATTGATTAATAATTATCCTGTAACTATCTGTTAAAAAGTCATAAAAGTTCACTTACTTTCTGAAAATGTACACATATATGTTTACACACACATATAAACATACATGAATATATATGTGTGTGATTATATGATATATGCATGTATACATTTTACATACACATATATTTTATATGTATGCGGGGAGAGAATACGATGGAAAATATGTCACTGTGTCACTCAGAATTACCATAGCAGATATGCTATGGATGACATGCATGTGACACAGTTTGTTTATAGATGGTACCTTTGAGAATAAAGATATCTCTCACTTCAAAGAAGTCCTGTTGAATCTAGAAGATATAAATGAAATGTACTGAATTGATATTAAAAAGTATTGCAAAAATAATGTATGTCATAAGCTGAGAATTTCCACTGTTTTTGGAAAACAGTCAAAAAATAACATGAAACTTCAACTTCAGTGAAAGAAAAACAACTCCTGAGTTACTGAATAGCCACTTACTCCATACTTTGACATAAACCATTAGCAAGTCATATCCAAAAGTCATTTCCAACAGTGATCTTAACCATACACTCTGGTGCCAGAAGAGCACACTGTCATAATGCTTAATTATCGAAGAAAAGGATAGAGAAAAAGTGTGAGGGTGGAGAGAAAATGAACAGAGAAATCATTTTCAGAGGAATTTTATGTTTATCTTTAATGAGATCCTTACAAGTTTACTGTATTTATTTCGAAAAACAAATTATTTTGAATATTTTGGAAACAAAAATTATAGAAACCCCCTTCCAAAAGGAAAATAAAATCTGGGCTTTTGGTAAAAAACAAGCCTTCTTTAAACTCTCCTTCCACGTAAAATATCTATTTTTTCTCAGGCAGAAAAACACTCCCTATTTTATTTCATATCATCAATTTAAATAACTTTTGGGTATCAGAATTTTATTTCGAGGAGGTAGGGGCTATGAGACTATTTTCAAATTGCTGGCTATGTTGTAAGTTAGAATATTTCTTAGATCTAAATATCAGAAGGCTCAAGGTAGTTATCTTTAAAAGAGAAGTTCAGTAATTAAGTTTCTAGTTACAAAGCTATAACAATCTCTTTCACATCATCATCGGCCACTTGATGTCATGACTATCAGTTTGTGATATAAGCTCATGTACTTGGTTAGAATTTCACACATCTTGTTTTCACTGATAGCTTTTTCTCTTACTGGTTACACTAAAAATGGCTGAAGATACGATTCTAGCTGAGTTGGGGAAACTGCCCTTCCTAATGCCCTCATAGGTTGTTTGTATGTCTGTCAGTTGTTTTAGTGTGTTTGACTCCAAGAAGAGTTATTATCCTGCCAAGTTTTTTTTTTTTTTGAAACATTCTTTTACTCTTTAAGAAATTAAAGAAAATTCTTGGGTGCTTTATGAAATTGAGAACGTTCTCCACCTTAATGTGGGGTGAGCTTGCTACACTCTTCATCTTCCAAGGGCCTGTGATTTCTTCTTCCCTGTTTTCTCAGAAGCCACGTGACACCCCAGAGCCAACAATTCTTCTAGCCCTGTTGCCCCAAAGACCTTACAATGACCACACCCTCCATTGCTTCTCAACACTTAAGACCATTACTAAATTCTGGCAATTTAATCAGTTTTCTTGCTGCATGAATTATATTTCTCAATCAACATCAACAAACAATGTCTTTACTCTGAGAAGGCAGAACCATAGGATCTATTTTTTTCTGTCCAAGGTTGGCATTGGCTAGAGAAGGCACCATTTCACCTGAATTAGCTTTAACTTCAAGAGACAAAATTTTAGGGTTTGTTCTCAGTGATAGAAGGCAAGATTCCGCCATGTGAGTACATAGCACCCCCTTTCTATAGCATGTTAATAGATGATGCTATGCAGAACAGGAAATATTTTAATTAAAAAACATTTTCTTTTGTCAGGATGGGTTAAAACAGTTAAACTAGTATCTTTCCTGCTGATTTTGGAGGCTTCAATATGTTAATAATGTGCAGTCTCCTAAAATGTATTGAACTCTAAGGGAAGTTCAAGGTTATCCCAAGCTCCACTGCTATGAGTCAGTATCAAAGACAACTGTCTCCACCCTAAAGGAGAGCTGTACTGATTCAACCACATTATCTAAGAAGAACATTTTCAATGAAAAAGAGTGCACATGGGCACAATCAGTATTCTCTCTTTTCCTCTTAAAAAGTCTTTAACGGTTCCTCCAAAGTGCTTACCATCGCATGGCAAATACTAATTCTGACTGTTTTCCAACCAGAAAAGGCATAGCGTAGGCAGCTCCAAGAACTGGAACCAGAAAATGGCTTTCTCGTCCTCTCTGTCTCTAGGCAGAGAAGTGATTAACTCTGATGCTTGATTTTAGACTCTGTAAAGCCCAAACTCACTTAGTTTTCATTAGGATTTCAGAAAACACAAACTGTTACTCTGGCTCTCTCCTGCAAATACTCCTCTTACAGGTCTTGTGAGTCAAGGAGTTTAAACGGGAGGGCAGAATTGAAGTGTTTTGGGCATTACTAGCCAAAATCACCTTAACATTATTTGAAAGCACACCTGAAATATATCCTCACTGCAATAGTTCTTTAATCTATAACATTGTTTAATTACATAGGTTTCGATTTTTAATTTGAATCCATGGAATAGTTGCGAATTTAGTAGGTTGAAATGTTGGCTCCTCTATTTACTAGTGAGATGGTCTCCATTTATTTTCTTAATCTCTTTAAGCCCCATTGTCATAGCATATAAATGAAATTATTAATACCTACCTCATAATGTTATTTCAAGTAATGACAGAAATGATATATATAAAGTCATTAGATGTAGTACATGCATGCCAGAAGTACCCGGTAAATTTTTATAGCTACAAATACGTCCTCTTATATTTCCTCACCATTTAGCACCAGATCAGGTCATATCATCCCTCTGGTTAATACCATCCAATCACCTCCAGAATAGATTCCAGACTTCCTTAAAGCCACATATGCAGTCACCCCCTTGCTACCTAACTGACCCCTTTTGTGTTACTTAGTAGTTTTTCTATTTCTTTGGTACCACCAACCTTTCTTTATTCCTTTAAGACACCAAGAATGCTCTACTTATTTGTGTTTTCTCTTTTTGTTTCCTGGAATTGCTCATTTTTCTACAAAAAAAAATATTACTCTTTAGATACTTTATGATTTTGACAGTAAAACAAACAAATGAAAAGATAGTTAGGCCTATCATGTTTAAATCAAGCAGAGGAAGAAATCCTTAGGCAATAATTTTATTTTTGTTAAATTTAAAACAAAATAATAATAGCATACTTTTATGTATTGTTTCCATCATACAAATAAGAAGCTTTTTAGGACATTGCCTCATTTCTTCCAATATCATTGTGTAGATTGGAGTTATAGGAAAATCACTTTTTAAAAAATGAAGGATAGTTCTTTAAAAATTCAGGTTGCGACAAATATTGTTTAATTTTGTCATTCCTAAGCCTGAATCAGCCAACTTTCATTGGGATACATAACTATTTTTACTCTAGGGAAGATATTTATATAAATTCCTTCAAGGAAACCGGCTGCTCTTGTCTCGGTTCTAAGAATCCTGATTTTAAAAAGAAAACATAAAAACCAGATTAAAGAGCAGGAGCTTATTGCATATTAAGCTTATCATATTTAAATAAAGACACTTTTTTTTAAATTAGCAAAACTTAAAAAAATGACGGTGGTATATTGGTACTCTCCTATATCACTGGTGATAATGTTGATTGATTTCTTTTTGGAAAAAACAATTAGAAAGTCTTTCTTTTGTCACTTGGCAAGTTATCTCATAGCTTAAAATTTATCATAATGAAGAAATACAAAATATTCAAAGAAGGGGAAAAAAATCCCCACAATGCCAGAAAATGAAATTTAATATAGTCTGCATCTTGAAATTAAAAAATGAAACAATTTAAAATGCACAAGAATAAGGACCTGGATTAGAAAATATTAAATTACTGGAGAGATTTATGTGGTCATTAAAACACTTGTAAAAAAATATGAAGCAATTTAATGCCTTAATAAAGCCAGTATAAATAATGGATACTCTCAAAAACATTAGCTTAATACTGATTACTCTAAGGCTTTCCCTAAAGCTTTTGACAACTATTTTCCAAAGTTCAATTGATCTCTATCTTATGTAAAACATGTTATTGGTTTTACTTACTTACTTCATATTGTAACTCATTCAGTTTGATGGGAATATGAAAAGAAATGTTGTCTGAATTGACCATTCCTTCAAGCTATGTTAAGGCTTTTCGAGGGTTGTAATGGTCACCTAATAACATGACATCAAAAATTTTCCAGACCCAAACCACGTCAGTCATGCACCACTGAGTAAAATTTGAGGAACTCAAGTGATTATTCATATGCTGAATTGGACCAAAAAAAAAAAAAAAAAAAAGTCTTGAAAAAGAAACTCTGGCTCTGCCTTTAGGTATTCTGTTTGTTCCAGACTTGTGAAGGAGAGCAGATGAAGCTTCTTGGTTTTTCCTGAAGGTTTACAGACTTATCTACTCATCTGATTCCTAAAGCATATGGTTCCTCTTCCATTAAACTGACAACACAAGATTAGGGCGGTAGGCAGGATTTTGGTCCTTGGGATCTTCTACCCTGCTGTTATACCTATAAATATGTTATCTTAGATGACAAAGGGGATTTGCAGATAGAATTTGTCACCCTGGCTATCAGCTGGACCCATGTAATCACATGTGCCTTTATCATGGAAAGATGTTTACTCAGAGTTTTAAATTTTTCCCTTGTAACAGTCATTTGGAGGAGGTAACACTGTATGCTAGATGTCTCCCATTTGTTCCTTCAGAGTGACTTTCCACCCTTCTCCATGCTGAAAAAAAAAAAAAGGAAGGCAGAAGACTCAATGAGAGTGATGCAGCAGAAAAAGAGGCAGGAGAGGGGAGGCAGAAGGACCACGAAGGTCACAAGACAAGGCCATGAGCAAACGAGTGTGTGGCATCCTCTAGAGGCTGAGAAGAGACCATACTGACGGGCATGGAGCTGGATTTGCCAATAACCAGCAGGAGCCAGAAGACAGATTGTCACCTAGAGCCCCAGAAGGTACAAAGCCCTGCTGACACCTGAATTTTGGCCTTTTGAGACTAAGCGAGCCCACCTGTCCTCCTCTATCAGCCAAGGAATGCTTGGGACCATAAGAAGTCAGAAAAATGCACTATCTGTATAATCCCTCATATCTTCTTTTCCATTCGTATTCAAGAAGCTGCAGCTCTGCAGTGCAGAATGAGAAAGAAGGGGGATTAAGAGGAGGAGGATGGGGGAGAATGAGAAGAAATGGGGATCTATGAAAAAGGGAAGGCAAAGGAGCTCATAGTTACTTAGTTTGAAGCCATTGCTTCATTTCCAAGTCAAGACTTTTGACATTAGCTACTGAGTCCATGTGAAAGGAATGATTTCTTTTCTGTTTACACAATTATCAAAGGGTTCTAAAGCACAGAGAGTGAGCAGATTGCACCTGCCCTTTACCACCTTACTACCATTTCGCTACAGTGAATGGGAAAGACCACTCTTCCCACTTAACAGGTGAAGAATTGGATCTGTGACTCATCTTACTTGCTTTGTGTTTAAAAGACTGTATCACAGATTTGTCAGTGGAGAAAAATGCGGGTGTGAAATTTGGTATGGCTGAAACCAGCCAAAGTGCCTTTAATTCTGCCCTTAGACTTAATTAGATGCATAATTATCACAGTTCCTCTTCTTTTCCTCGGAAGTATCTTCATTATCAGGATAACACTAGACCTGCAGGGCAGTGCTTAATGTAGACCACACCAACCTTGACAATCCTGCGTGAGTTAAAGCGCGGTTTCATATATTAAAAAGTAACAATCCATCCTGGGATTGGTTTGGGGGCAAGTTAATTCCTGTTAATGATTTTTTGATTCCATGGAAAGATCCCTGTAAAAGCTTCCCTGCTGTGACTTTTTTCTTATTTTTTTTTTTTTTGATGAGTTGGCCTGAAGAAAGAAATTTCCTAGAATAAGTTTTTTGCACTAGGGAAATGTTTAAACATAGCCATTGATTCTGATTTAGAATACTTAATTGAGATCAAAGCTGCAAAAAAAAAAAAAGAAAGAAAAAAGAAGCTCCTCTAGGAGATTCATAATACCACATTCAATTTTTGTACACTGGGGGTTATTAATACTAAATATGATTCTGAGAGTCCAGGCCAACGGTCGCCTTGTCTACTTTCAATGCCCGCATCCATCCGTCCATCCCCGTAATTGTTTTAGGTGCGCGGTAAACGCCTCGTGCATCCAAGCAGGAGCCTGCAGAGAATAGGGGGTTCCCAGTGTACAGAGGCAAACTGGGCTGTGAGTGCGGCGGTCTAGATGCAAATACAAAGCCCCAGAGGAAGACTAGAAAAACAATCCCTGTGGAAATTCGCTCAAGCACCAAGCTGCCGCTCTCACTGATTTCCACAAAGGCTCTTCTGCCCACGGGAACTCGGAGGGTCTTACCGTGAAGCTGGGCCACCCCCGTTTCCACCACCCTCCCACCCCACCAGCCTGGAACAGAGCATTTATTGACCCGAGGGGCCATCCAGTTCACTAGGGTACACCCCAAACAGATTGTGGGGACTTGGGTGAAACTGAAATTTTAACAAAGGTGGAGAGATACCAATAACACTCATGTCCAGTATGGGAGAGGAGGTGTGAAATGTGTCCTCTGATTTCTGAATTTTTCCTTCCTGCTTTTCTTTATGGGCCATTTCCAAATCTTTCTTAGATACACACACATACAGAGAGAGGAGGAGAGAAAATCCCTCCTCCATGAGTTTTATGTAAAATATTAAAGTATCTTATAGTCACACCACTTTCCCTATACCACTATAACCACAAATAACCATTTGACTTGTCCAGAGGTAGCGTGATGACAGCTAATTAGGAGGACATGACAGAAATCAACACTACAGACATTGGACAGGCAATGCAGTAAATCTGATACAGAAAGCTTCTCTTACCGAAGATAGTAATTTTTTTTTCAGAACCTGAGCATAAATATCCTCTGGTTTGCAGTAAAAGGTGATGAAGCACAGAGTTGTTGAGAGGCTGGGGATGTTGTATCCTCATCATGAAGGGGACCTTGCCTTACTGTTCAGGGGAAGGGACAACATGCAGCCAACTTTGTGCCCTGCCCCACCCCTTTGCCCCCTAGACATACAATTGCAGCTATTCCAAAAAGTGTGTGTAGTTTTGCCCCTTTAGGACATAAGTGGCTGAAGGCTCAGTTTGAGATATATTACACGTAGGAAATAGAAAGCTTTTTAACAAGGAATGTAGATAAGACTAGTGATGGGGAAAAAAAGAAAAACGATATCTTCTCTGACAATCTTGGCCACCCTATTAAGATGCTTATTGATCACATTGAGAGACTTCTAAGCATGAACAGATTTGAAAATAGCAATAACAAATGTGCAAGTCCCCCCATCTATCAATACTTGACATCTGTATAATAAGCCATTCATTTATATTTGACAGTTATTTATGATTTCAAGTGAAGCACAGTTGTTTATTTGGATTTTGATTTATAATTTGAAATAATCTTCCCAGAAGAATATTAAATATTGTGCTTGACACATGAGTTGAGGTTGAGTCATCATCTATTACTGAAATATACCGATATGAAATATGAGATGCTTTTCTATCAACCTGAAATATTTCTGACAGTGAATTTTAAATAGATCATTAGTGTTCACACTTCTGCGGCATGATTCAGTTGATGATTGAAGAGTCTTTTCAGCTTTCAGAGTTGCATTGAGTTTTATGGATCATAGAATCATAGAGCTGGGGGAGTCCTAGTTGCTGTTTAGGGTTAGGACAGCTAAGAGTTTGAAGAGGTTAAGTGATTGTTCATAACCTATACTATGAAATCTGTATTAAGTGATATTCCCTTTTAGTTATGAAAACTAAACAAAAATTCAATATGTTACAGAAATATACAGAAAACATTTCTAGTCTTGTGAATGGCATTGTGCCTGATTCTTCTAAATGAATTAGTACTCTAGAAATTGAAAATGTTGGAGAAGTATGTTCGTTCCATCAGAATGCTAGAATATGGTGCAGCTGCATTGTTGAAACCTCTTTAAATAGAATTCCCAGAGCAGGTTAGTGTCATTTAGACAACTGATTTTCTGTTCTGTTAATAATAAAAAGGTCAGTGAAGGGTTCTAATAAAATTGAAATAGTGGGACTTTGATTAGTATTCTTCATCCAGTTTAACAGTTTTATACCAAAATAAGCATATTAATATATTCTATTAGACTGATTGAAACTGTGCAAATGGACAAAGCCCAAACCACACAAATGGGGTTCTATTTGCCTTGCAGTAATTCATTTTCACTTCCTGGCCTCCAAATTAATAGCGACTAAGAAATTTCTGGAAAGAAGGCCTGATTATTACATTTCTCCCTTTCCAGACTATGCAAACTAATAAATCATAATTAAGATTAGGGACATTTTAAACAGTATCGATCCACCATTATTTCTAAACTATAATTGCAGCTACAAATTTAGGCCTTTGAATACCTACTTAAATTGTTTTATTTCTTTCAGAAAAAAAACATCTATTTAAAGAGTAAATACCTATAAGACAAGGGCATTGTGGGACTTCTATATGAACATACCCTCTGTTCTTATTCACACTGGTTTGTTTTTAAATTTGGTAGACATTGTCTTTTCAATGTAGCACATTATTTCTTCTTTACTCATCCATAACGCCATTTAGCACACCAGAAGGTGCGTTATATTGCTATTTTGTCACTAATTTAAAGAGTTGACGCGTATTTATAAACCCAACAAGTTGCTACATTCCCTGTTTAAAAAATTAAGGTACATTCCATTAAGATACCTACTAGGTAATAAATTTCAGTGCTAGTGAATGGCTCCTTCACTGTGCTAGCTACATTCCACTCATTACTGCAGATAATATGAAAGGACCTTTAGCAGAGTGGCTCAGAAAAAGATTCGAGAATTGAAATGACCTGAGACAACTGTAGTATTAAAAGCCTCCTTTCAACTTCAAGTAAAAAAAATATGGAAAAAGTGTGACTTTTAACTTCAGATTGCTATTAAAAGGTCAATTCAACATGTGTATTTGTTCTCTCTAGTTCAATATGATGTATTTAAGAGACAGTTTATGGTTTGGTAAAGGTCACTGGAGTCAGAAAGGCCAAATCACGTGAGTCTTACGCAGCCGATATAAAAGTTACCTACCTGGGTTGCTGGATTTCGTTTCTAAATGATTATCATAAGAATCGTTTCTTGAAAATCTTTATTCTAAAAAATGAATTTAAAAACCTTTCACTTTATTATAATTTAAATTTTAAAAAGATTTCTCTTCTGCCAGCTTAGACACTTGGTCACTTTTGAAGTGCTTTATCCGTATATTTAACCATAACTAGAGGGTTTAGGTTAGCAGAAACAAATGTATGCAAGACCTGCAGTATTTCTCAGTGTTTTATAAAAATCCACTTTTTAAAAACTTCATGAACTTAAACAAAAAGCTGCACCCTCGTGCATATGGTCACACTGTCGTGAGGGTAATTGGAACCAGCTGTTACACTGTGTAGTTTGTGGAAGCCTGCATAGTGCCTCCTAGCTACGTTGACTTTGAGCAGGCCTTAATCAGAGAAATTAAAGAATGCGCCAGCCCGAATGACTTCCGCATCCGTCTTCAGAAGAGCTTTAATTCAGACCAGACACAAGAGGCATAGCTTTTCCCTTGCTGCTTGTCTATAACCTACAGGTAGATGAAAGAATGATTTTTTATTGTCATGATTTAGTGATTTGCACACTTCTTGCTTCATTTATCTGTGTCTATTTATTGTAAAGTACCATGCCACGCTCTGGCCAAGGATTTTTGAACACACACATATACCAATCCCAACAACATCTAGCATCTCACTCCTCTTATCTTTGTTTAAAATATTTTCTGGTGTAATATGTGATAGAATAAAGAAGCACACTTGAAGCCAGATAAACATTTTTATTTAAGGGAGGTGGGACAGAAGTGTAATATCCCAGATTTGCCTTCTTTCAAAATTTCTGTCTAGCATCTTGTATTCCATAAATATGTCAGAGTTAAGGACTTAAATCACTTTTGCAAAAGCAGCATATACTGCATTAATGAGGTCACTTGATTCACAGGTGAGATTAGTAATATAAAACTTCAAGAATGACTAAGAATTCATTAGATGGCTGTGTGCAGGTGGAAGTGAGGGAGTTCCAGGCAGCACACACAGCATGTGCCAGGCACAGAAGCATGGTTTGCTCAAGAAACACATTCATTTGGAGGAATAAGAACAAAGGTTATTTCAGCAAGGGAGCTATAGTATACAGGAATGAAGTCATATTACATAGAACTTTATAGAGCAGGAATGAGGTTAATGTTTTTAAATCAGAGGATGGTATAATCAGAATTCAATGTAGCAAATGAACTCGGATACTATGTGTAGGAAAGGAATTTGAAATTGGCCCCCAGATGCTAAGAAGATCCAAAGGTAGACCTTACAGGTTCTGAAAACATGTGAAATTTTGAGTTGAATATGTGTGCATCTTTTCTGGGAGCATTTCTATAGCATTCAACTAACTGTCAAAGCGTTTCATAAAGAATCATGGTATTAGAAGAAGTTACGGAAGCCACTTTGGAAGTTTATTAGGTTCCAAGGGCTATGCTAACAAAGTACCACAAACCGGGTATCTTAAAAGAGTAGAAATTTATTCTCTTATATTTCTAGAAGCCAGAAGTCTGAAATCAAGGTGTCAGTAGGACTAGGAAGGCTCCTTCCTGCCTCTTCCAGCTTCTGGTAGGCCCTGGTGTTCCTTAGTTTACACAGGCTAACTCTGAACTTTGCCTCTGTCTCCCTGTGATTCTTCTCTGTGAATGTCTCTGTACCCTCTTCGCTTTTAATAGGGACACCAGTCATTGATCTGAGCCGCCCCCCCCCCCCCAATTCAGAATGAGTTCTTCTTGAGATCCTTAGCTAATAACATCTGCTGCAGACTCCACTTCTAACTCAAGTCTCATTCTGAGGTTCCAGGTGGACAGAATTTGGGGAGTCACTACTCAATCCACTCTAAGAAACTGTTATTTTAGTCCAGGAGAGCTAGGATTCTATAGAGGGAGTGGAAAACAAAAGGAGGAGGATTTAGAATACCAACTTTTGTGTGTATGACTGGATTTAATGATTAGGAGGAAGAAAGAACTGAAGATAAACCCCAGGTCTCTAGTGAGGGAGACGGGGAGTGTTATGCTGTTGGCAGGTTAAGAAATAAAGGGTGCTGGCTTGGGAGCAGATTTGTACGGTATGTTTGGTTTGGACCTATTGAGTCGGGCATGCTCTCTAGGAAGAAATGTCTCAGAAACAATGTGAAATGAAAATGTCAGCCTGAGTTGAATGAGAAGTTTTAATGGACAGAATTGAAGAAGTCAAGAGGGAATTCAGAAAGTGGCCTTCTTATGGGACTATCTGAAAGTGAAGCCACTCTGGACGCTGAGTTCTTTCACTGAAGCGCTCAGAACATTCAGACTGCAGGGGAACCAGAGTCCCACGGAAGAAAGGAAGGCATGGCAGCAGATGGTGACGAACTTTCTGGAACCATAGGCAGAAAGAGAGTGGAGACAGGCAGAGGAAACTACAAGATCAAGGGAGGAGTTTGCTTTTGTGCGATAAAAGAAACAGGTGCATATACCGCGGAAGGAAGTCAATGAAAAGCAAAGTGACGAAAACCATTGCAATAGCCAGGGAGTAATTTGATGGGCAAGTTATCGGAGACTAGAAACGAACGGAATCTTTAGCTCCTGGGGACATTTTAGCCACAGTCAAAGCCTCCCTGGTGAGCACGGAAAGTGCTAAATTGGCTGTTTGCAAAAATGTTTAGAGACAGAGGCAGGTAATGAAATGAGGTCACCCTGAGTATCATTGGAAGCAGATGTCACCTGTGCAGGGTGGGGTCACTGAGGGCTGCAGGACTGTGCTTACAATTAAGAAAAGCCCCTGTAGAGCAGACACCACCAGCAGAAACCAAGGGGGTGTTGCTGAGCCTTTTATTATACCATGGTAACAGAATCACTGGGCACCTGCCAGAAAGTTGAGATTTCTTACTGTAATTCTGGAATGGCGCTGCAAGTCTCTGAGATTATTTACCACCAAGCTGGTAGAAGACATGGCCTTCAGAGCCTGCCTACAATACCAAAGAGAAGTGAAGTGTGTAGTTCATTATTTTCTAAAAGGCCGTTGGAAATGTATTCAGCATATTGGCTGCCACAGAGCCTCCAGATTGTATTTATGTCCTGCTGACATCGGGCAATTTATGAAGGTAAATTGAAAGATCAGTCTTGGGAACAGGGTCATAATATATCCCTGTAGCGATCACCTAAGTAAAGTGAAACGCATTAACTCATTATGAAGAAACTTATCATACACCAGGCCTAGAAGTGAACTCAGAAAACTTGCCAGCTACTTTTGAGATGCAAACAATCTCTTAGAACAGCTCCGGGTTCTAAATTTAATCTGTAACAAAAGAAGTTAGTGAAATTTAATTAATCATGCCACTTTTTGGAGTAAACTACTCCATCAGAGAACTGGTTGGTGATTAAGAGAAGGGGCAGTGGAGCCAGGAACCTGAGTTTGACTTTGCTCTTTTTGACTTCTGTGACCTAATGAAAGTCCCTTAACCTTTCTGTGCCTCAGTTTTGACATAAGTAAAGTTAAGAATAGAAACAAGCTCATACCTTGTTATACAAATTAAATAAATTGATATTTCTAAACACATATGTAGTATCTAAAAGATAATGTTATAACTTTAAAGCACCCCATTAACTATAAAGTTTTAAAGGTAATGAAGATTTCATAGAATAAGTTTAGACACATGCACACACACACACACACACACACACATTCTCACACACTCTATTGTTTTTCTTATTGTTGGACAGTTGGGATGGAAAATAACTTTGAAAGACCAGCAGGATACAGTTTAACCCTGTTACAAAATAAGATGAATCAGATTAGCAAATTATTTTTGTGGTACATATATAGGTAAGTCCTGGGACATATACTATAAGGAGTAGATTTATGTCTTCTCTTGCTCCCACAGACACCTAACACATAATTGATTATTACATTGTATGACATAATAGATTAGGTTCACAGCTTCTCCTGCCCAAATTCTTCCAATTCTTTCTAAACAGAGCACATCTGTTATTTCATTTAATGTAAAAAACAACTTCATGTGGTTGGTAGATAGATATTGAAATTTATTATATATTATAAAATATCATAAACCTATTAAGTCACTTATAAAAGTGTGAATGTTACATTTTAATATGTTGAGAATCCACTATGTATAAATTGTAGTTGTATGTGCATTCCATATGTACAAACATGGAGAATTACGCATGCATTTGCATAGTCTTCTGAAGTCTGTGTGACCTGGGCAATGGTCCAGCATTTTCATTGGCTTCATGAAATTTTGCAATGTTTTCAAAATGGGCATTTTTTAAACTTGGCAACCAATGTGCATGATTATTCGCCCCTGTGTTTTCAGCAGTGTACAGTAGTCCACCAGCCCAGTACAGATCCACAAATATGTTATATTGAGGTCCCTGCGATGATTAATTTTATATATAGGTAGTTACTGAACATACTCATATTTGTCCTTTTGTGGCCTCATCATTTTGGGCACTCAGATTTAGACGCTTGCTAGGTTATCTTACAATTCTATTACTCCCTGAACTGAAAGCTGACATCAAGAAATGCAACACTTTACCCATTGAAGATATATGCATCGAATAACATTTTAACATTAGTTCCTAATTCTAAAGGCACCCAAATTTTACAACTTGATATGATGAGGCCCCCATATGATATAATAGTATATATCATCTCACAGCGCTCGGTAATCAGGTTGGTTGTGTAGTCTCTCATATTTAAGAGATACTCTAAAATAAATTCTCCATAGTCCCTAACAGGAGATAACTCACATTTCGCCCCAGCACAGACTGCTGACTCACTCTCTTGTCTGCCTAGACACGTCCTACATTTACTTAGAGTGTAACTCAAACTCCACATCATCCATCATAGTCCCTATTAATCTCTTCCTCTCTTGAATTTCCACTGGAACACCCTTTTCCCAATGGTTTGCGGTTATTTTTCAAATATCCATGTACTGACAGAGGGTCTCCCTCGGGAATGCCTTGTATGTATGATTCGCTTTCCAGTTCAGTGCTGAGCACTTAGGCATGCTTCCTGCGTCTCTTGGATGGGCTGCGGCACTTTCTTCCGTGATTTGCATATAGTCTGCAACAACGGACACTTGGAGAATCAAAAGTAATACAACTTACGCACATGAAATGCAGCACCTATGCCTCGTATTTCTTTTCTGTCTCCTGTATCATCCAGAATAGCTGAGAGGCCATCGTACTTTTCCCAAACTACTCTGTACAGAATGGCTGTTATGTAGCCAATAGCCTCATAGAAAATCTGTTGAGCCATTCAGCTGGCTTTAGGAAATGTGGCAGAGCGTAGACAATGCAAATTATTAATTTCAAGACCATGGTGAAATTCTCTTTGGTGATACATAGGTGACACGCACTTACAAGGAGAAGTATGCATTTGTATAGGGAAGGAGGGCCGGCATGTGGAAGAATAAATACTAAGTGTCAAGTTTGATTGGAGCTCTACAGCCGGCCCTATCTCTTATGTGTGATTATGAACAAGTTCTTAAAGACTTTCCTGAGCCTCATTTTTTATTTAAGATAATAAAACTTCTTCCACAGGGTTTTGTTTTAAATAATAAATGCGACAACAATGACAAAGGGGCTCTTGGCCACATGAAGTTAGGATGTTAGAATTATTTTGATATTAAAACATGGTACTTCAACAAGTCCTATTCAGATCTTAAAAAGTGATTAACTATTGTATCTAAATAATATGGAATTGTGGGAAAAAGAGCTGAGAATAAGAAGTGAACAAAACCACCCTGTATTTTTAGAATATTTTCTTGGTGATGATCTGTAATTTAACCAGAATTTGTTGCATACCTACTGTGTACAAGGCACATTGTTATTTATAAAGAAAAGCAAGCCCTCAAGGAGTGAAGCACCAAGACTCATCCTTTTATACGGCTATGCATGCACTTTTATTAATTTTAAGTCAACACTTGAAATGAAACTGAAGACACTGTAAAATATTTATTATACTCTTCTTCCATCTCCCACAAGCCTAAGAAAAGTTGGATAAGTTCTTAAGGAAATCAGATCTTAACTCATTTTCTATTGTTCATTCATTCATTTATTCCTTCGTGCATTCATGCAACCAATATTTACAGAATAATTATTTTTTGCCCGGCATCGTGATAGATTTTGGTATGTGGCTGTAAACTACACACAGGTGGACTCTCTTTATGGGGTTTATAGCCTTTGGGGAAACAAAGTGTATGTAAGTAAATAATTGAACACATATAAAATGCAGTCCGTGATAAATGAAAAAGGAATACACAGAGTACAGAATGTGAAATCAGCAGTAGAGGACCTACTTTAAAAGAAAGGAAGGAAGGTCTCCTGCAGTGAACTGAGTTCTAATTGGAATCTTGGAGGATCAGAAGTGAGTGTAAGAAGAGCAGAGAAAAACCTTCCGCAAAGCCCCGGGGAGGAAAGGTCTTGATGCACTTGAAGAGAAGTCAAGAAGCTTATGTGGCTGGAGCAGGGAGAGAGACCAAGGTGGGGACAAGAGGTGACTGTGGCTAGGCAGCCAGGATTGGAATCAGGAAGGTCTTGTGAGCCACGGTAAGAAGTTCAGGTTTTATGTGACGTGCAAAAGCTAGTGAAGATCTTAAAGGGTACATGGACTGATTTTTACCCTTAAAGTTTGATTTTTTTAAAAGTGGGAATTGAGGAAGAGGGAAAGCAGGGTGCTAAAGGGAGCTTGCTGCAGAAGAAGCCTCTGTCACGTGACAGTGGCTGGAACAAGTGCAGTAGCAGAAGGTAAAAGTGTGTCTATACGCAGTACATTTGACTTTAAAGTAGAACTAACAGTGGAAGAAATTGAACTGGCGTTCACTTAAAATTATTGACTGGCTTTGGGGGGAGGAGAAAGCAAAGATCTTCATTAACTTCACTACAACTGGTACAAATAGATTCATAGAAATCATATGTCTGGGCTCCCTGGTCCTAAAATACTCCTTCTGGAACATTCTATTACTTCGAGGAAGCTATGCTCTACAGATTGTCAAACACTGCTTTTTATACATACATTTGCCACTTTCTGTGCACCAGATATAGTGATAAATGTTTTCTGTATATATTTTCATCTAATTTCCATAACAACAACACTATCTCCATTTTCTGAGCTAAGGAAAGAGAAGAAAATAAGAAACTTGTCCACGGTCATCCCACTCATTAGATTTAGAGACTGATTCTGCACTTGCCTCTGTCTCACACACGCCTCCTGCTTTCTGGTGGCAGTTTTTTGACTCACTCTTGTCTCTAAGCTCATAAAAGAGGCCTCAGCAGCAGTCAACCTTGCTGGTGCCTTGGGCTTGGACTCTTGGTCTCCAAAACTGAGAAAACGCAGTTCTATTGCCTAAGCCCCTCAATCTGTGGTTTTCCGTTTGGCAGCTCGAGTAGACTAATGCACAGACCCTTGGCCGAGATCATTTATTCACTGAAGAACATGGCGCACTTACACAACGTGCCAGGAATTGTGTAGAGGTTTAGAATTCCAAAGATGAGGTGACCATTTCTTTTCCCTACCTGAAATTTTGGGGCTCATATCTTGCATGGAGTTCCTTTGCGTTCTTAATGCATTCTGGATAAAAAAACACTAGAAATTGATACTATATTTTCATAAGTTGTTATATTTGGACCTTTTTTGTCCACAGTTCCCTCCAGTGGGTCTCACCTAAGGCTTCTCACCCCTTGAAAGTGGAGCAGATAACCACTGCCTGTCTGGACGCCTAGCCTTGACCTGCCTAGGTTCCACTCTGTTCATAAGTGGCCTTGTATCCCACCACAACTCCCTGAGCAGGCGCCATTTAAAAAAAAATTTAGCTCATATTTCACACACCACAATCTCTCCTTTGCATCTGAAACACCCATGTTTACCAGAGTTTCTGAGAGACACATGAAATGGGGTAGTGAAAAGCCCATTCCAGTCGCTTAAGCGTCCTCTGCCACATTCAGGTGATTACATCTGAGGATTGCAAGGAAACAAGCTCCAGCTCTCCCCGTCTCTCTCCCTCTCCCTGCTCACCCCCCCTCCCCTCCCCCTCTCCCCTGCTTCCTTTCTCCCCACTCCCTCTCCCCCTGCCCTCCTCTCTTGCCCTGCCCCTCCCCTCTCTTCTCTCTTTCCTCTGTTCTCTCTTTTTCCTCTTCTCTCTCTCCCGTCTTCTCTCTCTGCTGTTCTCTCTCGTCTGTTTTCTATTTCCTCTCTTCTCCTTCCTCTCTCTCATCTCTGTCCTCTGTTCTCCTTTCCTCTTATTTCTCTCTTTCCTTTCATTTCTTTTCCTCTTCTCTCTCTTCCCTCTCTTCTTTCTCTTTCCTCTCTTTTTCTCTTCTCTCTCTCTCTCTCCTCTCCATCTCTCCTTCTCCTCCCTCCCCTGTCCCACTTCCCGCCTTCCTCTTCCCTCCGCCTTTCTCCCCTTTTTCCACTAACCTCACCCTCTCTGGCCTCCCCCTCTCCCCCCTTTGCTTCTCCCTCTCCCCTGCCTTTCCTCTGCCCCTCTCTCCTCCATCCCTCCTGCAGCCTTGGACTGGGACCACTGAGGCCAGCCGGAGCCACCATCTGAATCTCACACACTCTCTCCTGTAGACCGGCAACTGCGGCTTCATGATTCCTCTCTTTTCACTCCCATCCCAGTTTATTTACGTTATACAAAGTCGCTGTCTCATATTTAAAAATAAAACCAGAAAGTATCATTTCCTCGTGAAACCCTCTAGTGGACTCCCTCCGATTGCCCTTAGAATAAAATACCATTTAACAGCCAAGACCCCCTGATGATGACAGTGGTTCCTCTCTACCCACACATCTGGGATTCCCTCCCCACCATGTCTTCCTCATACATGGCCCTCCTTCATCCTCTCTGCAGGGCATTGCTCATGGTGGGATTTGGGTGCATGCCTGTGTGTGTTTGCATGTGTGTGTGTGTCTGTGTGTGTGTGCAGGGAACTTCTTTCCTTCAGATCTTTTCCTCACTCATTTCTCACTTCATTCAAGCCTAGCGTCTACTATCACTGCTTCAGGAAATAGAACAAGCCATCCACTGGCTCTGTCCCCAACACACACACTTTACTTTTCTCTCCTTATATTTAGCTTTCTCCATAGTACTTCAAAATACCTCAAATTATTTATTTATTCATTATGTGACTCCACCTATTGAAAAGAAAGAGCCACTTAAAAGTAACCTTCTCTCTCTTGTTCCTTGCTTTAGCCTCAATAACAAAAACCTAGTAGTTGAACAAAAAATATGTGTGGAATGGATGAATCACTTGACACCCCTTGGCAGAGGAACCTGGCCTTAGTCTCCTAAGAGTCTGAACCAGGGACAATTTTAGTGAAATGATCTTACTCTAAACCCTTTCCCTCCAATCTTAAACGAGGTCTCTCATTCTTCCCTCTCTTAAGAGAATTTCAGGGCCTCCTGAGAACACTGACCTAGAGGATAAGATGCATCCAAGAAGTATTTGCTCCAGGAGTAAAAGGGGTATTCTGGCCCCTTGTTCTATTGACCTGTCAGATCCTCCCCAACCAAATAGAAATCATAGGAGACATAGCGCAGAGGTCTTTATTCTGAAATTCTTCCTAAACATGTGCATATAAAAATGAAAACTTGTCACCTACAGGCACAGTAATTGTCCTTCCAACTAAATAACAGGAATTTAATAAGGATCCTTAAATATTTTCTCCCACTGGAACCAAAACACAGTCCCAAAGAGAGAAATCTCCAAAGACTGTTCCATCTGAGGGTTCCTGCCCTGAGCGATGCAGAGTGATTATGGCGTCAATGAGCAGCCTGGCGCAGAGATTTTACACACTTCCGAGAGGGAAACATGCTGGAAAAAATCAGCAATGAAGGGAGTTTCCAAGAAGCTGGTCCTAAGTCACATGAAAAGCACCAATAGAATATGCCTATCACATAGTAGCTGCTCAATACGTAGTTATTGAATAAATGAATAATTGAACTCACTTTTCTCCTTTGAAACAATTGAAGAGCTGGAGCTCACTGCATAGAGAGTCTGGAAGCTTATAGAGATTTTTCTCACAAAATCCAAAAATATGTCTTAATTTTATATCATTTTCTACTTAATAGATGTCTTCCTCTCGAGCTGTCTCTTCGTTAGTTACTCTGACATTGCACAAAACTGAATTTTTTTCAAGATTTATGTTTTTCTGTATTTGATTTCTGCTCTCCTCCTACTAGCCCGTGTGTCTCCATTTCTTCGTGACTCTGCATTTACCAATGATCCTTTAAGTGCACTCCCTCAGAGACTTCATAAATTTTCATAGCTCTAAATATTTCCTCTATGCTGACTGAGATAGCATTTCCAAACCTCACTGTTCAGTGAAGCTCCAGTCCCAAGATTTAGAAATCTGCTGCCAAATTTCTACTCCAAAGGAAAACTTGTAGGATTTCACAATGACTCCACTTTGCCTTCTAAGCCCTGTTTAAGGAATGGCTTATCATTCTGTTTAAGGAATGTCACTTACAATTTAAACCTGCCCCTCCAGCTGTTTGTCCCAGCACGCCCTGCTATGACCGCTCTCCCACGGAAGCAACCTGTGATGTTTAATTACTTCTGCCTTCTCCAGATCTGTGTCTACAGCAACACACATCTATTCTCTTTATTAGGATGCCTCCCACTCTTCATTAAATATCCAAATTCAGCAACAGGCAGTCCAAGGAATATTCTGTTGATTAAGTCGGGGGAAATGAAAAGGGAAAAAGAAAAAAGAAAAAGGATGAAAACATCCAAAACATGGGACATAAAAGGAGAATTGGACTTGCATCTAACTGGGTGACCTCAGGGAAATCATTTCTCCCTAGGCCTTAGTTTCAAGAATATGGGTGTTCTGGGGTGCAACTCTGGTTGAATTCTGCAATCCAGTTCCATTTCGTTAGTTCTGTTGGGTCTGAATATACATATTCACTTAAAATAATTTACCTTTTCCCCTAACAAAACTCCACGTATAATCTTACTATTTCCAAGCTTACCAAGCCCACCATTAGGCATAGGTTTTGCTACTGGGATGGATCTACTTACAATAATAGCACATCATTATGACACATACAGTTGTCAAACACTTGTAACATATACATTCACTGGATTATTCTCCTTATTTCCTATACGAAAAAGTAAAAGGCATCTTTTTTTTTCTTTCCCGCTGGGAGAGTGTGATGATTTGGCTTCCACTGCTTAAAAAACAAACAAAACAAACAAAAAAAAAACAAACAGAATTTTTGTGCATATACTTTAGTATCTCATTTTAATGGTTTATCAAAGGACATTGTCAAAAAACAAAGTGATTTCGATGAAGAAGGGAAATGGCTTGAAGGCGCAAGAAAGGTGCTTACCTAACACCAGAAAGAGATCAGTCAGGGGTGGGCTGGAAAGATACGTCTGGTACAGCCTCAGCATCCTGGGCCCTCTCCATGACAGATGGACGTGCGGGAGGGATGGCTGTTTAGAGGTCTGCGTCATGTATTATCAGCAAGGGTAACACCGCTCCAATAGAGCAAAGATTGATTCTTAAGGGGCGAAGAAAAAATCCAGAGATTGTGGTCCTTTATGGCCTCCCAAAGGGGTTACAACAGAATAGCAGCAGATAGTGTAGGGAAACAAAGGTAAAGAAACACTGGTCTAGAGTGCTGGACCAATTCTGGGACGCCCCTCCCCCAGGCTCCTGCTCTCTCTAGTATACTCCCCTGTTCCAGGTTTAGCACAGAGGCAGCAGAGGGGACACACCTACAGACCATATGGGCATCAAACTAAGATTTCTCCGCAGTAAACTGAAATGACAGGTGACTGGGGAGGCATGGCACACCTTGCCACTGCATTAGAGTCCTCCAGAAACTAGGCAGCAGCCTTGGGACAGAGGATCTCCAAGACACCTGAGGTTGACTTCTTCGCTGTAGTGGGAGCTCAAGTAGGAAACTGAAGAAATGAACTTCTATGGGTTTCTTGTACCGAGTTGGTAGAATGCGACTTATACCTGCCGCTGTTTTAAACACTAGTAAGCAATAGAGGGTCAATAGACATGATAAAAGTCTGAAGGAGGGGTGCTGAGAAAAAAAAGGAATAATAAATTCTGCCTAAGACAAGACAAGACGTAGAGGGAGGATAACCTATTTTTAGAAAAAATTACTACAGAAGAGTCTGATCAAGGGATGATGATAGCCTAATGGAAAACGGTGCTCACAGAGATGGAGAGGAAAGTAGAGACTGGAGGGAACTGAGAAGGTGTAATTAATGGGATAGGTTTCTCCTCCGATTCCAGGGAGAGGGTGTGCTTGCAGGAGGTATTGAGGACAGCTCCTAGAAAGAATGTATGAAGAGAAGCTGAGGTCATAGGAGAGAAATTTGCTGCCAATCTCCTTCGGAGAAACTAAAATTTCTGCAGGCTTAGTAAGACTCTGGGCAGGTAAGATTGTTTGTCTCAGGGCAGTTTGCAAGCTGGAGGCCGTGAGGGAAGTTTTTCCACGTCGGCCCACGATCTTTGGCCACATCTCTGCTTCTGTAAAAGCTCCTTTCCGCTTGCGCTGCTTCTCTGCAGGAAGACAAGTGCTAAAGAGCAAGTCCGCTTTATCAGGGAGAGTTCGCTGTGGGCCATTCTCTGCCAATTTCTGAAAATGCTGAACCATTTTGCACCCAGGTCGACCCCAGCGCTGCGGCTCTTCTGCTCTCCCTCCCTAATTTGTTTGCATTTGGCTGATAATTACACTTGTCCGGGAGGCTTAGAAGCTGTAAAAAAAATCGGGGCCTCCTCACATTTCAGCAAAGTAGACAAATCTCAGGTTCCAATGTGGAACGGCACCCACTTAAACGGGCATAGAAGCCCAAAGACAAGCAACAGCGGCCTGCCAGGTTGAAGACTCTTCTCCAAAGCCACTCACCCAATGTTTGGCTACAAATTGTGGACCAAACAGGCCTAGATGTTACACAGGATTCAAATGGCCCTCTGTTAACACAGGTGGTTGGCACGGCGCAGGTGTAGTGTTGGTAGTTATAACCTCATAATTCCAGTTTCGGTGTAACTGGGATACTTCCCTCCACTTAGAAACACTTTAACAATCTCACTCATTTACAAAAGCAACATAAAAGGTAATGATCACAGAGTGCTTGCAATGGAAGAAAAAGTAAGAATAATAAAATTTTACAATGAAGTTGGTTTCTAGTAGATGTGGATAAGTAACAGTCTTAGATATGTTTAAATGATAGTGATCATATTAGTTAGCAAAATTGTTTCATGTACTAGAAAGGATTATTCAGCTATATCAGAAAAATTAAAACTTACTTATCACTTACCAACAGTTAATAATGAGTTTGGCACTGGGGTTGAGTATGTGGAGCAATTTAAAACCAAGCTCTCCCTAGATTTAAAATATAAATTAAAAACCTAAAATGTGACCTAAGTTCATTTTATAAAATATTTCAAAGTTTGAGCTGGCAACCCATGGGTTTAGGGACTTGGAAGTCTGTTATAAAACATTTAAACGTGGTTTCTTCTCTTCTACACTGACCTAGTCCACAGGGAGCCAAAGATGGACCTAGAAGTGACTTCATTATCAATATTAAGGTTATTTCTGTTCAGTTTTTGGAGAAGCAGCCATATTGGTGACAAACACTCATCTTAAATGATTGTCCTTATTTAAAGATAAATTAAAAGCTTTGAGAAATCACCAAGAATTTGAGACATTAGAAGAATTTCCTAAAGGGAGGCTTCTCATTACCAGTTTGGATTTGTGATCAGCTAACTAAATAATTAGAAGATTATTTCTACTTATTTGCCAACACCCTTCTGTGAATAAAACTGCTACCTTATATTTCACAAATGCCAACTGCTTCAAAGAGTTATTATGTAAAAATAACCTGCCTAAGAATTGTTAATTATCATTAAACAATGAATAGACATTTTTAGAGTGTTTCTCAAAGTCAAACCATGATTCCCAGGACAATAAGGATTTAAAGTTACAGTCAAGCATGAAACATGTGTTTTGAAAAGTGACTTGAATCACAGGACTAGGACTTCATATGGGAGTTTAAAAGGCATTTTATTTAGTTTTAGCACTTAATGAGATGAAGTTCACGGTTTTGAAATGTGGCTGCCATGGAAAATAACATTTGGAGAATCTGTGTATGAATCTATAAAAACAAACACACACTCTGGAGAGCTTTTCAGCATGGCTGCAACTGACAGAAATCCAGATGTTCTCTTTATATTCTTGGACCACTGCCAAAAGCAAAAACTAGCATCACACTGTGCTGACCCGTATCTCTTGAAGAGGAAGTACTAGCCCTAAGACAGCAGGAATCAGTTAACATTCTTCAGCACAGGACTGGAGATCCTCACAACTTGAATCCGCCATTTGCACATCTAAGTCCCACTTATATTTTCTACAATGAAAACATTCAGTTCACTATATACCATCGACGATCTACACACACTCAAATCAACCAAATTACAAGTTTTATTTAAGCTTCAGCCTTTAAAACAAACACTGAACAGATAAGGGCGCTGGCTCTTCTAAATAAACAAAAAAACAAAAACAGAAACCAGAATGTAAGATAAACTGACTTGAAAAGTCAAATGCTCGCTCATCAAAAGTGTGACAATCTGCTAGTGTGAAAGTCTGAACATAAATTCTGATCTTTCCATTCACCACCCTCTTTTTCTGTGGGTACTTTCTGACAAAAGTACCATCCTATAAGGTCATAATTTCTTTTCTCCTATCATTTTTTAAAGTAGAATTAAATGAAGCCCTCGTTAAAGGAGAAAAAGGATTAGCAATAGTTGAGAATTACTTAAACAGGAAAAGTGTTTTCTCCTCATTTGTTGATTGAGTGTGTATGCCTGCCTCGGACTGCTATGTGTGTGTGTGTGTGTTAGTCATACATAATTTTCTGGAGTCTATCAAAGCAAATGCGGAGTGAATTTGGACTGGGTCGGGGGTTGGGGAGGAGAGATGGAGGGTCACAAAAATACAAAGTGTGGGAAGAAAATAAACAGAGTCAAAGCTCTGGGAAATGAGCTGCCTTTTCCTGTATAGACTAGTGAAGTGTCTAGGGGAAGACAAAAAGCAAAAAACTGAAAACTATTCCCAGAGTAAAAATAAAGCAGCTGGGGATTAAAAAGATCAATACAGGTTAAATCAGTGAGAAGGCAAACCTTTGAGAACTGAGAAAAGAAGTGACCAAAAAAAAAAAAAAAAAAAATTCAAAGTTAAATGAAAAGTACATCTTCCTTATGCTATATTTTATATTAAAATGTGAAAATATTTATGAAGCATAGAGTTTCATAATAAAAATTTAGATTTATTAATTTTATCCACATATTCCAAAAGATATATTAAGATCAATCAAAAATAAGATATTGCCATGTTTTGTGATACTCCTTTCATTTAAAATGCATATCGTTCACTCTATTTTATATATGCATTTAAAGTCATCTATCTAAAGCAATGAAAGTATATTTAGAAAACAGAATACTGCTACAATTCCATTTAAGACCATTTGTTATATAAATATTTATTTTAAGAAGGAATATCATTGTCTCAATAGCTTGTTATTTTTTAGTTTTCCTAAAACCATTCCACTTTTGCATTATATAGAAAGTGCTTTGGGCTAACATCATGTGACTTTTTAAAAAAACTTTCTAATAGTAAACTAAGTTGACAACTCTAGAAAAATAAGTGACAGTTTCTTAATACATTTAAAGAGTAATGTTATTTCTGGATATATCACTAATATAGTTTAGATACAAAAGAATGACTCAAATGTAATGCAATTCATCATAATCCATAAAGAGAATTTTTAATATGTGGCAGTCCCTTTCTAGTTAATGAGTTGTCTGACTCTCAGGACGATGAGTTCCATCTGCACCAGCCCGTGGGAGGTGACAGGCAGGCATTTAGCTGGATCTCTAAAATTTGATTCTGTCAGCTAACGACAAAAACAACTTGATGGTAGGCAATTATTTCAATTAATCAACAAGGATCTTGAGCACACATCATTTTCTTATCACTGTACTATATGCAAGGGAAATGCGTTAACAGATAAATAAAGTAATTGTAAGACATAGACCCAAACTTAAAAAGTATGCAGATCTGCCTGAAGAGGTAAAAACAAGGCACATGAAATAATTAGCAAAGTTCACAGCAAAGGGTGATTTATTTCGAAGGGCCAGACTTGCTATAAGATGTTAGCAATGCTAAGATAAATAAATGTCAGAATTATCAGAGGTGATTTTGGCGGAACCACACTGGATGAGAGGAAGGGAGATTAATTAAAGGGGAAGGAACTGGTCCCCCGTCACTGATGGACATGCACAGCATAAACATGGGGACAACGGGAATGAGTACAAACTGCAGCGGAGAATGTTAGAGGAACACCCTGATTGATACAAGTGGTCGTGTTGGAGAGCAAAGATAGACACCGACTGACAGCACGTGGGACGTACACAGGGAGCCTTCGGATTCAGGCAGGACGTGGGTTTGCTGTGATAAGACACGAGGAGTTCGTTAGTTGTGATTCTAGTGCACAGGGAAGCTGATGAAAAGGTGCCACTGGCAGAAGGGAGAGGGAATGAAGAGAAGAGGAAAGGCAATTAAAATGAAGACAGAACAGAAATTAATATTCTTCAAACATTTCTAAGTAAACCTGGTTTTCAGCAGTCCGCCACACAACAGTATCAGAAGTCAACCTCAGCCATGTCAGAGAGCGTTTGGTGCTTGTTTGCCGTAATAGGTGGCGGTGTTACCGGGGCTCCGAGGAGGGTGATAAAAAGTCAGTTAAAAAAACAGCAACGCTGGTGTGATAAAATGTGAGCCATACGAGGCCACACCCTTACTCAGACGGCAAATCATTTCACTTCTGCCTTTAAGTAAGTTTTTCTGTATCTTTTTTGCTTCTGTTTTGTAAAGTACCTTCCAATGCCAAAAGTGGAAGAATAGTTACCGTTTTCCAATTTTCTCCATCTGACCGATCAATTCTTCTGCATTTAGGAAAAACCTTTCACAGTTCTATGAAAATACAGCAAAGTTTTTTTTTTAAATAAAGATAGGTATTCAATTAGATTTTTTATTAGGGCCCATATTAATTAGGTATGACACTATTTTTAAAAGTTACTTGGTAGAATATTCAGGTTTGTTGCGGTTTTGACTATTTCTGCCCTTTCATCTCTCTCTTTTTTTATTTTAAATTTATTTTTAATTGTTTTTCTGTTACCTTTCATTCCTTTAAATGTCCCTGCCCAATTAAGACACTACGAAATGGCCACTGAGAAGAAATTCTGTCCGTGCACTCTCCATAGACACCAAAGGGTCAAATTAAAATAAATGTTTGTGAGTGTAACTGGTTCTTCTTTTATAGTACCCACATTTATGACCACCCTGGGAACTAATTACACCCCATTCTATGTTCATAAAATCTTAAAGGCTTTCAGGAGGCCAAAATGACAGTGATCTGATGGAAGTCCATTAACCACATTTTACAGCTTGTCATGTAAGCTCAATAAGAAAAGGATTACCAATCTGACTCTCATTTTTCCCCAATAGATGAAATGAGAAATTAGACATCCAAATGATCAGTTCATGAGTCCTTAGAAAAACTTAATATAAAATAATAGTAATTATTTCCATGGTATATGTTAATTATATGTTGATGTAGGCTTATTTATTCCATTAAAATATAGGTGAATATTCAGGGCAGCTGACAATAGACAGCAGACCTTATATCAAACTTAAAATCCTTATAAATAATCAAGAAAAAGTAGGCAAATTCCTTATAGAAATGGGATCCCAAATAACTTTAGTAAAAGAACACTTTAAAATAGAAAGAGACTTGCCTATTAATGTAGAAGGATTAGGTGGAAAGATTACACAATGTTTTGCTATTATTTATTCTTAGATATAATTTAGAGCCCCCGATAACACCGCCACCTAATACGGCAAACAAGCACCAAACGCTCTCTGACATGGCTGAAGCTGACTTCTGATACTGTTGTGTGGTTGACTGCTGAAAATCAGGTTTACTTAGAAATGTTTGAATAATATTAATTTCTATTCTGCAATTAAAATGAAGCACAGCATTTAACTGGATACTTTGACTTTTGGAGACAACATAGTCCTTATATGGGAGCCAGACTCAGACCAATGTATGATGTCACCAGGAAAGTCTCTAACTTTGAATGAAGGCCTGTTTGGGGGGTTCACCCAAATAGGCCTTCGCATTACTAAAGGAATATATATTGACGTTCCAACAATTAAGTTATCCTAGAAAAGGTGACCAAATTAAATTGGATCTGACATGTTCCAATGATTATGGTACTTGGGCCTTACGGACCCAGAGTAGCTAAGATAAATCATATAAACCAGCTAGTTTCCAGACCAAACATTTTCCATGTGCCGCAAGCATGTATTCCAATTTTGGAAAATTGGCGCAGCTGAGCCTCTCACTGGTAACGCTCTGATGATCATTAGTCAGCTGCCAGCGTGGTCTGGGCGTGACTCTGTCCTGAAGAAGTGGCGGGAGTAACGCTGACCCAGAAGGTCCTGACACGGAAGTGGCACATCCAGAGTAGGGATGCGACTGCTCAAAGACAACCAAGTTTCCTCACAAAGGAAATTCTCCAAACAGAGGTGGGCTTGCTGGAAATTATTCCAAGGGAGGCGCAAATCCATGCCCCCGCAGGGAAATGGGGCCCCTGCTGGTCTGATTCTCTGTCTAGTTCCTGGTTTACAGACGGCTCCTTGACCACTGAAAGTGGACACACCACGTGGACATCCGAAGCTTTGAGGTTCCTGGACCATGGACCTCTGAGGCTGACTGAGGAGTCATGGCAGTAGCGTTAGCAGTGACACGCTCACTAAAAGAAAGCAAGTAAGTAAACAATTTATACCTTTACAGATGCATGGACGGTAGCAAATGGCATAACTACTGGGTCTCAAAAATGGGCCAAAACAGATTGCAAAATTAATGGAAAGGATAACTGGTCTGGGAACTACTGGGAAGAATTATATGAATCCAGTAAGAAAATTAATATATATGTAACATGTCTCTGCTTACCAAAAAGATGACTCAATAGAGATCATTTTTCAATAATATAGCAGATAAACTAACAAGGGGAGAACTACCTAAAAAGGAACTTCCCTAAAGACAGAGACAATTACCTTCTAAATATAAGGACTATGAAGTTTATCCAGCCAAAGTGCCACCAATTATTATAACTAAAAAGGAGGGCAAATATTCTGTTAAAGCAAGGAGATGGCATGTGGAGAGATACCACCAGGAGTGATCCAGGAACTTCACAGGGAATTAGGACACTTAGGGACACGTGCATTACATAGCTGGTCTGAGAAAGGGCATTTGAAGGCACCTTGGCAGGAAATTAGAAGAGCCTTGCAAAACTGTGAGGCATGCAAACAATTTAGTGAGGAATATAGAAGGAAACCACCATTGCATACACGCAGATCTGATGCCTTTACCTTTATGTATATGCCACATTAATTTCACTGGCCCCATGGCAGGATTCCAGAAGAAATGTGCCTGCCCCATGGTGGCTGTGCATTCAGGCACAAGGGTAGTGCCATCCTGTGCTAACACAGATGCGAAGGCCACAGTCCAGACCTTAGGCAGATGGTGCCGCCATTATGGGGCACCTAGAATCATAGAATGTGATCAAGGAACACATTCCACAGCCAGGAAGGTCCAAAACTTAGAAAACTAGATATAATGTGGGATTTTCATTTGGCTTATAACCCCACAGCAGCAGGAAGTATAGAGAGATTCAATGGATTAATAAAGAGAGAATTAAAAACAATAGGGTGAAAAAAACATGCTCCAGGAAACCTTATATTCGGAAGCATTTAATTTGATCCGAGAGGAAGGCCAGGCAGACCTACACCTCACGAAGTCCGATAGAACCTCCTACTCAAATTAATGTAGAAAAAGAAGGGAGCAGAGAACAAATTCCCACCTAAGGTAACTTTAAGAGATCACAGGGGAAATTATCGAGAGAGGAAATAGTTGCTGATGGAGGAGTAAATATTTGTTGGACCACTGGAGGGTGAGACAACTCCAGCTTCATAAGACAGAGCAAATCTCGCCCCGACAGAGAACCTCCTTGGATAGGACATACTATTGCCAGCACACTTGTTCTCACGGATGTAACGTGCTTCCTTTTAGGAATACTGTCCATACCAGTCCAGATAAAACTCTTAAAGCCTCACTGGCAGCCATAGTTGGCCCAGTAGGAGCAGCTACAGGGTATGTCCTGTCAACAAAACTTGATAATGGAACAAGATCTCAACCCATTTATATATTAGCGGTTCCTACATGGGGCTCTCAGAAGTGTCTGACCCAGATCCTCCTAGCAGACCGCTCGCTTCCCTGAGAGATCTCAACACACATCCTCTGTCCTATCTTCCAGGGCTTAGAAATAAAGTGAAAAAACTTACAGACTATACACTCGCAAAAACTAGCTCTGAGGCCAAAGTTGGGTTTGGACACACAGAATCACAGAATGTTCCAGAAAATGACTGGCTTGAACAACCCCAAAACTTGAAAGTCACTTCAGCCTTGCCTGTTTCACCCAGATCCTACTTGTGGGCCACCTCTCCCGGACTCATGCCCCAAATCACTCTGGTTGCTACATCAGCCTTATCTCTGTGAAAAACAACAACAAAACACAAAACAAAACAACCTTTTGTGAAGTCTTCTTTAACAGGTATTGTTTGGAAGGCTGTTCTTAGCAGTGTTTTCCCTGACCAGGCAGCAATATGAATAAATCTGGGTTTTGTTTGATCCAGGCCTTTCTGGCATTGCGGTGGGCAGTGAATGGGACCATTTCTGCTTTCTCTCTGAAATGTACTCTATGACTTAAATTTGCATCTTTCACCAGTGACTAATGTTTTATGTTCCTAGTATTTTTATAAGATGATGTCTCGTTATGCTCTTTGTTAACTCACCAGTTGGATTCATAATTATTTCTTACTCCATTGTTCAAATTCTTCATCTTAAAGAATGTTGCCCTTTCCTCTGATGTCTTCATCTCAAGAATCCTCTTAGTTTATTGTTTACGTTACAGTTTTTTATTTATTATCTAAAATGGGAAATTATTTATTTAATTTACTTTCATCCCACCTATGACTATTTTCCTTTGTGACTTTGTTATTTTCTGAAATTTTCTTTCCTTAGTTTTGACACATATGTAGTTTTACTGTAGGTCTTAAGATTTCACCAGTTTTTAGTCAAACTTTTATATTTGATTTAGAAAAAGTGTGTGTGATACTTAAGTGCATTCTTATATCAAACAGTAGATAAGTGTGGTTAATTAATGTTCAGTTTCCAGATGTGATTATCTTTAATGCTTCTCAAGGGCTACTGTTTTCAGAGTCAACCACAACTAAAAGTTTGTTCTTTATTCTTTTCTAACACATTCTTTGAAATAAAATACATAGTTACATTTTTTAGTTTTATTTAGCACAAATGAACATTTTTCTTGTACATTGTTCTTTCTTTGGCTTTCCAGGTCAGCACATAGAGATCAACTGTACTCTGTGATTGTATACACACACTATCATTTATTGAAGCACATCGTCGTCGGCAGCCGTCCGTCTCGAGAGATGATGGTGTAGCTTCTTAAGAGTCTATCTGCACTGCCGAGAATGGCTGTGCAGTCCGACTCGGGAGTGACACGGTATCTGTCTCCTCCCGTGTTGAATCGACATCTTGCGATGACGCTGGAGTGTCCTCTCCAGTGAAGCTGAAGCTACAGAGCCTGGGCAGGGTGATATGGAGGGCCTGCTGTTGCCCATGCAGCAGACCCCCCCCCCTCTTCGCAGCTGAAGGATCCAAGGGTAAGACGGAGTCAATACAGCTTGGCTTCAGGTGCGCCGCAGGAGTTGCCGGTGTTGACCACAACGTCAAACCGCCTTAGGGACTCCGGCTCCGGATTTTCTGTCGGGGTTTACTCCCTTAGCCTTTCCCCTGAAGAGGTGTGCCGCAAGGCAGCGGAGGTTTTTTGGAGTCAGAGTTTTCCTTCTCTGAAGCACATACCGACAATGAAAATACAGTTCCTATACAAATATTTTCATGTGTCAAGAATTAAAATTTTGCTCTATAGATTTTTATGTAGAAAATGGAAATATTATAGGACATTGTTCTCCAAAGAGGACATACAGGGGTCCATAGACATATGAAAGAATGCTCAACATCACTAGCCATCAGAGAGATGCAAATAAAAACAACAATGAGATACCACCTCACACCAGTCAGAATGGCCATCATCAACAGATCAACAAACAACTTGTGCTGGCTAGGATGCGGAGAAATGGGAACCCTGGTGCATTGCTGGTGGGAATGCAGACTGGTACAACCACTATGGAAAACAGTTTGGAATTTCCTCAGAAAACAAAAAATGGAACTGCCTTTTGAACCAGCAATTCCATTGCTAGGATTATATCCAAAAAATCCTGAAACACCAATTTAAAAGAACCTATGCATCCCTATGTTCATAGCAGCACTATTTACAATAGCCAAGTGCTGGAAACAACCTAAGTGCCCATCTGTAGATGAGTGGATCAAAAACTGTGGTACATTTACACAATGGAGGTCTATGTAGCAGAAAGAAAGAAGGAACTTCTACCATTTGCAACAACATGGATGGAACTAGAGAGAATTATGCTAGAGAAATAAGCCAGGCAATGAAAGAAAATACCTTATGTTGTCACCTATTACAGGAAACTAATGAACAACACAAATGAATGAGCAAAATTGAACCAGGGGTATGTAAACAAGAAATAAACTAACAGTAACAGTGGGGGGAGGTGGGAGGGAGAGAAGGGGGTAAGAAGGGGAGGGGTCTAGTCAAAGAACATGTATAAATGACCCACAGACATGGACAACCGGGTGGGGACTGAATGTGGGGGAAGGGGGGACAGGGTGCAGGGAAGCAAGAGGGGGAAAAAAGTGGAACAACTGTAATGGAAAAACAAACAAAAAATTTTAGTGGGGGGAAAAATGAAAATATAAAGAATGGAAATGCAAGTTCAGTGAATATTAGAAGGACAAGGATTTTCCTTCACACTGTATATTTTTCTCCCTATTTGATCCCTCCAGATTTTGGCATTCTAAAGAAGTAAGTAATGACATACATTTCTTTGCATAAAACTAATAAGACCAGTCGTTAATAGAGGGTTTTTGTGTGTGTGTGTGTGTTTTTTTTTTTTTACCAAGACTTTGACTGGAATGTCATGACTAAAGGAGACATGCTTGGGCTCTGGTTGTTACCAAAAAGCTCTGAGGAACTAGGATTTGCTTTTGAAGGTAATAAAAGCCCATGAGATAAAAGACCTGGTACCGTGGTTGGTTGTGCGGTCCATGGCAATCTTTCCAGGGAAGGAATGAGGTTGTTTTCCTGAAAGATGGCTAGAAGGGACCTTAAGGCACAATGGAAAACCAGAAGAACTTGGAAAAGACAGGTCTGTACAGGCAAGGCTGAATGCCAGGTATGTGTCTCAGCTTCTGTGCCCTGAAGGTCAGACTGAAGGTCACCCTAAATGTTCCTTGCGTAAGTTACAGCAAAGCCAAACTAAAGATCATAAATGATCATTTGCTGCTCTTGTTGTGTTTATACAAATGAACAGGATAAATTAAAAATGGACTTAATGCAGTCCCTTTAATGACAAGGAGGGTAATCTTGGGGAGAAAAATCATGATTCAAGGAAAATCACAATGCTCAGTGGTAGACTATAAAGAAGTGCAGCTAACTGTCTTTAAAATTTCTTTTCATTTAAAATTTGTTTTCATTTGAAAGTTAAACTATGTCTGTTGTATCATCAAAGATGTTTAATTTACAGGCAAGAAGAATGTCAAATGCCTTGCAACTGGATGTCTTTCCAATAAGACAATCTTACAGATTTAGAGACTTGTTTGTGGGTTATGTTACATAAATTAACATGTGTTTTCTGTTTTCAAAGGGCATAAGCCTATGCTCTCATTACCTGAGTGATTGTCTATACATATAGGCCTCACTTAAGCCTGTCTGCAGTGCTGCCTCCTGAGACTGAACGGTTTGGTTGAACTAAGTGGCTGGGTTGGTGAAGTATGGGGTGCTCTGTGGGCTTCACTTTAAAACTGGTTTCTCTTTTCTATCCTAATGGCTTGGACAGAAAGGGCCTAGAGGTCTGAGGGGGGAAACCTAAACTATTTCCCTCAGCCCAAACTAAGTATAATGGGCAAAAGAGTTTTGGACAGGTGAGATGTACCTGGCACACTTTCCTCCAAAGAAGCCCTTCTTTTCCCTAATGTGGGACATTGGAAAATTAATACCTGCCTTTTGTCATCTAGTGGTTATGGATTGAATGATGCCTTCTAACCATATTGCCAAATCTGTTGCCCCCAGAATACAACAAGTATGCCAGCCTGTTAAACCAAGCACGCCATTGTTTGGGGACAGCCAACTGACCTGGAGTCTGCACGACCCTTCCCCATGTAGGAAGGCCACCCTCCCTGCCACACCCCCACTATTATGAGGGATTTCTCGACCCAAGAGTAGGTAGGACGATGACCATGTCCAGCTTGAAGCAGCTAGAGGAGCACGAGACCTTCGCCCATTGTTCTTTATAAGATTATAAAGGGTCTTAAGTCTCAGAGGGAGGGATAGTTATTTTTTATTGTTAAAATAATTAATTATTTGTTTATTTTAAAAAAAGAAGAAGAAGAAGAATATATGAAAGGGTGAAGTAGGAGAGCTTGTATGTATGACCCATGGGCATGGACTTGGGGGGGATTGCTGGGGGAGGGGGGTGCTAGGCAGAGAGGGGCAAAGGGGATAAAATTGGAACTATTATAAGAATATAATCAATAAAATATACTTAAAAAAAACAATTGTGTCACTGTGTTTTCATGTTTATATGATCTCTGACTTGGGAGCATGTTTATTATGCTTGTCTGAGAAATGTGCTTCATCTCTGTCACGTCTCACATCTAGCTATTCTTCCTATCTTCAAATCAATAAACCTTAAAAGTGCCTTGTAATAGTTACAGTATGTTTCTCCAGGGAGAAATCGTTATGTTAGGGTTTTGATGGGTTTTGACACTATACCAATTTCATTTGACAACGAATTGGAAGTTGAACAGTGCAGTGAGCCATGCTGGTAATTTAATTCTACCCTTGGAATATTGTCTTTCGATCTCAGACTGGAAGGCATTATTTGTGAAAACTGGCCTAAGTTCATTCTCATATCATCAGTTTGTTTCCTTCATGAGAGAGAAATTGAGAAGGAGTAGCTTACTATAAATGTGGTAGGCCTAGTCGTATGTTAACATGATCATTTTTTGAGACTAAATTTCTAAGACAACAAAGTGGATAATAATTATTCATTAACAACCTCCCACTATACTTCTACCTCTCCCACAATTGGTTTAATTTCCTGGTATTCAAAATAGCCAGAAAATAGTCTCAAACCTCAGCTCTCCCTACTATTTGTAGGGCCATATGGTTCACTTCAGTGATCTGAAATGTAGTTCCTTCAACTGTAAGATGAAATAATGACAAAACAATTCATTTCAAACTTAAATTGCTATACAAATGGCATTGCCTTGACTTTGTTGCCTGATTTGTAAAAATCCTGTATGGTAGCATCTCACAAGGACAAATTCTTGCTGGAATTATCCCTGATCATTCAGGTTTCCATTTCTAATAGACAACACTTCTGTATCAGGAAATTCAATATAGCAAACCCATAACAAGGGCAGTTTGAAGTCAATAGAATGCATTGGTTAGATCCTCTCATTGGAGGAGCTGATGAAAACTATCTAACTCCTAATATTAAAATTGTCATAATTATGGAAATGAGAATAACACAGATGAAAATCCAAGGATGCCAGTAACCCTTGCAGAATTGAACAATACTCTAGGAAGTATGAAAGGGTAAACTGACAGAGGTAGAAAATACAACCTATGGGGAATCCTGTCTCAGGAGCTCTGCTAAAGAGGCAAGAATGCAAGAAACTTACTGTGGCTCTGAGGATGCTTTGCACTTCAGCATGCTTTTCGTGGGCAACTCATTGATTAGAACTCATCTGTCTATAAAACTGTGAAGTGTCAAAAATATCTGAAATTCAAAACTATCATAGTGGATATTCACTATATCCTAGGGATGCTTTGGTGAAGTAGTAGTTTGGCTAGAACTCCTACTAATGTTATATATGTTGGGAGAGTCCCCCCAAAATGATTAGTAGGAAGTCTAGATCTGGTGCCCTGCCCAGAAACATTTAAATCTTCTTCAATTTATTCATCTAAGAATAATATGGTAATAAAAGACAAAGTAAACAAGCAAGAAGCACGCAAAACAAGTGCCCATCTCAGTATCCTTGAGAGTTTATTGTCAGTCACCTCTGTGTAGTAGTGGTTTGGTCCATGGAGAGAATGGTTAAATAGTCTGGACATCTTGGCTCACTGTTAGAAATAATTTCTTTTTAATTTTAGAATCTCAAATAGAAAGAGAAAGTTAAAATAATTATTTCAACCAGTTAAAATTTGAGAGGAGAAATCAAAGATCAAATAAATTATCATACTTATTTCACCAGATAAGAAGATATAAATGTTTACATTCTTAAACTTATGGGAAGAAATATCAGGTATGAGGACAGTTGCTTAGTGTGAAAAAATGGGGGTGGAATAGAGAATAGGAAAATATTTAAAATAAGCAAGAAGAGTAGTTCATGAACTACCTTAAGATTAGAGGCCTCATTTAGAAAATTGTCAATTTCTAAATATAGTCAGGCAGAAAATGGTTAGTCTTTCAAAGAAAATGATTAAGCAGCCCAGCTCTGTCATTTTAATGAGAGCAGAGTGGAAAGCAGACTAGCTGGCTTTCTTATATAAGGAAAGCCCTATCAGAAATGCCTATATACACATACGCAGACACTCACACTTGTTTTTAAGTGGTCAGGGAGCTTAAAATATCTATTTATTATTTTGATTCTACTAAGGAAATGAGAGGGAGTCAGCTTTCCAAGGAAAAAGAGGTAAAAGTGCTTAGATCTAGAGAGACACAGGCTTTTCTAAATATCCAGGACTTATTTCTCAAAGTACCTGAAAATTCTGCTGGTTTGAATGATGTACAAAGTAAAATAGATAGAAACCCACCAAAGAATTCTGTACAGATGTACAATCAACACATTGTTCAAAACAATCACTATAATATACAGAATTCTACAATGGTGATGCTTAATGCTTCAAAATGGAATGCCAAATCATAAACAAGTTTCATAGATTTGGAAAGATAAGAAATGATGTCTGAGAAGTTCTATGGTTAGATCCATGGTGTATATCTTGACTGGTAGATATTGACATCATTTATGGGCTTAATTGTTTTTCTTCAAAATTCATGTGTAGAAGTCTTGACTTTTAGTACCTCAGAATGTGGCTGTATTTGGAAGACCTTTAAAGAGCTAATTAAGTTAAAATGAGGTCATTAGAGTGGGCTCTAATCCAACATGACTGACGCCTTATGAGAAGAAACATTTGGACAGAGATATGACCAGTGGGAAGTCCAGTAGATGGAAGATTATCGCTAACTAGGTGGTTTTACTTTTTTTAAATGGCTGAATAACATCAAGCTTCTCTTGGCCATAATCTAACCACAGATCTATTCAGTTTAATCCCATGATTACCAGAACAGAGACTATATATGTGAACCAAGGAAATCTTTAGAGCATTCTTATGTAAGTAATTCAATAATGACAATTAATAAGAAAAAAATTAATGAAGAACAAGGGGAAAGAGCTGGGAGCCCTGAGAGTGAATCGGAGAACACAAAAGTGAAACCAGAAGCAAGGGCTTCAGATGAAATTGTGTCTTTTGCCAGCATTGGTCCCAACGTAAGTGTGTAATAATCCCGAGAACAACTGAACGGTGCATCTCAAACCAGACAATTGAAACAGGTGTCTGGCTTTAGGGGAGATGAACATGGTTTCTCTTCCGCTTCCAGGATGAAGAAGACATAATAGGAATACATAGGATTCCAAGGAGAACACCATGCCTGCTCTGTAAAACAGTTGCAATTGTGCAAAGCATCCCAAATGATTAAGAATGAAATAGAATCAAACCCTGGCTGCTGTGGCTCAGCGGATTGAGCTTCGGCCTGCGAGCCAAGTGTCGCTGGTTCAATTCCCAGTCAGGGCACATGACTAGGTTGCACGTCAGGTCCCCAGTTGGGGGCGCAAGTGAGAGGCAACCACACAGTGATGTTTCTCTCCCTCTCTTTCTCCTTTCTCCTCTCTCTAAAAATAAAATAAATAAAATATTTAAAAAAAAAAACATTCTCCTTTAAAAAAAATGAAATAGAGTCAAAGCATGGATGCATGTGCACAACAAAATAAAATAACGCTTAGCTTTCCTCTTGAGTGTCCATGACATGTTCACAGACACTGAGACCAGACAGTGAGTATGTTTGCAATGCTAACGACCACTAAAATAAAATGCCCAGTAAATTAAGACTTAGTAGGAATAGTTCTGGATTTGATACACTTGAATGATAACTGGGTACATGATGTTTCCTCCATCACTGTGATCTGGAGACAGTGTCTAACATGCTACAAAAAACATGAGACAACATATGGTCACACCTGAAAATTCACTATTTTCAAAAACTTTCTGAGTTTTAAAGTTAATAAAAATGAGGCACATTGATGTAATATATCACTATCTCTTTATAGATTTGCAATAAAAAGCACTGAAGTAACTATTTAAATTCATCATTGATGTCAAGATAGCAAAAACCAAACATTAATACTAAGCACAATTCTAAGAAATAACATTAGATAATATTGATATTTTCCCAGGATATTAATTTCAATCTATTGAACAAAGATAAAAGAAGTACGTATTATTACCAAGGACTCTCAAAGGCATTTAAATATAGTTTTTGCCCCTTGATGCAGTTTTGAACTTCTGACTATAGGCCAGTCAATTCTCCTTCGTGAGGAGTTGAGGAATCTTCCCCCCAACAACTCGCCTTCTCAGGCTCTCACACGGGGGGCCAGCTTGCAGCCACCCTCCGTCAGGTGCTCAAAAACTAGAGGTTCCCCAGAGCCTACAAAATTATACAAATTAGCCAATACATAGGGAACCCTCAAAATCCAGCTAACCCCATCCCTCTTGCTACATATAAGCATCCAGGTGGCTGTCACTCAGTGCACAGGTGCAGAGCCTGTGTGGCCTTGCACGGCAGCCTTCTTATGTTTGGGGATGTGTGACGAAGGGGTGCTCCCTTTCACCTGGGTGTCGCTGTGTTGCATCCACTATGGAAAGAATCTTTAAGTCTTATGAAACACACATCACGGATAAAAGGTGATGAAAAGTTCACATCTTTAGGCTTCTCATGGTCTACCTGGGAACCAAGTGATGAGGAATCTGATCATAAGGAGTAGCTACTAGTTATTAAACACTATTCTACACAAGGGTAGTTACGTGGATCGTCTTTCTTCCTGAATATAAACTTGGAATCTTGACACTGTTATCATTCCATTTCAGACCAATTAAATCCCCACTGTAATTGTTCAGAGGGAGAGAGAAAAAAGTTGGGACAAAAGACAAAAGAAAGTCTGCATTTCTGAGTCAGTATTGCAGGAGGGTTACCAACCAGGATTACCTGGTTTTGACCATAACGGGAGTAAGAAATAAATTGTTAAGTCATTAAATGTGAGGGTTTTTTCAATTATGTCTATTAGAGCGATATCCTTACTAAGACAAATGATTTCCAGTAGTTCAGCTTTGTAACCAGGAATTGTGGTGGGGCTACCAATCAAAATGGGATATACTGGAAAAAGAAAGGCCATGGCTTTCGTTTCAGGCATGTGGAGACCCAACAGGTTTGATGTACATAAACAGAGGTGTTGTAAGGCGACTGGATATAATGCTGATGGAGACAAAGTAAGACACCCCTACAAAGGAGATATTGATTTTAATATCAGTAACACTAAGTCCACAGCTCAGCAAAAGATAGAGTATAAGAAGACCTAAAGAGAATAACATGAGCTAAAAGCCAAGAAAAAGACCTGAATTACCACCACCAACAATGGTTATAAACTATTCACATAACTTACAAAAAAAAACTGTCCCTACTTTGACTATATTTAAAGAAGAAAACAAATTAAAAAGCAGTGTGAGCTCAAAGGTATGGAATGGAAATAAAGCATTGGGATTTCTATTATAATGAAATAATCCATTCCATCATCTTAGAGATATCCATGTTGGGGAAAAGTGAGCATTGTACACATTAGAATTTTAAATATCAATCATGGAACATTATACTCTGGTCAGAGATTGAAAGTATGCATACTTCTGTGAAACAAAGCCAGATGGTACATTGATATGCTGTCCATATAGCTGTTTATGTAACCCAAGGGGGAACCTTTCTTTTAAATGCACTATCCTAGGTTGATACTTGGAGCAAATATGTTTTTAATTACATAAAACAAAACAGATTCAAACAATGTCACTCTCGTAGGAATTTCACGGCAAATTCATCAGAGGATCTTACCTCTACTTTCAAAATTATTATGGTCTTGCAAAACCAACAATATGCCATTCTTCATAATGATACTTAACATGGAAAGTGACTTCAGGAAAACAATGAATAACAAATGTAATTCTTAAATGTGAATGAATCCACAATATTTATAGAAAGAATTTATCTTAATGCCTCACTTAACAAATAGGAAATTTTTGTGATTTGCCACATACTCTTTGTGCCGTGCATTCATCTACACCAGTGATTTTCAACCCTTTTCATCTCGTGGCCCATATTTTATTCCTAGAGAACATATATGCTTACTTAGTGCCTGAAACCTAGTGACAGTTCAACAAATATCTGTTAAATATATGACCAATTATAAAAAAGGTTACTGTGTGTCTTCGTACCAAAAAAATTGAGTTCCTATTTACCTTAATCGTAACTACTTCTTCTTCCTGTTGATGTCCAGAATTGTCTGTAACCTTCTGAAACACTACTGCTTCCCTAATTTCTAAAGCAGAAAGTATCTGAGGAACATCTCTTCATTTATTTTGATTTTCAAATGTGCTTTATTAGCCAAAGACAATGTAATCCAGGCCGTTTCTTCTGGTAGGAATTTAAAAATGATACAGTGTCATAGTTCTTTAAATCATTCTATTCTTAATATATATTATTTTCTATTATTGTTGCTCAATTACAGTTGTCCCAATTTTCCCTCCAACCGTTGCTCTCCCTATTCCATCCAACCCCCACTCTGACAGTCAGTCCCCACTCTGTTGTTCATGTCCGTGGGTCCTTTAATACTTGATCCTTGACTAGACCCTTCCCTTTCTTTCCCTCATTATCCCCAACCCCCTGCCCTTTGGATGCTGTCAGTTTGTCCCTTGTTTCCATGTCTCCGGTTCTATTTCGCTCATTTGTTTGTTTTGTTCATTAGGTTCCACTTCTAGGTGAGATCATGTGGTAATTGTCTTTTGCTGCCTGGCTCACCTGACTTTGCATAATACTCTCCAGTTCCATCCATGTTGTCGCAAAGGGTAGGAATTCCTTCTTTCTTTCCGCTGCGTAGCATTCCATTGTGTAAATGTACCCCAGTTTTTTGATCCACTCATCTACAGAGGGCACTTAGGCTGTTTCCAGCACTTCGCTATTGTAAACAGTGCTGCAATGAACATAGGGGTGCATAAGTTCTTTTGAACTGGTGTTTCAAGATTCTTCGGGTATAATCCTAGTAGTGGAGTCACTGGTTCAAAAGGCAGTTCCATTTTTAATCTTTTGAGGTAATTCCATACTGTTCTCCATAGTGGCTGCACCAGTCTGCATTCCCACCAACAGTGCAGTAGGGTTCCCATTTCTCCACATCCTCGCCAGCACTTGTTGCTTGTTGATTTGTTGATGATGGCCGTTCTGACCGGTGTGAGGTGGGATCTCACTGGGGTTTTGATTTGCACCTGTCTGATGGCTATGCCATACAATTTTAATAAAACTGGCAGCCTAAAAATTGGAACTCTTCCTCAAAAGGAAAAAGTTGAGGTATTTAAAAACAGCCTTATGATTGCTTTTTCAAAAAGCTTTAAACGTCATAATTTTTTGGATACCACTTCTTCACTGGATAAAAATTTGAGAAGCTTTGTTTGCAAATACCCTGGGAGACATGGCGTTGGCAAGCAATTGCTAATCCTTCGCAGTGTGTATTCTGGTGGCTACACAAGACAGAGAAGGTGAAACAAAGAGGCTGACTTAATACATATGACAGAGACACACATCCCGGTTTCAAATACTGTGTAACCAGCGTTTGAACAGATGTCTGGTTGCAGTAGCATTTGAACAGCATCATGTTAGTTTATATCTCAAATGTAAGGTAAAGAAGAAGAATATCCTCATGAAAATCAAAGCATTTTTATCCCCCATTCTACTGAGTGGCTCTGTGCATGTCCTGCTATGGCATTGCCAGTCCTGGTGTTGATGTAATGTTTCCAATAGCTGACATTTTTAGTTAACTTATCTTGATTTTCTAAAACTTGTTCCAGTAAGGTTTACGTTTACAAGATACACAGATCCACACCCCTCCCCCCAATTTTATTTTGTAGTCCATTCCAGTCATCATTCTAATTAGACATTTTTCACTTTTTTTTCATAATCACCACTTTCTGTACAAGTTACCCTATGTAATGAGAAAGCCTTATTTTAAAAAGACATCTAAAAAAAAAAACCTTCACAGAAAATAAATCAAATCATGTTTGCCCTGATCTTCAAACAAAAATGGATTCAGAGCATCACAGACATTGACGGTTAAAAAAAAAAAAGCCATACTATTTCAAGTATATAAAGAACGTCAGTAAAGAGAAACATGTGAGTGGAATAATTTTTTGTTCAAAGAATTTCATTTCCTAGACATAAAAGGCCCTCTAATTTTCTTCAAGTGAATGCCAATTCTAGTATATTTTATGAGCATCTTCATTGCTGTTAGATCCTGAAATATAATAAAATGACCGGATTATAGGATCCCCCAAAACACTTACTGGACTCCCCAGGACCCTGTAGCAGTACAAATTTGGAAATATTCCAAGATTGTTGCTTATGAATTCTCTGAGAAGATACCTTTAAAAAAAATTTTCCAGCTGAATAAGTAAACCATCTCATGTTTTAAAATTATTTTTTCTTTCTTCTTATTGTTTACATGATTACAGATGTCCCCCTCCCCCTCCCCCTTTGCTCACCTCCCCCCCCATCCCACTCGTGACCCCCTTCCCTCCGGCCATCACCACACTGCTGTGTCCACGGGTTCTGCATATATGTTCTTCGGCTGCTCCCACCGCCTTCTTCCACCCCGCCCCCTCCCCTCTCCTGTCCCCTCCTTTTTAATGACTGTTTAAAGCAGCATTCTTTCATGTCAGTGTTTTCTCCTCTCAACCCCACGTTGCTCATTCTCTGAAGACAGATTGCGTTCTACTGACTTCTCAGAACACTTGGGAGTAGTGAGCCTTGGCTCCTTGCCATTGTTACAGATACATTTCTCTTCCGTCCACCTAATTAATGGCTCCGTAACCAGAGACCCCACTGTGATGTTAGGTGTTAAATGACAGTGGACCACCCTGTGTGAAAAATGTCCACAATAATCACCATGGAGCACAGTATGAAAGTACAACAACAAGAAAAAATGTGTCACTGAAGAAGTTGTCAAATTAATGTAATATAAAATGGCAGAGCACAGATGTTTTGGTGTGGTTTTTTTTTTAAATAATTAAGCCTAAGAATGTGACCCTGGGTCCCGGTGTTCATGTTGTGAAAGCGACTTCAGCTCCGCAGGGAAAGAGTGCTTGGATAGCATGTTCAGAATAAAAAGTAGCTATCACTCTTCTCTTTGTAATTCTGAAGAACCTCTCAAGTCTTGATTATGGATCCATTTATGCCTGCTACTGGGAACAGACAAGTTCACTTACACCTCAGAACTGGCCTAGGGCATTTTGGCTAACTTCTTACCCCTCCCCCACTCCCATCGCTTTTGATGGCTCCAAAACTACAACTGAAAGAATGAAAAGAGAACCTATTTCCACAAGAAGGCGAGAAAATGAATATTTAGAATATGATTATTCCTGAGGAGGTGAGTTAGCTCTAGATTGCTTTTATAACTAACCCATTAAAAGCTGCCCTTCAGTGGCACTTGCTAATTTCTACCTATTGAAGGCCATCTTCTATGAAATTCACCCATTGAAGCTTGAATGGGGACCATTATCAGTGTCTTCAGCAGACTTTTCTCCAGAATGGGATGGGCTACCTGCTGTCCCACATAAACAATCATATGTTCAGTCTTGGAGTTCCTGGTTTCTCCTTCCTTGTCATTGGATTCTATTAAAAACCCAGTTGCCCAATGATGCTTTGACTGGAGCCGCTTTGTTTTGAACTCACTGACTTTCACACCTTTCCAGGACACAATCAGCATAAAGGAGAGAGGCATCCTCCTGCAGCCAGAAAGACTTACCGCTCAGATCTCCTACTGTGAGGAACGTCATTCTGGCAGGCCCCCAGCTTCCACTGTCTGAACCCACAACCAAGTTCACACAGAGGCCACATTTCCCAGCTTAGGTGCTCTGGGATGGGGAGCCTGGCATGGGGTGGAAACCCCTTGCTTCTCAGGGGGAGCCTCTGCAGCTGAAATATCCCTCTGGCCCCTTAGCGGCTGCATGTGGGAGCAGGGCCAGGTATTTCGCATCTCTACCCTTCCTACCAGTCTAGGTGTGGCTTCTTCTGTATATCCTTAGTTATAAGACTTCTGTTCAGCTGGTCTTCAGTTGGTTATTCAGGTTGATTGTTCTATATTTTACTTGTAACTCCAGTTTGGTCCTGAGAGGAGGTGAGTATAACGTCTACCTAGTCTGCTGCCATCTTGAACCTTGAGTCACATTATTAAGAGTGACTTACTTTAGGCATAATACCTGGCTGGTTTGGCTCAGTGGATTGAGCGTCGGCCTGCGAGCTAAGTGTCGCTGGTTCGATCTTCCAGTCAGGGCACATCAGAGAAGGAAAACTCTGACTCCAAAAAACCTCCGCTGCCTTGCAGCATACCTCTTCAGGGGAAAGGCTAAGGGAGTAAACCTCGACAGAAAATCCGGAGCCGGAGTCCCTAAGGCGGTTTGACGTTGTAGTCAACACCGGCAACTCCTGCGGCGCACCTGAAGCCAAGCTGTATTGACTCCGTCTTTCCCTTGGACCCTTCAGCTGCGAAGAGAGTGGGGGTCTGCTGCATGGGCAACAGCAGACCCTCCATATCACCCTGCCCAGGCTCTGTAGCTTCAGCTTCACTGGAGAGGACACTCCAGCGTCATCGCAAGGTGTCGATTCAACACGGGAGGAGACAGATACCGTGTCACTCCCGAGTCGGACTGCACAGCCATTCTCGGCGGTGCAGATAGACTCTTAAGAAGCTACACCATCGTCTCTCGAGGCGGACGGCTGCCGACGACGACGACGACGACGACTTTAGGCATAAAAGATTATTGGGGTTTTCACCTTATATTTCTTTTTTATTAGTATTTATTTTTAGAGAGAGAGAAAGGGAGGGAGAAAGAGAGGGGGAGAAATATAGATGTGCAAGAGAAAAGATGGGTTACCGCTCACACACCCCCAAATTGGCCCTGGCCCACAGCCCAGGCACGTGCCCCGACTGGAAATCAAACAGGCGACCTTTGGGTTTGTAGGTCAGCGCTCAATCCACTGAACCACACCAGCCAGGGCCCACCTTATATTTCATAAGATTCTTCATTATTGGAATATTTTGATAATAAGCATGAATCACTTTCATCATCAGGGAAAGTAAAAACAGTATTTTACAAGTCATTATAATTATGTAATATGCTTTTATCATTATGATTTTACATATACATTTATAATAATGATTATGTTAATTATATCATTGTACTTCTGTTTATAGTTATGGACCTATTCTGTAAGATAATTACCTTATTTCTATTTTAATAATTTTTGTTTCTATCATTGAGCAGAAAATATACTTGAATAATAAAACCAATAAAAAATGATGATGCACAATCTAATCATGTCATGCTTGCTGATACACACATATAATATTGTGTATGTGCTTGTGTGTGTGCATAGGCATGTGTGTATATATATGATGCAAATATTTTCAGCTGTTTTTATGACCGGTGGTTTCTTGCAGACACAAAAATATTCTAAAAATTGCTGCTGCGTGCTTTTATGTCTTTGTAAGGGATGCTGTGTCATGGTGAGATAAAAACTTACTACACTCTGTCTAAAGTTAAGCCAACCAAGGAGCATAGATTGGTAGAGTCAAGGGATCTGTTGAAGTATTTATTCCTTAGGATCAAATGTCAATCTTTACTTCCCTTTTAATGATTAAGACAATTTCATTGCCAGCTATGCTTCCAGCTTACACAGAGATGCTTCAGGAAACCTCCAGGGCCCTGCAGACAACCAGCCAATGGGAAGGCAGAGATAAATGATCCATCATATTTTATTGAAGAGTTCTCATGCAGGAACCAACAGGATGTGGGGGGTGCAGGGCTGTTAGATCATTTCACAGAGAAAGCACTATACTCGCGCGTGCCTCTCCTTTTTTCCTCTACAAAAATGATGATTCATACATAATTGAAAGAATGTCATTTCGACACTATGGCTACAATTTTGGAAATCCCAAGCAGCCCGTATATTTTCATTAGGCAATAATTCTTTCTCTAAAATTTCTGAGTGTGGGGAAGGAATGAGTGTTTTGGCTTTTCCTTGGCTGAGCACTTTTGAACAGAACAGCTCTCTACTTCCCGTACCAGATGGAGGAGGAGCAACATACTGAAGTTACTGGCAAAGAGAAAAGAAAATTGTAAGTCATTCCAAAGTAGAGGCGCATCGGGAGAATCCCTAGCGAAAATGGAACCAGGATTTTTATAAGTTGATTTTATTCAGTAGAGAGGAAGAAAAGCATGTATTCAAGGACAAAAATATGTATGAAATTTGGTAAACATTGTGAGGATCTATACAAACTGAACCATGTCCTTTAATAATTACAAAACCTAGACAAAAAGTATATACATTTACAAATCCCCATGTTGAAACTGGATTCACCTTTGCCATACTCCTTAGCAATGAAAAAAAAAACAGTGAATTTTCTTCCACAAAGAATAAAATAATTTATTGATAATGGTACAAGAGAAGTGGCTTGATAAAAAATGTTTGCCTTTATTTTCAAATGAACCTCTTTTGTAAAGAATAATATGGTTTTTATCACTGGCCAGTAAGATATCCCCAAATAATTGTCTCTAGTGTATATCATGAGCGATGGTAATATACACAGCCTCCAGTAGGAGTTAATGTAGCTATAAGTAACCTGAGAAAATAATGAGCATTAATGCAGGAAAAAAAGAAACCAGTGAAGCTAATAGTCAAAATTCTCATTTTGAGAAAGAGCTATATGAAGTTCAGAAAAGCTGAGAAATGTGTCCAATTTCAGAGCGCTACTAAATAATACATCCAGGACAAACCTATAACTTTGATTCTAATGCCTCTGTGTCTATAACCACGGTACTTTGCCTTTCCCATAGAATTGTTAAAATTTGTTTTCTTCTGAAATGTTGCAAAAGGGCTTTAACACTGTATGAGAGAAACTACATTATCCCTACGTCCCCTCCTATTTTTGGACATTTTAAAATTCCTCAATGTTACTTGAAAACACTTACTTACCTATCCTCTACTTTATAATAAAATGGAGTTAAAAAGTGACTAAAACTAAAACAAGTTCTGACTAGAGTGAAATTTACTTTTACTTTCTTGTGAAGTTTATACCAGGGTCATAAAGAACTTAGAAGTGCATTTACAGACTAACGTATTCCATGACTGCTGGGCTCACTATGCATTAAATGAAGAAAATAACAACAACAAAAAAAACTAACCACCTGAATATACTGATCATAATTAAATGTTGTTGAAAAATAAGACATGTTTCTCAGTCCATATAAGAGATGTTGCATTTCCTACCTGATCTGCTTATATCTTCTATTTATTTTATGGACCCCTACTTTTACTCCCTCATCATAATTTCTTTGAGTTCTTGTCTATAATTAAGATTTTTCTGTTAATTTTTCCACGCATTAGAAGCATGCTTTTCTTTATATCATGAGCATAGTTAAAAAGCTACTTTAATTCATAAGTCTTGAATCGATGAATTTAGAAATCTTCACATTGATTTCATCTGAAGGTCAAATTGTGTATTGTCTTGTAGACGTGAATATTATGTTGCAATAATTCTGGATTCTATTGTGTTCCAAAAAGTGTTGTTTTTTGTTTTTCTTTTAGTGATCAATTAATTTGGTTGGAATCAGATTGCGAACTCTCTTGGATGGCAGCTCAAATCTCAGTTCCGTGATTTGATTCTTGCACCAGCTGCCTGAAGTCTGCCCCACAAATGCATGGGGTCAAGGGTCAGACAGAGATTTCAGCATAGTTTATACATGGAGATTAAGGCACCCTATCTATGATTTCATCTTTTCTGGGATTTTCCCCTCATTTTCCAGAAGTGGTGATTGCCTGAAATGAGAAAGACTGTGGACTTTACAACAGAGATTTAGCCATTGTATATGGCATACCCTGGAAACTCTCTACCTGTTAATAAAAACTGTAAAATTAAGAAATTATCCCTATGCCTTCCCTTTACCCAAGAGTTAATTTCTCTTCTGAATCTCTGTGCTTTTTGTTAACTTCCAGCGCCTTTAATATTTTCATTTGTTGTTTTTTTGTTTTTGCTTATCTAGAGACAAATTTCTATAATTTGCACCTTACATTATATTGTATCAGTTCTATGGCCTAGTTACATAATTTTGGGGTTACAAGTAACAGAAATACAATTCAGTCTATCTTAAACAAAACAGGGAGGTAAATGGATTGGAATACTGAAATATTTAAGGTGAACTTCAAACAACATAGCAGGAATCTGTTTTCCTTAGAGTTTTTATATCTTGGCTCTGATTCTTTTCCATAGGCTTTGTGCTGAAGGACTCTCCCCCCATACAGTTTCCAAAGCTCCAGACCTATATGCAAAGAGGTTAAAGAACCTCTGTGGAATGAGAAGGCCCAAAACACACTGATTCCAGGGAAAGTCTTAGCAGCAACTTCTGCGCTTTGGGCTGTTTGACCCATTTCTAAACTAACCCCTATAACTAACTAAATGTGGGTTATGCATTTGACCCCTGGGACTGGCTGTGAGTTCCATCCCATCCAAGCCACATAAGCTAAGAGTAGAGAAGCGCGGTTCCCTAAGGGAAAATCAGGTCATAATACTGAACGGAAGACAGAGCGGTAGACAGGCCAAACAACAGAATGCTCTCTTCTGGCCCAGACAGGAGAAGAAAAACATGGCAAGCTGAGCAAAGGGAAATAACCACTAACAGATGGTGACAAAAGTAGGCTCTTGTTCATTGTCAGACTCCTTCTTAGTCCTCTTAAGAGCCAAGTTGCAGGCCTCCTTTTGAACACATTTTCATTCTTTGACTCTTTTCAGTGGAGTTCTGATCTCCCTTCCTTTGCCAACAAAAACAGGGATTTAATTCACTTTCATTTTACCAATATAATCAAACTATTTTCCCTACATTACACCACGGAGCTAGGGAAATACAGTCAACAAAAATGTCTCCTCTTCCAAAAGACTAAATAGGCACAGCACCCTTATTGACAATAACTATAATTTACTAAGAAACCAAAGCAAAATTTCCATGTAAAAAGAATCAGTAAATACAAGTATTAGTAAACAAGAATCGTTTTAAAAAAGACTAATTTGGGGGATTAGAAAATGTTTTTTAGGTGATTCATGTATATATGTGAACAAAATATATAATTTTACTAGCTTGGAATAAAAAAAAAATCCACATTTATTTCAATGTGCGTATGATAATGGTCCTCAGTCCCCAGTTTGTCATCAGAGTGGCTATTCTTTTGCTCGGGTTAATCTTTCCTAGGTATTGTGCATTCATAAGGCATCATGGCAGTATCTGTGGACTTCATTCCATGAACTCAGTGCTCCTTTACTCTCTCCTAGTCGTCTCTACAGGGAGAGCTCTTTTAGTTGCTTTTACTGAGTGTTTTCTTTTTCTTTTGTTTGGAGAGAGCCACTTCTTCTTCCTAGGCTGGCTTCCAGTAGCCTGTTCAGTCCCTCAGCCTTCCTGTCCCCTCTCCTATCTGTGTTACATGCAGAGGCCCCCTGTGGGAAGCAGAAATACTGGTTCTTATTTTTCTGCTATAAGGGGCTGTCTGTGAAACACGTGATTTCCCTGAGATTTTACATTAGAAAAAACTAGGTATCTTTTTTCTACTTCCAGATGCTTCCCTTATAAATAGGGGCAAAATCTCAAAGTAAGAATTGGGATTGCAATCTGCTGTTTCATTCATGTGCCTTCTGCTGGACAGGATTTCTGCGGGCCTTATAAACCACATCCTCACACTGTAAGAACCATTGGTGCTGAATTCCACCTTATCAGCTGGCCTTTACCATCTTTTCAAATCTCTAAGGACAAAAAAGCACTTAAATTATGACTTAGCTAGACAGATAAAGCCAAAGTATAAATTCACTTCCAAAAGCTAGGCTACTTACCCATTCTTTCACAAGAAAAAGTAAACTACAGTGACTGTCCCTCCATCCCTGCCTGGGTATCATCATATGAGAACTAGCAGAACTCTGACTAATAACATATGTGGCATATGTGTATACATGTGTGTTTTCACTTACTCACACATTCATATAGATATATGCTTATATAATATATATCATATTACTTGGTTCCTAGTGACAGTACTTATAGTCTTACATCAGTAATTTATCCATCTACCCTGGGAAAAGTATTAATTGCTCTATTATACTAATTACACTAGTGATGTATATATAGCTCAATTTTCAAATGAGCTTAATTTAAAATTGGCAATGGTAACTTACACCTGCAAAAAGGTATTTTTTCCCCTAACTTGGGAATGAAAGAGGTTGTTTCTCATACGTGGTATATACCTAATGAGTAATATTTTTGTTTGCTTTGATTATTTTGCAGAATCACAAGGCAGACTTTTGTACTTAAAATTTTAACGAAGAACTGCAGGGAAAAATCATGGTTCTCACAAAGGAACCACATGCTGGACAGAATGTTTATTTAAAACATTTTTTGAATACCTATGAGGCACAGTAAATAGGACTACAGAATTATCCTGCTTGGAAATTCATCATTCCATTATTTAGATAACATTCGCCAACTTGAAAAATATAATAATTCTTATCTTTATTAAGACATTGTATTAATAGGGAATATATTTTATTTCTTTGTACAACATGAATAAACATGCAGCTCTTTATGGGTAATCTTATTTTCACACTTAGCTTATTTGAAGGTCATAGATGAAGTAATTTAGAGGTATGTGGGGTAATCTAATTCCAGCATACACAGGGTGACAGTTAAAGTATTAACTAGTAGCAATCTCCATTAATTCATGATGAAGCAATATTAATTGATTTGCAGGCTTTGACCCATCCCAGCACTTCCCATGTGACAAGTTTATTTTCCAGCCCAACACAAAGGTCATCTTAAATCTCTTCACCAGAACATAAGGCAAGGCTTTGCCCATATTGTTCCTATCTATAGCCAGGGTGCTTACCTGTCTAATAAGTGAATGAGTGAAAAAATAAAATTGAAGTATTTATCCTGAATTTCAAAATGGGGGTTGGGGCAGGGAAAGAGAGAGGGTATACACTGAGACCCCATTTTTGATGTTCAGAGCTATTCTGAACTCAGAGGTTCTGTGAAATCGGAGCTTTTCTTAAGAATTATTGAGATGATAATTTGCAGTGATAAATCTGATATAGTTTCTTCATCAAATAGTTGTATCTTCCCAGAGTTCACATCAACAGCGTTTATTGAACAACTGCTGTGTGCCCCCAGGTAGTCTGAGAGGGACTGTGGGCTTAAGGGAAAAAGCTTATGTGTTGATCTTCTTATGTTTGTGGATGGGAGCTAACTGCTTCAGCAATGAGTAATGTTTTCAAACATCCCCTAAGGAGGTTTTATTTTAAAGTAGAATGTGAAGCACTGCTAGAGAATTCAGGTATTTTAGAAGAGTTTTATTTTCTCTTCCAGGTCCCTAAACATTTACTAAAATAAGAGATGAGGTAGAGAAAGGTTGGCATCTTGATCTTATCCCCACACCTTGTGTTGTTACTGCTATCATCAGTCACTCGGTATTACTGTTGAGATAAACCCAGGTACGAATAAGCACCTCCTTTCTGTATATAAACCCAACAAATGCCATGAATAAAACGAGAACAATTAGGAAAAGAAACCAAGATATTTACCCTTTATTGTGAAGACAACTGCAGGAGAGCAGAAATGGCTAAACACCAACATAGTGGGATTTTTTTTTTTTTAATCAATTGGCCTAGATAAGTAAGAACTCAAACTCCGAATGAAGAAAATAGGTGCGCAGATCATCCATGAATGCCTGAAAACGGCCTGCGAACCTGTGCCAACCACGGCTAACTTGCAACAGGGGGAGCTTCGTGAAAACGACAGTTTCCGTGGGGCTGGGGAGGTGAGCAGAGCCATTTGAGAGGACGGAGAACACGGGCCCTGCCAGTGTTGCCCGGGGACTGTCAGCCCACTGACTAGCAGGACTCATCAGAGCGTTTGATGCTATGAGCACGGACACTGTCTATGAAGGCACAGGTCGCTGAGGGAGCAGTGTGGGCTGCAGACAGCGGAGAACGGCGGTCCAGGCAGGCAGATGGCGCAGACACCTTATGAAAGTTAGAGCAGGTGGCAAATGGGAATAGAATAAAAAGGAGCCAGGTACGAGGAGAAGGGCCAGATGCCAGTTCACAAGAAATGGGAGTATAGAATTTCCAGTAATATTTTTCTAATCATGAAAGTAATACATGTTGACTGCAAAAAGAGAAAAAAGACAGATAATGATGCAAATTACAAGAAAGCTCACAGGGAATGTAAGCTATTCAACTACCATCATCACAGGCAGTATTGTTAAAACTTTCTTCTAAGAAAAGGTATTGTGGACAAATCTATTAGAGTGGAGATAATATTAATGTTCCTCTTTGAGAAGTCTTGTATTATGAACAACTGATCTGTAAATTAGGGTAACTGCAGCTAACTGCCAAAAATATGGAGACCTTCTGTTAACTTAAAATTTTACCTACACAATGGCTATTTTTGAGTATAGTTGCCTATGTGTGTATATTGGTAGAAATTAATGAGACTACAAACTAGTTATAATTACATCACATTACATTTTTCTACTTCAAAGTACTTGTGAACTGGTGTTCTACATCACAAGAAAACCTTTCAATTATTCATTAAATAAATAGTCTTACTTCTCTTACCTTTAGGGAAGAAATCAATTTATTCAGAAGATGTACAATGAGCTTTAGGCAGGGTAATCAAATGATATATTGACCACTCTTGGATTCTCTGGGGACACAAAGAAGGCACTATTCATATAATTCCTGAGATAGCAAGCCTAAGCTGAGACTGTCTTATGAGGTCCACATTCATCATAGGTTAAGACTATCGGGAAAATCCGATTTTATTCTAAATACATTGTCCCCTCTTGGGCCCTGGCAATTAGGAATTAATGGATTTAGGAGTGGTCTTGGTCCCAGAATGCAAGGTCCCCTCTACTCTCTGTTGAGGGTACAGCAGCATTATTCAAAGGTTCCCCTTTGTTCTGTCCTGTCTAAATGAAGGAAGCCTGGTTAAACCCCAGTGCATGGTGCTCAGTGCTGGCCTCTGTCTGGCAGGATTGCTTGGAGAAATCATGACTCCCTCCTGGAGGTGATTGATGAAGCTGGGGACATCTGGAAAATGTCCTCTGTTGAGCGTAGGTCTCCTCTGCATCCCAGTGGCTGTAGGGTGGAAGGTATTCAGGAAACATAGTCTCAGTCCCAGAGTGTAGGTTCATGGGGTATATGTGTCTATCATTAGAGTTTTAGATATTAGCAAACACTATTATTTTATAGTTTACTTCAGCCTAAACTAGGTTATTCAGAGGAGACATTAAGTTCTTCACTTCAGTGACTATTTTATTTGTAGACATTCCATTTGGTACTTTTTATATTTTCTAATGTTCTTCATAATCGGCTTCATTTTCATTATGGTTTGTATTTCTTCTTTCATATCTTTGATTACTTAAAAAAAAGTGTGTGGTCCCTTCAGGCTATTCTATCATCTCAAGTTCTTGGGGTGGATGCCAATACTTCTCTTTAATTTGTCTGCCACTCACTTTTTTTTATTTTTTTATTTTTTTTTCTCACTTTTTTTTAAATAGAGTGAATAGATCTCTCTATCTCTTTTTTCCTTTAGCTCATTAGCAGCTGGTTTTTGTAGAAATGTATTTGAGAAGGAAGAGAGCTTATGGGGCCTGAAAAGGATTAGTTGTTGTTTTGTTTCATTTTTCTATGGGAGTCACAGAAAACCTGAGATGAGGGATTTTTCTTCCAAAGCAGCTTACGCTGGTTTCTATCGGGTATCTTGGAAGGTTGACCCCAAACTGAGCTTGATCCAATCTTCTTGGTGGTGGTAATTTTTTAGGTCTGGGATTCCCTCAGGGCACTCTAAATTCATAATCCACATTATCATATATTTCAGGCTTTTTTGTTACATCTCCAGCCCCAAGAATGAAGACACACTTTCCTGCCACTGCCCTGAGCCAAGGGACAGCAGTTCTCTAGACTTAATTCCCTACACGCTGTCTGGGCACCTCTTCCAGTGTGCCGGATCTCTTTGAGGGTTTTACTGTTAGCTGCTCCCATTTCATGGGCTTATGACCTGCTTTCCAGTCCTTGGGTAGGCAGTGAGGCTCGGGGTCTTTCCATGAGGGCCGGCGTCCGGTGCATCTTCCCCCTGGGCTCCTGCACTGCCTTCTCTGCCTAGGGTCCCTCTTAGTTTAAGGCACCAGAGAATCCATTTATATTATATACACAGCTTTATATTTAATTATTTTATAATATTTAGAAGATATACGTACACTTAAATACCGATATATTTGTACTGGGAAGTTGGAAGCTAACTCCATCTACCAACTTATAGAATTGGACTTTCCTGGGCTTTTGTCCCTTTTTTAAATTTTATTTCTGTATTTAGATGTGGGTGGGAAATTTTATTTGTTTAAATATATTAAACAATATAAGTCTGCCTTTCATTTTCAATTTTTTAAAATCCATTTTTAGGTTCCTCTGATTGATTAATATTGTTTTAATGACTTCTAAACCCTTGAAGAGTGATCCTACATTCAAGTGTTTTCAAGATAATATTTTTGAACAAAGTAAATATTTCCACTATGGGAACCATCAATATAAGAATTTCATTATTTGATAATTATATGAATTTTGAATACTCAACAAATCCCTATGTGAAACCTAATTAGAACCCTTACTTTTCAAATTCTCAACTAATATACCTTTTTTGCAGTTGCATTTGATTAAATATTTTAGGAAATGAACCATTATTTAAAACTACTGTAGTCTTATGAAAATGTTAAGTCAGGGAAACTCATACAGGGGAATTTATTGTATTATTAAGTATAATGACAAAATAATCTCTATTCCTTAATTATATCAGTTCAATGTGCTAATTACATTAATATTAGCAACCTGTGTCAGAACAGATATAATACAAAATAATGTTAAATCTTATCAAAACTAAATGGTAAAGATACAAAGCTTCACCACAAAGATAATTATTGGTATAATAGACATCATGAGAATTATGTGCTTTGGTATTTTTTAATTCCCATCAATAACTGATTTTTTCAAGCCATATTTGGTTTTTAAAGAAACAGAATACACTTAAATATTTAACTCACCAATTGGAATGGACTTCAAAATCATTTGACCTCGATTCTATATTTGAACGCTTTAAGAAGTTGTGTAAAACTGAGCCATACCTAAGCTTTAAAAAAATAAGCAGCTCTCTGACTATTAATATCATTGTCAGAAATCACTATGATAAAGTTAAAAAAAGGAGATATTGCAAACCAGAATATAGGAGGAAATAGTATAGGGTGGAGAAAAATACAGTAGTACGCCAATGCTTCTTTCACTACGATATAAGATTTTAAATGGAGACTATAACATATCATTTCAAATATAGCACTTGGGACAAATGAAATATTGTACAATCAATCAAGAAGCTACTCCAGTTTGAGAATGATATGGTGTGTGTAAATTTCTTGTAAGGAACATCCATGGTCCTTAGTAATGATAAGCATCACCATCCTTACTTTCTCACTGTGGTTTTCAGAATCATTATCATCATCATTAATAGAAAGCCAGGAATATAGAGCAGAAACAGCATTGCCCCATATCTGAAGAAACCATTGCAATTGCCTCCCCCCGCCCCCACTTATTTATTAATGATCTGGTGTTGGGTCAGTTCCACAAATTCTCTGCATTGTTTGCTTCTGAAAAATAGTGATGATAACAATGCTGGCCTCGCTAAACTCCGTGTTATGAGAATCCATTTTTTAAATGCATCAGAAAGCACTTCAAAAGAGTATTATCTTTTCAATATGTTAAAAATAATAGAAATTGAGTTCCCTTTATATGCCTAGAACTGAGTTTTACGCTAGAACGTCAGAATATAAGGTACCTTCGTTTTGCCCAATATAATGTATCTAAAATATAACACAACTTTAAACTCGTACAATCTTGTTTTCTTCTGGTTATAAATATAAAGCAAGCTCATTTGGCTTATGTATTGTTTCATCACTTTATATAAAACCGTTGTTGAAATGTTGCTTGCTTCATTAGTAGCAGCAAATTCTTTATGTCTAAGCTTGTTTGGCTGATTTGTCTCCCAGCTGGGGTATCCATTATGCACATTTTTCTGGAAATGTTTTTGGGCGGCATAATGTCTTAAGTCTTTGCATATGCAGTAACTGATTTCCGTTGACATTGCACATGATGTGTGGCATTCGTGTAAATACTATGTATTCACTGAAAGAACGAATGACCAACAACGATGAGAAAGAGAGGAGGGTTACTTCAGCTCACCTGCAGTATCCGTTACTTTTGGTTGGAGTTCTGTTGCTCCCACACCCGTTTTCCATCACAAGGAACTCACTAGTGCTGTACGGACAAATATGTCTATTTTAATTGAAACTAATTGGATTTAGTGAACACTAAAAATTTAGTTTCCAGTCACATTACAAGCTCTCCAGAGCCACATAGGACTAAGGCTACAATATTGCGCACCAAAATGTAGAATATGTCCAACATAGCCGAAAAGACTGATAGAACAGCATTCCTCCAAGGTGTCTGACTTTGTCCACAGATCTCTCGCAGACACACATTCAGAACTTGACCTCAGGCACTGGATTTTACTTTGACAAAGTTTAGACCCTTGAACTTTTCTAGGCACCCTGTTAAGCCTCTATAATGAACTGAGTGTCTTCCCCCAAGTTAAGTGCACACTAGCTACCCAATGACTTTCCGTTTCTCTAGTTGTTCTCATTCATAATTTACTCATCCCCTATTCAGATTTCCACCAAACACTTGCCTTGGAATTAAGGGCACGCCGTAGAAAAAAGTTTAAGTTGCTTGGGGATTTTCAAGATAACAAGGGTAGAAGAGACACAATTTTTAAGTCATGTAAAACTACATGGGATAAATTCTAAATGTGCCGGTTCTGAGAGGCCAAGTTACAAATCCATTATATTATAAAACTGTACCACTTCTACTCACTATGATCACATATGTGGAGGGGTCTTTATCTTGTAGGATTTTTTTAAGTAATAAAATTTAAATTAGTTTATTCCTGATCTTTTAGAGTTGTCTGTGCTTGCAAAGTATACTTGCAAGTGAGGTTCATTAAATTTAAATTTGCTGATATATATATATATATATATATATATATATATATATATATATATATATGATTATGGCCAAGATCAATGATGTACTTTTCCCCTGGAAAAACCAAAGAGGACATATTGTGATGTCTTGAGTAAAAAATGATTTTCAACACAATTCATGAGAACTGTGATATAAAAGCAAAAGTATTTTCAACCACAGATGTATACTGTAACTGAATTACTGCAAAGCCAAGCAAATGGAATAAAAATAAAAGTTTTGTCTAGCCAGTTATTTGGCACAACACCATCCAGACAAAGAAAAAAGGCTTTGGGGGGTTTGGTTTTGTTTGTTTTGTTTTGGCCTTATTGAATTCAAGCAGAATTTGCATGAAAACAGCCTGCTTAATTCTTAAATAAAGTAAAAGTATTGGGAAGCTGTCACTTTATCAATTTCACATATTTACTACATGGAGAAATTGTGATTGTGAAGTTTGGTAAATGCCAAATTATAGTTGTAATGATGATAGAAAAAAACAAATCAATCAAGCATGTTGAGGCCTAACCACAAATGTCAATGGAATTGGACCAAGAAGGAGATCACTGAGAACTAGGTTTCTGAACTGACTACAAGAAGAACCCATCCAAAGAAAATTAAAATTATACTTAATGTTAGATCAGTGGTCCTGCTATCTCAGAAAATAAATTGTAAATAGTAATAGAAAAAAAACCAAATGTTTCTCTTGCTGTACCCCCTCTTTCTCACTTCCATGCCATTCTTATTTTTAGAATCATAGAGAAAGGGGAGAACGTATCCGAGAATGGGTCAATTGCCCCAGAGCGGTGTGAATATTCCCAAATGGCCATCCGCTACAAGCCTCATGGCCTAAAAGCAGCTAGAGTTGTGAGCGTTCAATGGAAATGCTACCAACAGAGGTGGTAGATCCCAACAGGTAATAGGTTAGTACAGGAGAGGTACGTTACAATCCTGGGGAAATGCGTCTAAGGTTTATACATTAATTATTGGTTTCATGTTTTTATTTCTTAGTCTCTGACAATAAAACTTGTTTTTAATTGTATAAAATAACATGGTATAAAGATGCACATTTTATAGAGAGGGGAAAAATACTCTTGGGTTTTAATGTTATAGAAATTCCTAAGGTTACTTCAAAAAAGGAATTTTTATCGGTATCACATTTTGGATCTTGGTAGAGGACAATACATCATTTGGGGGATAATCATTATAAAACATTATACACTTTCTTGCCATGCAGTTGGCATTGAGGCCACGGCAGTTCCCCCATGCAAATAGCAACAGTCGTGTTCCAGAGCCATTCAGGGATGGAGATGCCCCTTCTCAACACACACACCATGTTTCCAAATGCTCCCCAGGGTAGTAAGGTGGGCCCGTTTCACCTCCACTAAATAAAACTAAAAACTGCAGAAGAGGGGGGAGCTATAAGTACACAAGAGTATGAACGTATTAAGAGACATGTGAGAAAGGGAACTTAAAGATATTGATAGAAAATTAATTTAGAAGATAACGATTTTAGATCAGACTTCTTAAAGCCATTTCTCTTCTGTGACTGCTTTACTCACTTAATGTTCCCAGTGATTGCTTTTTTGGTTTTATCTGTCTGTCTATCTATCCATCATCCATCAGCTTAGTTACTTAGTTACAAAAATGCATGTCGTAAAAACAAAAAAGGAGAGAAGTCAAACAGCATGGGGTGCACACAGTAAAAGTGACAGACAACCCCCCTTACTGTTGCTACTTCCCAGCAACATTTTCTTTACTTGATTTTAAATAACCATTCTAAGAATTATGAGTCTGTACTTGAAGCTCATTTCAAGCTTCACTTCTCTGTGCAAGGCTAAATCTATCTACACAGCAAGTTCAAAAGATGCTGTCGGTTTGGTAGCCAGATTAACACGGTTGCATAGCTAGCTGGGCGGAGTGACATTTCCAGGGGCTAATGATACCATTTGTTATGATAGCGCCTTCTTCTCTCCCTGGGGAGAAAATTGTGTTGTGCTGATCCAGTCTAATCCAATCCAACAAGCATTTTTTGAATTCCCTAGAGTTTGTAGTACTCCTATGCAGGACTGCGAGGGCGAGAGTGAGTGACAGCTCTCAAAACGGTGAATGGACTAACAGCAATGCGACATGACAAGTGCTGTAACTGTGTGATTGCTACTGTCACCGCCCCTCCCCCACTCCTAATCAATTCTAGATTAGCCCGTGTGTCATCTTGTCAGGGCTCTAGGGCTCTGCTGGGTAATGTGATTGAAATGATGGAAGCTAACAGCTCAGAGGACGCTTGGAGATCAGAACTTCCAAGTGTCTCATTTCATACTCAGGGAAAATACGACCTGAAGTGATGGTGACCGGTACACATGGACTCCGTGAGCTTACCCATGATAAGTGTCTGTTCGAGAGGGTTCGAGGGCACCTGAGCAACGGGTGTGCATTCTGCAATGACCTCCTGAAGATGATGTGTGCAATCGGTTTGCTTTTCTTTTTGATTTTATTTATTTTCTGTAAGGATGCCTGGCCATGATGAGGTAAGGGAAAGAGGCGGTGGAGAATTGCTGGGAACGGAAGTGAGTGAAAGCAATGATTTGTCTAAGGAAGTAGTTCAAAGAGGACTTCTTTATTCATGTTGCATAAGCGTTTCATCTTTGTATGGCCTCGGTTTACTTAATGAATTCTTTTCCCCCTAAGGTCTCCGATTTTGAAATGATAATTTTATCAAACATTTGGTAAAAATTCATATGTTTAGGAAGTATATTTTAATGCTGTGCAACATATTCACTTCATCAAAAAGATAATCTGTGTGTTATAATTAAGGATGACTTACAGTTGATCTACAGGAAAGAAACAAGGCCATGAATACATTTATATTAACTAATTGATTATATAGATGACTAAGTCTCATATGGATGAATAGAATTATTTCATTTTTCATTTTTCACCTTACAATACTAAATGAGATGCTATGTACAGCAGTGTACTTTCATTAAAATAAATTGCTTTCCGCTAAAAGGCCTCCCCAGTAGAAAACCTAGACATGACTTGTCTTGGTTCCTCTCCATTTTAGAACAAACATTACTAGGAAAAAAAATGGGTAAGCGCATATTTTCATTGAAACAAATGTTACTTGGCAAAATGCTAAAGCTCTGTAGGGTCTTCATTTTATGTAACTTTGGCATCCTAAACAACTGTACTGTGAATGAGATACCCCGAAATCACTTTCTACATCCTGAGGCACCTAATAGCTTCCTGTTAATGGAATGTCTCAGAGGCTCACAAATAGTAGATTAAGCAGTTATATCCCTCACTGTTTCGGGGATATAGGAACAGAAGTATTGTATCTCCCAATGGCACTTAGTGTTTATTAAATACCAGTTGATAATGATGATTGATACAGGCTGCGGTAGGGATTAAGCTCTATCACTGTTGTATCACCTGCCTATGCACACTGTGGAGGTGTCGATATGCTGCAGATATGCCAAGAAGAGAAGCAAACGTTGATATACATGGTACACAAAATGTATGATGACTTAAAACGTTTCCAGTGGTGCTCATAACTTAACATGGTTATTCCATCAGTATGCTGATATTTTAACCCCAAGATGAAAACTGTAAAGTTAAGCAAGTAGAGGCAGTACGTCAGGACTTATATCTGAGTGGAAAGCTGTTCATGGTTAGTGATGTGTATTTCAAGGATCATAAATCTTTATTTTTCATGGCTGGCATATGCTAAAGTGGCACTGAGATGCACTTTGATTCAGCTGCGTTTTCATTTTCTTCTAAACATAGCCCAATTCTCAGATTGAAGATAGTAACTCCAATATGCTCCTCACCCCATAACCTTGCTTCTGTTTTAATGATGTTATAAAAATAATCAAACATAGACTTGCTCATTTACCTCCATTAAATCTCCCAGCTCGTGTGCACTTACGCTGGTATAAACGCAGCCACCTCTCCCTGCCCCCCGCCACCCCCGGTTAGGATTGCAGGAAATATTGTTGCTCCTCTCAAATGCCAGCTTCTCCAGCTCCTCCTCCATGTCCCCACTTCTCTCCCTTCTCGAGGAACTTTACGCCTAGATTTATGCCTCTTTTCTTGCAAGTTTGGTCTCTATCTCCTCTCTACCAGTTCAGTTAACATAGAAACAAGCATTAACTCTGATTCTTTTTTTAAGTGTGAAATCTTCTTTAACCCCACTTTTCCTCTGTCCTGCTACATTTCTCTGATCTTTTTCATAGTAAAACCACTTGAAAAAACTTGTCTTCAATTACATCTTCACCTTCTATTTTCTCCTAAATCATTCCAAAATGACTCCACATCCCACCCTTCATGGACACTGATACTATCATTGCAGCTTTGCTAAATGTAATAATCACTCATCTGAGTTTATCTTTCTTTATCTTTCATCAGCGTTCAACACAGTTGGCAAGCCTTAAAACCCTTTCTTCTCTTGACTTGAGTTCTACTCTTTTCCAGTTTTGTTTTGGTTTTTTTTTTTTCCCTTTCATTTTGGCTTATCTTTCTCAAATTTCATTGCTGCTTTCTTCTATTTCTGTGAGACAGTAAGTGTGGGAGTGCCTTAGGCCCCACTTCTAAGCCCCTTTCTCTGTTTCAAGTAAATTTTTTCCTCTAATTTATCTCATCAAGAACAATGACTTAAAATAATATCTATATAATCTGAAAATCTATTTTTCTATAACTCAAGTCTGCACACTTGTCTCCAAGTGGTCCACTCAATACTCTTCCTTGGGTGGGAAATATCCATCTTAATTTTAACAGAAAAAAAATCAATCTTTTTACTCCAAAGCCTCCTTCTTCTCCTTCTCTATATTACAATACATACCCCATTACCTTTCCTAGTTGATCAAGCCAACACCAAAGAATCATTCTTGATTCCTCTCTTTCTCTCTCTGTAATACCCTATCAACTAGAAAATTTCATGACAGAACCTTCAAAATACATTTTCAAAGTAGAGTCTCCCTTCACTCATTTCTCTACCCAACAGGCAGAATGTTCTTTGAAAAGCTTAAACCAAATTATATATTTATACACACCCTCCAGTGTAGATAGGATATTCCAGTGACTTCTTATCATCAAAGAGAATCTTGACCTCATGCTTAGAATCTTCACATTTACTTAGGATAAACTTCTGATTCTGGCTTGTAAAGTCCTCCCAATCTGGTATTGTTACCTCCCTGTGCAGGTTTCCCTTTTCTCTCTGCTCCAACCACAATGATACGCCTTCTGTTTCTTATTCATTTCTTAGTGCATCGTAAGAGCTTTGTCTTTGCATGGAATACTATTCCCTCTGCTAGTTACACTCTTCTCCTTAATCTTGGAACACCTGTATCTCCCTTCTAACTCAAGCCCAGAGCTGCCATGCTGGTTACAAAGACCACATTCTACAGCGGCCACATTCAGTCTTAGCCCATATTTCATCCATGGGGAGAGGCTTTCTTACCACTGAATCTAAAACAAAACCAGACAGAATAACAACAACAAAACTCAGTCATTTGTGGAATTTGGGGAGGGAGAAATGTAGGTGAATATGTTCAAACTATTATCTTCGCTTGGAAATCTCTGCTGATATGTTTTTAAATTATTTATCATTGATTTTTATCTATCTCTCCTTACGAATAAACTCCAAAAGATCATAGAAATAGACAATTGTGTGAACTACCCTAGTTTCAGCTGGACAGATAACAAGTACATAAAGACATATTGTCTGAGCAGTTAAGTAGAACATGTGACTTGAAATTAAAGGATCTGAGTTCAAGATGTAGGTCCTTTGGACGCTGAAAATTTGAGCATATCTACTATCATCTTTAAGCCTCATTTGCTTACCTTTAAAACAGGGACAATAATTAAACTAATAGCCTCTCAGCCGTAGAGAGATATTTTCAATACATAGTTTTCCATGCAATATAAAGGGCTTTATAAAAGTAAATGCCATTGTTAGATAAAACTTAGTCTCACTTAGCCTTTCCCTGAAGAGGTATGCTGCAAGGCAGCGGAGGTTTTTTGGGACTGCACAGCCATTCTCGGCGGTGCAGATAGACTCTCAAGAAGCTACGCCATCGTCTCTCAAGACGGACGGCTGCCGACGACGACGACGAGTCTCACTTATCCAACATGAGACTACTGACAGTTTTAGTGTTACATACAAAGAAAGCAGAGAGAAACGACTAAATACATAAATCAAGGGAAATGGACCATGGGATCCTAAATAGAACTTGAATAGCAAAACCCTATTTATATACGTATAATCACTGATGATCAATGGTCAGAAGTGAGAGAGAATGAGAAAATAATAATAGGAATACCTTTCGCATTTTTTGGAGACCAGCAATCCTTTAATGCAAAAGCATGTAGAGAGAGATTCCATAGCTCTTATTTTTAGAGCAGAAATATCAAGCAAAGTGTATAACACTTCCAGGTACAAATATCAACTTGAACATGTCCTACCAAAATAATAATAAACCAGTTTTGTTTCACTCATAAAACCACAGGATGGGAAAAGGACAGAAGAAATGATGGGGCGATAGGATTCTTAAGTTTGGAAAAAAGGTACAGCAAACACCTTAAAGGACGCGAGAAAATAAATTCTAAGCCAAGAGTGGGGAAAACCAAGAGCTAATCTGATAAACAATATAGAATTCCCAAAAGGCTAAAAAAAAAAAAAAAAAAAAAAAAATGGTAGCATCATTACTTTGGAAAGGCATCATGGAGAAAAGGAAAAACAACAATACAAGGTAAAGTTGAAAGTCTGTGTAATAACTGATGATTTTCTCAGATCACCTTCCAAGAGCAAACGCCCTTCTACCACTGTGAAAAGAAAAGGCTGGCCATTGGTTAAATTTCTGGACTGGAGGGCACCTAGCTTATCTGAGAGTGGAATTAAGTGCTTAGGTCACTTCCTTCTGTGGCTGCACCAGTTCCATTGTTTGGCCTCCAAGGTTCATGGTTATCTGGGTCAGGCTGGCAGAAGGTCAAGGCACTGTGGGAAGGTCAGGAAGGCTTTATGGGTCAGCCCCGACAGAACAAGTGTTTCTTCTGCTCACCTTCCCTGACCATCTTTTCACTTGGCCTTGCGTCACACCTTGCGCCTTTGGCGGCTTGGTCTGATTATGAGTCCAGGCAGTCCAGGACACATGCTTGGCCACCGAGCCTGGTCCCTCCCCTCAAGTGTCTGAAAGGATGGACATGAGTCAGGGGCAGGGCTGTGTGCAGGGGGATCTCCCGTTGGGCCAGCAGGATGGGCAGGGCTCTACTAAACAAGGTCCCAGCGTCCCTGTTCTTTGTGCCCACACACTGCGTAGGGGCGCCGGGCCATCCCCAGCACCGTTACTCTGGCATTACTGTTGGATAAAGAAAAGGAAAAGAAAGGGAAGGGAGGAGAAGGGAAAGGGAAAAGAAAAGAAAGAACAAAGAAGGAAGGGACAAGAAAAAAAAAAATAGGTAGGAAGCGAAGGAAGGAAAGAGAGTCTGGTAGGTTGGATGAGGAGATTTATACTTATAAGGGAGGTTGGGGGAATAATTTGATTACAGAAAACAAATAAGTGAGGTAATTATTCAACTCAGGGAAATCAATAGGTTGTAAAGGAAACAAAATATAGTCATAATAAACCATTCAAGGCAGCTGAGCCTTACAGTGCATTGTGACAATATTTATGAAGTCATAAGGCAAACAATGACTATTGATTGAACTAAAGATTATTGCATAGCCATCTGGGTTGAGGAGGGTATTTAGGTGGAGTGGGGGCAGTGGTGTGATAAAGACTCTCCTTTAGACAGGCTCCTCTGAGCCTTTTTTCTGGTAGGCTTCTTTCTAGCCCTGTCTTTAGCCGGCCTAGCCCAAATTCTAGCAAGAATCCTGCTAAATCGGATTAGCAAGAACTTCTCTTGATACCTGATGAAATTCCTCATCCTCACTTTTGACATCTGGTCATCCTGGACTGTCTTCAGAAAAAAATTCAGTGGGTTTAACAAGAATCCCCCGACCCCAGCTGTCTCCTCTTAGTAATTTTCCATCCACTGACCCATCCACTCTGCTTCTTGGCTACAAATCCCCTTCTGTCTTCACGGTTTTCAGAGATGAGGCTGATCTCTCTCCACTAGGGTGATAGTCTTGGCATCGAACACAACAGTCCTGAATACAGTCTTCGTTAGCATTTTAGCAGGTGCATGCAAAAGAACAAATCCTATTCTTCCATAGGGAAAAGCAATATGCCCAAATGAAAAAAATCAATGGCAGCATTAGCATGTTTTTAGATGCAATGAGATAAACTGAAGTTTTTAATGGTTGCTTCTGGAGGTGAGGAGAGGTGGGGAGAGTTGGGAATTACTCTGGGAAAGGGCAAAAAAAAAAAAACACTGTTGCTTATTTTTCAACTCTATAGAATCATTTGAAACTACGTGCATGTATTCCTTTTATAATTTTATTTTTTTAATGCCTATAGCACTGAATCGGAAAATTACACCATGTGCTTATATATACACACACATATATTACACACATATATATTAAAATCTATGGATTTTTTAATACTTGGTTAGATGAAATCAAAGTCATTGTTATCACATATTACATTCTTACTCACTAAATAATTATTGAGATAAGCTTTAGAATTGTTTAGTGAGGAGTAAGGGCTGTTTTCAGAATAGAGGTTTTGCAGTTAGCTACATGCTTTTCAGTTTGGGCCAGGAGACCGGAAGCTGACAAAGTGCGGTGAATTGATCCAACATCTCTAGTCTGAGGTCCTTTTCCTGGCACTAGGAAAGGGTTTTTGTGGAGCTGATCTCCCCCATTCAGACCACACGGAAATCCCAGTGGACACTTATTCAGCCTCAGCCCACGGCAGTGTGGTCCTGACCTCCTTTTCTCTTTCATCTGTCCTCTTTCCACCTACCCCCACACACAAAAGAGAAAATCCAGTCAGCTGTGGCTAGGAACGACCTACACTAGAAACACATCACTGAGACCCCCTCAGCCTAAGGTGCTCTTTGTCTCTCAAGAAAAAGAACATTTAAAAAAAGAGTTGGGGTGGGGGCATAGGTAGAGCATGTGTCAATTACACAAATGCAAGGGTTCCCCAACAATCTCTCTACATGCTTGTTCCCCCTTTTCTCCTACGTCTAATTGGAAGCTGTGAATATTCACCATCCCACTGTATCTCGTAAGTCTAATTAGAAGCCAGCATGGTTCTGAATTAGCAAAAGTGCAATATTTGCCAGTGATGTCTGGGTTTGCAGGTGTCACTGCCAAGTGCCAATGCCATCCGATATTTGCTCACCACTGCCCACGTGGGACCAAACTCACACTTAATAAGACAGGGACTGCATTGTCATGACATATGTGCAATAATATTCCCTGCGTTTAAGCCCCAGAAGCACGGTTATTTTGCTAACATCGTCTTCCGCTATAATCATAGCAGTTTTTCTTCCAGCCGTAAAAGTCTCACCAACTACAGTGAGGCGTCTTCTACTTTCCAATTACTTGCTGATGCTGTGCCAAGTGCGGAGGAATATTTTCATGTATCATTAAACAAATGCAGTGGCGCTCCCCAACCAGGTTTCAGTTGGGTCTAAACTATATCCATTAAAGCTTTCATAAATGGCACAGCCTTCAGCTTGTAGTTTCTTTTTACTCATAAATATTTAAGCTGCACAGATAATACCTCAACTTCCCAGCAAAGGGCTGCATTAGCTAGGCAATCTTTAAAGCATAAAACTTTGGAGCAAGAGAAAATGAAGAAAAGAGAAGTAAGCTGTACTACTGACCAAAAATACACCAGAACCCCTATTTCCTTATTTCCAAGAAACAGTCTATTTTTCTTTCTTATATATACAAAGGTATCATTAAAAAGATATGTATATCATTGATAGTATATGTAAGTACTGGGCCCTGGCTGGTTTGGCTCAGTGGATTGAGCGTCGGCCTGCGAGCTAAGTGTCGCTGGTTCGATCTTCCAGTCAGGGTACATCAGAGAAGGAAAACTCTGACTCCAAAAAACCTCCGCTGCCTTGCGGCATACCTCTTCAGGGGAAAGGCTAAGGGAGTAAACCCCGACAGAAAATCCGGAGCCGGAGTCCCTAAGGCGGTTTGACGTTGTAGTCAACACCGGCAACTCCTGCGGCGCACCTGAACCCAAGCTGTATCGACTCCGTCTTTCCCTTGGACCCTTCAGCTGCGAAGAGAGGGGGGGTCTGCTGCATGGGCAACAGCAGACCCTCCATATCACCCTGCCCAGGCTCTGTAGCTTCAGCTCCACTGGAGAGGACACTCCAGCGTCATCGCAAGATGTCGATTCAACACGGGAGGAGACAGATACCGTGTCACTCCCGAGTCGGACTGCACAGCCATTCTCGCCGGTGCAGATAGACACTTAAGAAGCTACACCATCGTCTCTCGAGACGGACGGCTGCCGACGACGACGACGATATGTAAGTACTGGATCCCTTACCCTGAAAGCTGGACATAGCTTTTAGTTTGAACACTTAAAAAAGGCAAAAAATGAACCCTAAGTCCAGGGATGTCAACGTAGTAACCATAAGAATGAAGTGAAAAGAGAAATCTAATGCTGTACTTTCGTCAGGCGGCTTGAGGTGGGTCAAAGAATGTTTTATCGAACAGGTAAGCTGTCTTGGTGAAGTGAGTCAGGGATTATTTGGTCGCTAAGAACCAAAACCATACCAGCTCTCATAAGGGAAGGGACATGCCTGTTAAAAGTGCAAGAGCACCATTTGGGAACCAGACAAAGAACATTATGACTGACCCATGGATATGGGCAACAGTTTGGGGTTTGACTCTGGGACTGGTGGGGGGGTGGGATGGGTAGAGGAAGGCAAAGGGGGAAAATTGGGACAACTGGAGTAGGATAACAATAAAAAAATGACTTTCAAAAAGAAAGAATACGAGATCACAGAACCCACATGCAGTAAGTCAGGCTGACCTCTGGCAGCCTGGCTCCGCTGACTTGTCCCTCCATTCTCTCTAGAAAACTGCCTGCCATGTTCTTACTTCATTTCCTCATACTTTGTTCACCAAAGGATCTGGATAAACTCTGAACCAGTTCTACATGTGGCTTAATATAACTATGTGATTCCAGGGACATTGTCTGAAAAATATTTTGTGTGACTTAATTCACATTCTTGAGAGAAAGATGGATAGTCAGCCTAGGTCATGGGCCTACCTCAGTTGGTCTCTGGGTACAAACATTGATTTCTAGGCTTCCTGCATTAGAGGCTAGAACAACTTAAGAAACACAATGTGAATGAAAAAGAGGGTCGACAAATATCTACTAAATAGTCTTCAAGGAAACTTAAAAGGAGGTTGAGATTTTAGAAGAAAAGGGAAAACTTTTCAAAACCAGTTACATATTTCACATAGGAATTTACAAATTGTACTCACACACATAAAGCTTTCTTTAAATAATGGAGGACTCCAAAGAATTTCTCTCCTGTGAATTATTACTCTTTTACTGAATTAGTAATTATACTAAGCATTTGTACACAAAAATACACATACCCAATAGAGCAATGATGTTATCACACAATACGTAGTCGCTGAAAAATTTCACTAAATACTCATGAGAGAATGAGAATTATAAAGGCATATGATGTCTTAGGATTATTATGAAAATGATTTTGTTTTCGCAGAGCCATTTAAAGGGTCTTGGGGACATCCAGGGTTGGATGATTTGAGGGCTGCTTGTATAATCAATCCGTCGTCATCACTATTGACTAAATTGTTCAGACAAGGAAGCTAAGAGAAACCCTGCCTTTATTTTTCTGCCTCAAAACCCCTATCCTATTCAATGATACACAGCCAAAACACAGGTATAAAAATGCTCATTTGTTTTAGTTGGCTCCAAGTTCAATGTGAGTTAAGTGTGAGATGGCAACCATATTCCGCACCTCCCAGCAACACTGTTCCCACCGAGGATAAGTGTATTCACACCTTAGAAATAAGTTTCTCTTCTTTCCATCTATTCTTCTTCTCTTTTCTGTAACTTCAGAGAAGAGAGTCTTCATCTTTAGGAAGGCTAACATGCTCCACACCACTGCGTGCTCCTTCCTGCTCTCACATTGTCCTCCTGCCTGAGACACTCAAGCATTAGAACATGAAAAAGAATCACAGGCCTCTTCAGGATTTTTATAATGATTGCCTTGTGCCCACTGCTCTGGTCCCAAACTCACTTTCAAGTTTACAGTGTCTCTAACTTAGTTCAAACTGTTGGATCAGTGCCTTCCCTGGATCCTACCTCTAGTTCCGTGGGTAGAGTCTGTGTTCTTTGTCTTCCTAACATTTCAGAATAGATTTTCCCTAACTGGTGTGTCACTTTAAATTCTTCATTTCTGGACTTCCTTAGCAGTGATACTCCGTCCCACCTCCAGCCTCTGAAACCTGACCACTCAAATGGACAATCAAGCCTTCACCAAGTTGTAGCCCAGTGACAGAGAATGGGCTCCAGACATCTTCATCTGCAGCTCCTTTATCTTCATTCCTCTTCATCTTCTGCTCATTGGCATATATGCTAAAAACAGAAAATTCCTCATTCTCTCCTTTACTTTCTTGTCCCTTTATTGAGTTTTTGGTATGATCTGATAAAGAACTATTTATGAAAACTCATAATTTTCCCAAGTTTGATGTTTTCAAAGGAAGAATTTAACATTGTCTTCTAGAATGTAAAGTTTATAGATAGCCAACAGATTTTAAATACTATCCGAGGTCTGCCAGCAACATATGGTTTTGTTTAGAAACTATGTTCATATTGAAATAGGATTTTGTACTTCCTTTACACATCCAACGCAAATTTTCCAATACAATTTTCTTAATTATTTAACTGAAACCAAATAAGTTCTGGCATGACTCCAAGGATCCATTAAATTGAAAGAATCTCATCAAAATATCACAAGAAATGACTCAAAATCAAACTCAGTACCCAAAAAAGTTACATTTTAAAAATAATCTATAAAGATTCTTTCCTGACTGTGGGAGTAGTTGGCAAATTTAGATGTGCAGTATAAAAGGAAAAATAATAGCAATTTGTAAAAGATGTTACATTTCTGGTGATAAGGCCTTATTCCAGATTATAGTAAGCATCCTATATGGTTATTAGACAGAATCAAGAAGGGGATCACTGTGTTTCCTACTTGGCAGAATCGCAGAGAAAAGTTGTCATCTGGATTCTTTGGTTCTAAAACATGAAGTTGGTATTTTTGCTTCTATGACAACTAATATTTTAAGTATTGATATTAATAACACTATTCTGGTAACATATAAGACTATTTTATCATAAGAATCTATCATACTTCGTTCATTTGACATTCTGGGCTAGATAATTAGAATCTTTATTTTTCTCCATTTGATTTCTGTCCAGATTTCATTTATTTGCTTTCTCAGTCACTGAGTGTCTTGATACTTTATTTTCTAGAATCTAGTATTGTATAAAATGAGAGTAATAATCCTTGTATGCTGGAGGATGTAAAGAGTAATTTGAACATTTGAACACTTGTTTTGAAATTTTATCCGAAAATAATTTTCACTTGGTAAGCATTAATATTTATCAAGTGAAAATCATATTATCTTTATCCAGACTCCTGTGGGTAAAAACATGGCATGTGATTCTGATTTAAATTCATATAATTCATAGTTTTAGTTAATGTATATTTCTAATATATTACACAGGACACCAATAAGAAGGCCGTGCTAAGGACCTAGCTTCTTTATAGAAGGCAAGAGCATCACTGAGAGGCGATAAGGGAAAACCTGGTGTGACCTGCGTTTAAAACATGACATCAGTTCCTATTTCATTACAGTGTGCAAATCACTACAGTGCCATTCAGACCATCACACAAACCAACTCCCAAGAACCGTTATGTATTACTTCATATTAAAAATAAAGTTATGAGAGTATCAGAATACCTCATTGTAATTCAAATGCCCATGATAAGCTTAAGTTTTGTAATATTGACCCTCGAGATTAGTTTTTGCCTCCTCTAGACTCTCTATAAGAAACCAATTAAATTTTTAAAAAATCAAGTTTAGTGGGAACATAACATGTAAATGAATAATAGTCCGATTCTATCTGCAAACTCCTCTTTTCAAAATGGTCCTACATTTGAAGCCCACCTAGGCAATAATGTAAATAGTATATAATTTTTAATTAAAGTTATTCTTAATGATAATTTAATCCATCATTTATAATATCAACAAAAGCCATCCTAATACCAACAACCAAGTCTCCTGGTTACTTCCTCCTAAAACACAGATTAGAGATCATGATCATGATTTTAAAGTTCCTGAGACTTCTCTTAACATTTTAAAAATAACATTTAACATTTGGAGGGCTCTTGCTATATATGCTAGGCACTTTCCCTACATTATTTGCTGTACATTCAGCAGCCATTAGGGAGAAATACTGCTATTCTTCCGTTTAAAGAGATGGTTTAGATGAATGAAGTTACATGACTAAGAGTAAACCCATGAATCTCTGACATGGATTTTAATGACTGCAACACAGATCATATTGGGTATCATAGAGTTTATATGTCATGAGAGTTCCAGTATAGCAAGACTTTCAATATTAACTCAGACTCATTTATTGTCAAGGACTCAGAATGCTCAGATTTATAGGTTTATGATGTCACATAGAATTGTGATGTACTAAGCAATCCAAATAACGCTAACATAATGGAAGATGTTTGTAGAAGAAAAGAATTAATAAATAAATGAAGGATATGATATTCGGTAGCAGTTGTTATTTTTCTGAGTGATGATAAGTTAGAAGGTTTAAAGCATAGTTAGGCTTCAAGAATACCGCTGAGACAAAATGCTTATTCCTTAACATTAGAGAAGCACAAAGATCTGCTGTAAAAACTAATAAATCATTAGGTATTTTACATGCAAACTTGTGATGTTTAGATGCCAGCATTTGGTTAGTTTATAATTTTTAAATAGTGCCAGTTATTTGAAAGTAAAGATAATTCTCTCTTTCTAAAGAATACTTGTCTTTATTTTTATTGTTGACACTGTTGCAGATGGCCCCATTCCTGATGTCCCCATTCCCGATGTCCCCATTTGCGATGTACCCATTCCCTCCCACTCTGCCCGCACCCCACCCTCAGTACTCACCGCCCCCCCTTCCCTCTGGCATCACCACACTGTCGGCTGTGTCTATGAGCTAATTATGCATATATGTACTTTGGCTAATCCCTTACCTTCTTTCAAGGATAATTATTTTTGAACAATTAAGGTTATTATTCCTTCAAATAAGCTTTATTCAGAAATTGGTAAATGTCAAAGATAAACAACATTTTCTATGGATAATTAATTGCATCATTTTAATGTGTATATGTTTATAAGTCATTATAGATAGAAAAGATATACTAGTTCAAACAAATTTTCCAAACATTTTCTTTCAAATGTAGATTCTGATATCTGGAAGAAAAGCAGTTATAGTTCATTAGTTAAATAAAGCACTATATGTCTTCATGTTTGTGTATCAAAGTATCTCATTTCTTCTAAATGTCATTTAAATTAACTTTGCTTTCCTAGTAAATCTCAGACTTCTCCCTTAAAACTGATCTTTTTAAGGTTTTTGAAAAAATAACACCTTATTTTTTCTTGAAATAAAAAATTGATACAGATAAACATGTTTAACTCACCATATTGCACGTCGGCGTATAACAATACACTGGTGTAATTTATACCCTATTTAAATCAGTGTACCATTGTAAGCATAAAAAATTAAATTAAGTCGAGCATCTTTGGTTAATTGCCTGCGTCTCCGTTAAAATGACCTTTGTAGACCCGTACAGCGAAGCCAGACACCCGCACGTGGGGACGGACGGGGCAGGCCGTCAGCACGCGGGGCTGCGTGCGCCCTCCGCAGCGTGGCTTGGGTAGCTGTGCGGGGACACTGACGCGCTGTGAAGTCCACGGCCAGCCCATCTGTGCAGCCGCTCCCTCGGCGACAACTGTTTGACTTTTCCAAACTGTTATCAGTCACATTTTATGTCGCTAATAAAAATGGTAATTCAACATATTTATGCAGCTCGTCGGTCCCCAGGTTGACTGACAAAGATTGCAGAGATTTTATTTACCTTAAATTCATATTTCCTAACTCAAGATGCCGTACGAATTTTAAAGAAGCCCTGCAGCATGCAAACAGGCCTCTACGAACTCCTTGGGACCTCCTTGCGGGAAACCTGTCTAACTTCTAAGATGAAACTGTAAATCACGAAGGAGCAATGTGGGGGGCACGTGCAGTTTCCCTCGGAAAGGAGTCAGTCGGGGTGGCCCACAAGATGAGAAGGTCAGGTATCTGCATGATCCCCAGGGCAAGCGAAGCCACGTGGCTGAGGGCGCCACTCTGGAGCCGGGCAGCCGGGGTTCATGCGCCGCTTGCCCCTGGCTGTGTGAGCTTGGGGGGCTCTTCAGCCTCTCGGTGCCTCAGTTTCCTCACCTACAGCGCAGGTGAAAATAATGCTGACTCCAAGGGCTCGAAGAGCTTGTTGTAAGGACTGAGTTAATGCATATAAAGTGTTTTGACTAGAACTGAACCAACAGTAAACATTATGTGTTAGCTATTGTTAAAATCATTGGTACCTTCCTTCATTTTTAACTGCCAGGTGGCAGACTAGGCCTTGGGACAGACAGGGCGCTGTCTGGGTTGAATGCAGTCCTTGGGGTCATGCTGTGCAGAACGGCTGTAACCATCCCTTTTACGCTCCCCAAGGTTTAAATACAAGTGTGTCACTTTCAAGCACTAGTTCCTTGGGGAAGTTATTTAACCACTGTGTGCTTCAGTTTCCTCTTCAGTAAAGTAGGAAAAAATAGATATTCGTATGGCACTAAGTGGCAAGGAGCAGAAAGAAGTAAGGAATTAATAATGGGATAAACTAATTAGCTAACAATAATAAGTATTCTCAGAAAGGCATGGAAGCCTGCATGATGGCCGAAGCAAAGACAAGATGGAATTAGGGTGGTCAGGAGTCTCAATTTTAAAATTTCAACTGGTAGTGAGTCCTAATATTAACAAACCTGTATGTCTTTCCCCTTTAACAAAGTAGCTCTAGACTTAAAGTTTAAGACTCAGTTTAGTTATTCTCCTAATGTTTAACCATGTTATATTTTTAACCATGTTTCATATTTTTATCACCACCCACTCATACAGTCACAGATATTTCTAAGATGTTTTATATCCTTTGATATTCGGGGGTCTGTAATACTTAAAATAATAAAAAAATATTTAAGGCAATAGTGAGACCGAGGCTCATCACAAAATGAGATTAGTCTCCCCTGTACCAGCACACATAACAGTAATGTCATCTCATGAAGGGGCTACATAAACAGAGAGAGTTCAAATAAGGCCATGTCCTACCAAGCTCCATTACACACACACACACACACTCACACAAACTAATGCCTTCCTATTTCGAGATTAATCAAATCAAACAGATTGTATCTTCTATTTTAGAAGCATTCTGAAATCCTGAACACTTTGGGCGGGGGGGGGGGGGGTGAATGATAATTATTCAACAGGCGAATTTAAAACAAAGTGTTTACAAAGGACAACATCAAGAGTAATGATAGTGTCAGGTGACCATAGATGAAAAGTATTCCTAAAATATTTATTACAGTCCAAAGAACACACCTGGCATTTACTTAAGTAATAGCTGTCTCATAAATTCTTCATTATATTAATTATAATCACATACTTAGGTAGTTAACTATGTTCATTTGGATCTTTGCTACTCAAAGGATGGTTTATGAACTAGCAATATTGAAATCACTGAGAAGCTTGTTGGAAATGTAAGCTCTCAGATTTACTGAACTAAGATCTACAGTCTGAGCAAATCCACAGGTGATTTTTATGTACATGTAAGTTTGAGGCACATTAATCTAGAACACTTGTTTCTCAATACATACTTCATATCAGAATCACCTAAAATATATAACAAATAGTCATGCCCAGATTTTACCAATAGAGATTTTACTTAATTAGTCTTGAGTGAGGCACTAGCATCAGTATTGCTTTTAAATTTCGCCGATGATTCTATTGTGTAGCCAATGGTAAAACCACTAATCTGATTTTTTTAAAAAGATGGGTAACTTTTAAGAAACTCAAAAATTTGTTTAAAATTAAGTAAAATCTCCTTCTTAGAAGAACTAAACTTAACAATGAGATATTGACCTTTAAACAAACTTGAGGAAGATGTATTTTATCACATAGAGCAAACCTCCTTCTCGTCACTAAGGCAACAACCTGGCATGAGGGGGATGGGTACATGGGAGAAGGCATGCAGATCAGAAACACTAAGACTTGGTCCGCACGTGCAAAGGCATATGGGTAAAGCTGCATTTTCCTACATCAATGACCCAAGTGCATGGAAACATAATCTGAAACTACCTAAGCACTTTAATGCTAGGGAACATATAATTACTCTAGTCTGGAATAAACAAAACTAAAACCAGATATGCGATCCAAAGAAAAGAAATTCCAAAAATGGAAGGCAGGTAGCCAAAAAAAAAAAAAAAAAAAAAAAAAAAAAAAGGTCAGAAACCAAAATATTTACCAATGAGTTCTAGATTTTCTGTTTAAACTTCTAGTCTTGACAATGCATTTTTATTGCTAGATTTTGAGCTAGTTTGTCTTCTAGTTCCTTCGTGTGCAGCGGCAAATCCCAGCTGTAGAGAACTGGGAACCAGAGATATCGTCATAGAAGGAACTGCACTGATTTGGGGCCCTGCGTGGGCTGAGGACCCGAGCTCACTCATCTGGTATCATTCCTCGTTTTGTTAACTGACTGCCTGCTGCCTGGGTGTTCTCCCTTCTGAGTTTGTCAAAGAGCCCCGACAGTGTTCATCACGGTAACACTAGACATTATACATACACGATATATATGTTAAGTAAGGTATAAATGGTGGAAATGAATATTTTAGATCAATATTGCCCAACTGGCTAGACAGCTGTAATTTTATAAATTCCGCAGGGCTTAGGTAATGACTTACACATGTGTAGGGGGAAAGACACGTCTTCAGTGCTACTCTGACTATTGATAGCTTTACTAAAGCCTTAGTTAAATTTTCATTTAGCCACATATTTACAGAGTGGTAATTAAAAGCAAATAAAAACTAACAATTAAATAATCTAATGCATACTAAAGAATCCACCTAATTCATAAATAAATTCTTAGCAAAGTAATAGGCAATGAATTTTTCATAGGCTGTCTTTAAAATACTCAGAATTTCCTTTTTGTTTTGTTTCTATGCCAATAAGAATTTTTCATGTGTTCTTGAGGATCACATGTATGAGAAAAAGACTAGGAGTGGTGAAAAGCCTTCTTTAGTTAATGAGTGCCCGAGGTATTTACAAAAATATTTATTTTAAAAAAGTTGGTAATGCTGTATTCTGTTTAAAGATATTATAGCACACCCTTTTTCAATAATTTTCATATGGGGCCAAAACCATTGGTGACACAGGCCAATACTGTGTCTTCTCTCGCCCCAGGTAAAATTCTGCTAAATTCAGGATTATAACATCTAAATATTAAGAAAAATTCTGAAATATCAGAGGCTTCTTAGATAATCCATTTTGAATGATTTACTGAAAAAAAAAAACTACTTTTTTCTGGAAGCTGGTTCACTATTTAGTGGTAAATTAAAAATTCTTAGCGAGTTTGAAAATATTTTAACTTACATTTTTAATCTATTTTAAGAATCACAGTATTAGCAGAAATAAAAAGTTTGAAAATTACTTCTGCAGTGTTGAAATTCTTTATAAAACTCCTAAGCAATCTAGGCAATTATACTTAAACTTCCTATTAAGAATCTAATTCTATATGATTTACAGGACAGAAAACATTTAGTTTGTAGGGTCCTTTTTAATAATAAAAAATGCTGTCTACCTCTGGAAAGTATGTGTGATTGTAAAACAGATATTTCTCATTTTGGTAAAACTAGACTCTTCAGTAATCAGATGTATAATCAATCTCTCCCTCCCTCTCTCTATCTCATTTTGGATGAAAATAAAACCCTTTCTGCCCTGCCTTTCCATTCTCCATTTCCTTCTCCTGATCCTTTAACACTTCCAGTGAAATACACTTTTAAACTATGCTTTTTTGAACCCCTAATTGGACATGCTCATACCAAAATATTTCTTATTTTTATAAGTCTCAGCTTAAATCCACAGAGTCAACTCTTCATACAACAATGGCAAACCAGAAATGAAATCAGTACAGGGATGTTTCCTTTTAGAGTCACATGGGATTTTCATGGTCTGTTCACTTGGTTGTACAAGTAACCAAATGGGACTTTTTTGGCTCCCTTCCGAGGAACGATTTAGATTTGAACATAAATGTTCTCAAGCCTTAAAGGGAATGCTATGATTGTTGTGGGCCTTGTAACCCTCTATGATTCTAATGAAACACTTCTAAAGTTATTTCAGAATCCAGAAGGGTAGGCGGCCCTCGCATGCTCAGTAAATTCTGTAACTTTCGTTGGTCTGTAGCTATGACAGTAGATTCAGACTGATAATGAAAGAAAGAAATATAGTCAAAGCCCCAGAGAAAACCAAGAGACACATAACCATTGCGCAAAAATTACTTAGTTTAAAACCAAGCAACAAATAAGAAGGACTTTATTGAATTGAAAGGGGAAATAGAGGGAAAAGGACAGTGATGGGGTGAGGATACCGGGCAATGTGAATGTAATTACTGGAGGGAATGGCAAAAGGAAGCTTATGCTCCATTCTGCTCCAGAGGAAGTCGGAGTTTATCCCCTGGTATGTTTCCTGCCATGAATCTAATGGCCTATCCACCGAAAATTGTATCTCTTCATTTCAACTATAAACCTATTATTTTGCTACTTTCTGATGTGATAAGTAGAAGTTGTCCAAGATTTATAAATTTTTCAAATGAGTCTATTCCTTGAGTCTGAATCACTTCTCATCTCAACATTCTAATAATATAGTAACCACTGTGTTGGGTTGTTTGAAAGTATCATGTCATTACCCGGAAGGGAAACAGCTTTTACTTTCATATCTTTTTATTTGGACATTTTGGAGGTTCTATAACATGGCATTTTTCCTATTTCAGAGTAAAGACAGACTCCCTGTAAGCCCTGCCCAAACTGCAGATTTGTGAGCCCAACAACAAATCATTAACTTTTTAAGTCACTGTGTCTTGGGATAGATAGTAATAGATAACTGGTACAGATTTTGTTACCTGGAAAGTGGGGGGCAGGGGTGAGAGGAGGGAGGAGGGAGTATTCCATAAGAAAAACAACAGATGTGACTGGTTTGGGGCTGGGCAGTAGGTGGAAGCCAGAGAAGCCTCGAGATGGGTGTTAGTCAAAACAATCCGAAGACCAGGGACGAGGTCGTGGCTGAGGGTTCAAAGGAAAATGAAGGACATACCATTGGGAGCTGGAAGAAATGGGACTCTTATTCTATCATGGTAGAAATGTTGGCAGTGTGGGTCCTGCAGTCCTTGCGGAACAGAAAATAAACCTAATACACTCAGGCATCTCGGAGAATACTGAAAACCCCATATAGCTGCTCCTTGCCAGCTGTGATAAAATGCAGGCGGCAAGAGGGTGCTAAGTATCAAGGAGCCAGAGTTTGCTAAGTTCAGAATTAAAACACTTTCTCTTTCCAGGCCTTTCTTTGTGACAAAAACACTCTCAAAATAATAAATTCTCTGATACCCCAAACCTAATTCTGTGTGGGACTATAACATTGTTTTTAATATCTCCGAAAGAAGGGTGGTAACTCAGGAACTCTTTTTCAGCAGAAAGGCTGATAAAAATCAGAAGGGCATGTCCTGCAAGTCCTCTCCTATACACAGTAGGACTTCGAAAAGTCTTTCTTTTTAACTTGTTGATACTATTACATATGTCCCCCATTTTTTATCCCTTTGTCCCCCCTCCCCCCAGCACCCACGCCTGCTGCCTTTACCACATTTCTGTCTATGTCCATGGGCTATGCATATATTCATGTGTGTTCCTTAGCTAATCTCTTCCAGTCCCCCACCCCCTGATCTGTCAGTCCGTTCCATGTATCCATGGCTTTATTTTGTTCATCAGTCTTTGTTCATTAGATTTCAGATATGAGTGAGATCATATGGTAGCTGTCTTTCTCTGAGTGGCTTATTTCACTTGTCATAATTTCGAGGTCCTTCCATGCTCTTGCAAAGGGCAAGAGTTCCTTCTCTTTTACAGCAGTGTAGTAGTATTCCACTGTGTACATGTCCCACAGCTTTTTTATCCACTCATCCACTCATGGGCATTTGAGCTGCTCCCAGATCTTGGCTATTGTAAATAATGCTGCTGTGAACTTCGGGGTTCTATGCGCTTTCTGATTGGTGTTTCAGGATTCTTAGGAAATATTCCCAGCATTGGGATCTCTGGGTCAAAAGGCAGCTCCATTTTTAGTTTTTTGAGGAAATTCCATAGTGCTTTCCACAGTGGCTGTGCCAGTCTGCATTCCCACCAACAGTGCACTAGGGTTCCTTTTGTTCCATATCCTCGCCAGCACTTGTTGTTTGTTGACTTATTCATGATAGACATCCTGACAGGTGTCATGTGATATCTCGTTGTGGTTTTAATTTGCAGCTTTCTGATGACTAGTGACATTCAGCATCTTTTCATATGTCTCTTGGTCATCTGTATGTCCTCTTCGGAGAAGTGTCTATAAAGGTCATTTGCCCATTTTATTAATTTGATTTTTGTCTTCCTGTTGTTAAGTTGTATAAGTTCTTTACTTTGGAAATTAAAGTACAGAGAGGGAACATAGTTAATAAAGTCGTAATAACCATGTGTGGTGTGAGGTGGGCACTGGAAATATCAGGATGACTGTCTAACCACAATGCTGTACACCTGAAACTAATATAAAATATCAACTGTAAACTGCAATTGAAAAATTAATTAATTAAAAATAAAATAAAATCTACAGGGCCTATATATTGGGTTGGCCAAAAACTTTGTCTAGTTTTTTACATACAATGGCTCTCATAGTGCTTAGTTGTCTTAAATTTCATTTGAAACAATAACAGCTGTCATATCAGCATGCATTTAAAAAAAAACATCAAAATTGGTGAATTTTTGTGCAGCCATTTTAATATTGAAGATGGAAGAAAATACACATTTTTGGTGTATTTTGCTTTATTATTTCAAAAAACATAAAAACGCAACAGAGATGAAAAAAAAAAGAAAAGATTTGCGCAGTGCATGGAGAAGGTGCTGTGACAAAGGTGGTTTGCAGAGTTTCTCGCTACTGTTGCCATTTTGGCCAAGTCATTCTTTGTTGTGGGCTGTCTTATACACTGGAAGGTGTTTAGCAGCAGCCCCGGCCTCTTACCCACTAGAAGCCAACAGCAGCCAATAGCTGACATACTCAGAATATCCAAATCAATAAAGTTATTGGTAAAAATGAAAAATACCTTATTTTGCGGAAAAAAATAAACAGACTTTTTGGCTAACCCAATAATAACATCCCAGTTGAAGTCTGAAAGTCTGCATGTTGCTGTAGAATTAGAAACAGCCGATGTCCAGGTTCAAAGGCTGTCAGGCAAGAGAATTCTCGGAGGGAGGATCAACCTTTTGTTCTAATTCAGCCTTTCAATTATAGGGCCAATTGCTTTACTCAGGCTGCTAATATGCATGTTAATCTTATCTAAATGCACCCTCTTAGAAACATCCAGAAAAATGTTTGATCAAACCTATGGGCACCTTGTGGCCCACTTAAGTTGACACATAAAATTAATTATCATCATCAAAGTGAGTGCTTAGAACAAATATTTTATGAAATACAGTAGCGACAGCGATCCCCCTTACACCCCAAACAGTTACCCCTAGGATTCTGTCACTGTCCAACTATTATCTGTTTTTCCACCTCTACCCTTGAAGAAATGATTTTATTTTCTCATACCCAAGGAGAAATATCACCATTGAAACTAACTTCCATGTGTGCCTTACTTTTTCATTCTCTCCTGAAAGGCATCCCCTTACTATAAGCTTGTGGAACACGCATACCTTGCTTCGTTGCTCTTAGCTTTATGGAGCTTAACAGATGTTGCTTTATTTATTTTTTTAAACAAATGGAAGGTGAGGCCCTCTACCAGCAAGAAGATCACAACTTTTATTGTGAACCTCACTTTATTGCAACGGTCTGGAACCAGACCCGCAATATCCCCAAGGTATGCCTGTACTTCTTCCCGATGGAAGTCTCTCCTTGGAAGTCCCACTGCTTCCTAATTACATAAACATGCAAAGTATAATTTTTAAAAACTTGTTGAGTTTTATGTGCATTGAACCTGAATTGTTCATTAAAAAAAAAAAGCTTCTGGTCCCAAAGAATACTCTCAATTATTTTAACTTACAGCAGAGAATATCATAACTAAAAGGAAGGAAAACAGTATTAGCATAGTCGACTATAAGTTACTCCACAAATTCCTTCACATGATGTTGAGTTCCCTCAAATTCATATGAAGTTCCAAACGCCAATATACTCCAGGATATACTTGTATTTGGAGGTGAAATTAAATTTGCCTGATTTGTAATTAAGGCAGAGTGAGGTCACGCGTGGGCCCTAATGCATGATGACGGCTGTCCTTACGCAAAGAGGGGAGACAGCTGGGGTGAATGTGCTCTCAGCAAACCCCAGGAGGGCAAAGTGCCCATCTGCAGGCCAGAGAGAGGCCTGAGGAGAAATCCAAGCCACTAAATGAGTGTTTTCCAAAAATACAAAGACAATTGTCCATGAAATAGGACCAATTATTATGTAGAAACCAGAATGTGAGTTCGATGCCAGAGTGATGGCAAAGGGAGGAGGTTCTTATTTTTTAGGAGCCCAATGCACAAAAGAAATGCACATATCTGAATGTCAGTGTGATCTGTAATTATGTTTGATCGTTCGGTGGATTATTGCTTGTATAAAATACCAAAGGAGAAATCTTTGTAAGATATATTTAAGTCGGCCTGTGCAGGAGAGGCAGGGAAACCCTCGGTCCCACTCTGCCTCTCTGGGGGTGCTTGAGACATCAGGTGAACAACGATGACTAGGTAGTAACTGATTGGGGTTGCCTTGAATAATCATAGACATGAAAAGGGTTTACATTTTCTCCTTATGATATTGTCTTACTAACTGGCATTCTGAGTATAGGAGAAAGTATATCCTGTTTATAGAGACTTTTCCAAGGTTCTCTATTCCTTATTTTTTCTGGTGCTCATACTAATAGTTGCGATTCATCTCCAGACCCAATCAAACTCAGAGTAAATATGTCAGTAATACATTTCCTTATAAATAAAATCAGCATATTACTCTTATGTGTTTGAGTGAGTTAAAATAATTATCTTTGAGCCTTTGATGTGGTAAAATGTGTGAAGGCACACAACTGGAGTTACTGAGTTAAATGAACAAATTATACCAACTGTAAGTTGAATTTGTTTTGGCAACATGTGCAGTATGATGTTTAAATTTAGATAGATCCAATGAGTGTTTGAAAAACAATTTCAAAATATCCCTAAAGCTAGTTTCAAGACATTTTTGTGATTCTAGGAGACCCAAAATAAGAGAGATTAAGTTATTTAAAGTGACTGAATTCCAACAGTTTGGGCAGAGAAGGAGTTCAATCCCATCAAAAGCAGGGTAGATGCAATATAAAGAAAGGGAATCAAATATGAAGTTACTTAATTATTTAAAAACTTACATAGCTTTGCATTAAGATTAGAAAATCTTGAAATAAAAAAATGCATATGTTTATGTAAAAATAACATTTAAAATATTTTAATGAGTGTCTCTTTTAAGAGTACACGAGATCAATAAAAATCGAAATCACTAGCATTCCAATGTTATATCATTTGGTATTACTAAATACCAGATGATAAATAATTATTCACAAATATAGGCTTATTCAAAACAACTGTTCAAATGAGGCTGCTGAACTTCAAATCCTGTTCTCCAATTAACAGCAATATTTTAACTCAAATCACTTTATATACTGTTGCTCAAAATAATATTTCTTTCTTTTTTTTAATCCTTACCCAAGGACTTTTTTTTTTATTGCTTTTTTTTAGAGAGAGAAGAATTGGGGGGCGGGGGAGAACGAGAGAGCAAGAGAACAAGAGAGAGAGAGAGAGACATCTATGCAAAAGAGAAATATTGATTGGCTGCCTTCTCGTACAAGCCCCAACTGGGGATCGAACTGCAACCTAGTTTTGTGCCCTGACCGGGAATTGAACCTGTGGCCCTTAGGTCTATGGGAAGATGCTTCGACCAACTGGGCCACACGAGCAAAGCCAAAATTATATTTTTCTTATAATAAATTGTATAATGAGCTTTAAGTTAGTCCTCTGATACCTTATTTCATCTAGAAGTTTACTGCATCCTCTCTGTTGAATTCAAATTTTGTTTTTTCAAACGCTTTATAAATATTCAGAATGTGAAAATCAGGACACATGCCCGTTCTTTTCTCATGAGGGAACAAACATCGCTCAAGGGCACAGCTGTCCCCTCTGTCCCCTCGGCCAGCTTCCTGCCCACTGCCAAGCCTGCGGCTCTGCCTGGGCCTGCTAACTGTGCGCCTGTGGTTGACAGCCACCACCCCCCATTTGGCTTGAGCCCCTTCTTCGACAGCTCTCGGAGCTGCATGTGAGAAGGACAAAGATGAGGGTACCTGCCACTACAGGCCCCGGGAAACGGTCCAAACGTCGGAATAATCATAACGGAAGGAGGGAGGCAACAATCCTGCCCTCTTCTCACTCAAGGAGGAAAGGCAAATTATTTCAGATAAATTCATATAGGCAGCTATTGTCTGCTTCGTGATGCTATGATATAAGCAAAAATATAAGATTGAATACACAATCAATGGAATTAGAAAATAAATCTGAACCTGTTTTATCCTGCTGTGCATATGTATACGTGTATATGTTAAAGTTTGTTCCGAACATGATGTAGGAGCAGCTTAGTGTACCTTTCTGGTAAACTTTTCTCAAACTAAAAATTGTGTAGTAGAATAATTTATTGAACCTGGGTCTGATCCATAAAGATAAATAGTAACTAAATAGGCAAGAAAAGGGATGATCTTATTAGAAGAAAACTCAGAATCAAATGTATGGAGGGGGAAATGGGCCTGAGAGCTGTGGGCAGTGGTGAGAAGATGGACCTGGCAGGTCAATGGGGAGTTGGCATGAATACAGCACCGCGCACTGATAGGAATGAAGTTCTAGTGAGCATTTCAGGCTGAAAACATTGGGAGAGGACCATGTAGACCCTTAACCTGGGAGTAAAATACGTTTTATTTACAAAACACAGGCAGACAGCAATATGTTACATAGAAAGTTAAAAGGACTAAAGACCCATTAGGAGGCTGATACAATAATATAAATAATATTACTTTACTTGCTGAATCTTAGATACCGCCTATTAAAAGATGCATAATTGTGTATTAGAATTGTGTGTTAGAATCAGGATTAAAGAAACTCTGGCATATAATCCATGACATACTATTGATGATAAAACACAATCTTATTTATGAACTGTTAAAATGTGAAGAAAGCATTGGACATGTCACTTACCGGACGAGGATCATATCCACTCTTTAGTGAGTACAGGGGCATCGACTATTCAGTAAGTGCTTTAACTTGTTAGGAATTGTGCCAAATGCACACATTATATCATAATTTATATCGCTCTCTGAGTGACTATGAACAGTAAGTATTTCAGGTATAATAATCCCATTTCTATAAACTCAGAAAACCAGAGCTAAGAGAAGTGAGGCAGCCCTTGGCTCTGCAGCAGAGAGAACGGGTCAGAATTTGTACTTGAATCTGCTCTGACTGAGGAAGGAAAATATGGGAAATGATCAGTGACCAAACATTCATTAGAGGACAAGAGAATTGTGAATATTAACATAAGTTATACCACTAATATCAGAAAACTTTATGAATGATTGAATCTAATGGATAAAGTAAAAAAGAAAAAGAAAAAGAAAAAGAAAATGGTGCTGTTTCCAAGGCTTTGAAGGGAGGAAACTAAAGTAGGTTTTCCTGGCAGTCACAGGGAGAGTCAGAAGGGTGACTGGTTGCTGGAAAATCATATTTGTTTAGGAAAGGTTGAACTTCCAATAATGTCAGGATCGCAAGTTGCGTTGCCATTTAGTTTTGCACAAATGGGACTGAAGCAGAGGTGAGAAGTCAGGGAGTGGAGTGTTACAGTGCTTAAAGCTCCGAGAGGACATAGCGCGTGCGCATTTAAAGAGCAGAGCGAGGGACATGGGACCGAATTAGGGTATAAACCACAGTTCTGGATCAAAAGGAAAAGTGCCAGCTGTATAGCTAGCAGAAAAAAAGCAGAACAACAAGAATAATAAAGAGGTTTAAAGATTAAGGGAGTCTTAAGACTTGGAGAGATTTACTAGAACACAAATTGGGAAAAGGTTATCAAATCCGGGTGGGCAGATGATGATATTAAGAGATAATTCTGCCTGGCTGCTGTGGCTCAGTGGATTGAGCGTCAGCCTGCGAATCAAAGAGTCGCTGGTTCCATTCCCAGTCAGGGCACATGACTAGGTTGCACGTCAGGTCCCCAGTTGAGGGTGTGAGTGAGAGGCAACCACACAGTGATGTTTCTCTCCCTCTCTTTCTCCTTTCCCCTCTCTCTAAAAATAAAATAACAACCAAACAAATAACTAATTTTTTTTTTTAAAAGAGAGATAATTCCAGTAGCAGGGTGGGGATTCAACACTAATGAGTAGGTGCCGTGGCGCAGGTGTAGGTCACCCGTTTCAGGCCTTGGCCATGAAAAGAAGGGAAATGGGACGCTAATGTGGCAGTCAGTGAAAGGAGAAGTTTAAAATGTCAGCGCAGGAGACACGCGTACCAAGAAAGGCCCGAATGCAGAAGTAACTTGCAATACGCTATCGAGGGCAGGTTAAGCGGTTTGCTGGAGAGCGTTCTCCCATTCACTGGACGATATTTTATTGGGCAACTGCTGGAAGCAGATGCGAAGACTGGGCTTCTGAGGTCAAGGAAGGCACAGGTCCTGCCTGCAGGTGGTCTGCAGTTTCGAGAGGAAGATTAAACCAGACCGGAGCAAGAGATACGGATGTGGAAGGGAAGTGGCCGGCAAAGGAGACACCAGAGGGTCAGACTGGGGACGGCAAGACTGAAATAGAAGTGATGTCCAGAGGCTGCTTGTTTGTTTTCAATTCCCATTTATTTGTGGCCCTTGGGGGCAATGTCATTTTTTTCAATGTGGGGAAAAAAAAATAACAAAAACGAGTTGAACACAGAATGGAAATTTGGAATGTAGGACAGGAGAACATCACGGGTAGGGGGCAAAGGGCACTAGCAAGGAGACAGTTTGGTGGCCTTTTCCTACATATAGGGCAGGACCGTTATACCCATTTGGGGTTAGAAAAGGAAGGGATAGGGAGGGCCTTTCAGGAGGCTGCAGGACCCAGGCTGGTCTATCTCTTCCCCCTTGAAGTTTCGGCTTTTTCTCATCGGCCCCTCTCCCCTCCATACCCTTCGGCTATAAAACTCAGTGGAAGAGGCACACAGCTCACTTGACAGAGTGGGGCGGACCCCTGCAAAGGACACAGCTCAGGACACAGCTTGGAGGGAAACTGAAAATGGGGATGATACTGTTCAAAGTTCCCCCATATAACTGAGAGGCAGGCAGGGAAATGCCTGGCCTTAAATAGCCCGGATCCCGCTCTCCAAAACTGCTCTGGAATGGGAAACCCCACCCGTTCCATGTAGGGACTTGTGCCTAAAAAATAGAAAATGAAAAAAGAGATGAGGATCTGGATTTGGACGAGGGAGCAGAACTAACGCATGGGAAGGGAAGGCGCGCTCAGGAGTGGGCGAGTGGCTTAACAGGAAATGAGGAGCAGAGGAAGAACGGAAGTTAAGATTGTGCACAGGCACAAAAACACGCATGTGTTTATTTAAGGGTGGTGTAAAAAATTAAATACTCCATTGCAAATTGGGCCACAATGAGATGATGACTGAAGGTGATCTGGGCATGGAGAACCAGAGAGAGGGGAAATGAACGGACTCACAGATGAGTAGACTGAGGGAGTGGATAATCGCTCTCTTCCGTTGTTGCCACTCCACTTGCAGCTCCTGCCTGGAATACCGCAATACAGGTGCTGTCCTGGCTTAGCAGTGTTGTAACCTGCGACCCACTGAAACAGTGGCACACATGTGTGGGTGTAGTAGTACAGGTCAGCTTTGATATAGACAGGGTCAGACCCACTGTACGTGCTCCTGTGTTCTTCACAGAATTTATTTTAGGTGATCGATGTGTGCCTCCTTACCCATCTACCTTTTGATTATGAGTCCCTTAAGAACAAGGCTGTCTTTCTGTCTGGTATGACCACTGCTTTGCATAGTGCCTGCCGTATAATAGGGGCTCAGCAAATATATCAGTGGATCAATTGCAGTACTTTTCTGAATTTCTGTCTTACTTGTTTGCAAGTAACGGTCCCCTCCACAGACTGGCAGAGGCCATTTCTGATCCATTTGGGCTCACCAGTCATTTTGGCAATGCTTTGCAAATCCCTGGCTCTCAGGAAGTGGTTTCTCTATTGAATGAAGAACATGTACCGTTTAAAAAAGAAACTAGACAATATATGGCCCCACACTCTCTAAATTACCCTCAGATTACAAAACGGGTTGGAAGTTCCTGAACAGTCACATATTTCAGACTCCAAGTCTTGGAAAACCAGATTCTATCATTAAAATGATATAATTAAATCTAGATATCAAATCCACCTAGCGAATGCCCTCATATCTTGTTTGTTATGGGTGGTTGAGGGAGGGAGGGACAAAGGAGGAGAGGAAAAGATGAAAACTCAAACCCTTTGGAAATCTTTTTTTTTTTCCTGTCTTTTATATCCAAACTAAAAATCTCTTACTATTCCCAGAGTACGACAAATAAAATTTCTTTTTTTAAACTGTATTTTTACAATCATCTGTCATAACTTGTTACTGGCACTGAATTCACAATATATATTTCATACCTCCTCTGGGGTTTTGCTTGAGTCATATGGCCATATGACCTGAAAACTAGGCAGTTTATTTGGCTGGATAACCTGATAGACATTTCTTTGATTTTAAAAGTCAGAATAGCCAGGCTATCAGTGAGAAAATTTTGCAAGGGGATCTTTTAGTTCCCATATGATACAACATTTTATTTCAACTTATCACAGAAAGCACCTAATCAAAAAGACAGAATGCCTGCCAGAGTCAACAATACTCTTTCCCAAAGGAAATAAATGAGAAGCAAATGATTGCTTAAGTACATTTTTAGAAACACTGGTCTTTTCATTCCATTCCATAGGAAATAAAGGGCAAATAGCCCTTCTACGATGCAGTAGTGAATAATGAACCCCAGTGGCCATGCCAAATCCACAGCAAATTGCACAACTGGCAGGTAGGTGCCAAGTAAGGGCAATGGCAGTGTGAGGAGGAGATCACCACCTTTAGCGCCTACAGTCACTGAAATGGGGCCATGGCTGCAATCAGAATAGGTGACAGCGATGTCACTATTCCACAAATCTCATGAAATAAACTGCATACACTTCACTCAGGCCATTTTTTAAATTTATATTTTACTGATTATGCTACCACAGTTGTCCCAATTTATCCCCGTTTGCCCCCCTCTGCCTGGCACCCTCCTTCCCTCCAGCAATTTGCCCCACCCCCCCATACACACACTTTAGTTCATGTCCATGGGTCATGCATGTAAGTTCTTTGGCTTATCCCTTTCCTATACTATTAATACCCCCCTGTCTATTTTATTCCTACCAATTATGCTTCTTAATCCTTGCACCTTTGCCCCCTCCCCCTCCCAGCTGATAACCCTCCAGATGATCTCAATACCTATGATTCTGTTCCTGTTGTGCTTGTTTGCTTAGTTTGGGTTAGTTTTTGTTTTTTAATTTCTTGATAGTTGTGAGTTTGTTGTCATTTTAATGTTTATAGTTTTGATCTTCTGTTTCTTAAAAATGTCCCTTTAACTTTTATGTAATAATGCCTTGGTGAAGATGGATTCCTTTAGCTTTGCCTTGTCTGGAAAATGCATTATCTACCCTTCCATTCTAAATGATAGCTTTGCTGGATAGAGTAATCTTGGTTGTAGGTCCTTGATTTTTATCACGTTGAATACTTTTTGCCAGTCCCTTCTTGCCTGCAAAGTTTCTTTTGAGAAATCAGCTGATAGTCTTCTGGGAATTCCTTTGTAGTAACTCTCTGCTTTTCTCTTGCTGCTTTTAAGATTCTCTTTATTTTTAACTTTTGGCATTTTAATTATGATGTATATTGGTGTGCTCCTCTTTGGCTCCAACTTGTTTGGGTCTCTCTGTGACTCCTGGACCTGTATGCTATTTTCTTTGCCAGACCACACAACCCAGGGTTCCAGCTCCAGGAAGATAAGCCCCCATTACTTCTGACTTAAAAACCAGTGAGGATTGAGGCAGTGGAAAAAAGCTGCTGAATTTTTTGCTTCTTAAAGAGCCTGCATGAGCTTAGAACATATGCAAACCCCGTGGCAGCAGCTGGAAGGGTGACAATCACATACAGGAGGTGGAATAGGTGACTGGAAGCAGGACAAGTGTCAATCAGCCCTCCAGAAACCAGGCAGTGGCACTGTCCCCTTTACGAGCCCCACCACACATACACACACAGAGCCACAAAGCAGTGAAGTGAATTGCCCCAGCCTGGAAACTACCTACGCTCCACCCTACACAATTTACAGATGCCTTTGCTACACAGGCCATGCTACTAAGACAGGGAGTAAAAGCAGTTCTACCAAATACATTGACACAAATATAGGGAGGTTGCCAAGTTGAGGAGGCAAAGAAATATGGCCCAAATGAAAGAACAAAACAAAACCCCAGAAAAGAAGTAAATGAATGGGGATAGCCAACCTATCAGATGCAGAGTTCAAAACACTGGTGATCAGAATGCTCAGAGAACGCATTGAGCAAGGCCACAAAGTAAAGGAAGAAATGAAGTTTACACTAAGTGAAATAAAGAAAACATACAAGGAACCAATAGTGAAGGGAAGGAAGCTGGGATTTAAATCAACAAGTTGGAACAAAAGGAAGAAATAATCAACCAGAACAGGAAGAAACAAGAATTTAAAAAAATGAGGAAAGGTTTTAAGTGTACCAATATCCAAATCATAGGGGAGCAAGAAGGATAAAAAGAAGAACAAAAAAATTGAAAACTTACTTGAAAAAAATAGTGAGAGAAAATTTCCCTAATCAGTCCACTTTTAAAAACAACATCATAGTTTATTCTCAAATCATCGTTTCTATAGCTTAGCAGTCTAGCTCCGAGGTGTACCAGGATACAGAAAGATTAAAAATGCCTGTTGCTGGTTCAGTGACCTCCTTAACAATAAGCTGCTCCTCTCTGGCCTGCCTGCCTTTCAGTGATTGTAAAGCTCCAGTTCTATTACTGAAGAATGCCTTGAAGAAAATGATACCACTGTACACTTTGTAACTTTTGGGCACCTTTCAGTTTTCTAAGATAATAACCAAAGGACACGGAGCATATAACAGCACAACTTGCTTGGGCGCGAGTTGACATTGGTAAATCTCTAAGAAGGGCACAGAGGGGAATCTGAACCAACAGATCTGGATACGTGTCCCTCAGTTCACCACACTTAGTTCATACCTTTTGTCCTATCACATGTTTCGTATGGCTTTCCACTCTTCATCATATGTAGCACTAAAATGTTCAGGTTTAGCCATTTTGGGAGGTCGTTATTGCCTCAGGAAAGCTGACTCATGTAAAACCTATACTGAATGAATGTGTGTGATATTCTTTTGTTAATCTGTCTAAAACCTTAATGTAACTCTCACTCCCAACGTAACTATTGGTGATTTCAGTATCTGCAAAAATTATCCCTAATATTTGTTTGATTTCTTAATTTCCTCCTTTTAAAATGTGTTTTCGTGTCTTTCCTCTGTTTAAAATTCAACAGTGGCTCTTGATTTTACTTAAAAATAATAGCTTACATTTTTACAGGGATATATAAGTAGGGTGACAATATAATTATCGAAATTGAAACACTGAAAGTAAAAAAAAAAAAAAAGCAATAGACAATTAAGCTGCAAAATGGACAAAACTATATAGCTTGTCTAGACAAACTGACTCCCAAACACTATGCCGATAAGGCCCTATGCGAGCTGACTTCTACCACACCCTCTGATACCTTCTGACACCTGCCACCTCACACACCCTACTCAGCTATGCTGACTCCCTGGCTCCTCTTCAAATCCACTGACAGTTACAGAATATACACTGGCTGCTCCTCTATCCAGAAACCTCTTTCCCCAGGTCCTTTACTTCATCCAAATCTCTTAACAGGGAGGCCTTCCTAAAAATACAAAAACAAACAGACAACAGCCATCTCAGCACTTAGAATTGCCTACACCCCTTACTCTGCCCCTCCCCCCTGTTACCCACTAGTTGGAAAAAGAAATTGCTATGGAAGTGACGACAAACCTGACGACAGGCACTTCTGTTCTTCAGAAAACTGGCAATATTTACCTCTAGGGGAGGCTGCTTCTCTGGTTCTTTAATTTAGAAAACACCCTGATTGTTCTCAATGGAAATTTTCAATTGATCAGTTGCATCCTCTTGGGCACAGTCAAGTCCAAGCACAAGATAAAAAGCATGCTGAATTTCTTTGCATAATAAAGCAGGGGATATTGAATTGCCATAGGCCATTGAAGTGGAGCGATGACTAAGGAAAGGACACAATAGAAATACCTACTCTAAAGAGAAAAGAGTGACCTAGGTCTTCGGGCAGTGATGTTTAATACTAAATGTCAAGTGTTCCTTTTCTGTGCTTTAGTTATACAAGCACCTTAGCACTAACCCCCTGAGTCCTGTGTATACCCACCCCTTCTGAGAATCACAGTGTCCAAGAGCAAAGGAAAAGAAGTCAGGGTTCCATGTTGATAATAAAGCAGGCAAGGATTTAAATCAGGGAGCCATTTGAACTGTAAAGAAAAGATTGTGACTTTGAAATGTGCCAAAAAAAAAAAAAAAAGAAAAAGAAAAGAAAAGACTAGCGGGGCCCTATCTAATTACTCCATCTGTGTTTTCCCTGCCTTTCATTGATTTTGAGCTAATTTACAACTCAGTAAGTTATAGAAAACTGATAGTAATCCAAGTGATTTTCTCCATAAAGATATAAATTTGTTGTGTCCAATAGAATGCAAATAATTACTGCCTGTGGCTAGACTAATTTATGCACCTATTTGTAAGTTTGTTTAGCATTTCTTGCTACATGTGAATTCTTCAAATTCTCCTTTCAATTGTTAATAACATCTCACTAGTTTTCGTCATAAGTTGAGTTAACTAAAGTATTTGACATGTGTTCATTTTGTATTTCTGTGAGTCACAATTTTACCTCAAAAAAAAAGTGTTTAACAGAACCAAAACTATCAGAAGCCAGGCTACTTTGGGAAACACTGGAGTTCCTCTGGATTAAGAAGAGACCATGAAAAGAAATAATTCCTGTTCCCTCTAAAAGTTATCAGAAGGAGTTTGCCTTCAAAAATATAAAAGAGACGGAGAGGGTAATTAGGATTTTGTGAGTGAAGACATGTAATATAGATAGGATTTTATATTGCTTAGTAGATGTTTTAAAAAGTCTTAATTCCCTTTCCTCCCAACATGGTTTTCATCCTATAAATTTTTTCACTTATCAAATATTTTTAAATGTTTTATTATTCCTCTTTGCATGATTTTTAAAACCTCTTAAAACCTCTAGCTGTTCCACAATAACATGAATAAAAAGCAAACTTTTTCTGTGAAGATACAAACAGTAACTATCACACTTTATGCTTTGCAAGCTATTTGGTCTCTGTCACAAATATTTTCTGCTGCTGTAACACAAAAGCAGTCACACCATGTAAACAAATGACCATCAATAAGACATTGCATGCACACATACAGGACTTGGTCCATGGCTTTACCAACAACTGTGGCTAGATGATGATTTATTTACTCAGGAGCTTGTTATGAAACTGTGAAAATAATGATTATTTAGAACTTTTAGAGTGGTAAGCTAAGAGTAAGAAGGAGAATACAGAACTTAAATTTTTATCATTCTAACAAAAATAAAAATATGCATAGTTTCCACAGATTGGAAAGAAGATTCATTAACGGCATGGCGAGATATATACAAATAAGACAGCCAAAGGTTGACTATTTAAAACCAAAAGGAATTTGGTCAAAACTATAGCAGAAGTGGCTGTTCTAGAGCAGGATATAAAAGAATAGATCAACTCTGTGCCTCTAAAACTGAGGTGTTGAAATTTCAGTTCATTTCTCATTATGGCGTCAAAACCCAAAAAGAATTTGAATGCAGGGGTGATGCTGATATGTCACATCAGGAGAATAGAGCAAAGAGAGAGCCATGGGCAGCTCCCATATTCCACCCCCAGCCTCAAAAATTCAGTCTGAAGATAAAGGATGGGGTAGCAACACATCTGGGAATGGTCCGGTAGAATACGAGAGATACATGCATACCCTTGTATTCTTCCGAAGCACCAAGCAGGCGGCTCCGGCTGAGGACAGTGAAGCCCAGCCCCCCCCCCCCCCCCCCCCCCACTGAGGAGTGTCTGGTGGTAATGAAGATACGCCTGCCAAGGCTACACTCGTTAAAATATCTTTACAAACTGAGAATTCCCTACTTTCTTAAAATTATTCTGACTAGTCCCACGTATTTATTCTGTTGGAGAAACTCAAAATCATATCGTCAAATTCAAAAGAAAAAAATTACATTCTGGTTTTATTGAGATTGGGTTAAATCTATGAGTCGATCAGAGCAAGATTTACATCTCTCTCCCTGTCCCTTGACCCATCGTCAAGTCTCCTTTGGTGTCCTTATGTAAATTCATGTAGGTTTCTTCTAAGTGGTTTTGTTGCATATTCTTTAAGTTTAGTGCTAGGAATTTTCCATTTTTATTGAATTTTCAAAGGGTTATTTCTTCCATTATATTTTCTGCTTATACTTAGTACATATGGATGATAGCTTTCTTATACTTACTTGTGACTCCTTCACTGCGCTCCTTGAGTAGTTATAATTCAAGGGCAGAATAATACAAGGCTTGTCTCTGTGTCAACGACACCGCCTGCAGCAGCTAAATCTCCCCAGTTAGGGGGTGATTGAAGGGGAGGCTGGGGTCGGGGCACAAACACATCTCGGTGTCGCTTTTAGGATGAAAAACTACGCTATCCCTTTTATTTTTGATATGTGTCCTCTTTTTACGGAGCCCTATATTAGCGGTGACTAATTATAAATGGGTTTAGATAAGAGCGACAAAGAAAATACATCAAACGTAGCCTTAACTCACAGAATTCACCACCATCTTCTGACGGTAGGAGTTAGAGCGGGCATGTTCCTGAACTCAAGCAGCTCCTGACCTGTGCCCCAACGGTGAAATTATCTGATGCCCTACTTCTGCGTCAGAGGGGAGAGAACAGCCAGAAGATGTTGTGTCTTTTTTCCCGACATTCTCCAGAAAGGAATTTTTCTTGGGTTTTTGCCCCCACTTTCTGTCCTGAGCTACCAGTGAGGCCTTAGAGGAAGAACCGGTGAGTCTGCACAAATTCCCCTCATGTGTATGGCTTCCAAAATGTAGCTGAGTTCATACTGGCCTGCATGGTGTCCAGTGTCTAATCCAAGTAAATGAGTGCAAACACCTGAAAAGTATGCTGACAATCAATTCACACTAATGGCAACGGTCCACTAGAAAGAGAGTTAATAAAACGTTGAGTGTGTGGAATGGACGGGCACATTTAAAACTTACTTTTAACCAAGTGCTTAGTACAGAAGATATACCAAGAATTTCCCAAGGAATCATGATTATGACCAGGCCATTTATAACATTCTCCATATATTTGGACAACTAATTTAATCTATGCTCTTATAATAGATTTCTTGGTGATCCAGAAGTTGTTGAGCTGAAATATAGGCCTGGTCATGCCCATGAATGTGATATATTCTCTCCTTAAGACTTACCATTCTAATCTCAGAGGTCATCTGTCTACTTATTCTTTAATAAATCTTGCCATTCTCTGCTAATATCTTAGGGTTAAATTTTCTGGAATTGATTTCCCCATAATTCAGGCTTAGAGTCAATTATTATTATATTTGCCTATCATCATGGGCCCTTTACATGCATTAAAAATTACCTTACTGTAGACACTTTATAAGTCTTTGTCATCGGACATAGGAGTCTCATGTATGGAAAGCAGGTAGCACACAGGACATGGAAAAGCAAAAGTAACTGAATTCTCTGAGCCTTCTATTGAAATGAGTAATGCTGGGTGTTTGGTCACATACTTGAGGTTGTTGATACAGGAACCAGGGCTCTGGTGTATTCTGACGTCCCCGTCCACCAGGAAAGGATGGGTACACAGAGAGCAGGAGGTGTGAGCTCGTCCTTTTGCCTTGCCCCGCTTCAACCCTAAGCCTGTGTGCAGTTTCCAGACCTCTGGTAGAGTGAGGCTTGGCTTGGCGATTTCATCAGCACAGAGTTTTGATGAAGGGAGCTCGCCAACCATGGGCATGCATCGTGTGGTGACAACCGGGTTCGTTCTGCAATGCCTTTGGCTCTGGGGGACAGAAGAAAACTAGCCTGCATTAATTGCGGAGCCCCTCCGAGAGCCCTGAGTGAGCATCCCATTTTGTTAACTGAAACAGAAACAATTTCTCCCAGAGTTGCCAGCATTCCCTTTCCCTGACAGGTACTCGATGGAAGAAAGTAAAGCGCCTTTCTGTAAGTAAGTATTTGCCTGTGATAGCTGCTTTGACTCATTTCTTATTTTAAATTGTTTCCATCTACTTTTTTTTTTCTGTCAAAGCTTCTATGGGGTGCTTTGTCCATTTTTTCTAACATACTCCTTTACCACTATTTCTTTGCCTTTAATTGTACCCCCTCCTAAAGTTCCCTTAATCTCCTGCAAACAACGCACACCCAAAGCTTTGTGCTAATGACAATATTCAATTGCATACATTTAAGTTTAAGCAAGTGAGGGTCTTTACAAATGAATCTTTTCTTTGGGGTGAATACTGTTAATGGAAGAGTTCTCCCCTTTACTAAGGGCACAGTAAGAGACGTTTAACATTTCCAGGGCTCAGTCACTTAAAAAACAAGGGTATAAAGACATTCTCAGCAAATGCTAGACCTTCAAATCTGTCTTCCACTGCAGCCAGCCTTTATGGCCTATTCTAAAAATTTGGTAATGGTTCTCCTGTTTAATGAGCAGTTTAATTTAAAGCTTCAAATTATTAAGTATTCCAGTGGAGGCATAAATAATGCAGTTTATAATATTCTTATCAGGCACAAAAAGATACATTTGTCTTCCATTAACAACATACTTTTAAAGCAGCCTGACCCCTTCAGATATATAAGAGCCTGCAATTAGTGCAATTTGTCACAGGTCTTTTACACGTTAATAAGGTGTAATTAATTGTCTGTTGTGTCTAATTAACTTTTCAGACACTGGTTGTTCTTATTCTTTTAATACAAAGCAAGTGTGCGGCCTATTTGCAATCCTAATACTTGACAGAGAATTCTGACCATAAACTCAAGTATATGAAACTCAGAAAAAGCGTAGAAGACAATTAAGAATTCAACAGAGAAATAGTATCATTTTAGGATATTAATGTTTTTAGTGCAAAGTGTAGGGAAAATGCTACTCAAAAAAGTCCTACTCCAAATCATAGAGAAGAGAAATTCAAATTAGAAGATAAATGATGAGAAAAAATATACAAACAGTCCAAGAATATATTAATATATAAATTCTATGATTGATTTCATATGTGTTTCTTCATTCATTTAGCCAGTCTCTTATTCATTTATTTCTTCATCCATTTTTTAATGTCAACTCTCTGCAAGATAATTTGTTAGTAGCTAGAGATTTGAGGATTACTAAGATGAAAACACTGCCCACAACAGAATATATTACCTAATTATAACTTAACAATAAAATTAACTGAACCTTAGAGAAGATAGCTATATTCTATGTAAACTTTTTCTCCTAGGGATGTGTAAACCAGGATGAATTTTAGTGGCATATTTACGCAGAATGAACCAACATATTTACACTTCTTTGTTTGTTTTTTAACTATAAAATTAATATATTTTAAGTATAAAAATGACAAAAAGTTTACAAATATTTTGTTGTACAGTATTAAATATTATTCAAAATACTATGTAAATGGATAAAATAATTCAAATAGATACTATAACTTATTTAACACTGACTGTGACAAACCACTGATGGACCTTTTATAAAAACTCTGAATGAATCTGTGATTCTAGGCAGAAACTTTACAGGGGATTTTGATAAAGAGTCAGGTTTAAAAAGTGATTTATCACAAAAGTAGGTTTACAATTGTGAGTACATGAAAGAGTGTTTATTCATCTATTAATTATTAATTGTATTATTTTCCATACAAACAACTGTGAACTTTCTTTTCTCCTCTCTCCATATTTACACAAATTACCAGTGTGGCAAATAATGTGACATTTTATATTCTGCATCACTAAATATTTTCTTAGGGTACTTCTTAGACTTCTTGGACCAAAGGCCAAATCCAAAACTTTAAAAGAATAATAATAATAAATGAAATAAATAAAACTTTTTTAGGACTACTAATCCATGCATTACAGTCAAATCATATTCTAGAATATTTCCAGAAATTTGCTATTCTATATGAGAATATGTCTTACATAGACTGAATTATTTTAAAAGTTCATATTTAGTTACAATGTCTCTCTACATTGCATTTTTTAATAATGTGTCTTCTATATGTATTTAAGATTCATGTGTATAATATTAAATGTTCTATCATATTAGTAACATTTTTTTCCCATTTTAATTGTAATATAACAAAGCACTAGTTAAAAGAATGTGCTCTGGAATTGGACCATTTATTTGGGTTCTAATCCTGGCTCTACCTTTATTGGCTGTGTTACTCTGTGGAAATGCCTTAAATTCTTTGTTCTTTGTTCCTTCATTCATAAACAGTGGACAATAATTGGACCTGTGTCAATAAGCTATCATGGGGATTAGATGTATTAAATGTAAACTCTTAGGAAAGCTCTCCCCGCTTTGACTTGGTTGTTCTACGTTGAACAACTATATTAGTTTGGATTACCATCCAAAATTAGATTGAATTACCGTCCTCTCACTCACTCCTTAGAATCAATTCTAATCTTCTCCTATTCACCATAAACTCTTAGTATATCAGCATTAATATACTTGTATTGTTTAAATATGTTTAGACATTTCAAGTTCAGGCCAAATTTTCTCTTGTGTTTGTTTTCATTGCTATTATGTTTTGAAAGATCTTGACTTTTCCATGATTAGTTGCATATTAAGTTATATTTTCTTTCCACAATGTTTAATGGTCTCCCTCTTTCACTTTCCATTCAATTAAAACTTGTCTTAGCATATGTTGAGATGAACAATTGACTTGAGTTTTAACTCCTAGATAGCAGTTTTTCCCCACATAATTCCTTAAATGCCTCACCATAATATATTGGTATATGTGTGTTCCTTCATTCTTTTAAGAGCTATCTGCTCTGCTACAATGATCTATCATTTATTGTGCTGGTTCTACATCTTTAATTCTAGTTTTATAATATTATTTAAGAGCTGACAATAAAAGTTCCCTCTTATTTAACTTTGGCTTCAACATTCTTAGGTACTTTTCTCTTTGAATTTATCAAAATGAACTTTAGAACCATAATTTTATTTTTCCTTAAAATCCCATTGTGGTTTTTATTTTAGTATTATTAAAACCTATAAATTGTTCAGGAACAATAAATCTCTTTATAATAGTCAGTTTTTGTATCCAGAACCATGGGAGAAATCTCAATTTAATCAACTTAAGGCTTTCATGAGCAATTTGAGAGATGCATTTTTTATAGTCCTATACGTTCTTGGTAAGTTAAGTATATCGTTCTGTATATAAATTACATATGTATTAGCATATTGAATTTCTTATTCATTTTTGTCTACTTAAGGTGCCAAAGAATGAAAAAATGTGTTTATCTAATTTTTTCTCTAGGTTTCTCTTTGTACTGATAAATGTTTTTACCATTTTAAGTGTTGATATATCCCATGAAAACTCATAATTATTAAAGCCCTATTTTTGATAACATAACATTATTTTATGCTTCTCTTTTTCTTAAATACTAAAAAAAGAATACATTTCTAAAATTTTGGGAAATTTCTTTGTAGTTTCTTTTCTGTTACTAAACACATTGTATTGTGTCTTAAACTTTATGGTTATTTTGGTGGTAAAATATTTCCTTAGTTTATTAATACATCAGTATTTCTCTAATATAGTGTGATATTGACATATTTGGTCATTCAGAAGACCAACTACATTGCTTATGTATATTTGGTTTTCATCCACAAATCCTGCCCCAGAGCTCCTAGAACTCTTGGAATAGCCTTAGCTTTGAGAGTGAGTAAAAGTGCCTTTTGTTATACTAATGAGGTGACTTTCAAAAATCTTCTAAAGACTGGGACTCCTTGCCAGGAGAAACAGCCATGTTGATTGGAGAGTTGGACCTTTCAGTCTCACCCCCAACTTCTAGGAAGAGGAGATGCGCTGGAGGTTCAATCAATTCCCTGTGGACAATGAGTTAATCGTGCCTATGTAATGAGGCCTCTGTACAAGCCCTAGGACACTGGGTTCAGAGCATTTCTGAATTGGTGGTCGCAGGGAGATAGAGGGAGCACGGTGTATTGGGCCCCGAGAGAGGACCGTGGCTCCACGTCCCTTCTCACGCATTCTCACGCAGCTTGCCCTGTTCTCCTCTTCCAGACACACGTTTTCTGTGCTTGTAGCTGATCTCTGAGGTGTGTGGTTGGGGGTGGGGGGCAGTCTGGTAGGATGCGATGCTAACTCTGAGTGCATAGTGTAAACATGGAGTTGACTTCTGGGACACTCTGCTATTGTCTAAGAATTGTTTGTTGGTCTGGAGAATCTCCCCTCCCCCCTTAACTGGACTTGGGTTCAGGACCCCAGTTTAGTTGGTGTCAGTGAAGTGAAATTTGCTAGAACTGCTCTGGCTCATAGAAACCTGTGGTTGGGGAAGCCACAGAATGAAAGGGTGAGGGACAAGAAGCCTTTGATTCCTAGGGGGCCACGTGATCACTCATGGTACGAAGTAGCAGCGACACTGTGCTACTCTCAGTTACTATAAGTGCCCGTGGGAATTAGAGATGGGCCCAACTCCTGGGGAGCTGCTTCACTGGGTGCATAAGGAAAGGCAGACGAACGAGAAATAGGCAAAATGTTAGACTTCTTGGTTTTGAAAGCTGTAACAGCAGTGCCAAAAGTAAAAGCGTTGGGTCTGTCTGCCTTGATGCTGAACCAATCTGAGCTTTGGCCATGAGCTTCAAAGCCACCCCAAAGAGGAAAACATTATGCAGAGCAACAGAAAGTGCTTTTAAGATCTCAGGTCACCAAGATGGTAGTGAATGTTGAGGGGCTGTCCATCTCCTCCTATAAATGCCAAGGTGCACACCCAATTGAAGCAGCTGAGAGGCTTCATAGGCAAGCCACATGGACTGGCTTTAGGATGGCCAGGTAATCACCTGCTAAATATGCTCGTTACCCAGGTTGCAGCAAATGCTGTGATTCGGGGGGGCGGGGTCCTTATGCATGGGCACCCCATGTTATTTTACAGCTACAACATAGAACAGTTCCAGAAGCCATATCATATCTGCCCTCTCAACTTTCCCTCAACTGCAAATAAAACTATTAGCTTAATTAACTAGAGAAATGGGAAAAGGCAGAGAGGAGAGCCAAGAGATTCCTTCCAACAGGGCAACAAAAATTTTATTTCCTTTATTAAGAAATAAGGGAAATAAGAGTGAAATTGATCGGGACCAAACACAACAGAAGAGGGGCTTACAGGACAACTACCAGCATGGTGGAAATCTTTAGATGGATATTGAGAAATGGGATAAATAAAATGGACATTGGTGGAGTTAAAGCAAAGGCTTTAGTACAGCAATAACTAAAAGTTGTCTGGGCCAAAGGGACCTACTTCTTGTCCCCCAACAAGTCTGCTCTATTGACCTGAGTTTGGAGAAATTTTAAAACTTGCAAAGCAACACCTGCAATGAGAAACCTGACCAGCAATCATTTTGGAGCAAGAGAAGGCCAATCAATCAGGTTCAAGTTTGAAAAAAAAGACTTGAATCACTTGGCTCAACCCCAAACCCTTTTCCAAAGAGGGGGAAAAAGGGAGTTCCTAGGGCTCCTGGTATGGGAATCCCATGACCTATGGAACACAACTCACTGGCAAAGCCAAGACTCGGGCTACAATTAGTTTGAGAGAATCTAAAATGTAATGGTTGATAAGACTGGGAAAAGTTGGAATGTTTAAACAGGTATTATGGAAAGAAGTTATATCTCTTTTATATAGATGTTTGTGGAAATAGATACAGTTCATGACCAGAGAACACCATTTCCTATCCAGTACTGTACATCAAAAACCTGTAGATGAAGTCCTAATGGAAACCACAGTTGGGAATATATGAGTTCGTGGAATTATGGTTAAAGTTGGGGGGTGACGGATTGGTATGTGAGCCGGGCATTATTGGAAATGATGGTACCTGCTCTACTGCTGTATGATGGGGATGGAAATTGTGTCTGATTGGGAGACATCTGCCCTCCCCAGCTCTGTAAAGAAGGCGTGTAAATCCTCCCTTCAGGCCACCGTAATTGGATGTGCTACCTGGGAACCGGTGAGACTGCCTGAGCGCACGCAGGGCGGTCTAGATGCTGCAGTGCCGGTAGGGTCCCTTGCTGTGCCATAGTCCTTGTGAGGTGGACATGGTGATGCTCACCAGAGCCCATGAGCACCTCCCAGGGACAACTACTGGCATTTTGCACAAGAGAGTCTCCATTTGAGGTGCATGTACCACCTCGCCATCAGACACTACTCATTGAAGCTTCTGCTGTGACGAAGGACAAGATGGTGGAAACCTGAAATACACACGACATCTCGGGTGATGTCAGAGAAAGACTCAAACAGGGATGGCGGCGCCCACACATATTCCGTAATGAAATGGAAGTGGTGTCATGGACCCAGGCTGCCTGGGACATGCAGGAGGAAATGCAGGAGAGCCATGGAGCCTCTGCCCTGGGACGGACTCTGAGCGGCCCGAGGAGATGCTGGATTCTGCTGTCGCTGGGACATGCCTGCAAACGTCTCTCCACGGACCCACAGGGAGCTGTTTGGTGGGTTGATGGAGGCTCCAAGGTGAAGTGACAACAGCCTGTTTGGAAAGATGCTCTATTTATGACCAACAGGCAGAAAGACTGTGACTGAGGAAGGTGAAGGCAGATCTGCTCCATTGGGCCGAAATGCACGCTGTTTTCCCAGCAGTGAAGGAAACACTGGGCAGCAGTGCACTCCCCTGGGTTTGGGCTTTTACTAACTCCTGGGCAGGGCCTGGTGGCCTGGTTCCTTGGTCAGGCAGGAGAACCGTGGAAACCTGGCCCGCTGAAGGCATGCCCAGGGGGGCACAGCCCTAAGGAGATCTCAAGGGTGCATGAAGTCGCACGTGCTGATGCCCATATCAAGAACCTCCTTTGGAAGGCGATTGGAGTCAACAAGACGTGTGCTGACCGAGGTGGCCTCCTGGGTCCACACATGAATAGGCGTGAGGTGCTGCAGTGTTGCAGATGTGGGTTGCATGGAGACAGTCCCCTTGGATCCTCTGAGGCACAAATGCCAAGAGCAGCTGTTCCATCTGCCAAAACCAGAGACAGAGACTGCCTGTGGCCACGTGGCAGCTTCCCCGTGGGATGGCCTGAGCTGAGCTGACAAGTGGGACCCATGCTGGTGGCCCCAAGGGGCTCCAGATGCATCTTAATGGGAATGGACTTTGGCCTGGGCTGTGCTCTGCTTACCAGGTGGTAGGTGCAAATGCTCAGGACAATGGAAGGATGTGAACACAAGGTGTTGCACCCCCTTGGATGGTTGAGCGTCATTTCTTCAGACCAGAACCACGGTCTACAGCCCCTGGTGTCCAACACGGGCAGAGAGAGACCCTCCTCAGCACGACTCGGATAGAGAATTGAAACACGCTATTGAAGCATAGTTTGTCAACAATAAAAATATTTAATGATCACTTCCATCCATCAAGTCAGAAAAAAGAAGCACTGTTTTTCTAAAATGGGGGGAGACAGGGCATGAAGGGCTGGTTTACACGCCTCCGTGAGTGTGGGCTCACACTCTATATGAGCACACGTAGCTAAGGAGCGTTTCCCCTGGTAAACCTCTCTTTTGCTGGTGGGTCTGGAAAGGGGGGTGGGGAAGGATGTGGGTAATCTTTCTTTCTCTCGTCCCCTGGTTTTTGTTTTTCTACCTGACGCATCAGTCACTGGACAAGGGATGCAACTATAAGGCCTCCAAATGGGGAGAACTGCTAAGCAAGAAACTGTCACTGTGCTTTGAGCCATTATGTCACAATTCCTAAGGGCCTGATGGGACAGATGTGCCTTCAGGTCACCTGACACAATTGGAATTCACAGTGAGCTCAGTTTTGTTTCCTGGTGGCTCTTATTCTGGCCCCGAATAATGTTCTGTCAGAGTAAGGCTGGGCTGTGTGGGGGCACCTGCTGGACTGGACACAGCAGCCAGACCCAGTGTCCCTTCCACAGGTGGGAAGGTCCAGGTAAAGGTAAATAATGAATCGAATGCAGGAAAGCAATAGCTGAGGATAAATGGATGAATAAATAGGTTATGTAATAAGGAAAGCCGGCAAATCTGATTGGCTTCATCCCTGGAGACCCTTACACATTTTATGATGTTATCTTGGGTAATTAATGAAAGAAATTCTGGTAACGTCCCTGTTCCTTTTGACTTCTGTGATTGTTTTGCTGTGTTTGAAGACCAGGGGGATGAACTCTATTATTGTGGTTTATAAGAAAAATATATTTGGTCATTCATAAGACCAAAATATATTTCTCATATATATTTAGCCTTCATTCTTAATTCAAGACTCACAGTTTCCAGAACTCCTGGGAAATCCTAAGCTTTCACAGTGAAAAAAGAAAAAAGAACAAGAAAAAGTAAAAAAGATACCTTTTGTTATGGTAATGTGTGAGTTTGGAAAGCACCTGAGGATGGGGTCTAGTTGCTAGGACAACCAACCTTGTGATTGGAGGCTTGGAACTGTTAGTCCCACCCCCTGACCTCCATGCAGAGGGGGAAAAAGGGCTAGAAGTTGAATCTATTACCAGTGTCCAATGTAATGAAGCCTCCATAAAAACCCCAAAGGATGGAATGCTGACAGCTCTGGGTTGGTGAACACACCGAGAGATGGGGAGAGTAGTATCCCTGGGGAGGAGGGCATGGAAGCTTTGAGCCCTTTCCCACATACCTTGCTTGCCCTACACATCTCTTCCATCTTGCTGTTCCTGAGTTTCATCTTTTTATAGTAGGTAAACCAGCAGTCTCATAAGTAACATGTTTCTCCGAGTTCTGTGAGCCGTTCTAGCAAATTAATGGAACCCAAGAAGGGGGTTGTGGAAACCTCTGATTTATAGCCCATCTGTCAGAAGTAGTTGACAATCTGGACTACCAATTGTCATTCTCAGTTGCAGTAGGTCATTGGAACCTCCAGTCCGTAGCCAGTCAGGCAGCACAGGTAGCTCGGCTTGGTGGCTGGCACCTGAAGCGTGTGTGGATGTGGTGGGGAAGTCTTGTGGGACTGAACCCTCAACGTGTGGAGTCGGATACTACATCCAGTTGAGTTGAATTATTGGTCACCCTGCTGGTGTTTGAGAACTGTCAGTTGGTATTGCAGGAAGCCCCTCAACACTCATGTTGGAATGGAATCCAGGAACCCTGTTACTACAGAAATGTAATAATCCTTGTTAATTTGTAAACTCGGTCTGGGGTTTAATAATTTTGTGTTGTCCCCCATAATATCATCCACGTTACTGCTCCCATTCCTTTGGAGCTGGTTGCGATTCCATCAGCAACGGTGTTAGGTGGCTTGCCATCCTCTCGTCTTCAGCACTCAGACCAGTCCTTTCATTATAATCACCCCTTGTCTCCCACTGCAGCTTTGAGAGTCTTGCTGGTCTTTCTCGTATATGCTTCCAATCAGATTCATGTTTCCACGAGTCTTTGCCACTAGTATTTTGTATTTCCAAGCATTTTTGTCAGTTTATTCTCTCTGCATTTTTGTCTTCATCCCGGTTTTGACCACCCATTATTGATCTAAGCCCTTGCTTCTTAGAGGTTCTTTCTTCTTTCATATATTCAATAACATGGTACACACAACTCATATTTCTTGTTTTAACTTTAGAGTATAATTTTTACAGATACACTTAGCCTCTGCTTTTTTCCTAAATATTTTTTCTATTGGAAGGGGGTTTATGTTTTCTTTTTTTAATATTTTTAGCCTATGGACATGTTTAATCTGGTTTTGTTGTTTGACAACAAATACAGTGGGGAGAGTCCTTCTGTTCCCCTATTTGCTGACATACAAGCAGGCAAGTCCTACCTCCACCCCCCAAACAGACATAGTCAATTTGAAATGCTCTCATTTTTCCACTTAATCTTGGCCTGATCCACTGACATAGGAACTTAATTTAACATATTTAGAGACTTTAAGGGCTAAAAAAATTGGCACTGATGAAATAAATAATTCTATTGATAAAAACACATGTTAGGGCTTACTGATCATTATCATTATCATAAAACTTGTATTATTGTCAAAATAAATGACATCCAATCCACAAGTAGTATAATATAGCCACTGACAACTAGAATCACAGAATATTAAAAATGAAAAGAAAAGTTATCATTCAGACCAAGCTCAATATTTTATATATAAAAAAACCAGAAGCCCGAAGAGTCACATTAATAGCTGTTAGGTAGCAGAGACTGGAGTTTGACTCAGGGTCCCAAACTAAGTGGTTTTTTTCCCCTTGACATGTCCCTGTTTCTTCAGGTTCAGGAACCAGGCTACTCGGCTCGGAAAATGTAAAATGTTCACCAGTTTGAGAGGTACTATCGTTGGACAAAATCAGACAAGTGGTAACCACGAGATTAGAGGCAGACTGAGCACATTATGAAAAGAACAAACCAGTTTTGTTGGCCCCACAAAGGTTGTTTCAGTGACGTGTGGGTGGATGTCCTTGTGTTAGGAAGGGATGCTGTGACCAGGCAGCCACGAGCAGATGAGTATTAACTGTCCTGACACTTGAAAACGGAGATTTCTCCTTTAACGCTCACCTAGGACTTGGTATTAGTTGATAAGCTAAAGTTGACAAAGCATGGGGAAAAAAAAAAAAACAAACGGCAGTTTTTTTGTTGTTGGTGGTGTTGGACAGATTCATAGCTCCAGTCCATCACGTGAGGAGTTACCTAAGCTCAGTTTATTCATCAGTAAGATTACGAAAATGAAAATACTTTCACATATGTAATGAAAATTCAGAAATCCATTTGCCATCATCTCAATAAAGGATCGTTTCACTTTTTAGCTTTAAAAATACATAGCTAAAGGTATGAACCTTCAACAGAATATTTATTGTTACTACATTAGCCATCCTTATATTGTATGAATACAAAATGTAGTGTTTCGTTAATTGGCTACTAGAGGTAACTATATTTTAATCTGACAATGGAGACACTACTTCCACCTAGTGGCAAATTATCTAAGTTACAGAATCAGTTGTGGTAATGGGAACATTTTAACTCAAGTATTATTTAGTTTAGAGAAAATCATTTTTTATGTATCGTGTACATTTTACAATTAATTTTGAGGCAAAATCTAAGCATTCTTGCAAAACTAAGGTGTAACTAAAAATGGTTTAGAAATTAAAACTATTCAGTATTATTAATTAAAAAAGAAAAAATGAAAGTGCTTTTTGTTTTATATCTTTGTAATGACAGGCTAAGCAAAACTTTAAAAAACTATTTATCTTATGCTGTGAGTGTAGGTAAGCTGTGTATTGCTTGCTACTACCTAAAGCTAAATAACATGATGTCACGCACTTTAAAAAGTATGATAACTAGGAGCTTTAGTAAAAGAAATATTTTTGGAACTCATTACAAACTAGTTGGTTTTGTCTCTTCCCCTAGTTCCACATGCGAAATAAAATCAAACTGGGAAGCAGTAACAATAAAGCTCTCTTCATAAATTGATAATGTGTGCATGTACTTCTGCGAATTCTAATCGGCCCCCTTTTGCCCTAAGCGTTCAGAAGTGATCCCTCTCTGGGGCAATTCCTGATGAAATCTAGCCACCCCGTCTGGTTTTACATGCAAAGCCGCTTTCAGAGGACCTGATATCCCCTCGTTACAACAAATGTAGCACAGAATCTACATTTCTCACTCAGTCTTCAGTAACACGTCCCAAGTTATGTACTCGCTCAATAATTGAGTCAAATATGTTTTGGAAAATACTGCAATAAGTAAAGATAAGGAGGCCTCAGTGTTCCATTATTAATATGGTAATACATATTATCGAGAAGGAGAGAGCAGAGATCACTTCCCCAAATCTCCGGATCGCTTGCCTCCCCCCTTTTTGACAGAACACACGGGTATTCCTCTGAGCCTGAGGCACTCAGAGGTGCAGCGGGGGTAGGGGGACCACGCAGGGTGGCTCATTTTCTTCTGTTTTGCATCGATGAGTTATCTTGATAGTTCTGTTCTGGAGTTTGTCAAAAATGAGATTGTTGAGTGGAATGACAAACTATATGATCGATGCTATCCCTTGTCCATTATGAAGTCAGGACTATGAAAAGGAAATACTTGATTAAATTGGGATGTTTTCCGTCTGGTATTGTGTGGGTTTTGTACGATGAAGCCACTTCGTGAGAACCGATACAGCAGAGAGGGAGAGGGAAGGGCCGAGGTCTCACTGCTGGGGGTCAGGTGCCAGCTCTCCTCGCTTTACGAACTTGAACAAGTTGGTCAACCTCTCTAAGCCTCAGTTTTCTCAGTATTAAAGAAGAAAACTAATCATTCCTAGTCTTATTTGAGAATTCAATGAGTTAATACATTTGCACGGTTTTCGGTACCTACTAAGTGCTCAGTAAAATATACAATTATTGTCCATATGTAGTTTAAACATATAGTTGACCCATGAAATTCAATGTGTTAAGGATTCGAGCTACATTTTTTCTTCAATGACTTTGGGAAATAAGACGTTTGAAAATAAGTATCTATTTTGGTGCTTAGCTTGCATTTCCAGAATTTAATTGAAACCTGGATGTTTGGTAAAATCATTTTATTTTTACTATCTTAATAGCTCATTAAAAACAATAATGAAACAATACTATGGAACATAAATGCAATTTTCTAGTGTTTCATTACATTGCCTAAAAGAGTGACATTCTTGAGGAAATGTTTTTTCTTTCTTTGTAACTGTTGAATATCTTATGCATAAATTATTATATACGCATATTGTAAAACTTCTACCTAATGAATAGTGTTCATGGCCAAAAAGTAAAGTTTTAGGAGAAAATAAAGGAATAGTGTTCATGGCCAAAAAGTAAAGTTTTAGGAGAAAATAAAGGATAGTATTATAAGCATAGTTTTTGAGGTTTTGTATAAAATTCTGTGTGAGAAAAACAGCTAAGGTGAGTGTTCTTTGTCTGATTCTAGAACACCCAAATGATGTTATATAAATCTTCTCTTGCTAGCCTGTATACAGACTGACAGGGACAGAATGAAAACCAAAGCAAATATGAGGCAAAAATGATTTTTTATTACTTTAGGTATTTCTGGATGTCAGATAAAAATGAGAACATTGCTAAAAATTTTACAGAATGACAGCTTTGCCTTATGGATAAAATTCTATAGTTTGATGTATGAGGCAGAAAATGTGAAAAATATTATGAAGCACTGCCCTGACATGATGATGGAAAGCTGCTGGAACAGCAGAGAAATTTAATAGACTCAAGTTAAACAAGGAGGAAGGCAATTCCTTTGATTCCTGCCGATCCCAGAGCCATGAATTTGGGCCTACGAGAAAATGCAAACCACTAGCTTTTTCTTTGTTGACTTCTAAGTGCTCTTGACTGCCTCACTTAGAGAGAAGTTCTCAGTACGTGCCTTTGTGTAGTTATCAAATACAAAATAATGGAAGTTCTTTAAGAGTCGTGATTGACTTGCCCTATTCTGCTCTACTACAAATGAGTAGCTTACAATATGATAAGTTACTAATTCAATTGCTACTCTTGCCTTCTCCCTCTGCACCTACCCTTCGAAGTGGTAGCAGGTTTTGGATTCCCTAGTCCACACAGTGCCCGTTACCTTGAGATTTTGTTCTTAGGCTGATGTATGTCAGTAGGGATCCCTGAGAAAATGAGCTCATGCTCACTGGAAACCTGGATGTGCGCCTATTCCTAAACTTTCCTAAGCTTGGTACGTCAATTCCTCTTTTGACTCTTTAAGAAACCCCTATCCTTCAGATATGTTTGTTTTTGTTGAATTAGCTCAGGTGGTTTCTGAGGCTTGGAACCCAAAACCAGTATCGCTACTATACTTAAGAGTTGAGAACATGTAATATAGTATAAAACCTCATTTGACAGAGGCATATGGTTGAATGTGCCAGGATATTGTTACTTCCTTTAATAAGATAAACCTCTTATTCCTCTAACTAATGTTGACAAGGAATATTATTTTCCATGAAGCTCTCTGCTTTACTGATTTTCCCCCATGTATACTTGATATTGAGAAAATTCCCCATGAATTAGTAAATTGAATATTTATTATCACTCATATACAGATACAATCCTTTCTACATTGATTCTGCATTAAAAAAGGGATCCTTCCCTGTAAATACCACCCATAACTACCTTAAGCAAGGGATCCTTTCCTGTAATACCACCCATATAGTTATATGTATTTACATAAGGTTTAAATATTTTATAAAATACAGGCCTAGAAAATTCAATTTTTATGTTACTCACAAGCTCTATGCACTATTTGGATTTAACAGAATATAGTCACCAGTGAGAATTATAGCTAGAAAAAAACAAATATGCTAGAGTTTATTTCCCATTGGCTATATTTGTATAAATATTGATGTTAATTGAACATACTTTTTACTCTTTTAACTTTCTTTGTATAACAGCAGTTACCCCATAGAATCTTTAGGAGTATTAAGTGATACAATCCATGAAAAGCTGAAGTCCCTACTTTCTTTTATTAATACTCCTACTATATGTGTAGGGCAGTTTCTATTTCTCACTAACACTTGCTGTAAGTCTTCTACACTTTATCTAACTGGTGGGTATGAAATTGTATGTTGTTGTTGCTTCAGTTTATATTTCCCTGAGTTCTAGTGTAGCTGGGATCTGTAAATTGCTTAACCACACAGTGTTTCTGTTTTTTAAGTTTTATTGTTTAAAATGTTTGATATAATTGACATATAATAATGTATTAGTTTTAGGTGTGCAGCGTCATGATTTCATGTATGTGTCCATTGCGAAAGATCACCACGGTAAGTTTAATTACCGTCCATCACCTCACGGTTGCACTTTTTTTCCCCGTGGTGAGAATTCTGAAGATCTACTCTTGCTGAAACTTTCATGTCTATAATACAGTGTGGTTAATTAGAGTCCTCATGCTGTACATCATATTTCCAGGGCTGATAACTGGGAGCTTGTATGGACCACCTTCACCCCCTCTGCCACCAACCTCTGACAAGCACATATCCATTGTCTGTTTGAGATTATTTTACATTCAACATGTTGTATATTCTTGACTCCTTCATCATAATCGACTACCTAGGCATGGCTTTATTCTGAGCTCTGTATTCTGTTCCACTGACTTATGTATCTATTTTTATGCCTGCACCACACTGTATATTACTATACTTTGTAATAGAGTTTGAAATCAGAAAGTGTGATGCCTCTGGCTTTGTTCTTCTTTCTCAAGATTGCTTTGGCTTTGTGGTCTTTATGGCTTCATATAAATTCAAGGATAGTTCCTTTTCTGTGAAAAAAAATGGCACTGGGATTTTTATGGGGATTGTATTTAATTTGCAAATTGCTTTATGTATTGTAAACGTTTTAACAATATTCTTCCAATTCATGAGCATGGAATACCTTTCCATTTATTTGCATCTCCTTTAATTTCTTTCATCAATGTCCTATAGTTTTCAGTGTACAGGTCTTTACCTCCTGGCATAAATTATTCCTAGGTATATTATCCTTTTCAATGCATTTGTATATGGGATTGCTTCCTTAATGTTTCTTTTTGACAGTTTGTTAGTGTATATAAAACTTTTTAAATACTGCTTTTGTATCCTTCTACTTTACTAAATTTGTTTACTAACCCTTACACTATTTTAGAGTAGTCTTTAAGCTTTTCTATATAACTATATGATATTATGTCATCTGCAAACAGTGATATTTTTACTTCTTCCTTTCACATTTGCATGCCTTTTACTTTTCTTGCCTAATTTCTCTAGCTAGGAAGTCCAATACTATGTTGAATAAAAGGGAAAGAATGAGCATCATTGTCTTGTTCCTGATCTTAGAGTTGAGTATGATGTTATTTGTGGGCTTGTCACATATGGCCTTTATCATATTGAAGTACATTCCTTTTTACCTACTTTATTAAAGAGCTGTTGTCATAAATGGATATTGACTTTGGTCAAATCTTTTTCTGAATCTATTGAGATGAATGTGTGATTTTTATGCTTCATTTTGATAATGTGTGGTGCAGTACATTGATTGATCTGTGAATATTGAACTATACTTGCATCCCTGGAATAAATCCCACTTGATTATGGTATATGATGCTTTTACTGTATTACAGAAATTGGTTTGCTCGTATTTTACAGAGGATTTTTGCATCAGTGTTCCTTTCTGCAGCATCCTTGTTTGGATTCTGAATCAGGGTAATGCTGAACTTGTAAAATGAGTTTGGGAGTGTTCCCTACTCTGCTTTTTGGAAGAGTCTGGGAAAAATTGGTGTTAATTTTTCTCTAAATGTTTGGTAGAATTCCCCAGTGAAGCCATCTGTTCTGGACTTTATTGTTGGGAGGTTTTTGATTACTGATTCAATCTCTTTACTAGTAATTGGTCTGTTCAGATTTTTTTTTAAATTCAGTCTTGGAATAATGTATATTTCTGAGAACTTATCCATTTCTCCTAGATTGTCCATTTTTGGCAAATAATTGTTCATAGTAGTCTCTTGTGATCCTATGTTTTACTGTGGTAGCTTTTGTAACATCTCCATTTATATTTCTGATTTCCAGTCCTATTTCTCCTTTTTGTGGTGAACCTAAAGTTTTGTCAATTTTATTTATCTTTTTGAAAAATCATCTCTTATTTTCATTGATCTTTTGTATTGCCTTTTCAGTCTCTATTCCACTCTGATCTTTATTCTCTTGCTTTTACTAACTTTGGGCTTTGTTTTGTTCTTGTTTTTCCAGGTCCTTGAGCTTTAATGTTAGATTATTTATTTGGTATGTTTCTTCTTTTTTCCGATGTAGGCATTTATTGCTATGAAGTTCCCTCTTTGAACCACTTTTGCAGCATCCCCTAAGTTTTGGTCTGTTGTGTTTCCATTTTCATCTGTCTCAATGTATTTTTTATATCTTTTTCATGTCTTTGAAATATTGGTTGTAAAGTAGAATGTTGTTACATCTCCACATATTTGTGAATTTTCCAGTTTTCCTCTTATAATTGACCACTAGTTTTATGCCACTGTGGTTGAAAAAGACATTTGATATAACTTCAATATTTTAAAATTTATTAACTCTTGGTTTGTGATCTAATATATGCTCTTCCCTAAAGAATGTTCCATGAGCACTTGAGAAGAATGTGTATTACATTGCTTTGGATGAAATAGTCTTTATATGTCTATTAAGTCATTTGCTCTAAATGTGTCATTTCAGGTCATTGTTCACTATCGATTGACTAGATGATCCCTACTGATAAAAGTGGAGTATTAAAGTCCCCTACTATTATTGTGTTGCTGTCTGTTTTACCACTTTGTTATTATTTGCTTTATATAGTTAGGTTCTCCTACGCTGGATACAGGAATATTTACAAATGTTATATCCTCTTGTTGGACTGACCTCCTTTATCATTATATACAATGATCTGCTTTGTCTCTTACTATAGTTTTTATCTTAAAGTATTTTTGGTAACAGTATTGCTATCTCAGCTTTCTTTTTATTTCCAATTGCATGAATATTCTTTTCCATCCCTTCACTTTCAACTCGCATGTGTCCTTACATCTGAGACTAGTCACTTGCAGGTGGTATGTAGATGGGCCTTGCCCCACCCCACTCAACCATTATATCTCTTTTGATTGGAGAATTTAGTGCATTTCGTTCTGAAGTTGTTATTGACAGGCAGTACTTATTGCCATGTTGTTCATTGTTTTCTGGTTGTTTTTCCTCAATTTCTTTCTTCTCTTGCTCTCTTTGTGACTGAATGATTTTCTTTGGTGGTGTGCTTAAACTCCTCTCTGACTCTCCTCTTTCATGTGTCTGTCATGAGTTTTTGTTTTGTGGTTCCCATGAGGTTTACCTGAAACAACTTAAATTTATAACTGCTATTGTAAGTTGATAGCAATTTCTTGTATTCTAAAACGCTTTCCTCCATGTCTTATGTTTTTGATGTCACAATTTATATGTATTGGTTTATATCCCACTTTGCTTAGGGTACTGTCATTTTTCAGAAGCTCCTCCTCCCCCTAAATATAGAGAACACTCTAGGTGGGATGCCACTGTAAATTTAAAAACTTCTTGACCTTTTTTACCTGTGTAAATACTCTCCCGTGCCATTTTAATTTAATCATATATATCATAAGGGTGAGTAAATATACTTTTAAATTTTAAAGCTTAAATAACTATGGTCTACTAGTAACATTGACTATAATTATAAACTATAATTAAATTTCTTGAGTGTTTTCTATAAGGACTTACTACTAATATCTCTAAGCACCCCCTATAAACCTTGTATTGATGTGTATTACAAAGAAATAGAATAGAATATTTAATGTATAACCCATTAGTTCCTCCTGGAGGTTGTAAGGCACAGTAAACTATGAATGTGATGGATTTCGGCTTGGTATTTTAAATGCCTGTAGAAAATGCCACATATCCATAATTTGTGCTAATACTTGGCTTGTTTCATTCTTAACAGAGTTGGCTTTTTAGTTACCTTAGTCTTGAATGACATTTTTGTTGTATAAATGGCTCTTCCTTCAGGATGTGAGCATCCTTTGTCTACTATGATCTGTTACAATGACATTTGGGACAACTCTCCATAATTTTTTTTAGGCCAGTATTCATTATACTGCACAGTTTTCATTTGCATTGGGTCTGGTATTAGTAACTGTACATATGAATACATAAATATGCAAAATAAGCTGTTATCAAAAGAAAATAACCATGTAAGTATATATTTAGAGTAAAATTGTACATGACTTTTATTTTAACACAGCATTTACAAACTCAAGAATATATGAAGCATAATTGTCTGATATACATCTTGGATGCATATTGTTATTTTCTCAAAGTATAAACTATAACAATTGGACCACTTTCTTAAATAAGTATTTATCAAGATCCTATTTTACAGGAGCTGAAGACATATGAAAGAGAAGGGAGAGGGGAATAGCGATTCATGCCTTTCCTAAACCAAATTTATTTCACTTAGATGTGTATAGAAAAAATGTTAAAATACCGATGATTTTTTATCCCACTCTTATCTCCTACTGCCTTCACCCTCTTACATACCCTCTTTGCTTACCTATGCCAAGTACATGGGCTTTGCTGCTGTTTCTTTAATATTCCAGCATTCTTCTGCTCTTTGTTTCCACATCTTGGCTATTGCAGTAAATAACGCTGCTATGAAGGCGGGGGTGCAGGTATCTTTTCAAGTTAGTCTTTTCATTTTGGGGGGGGGTAAATGCCCAGAAGTGGAATTGCTGGATCCTATGATAGTATTATTTTAACTTATTGTGAAGAACCTCCATACTGTTTTCCATAGCGGCTAACCAATCTACATTCCCACCAACAGTGAACAAGGCCCTTTTCCCCATATCTGAGCCAGCATTTATTTCTTGTCTTTTGGGTGATAGCCATTCTCTCTGTTTTTGTTTTTTTGGTTTGTTTTGCTTTTTTTCTTTACTTATTTATTTATTTAGAGGAAGGGAGTGAGAAAGAGAGGGAGAAAAACACCAATGTGTGGTTGCCTCTCACACATCCCCAACTGGGGACCTGACTTGCAGCATGTGCCCTGACTGGGAATCGAACCGGTGACCTTTTGGTTCACAGGCCGGTGTTCAATCCACTGAACCACACCAGCCAGGGTGCCATTCTGTCTCTTATTGACTTGCCAGAGGTTCTTTGTATAATCTGAGTAGGAATCCTTATTTAGCTGTATGTCTAGTAAATGTCTTCCAGTCCATGACTCCTTTTTCATTCTCCTAATGATGTCTTTTGAGGAACAGAAAGTCTCAAATTTAAGGAAACCTCTTTCAGTAGTAACCTATTGTGGTGTAACTCCCTACCATAAAAATTAGTGGTTTAAAACATTGCATTATTTATTCTTAATTCTGCATTTTGGAAAGGCACGTTAGTCTCTGGTAGTTGGACTTCTCACCTGGCAGCTTGCTTCTCACGGCACAGAAAGAGCGCATGATCTTGTCTTCTGTATCCAGTCGTTAATGCACCCCACAGCGCCACTTTGTACAAAGACACATGCACAGAGATCCTCATCGTAGCATAATTTGTTATTAACAAAACCCTAGAAATGAACTGAATGCCCATTTATATAAGGTTCATTATTTCATTTTATAAATATACAATAAGTTTATTCACTCTGCTGCCATTAAAATAGTTAAGCTAATTTGATGATTTGGATTGAGTCAAAATATATATATGGTAATCTTACTGAAAATAGAAAACTGTATGAGAGAAAACTCATGTGTATGTATATAAAATGTGATTTCATTTTCCTTAAAAAAATAAATATATTTCCATATTCATAGACAAATTATGATAAAATGCACAAAATAATGTTTGCATATCAAAAAAAGGGCCCTGTTCCTATTTGCCACAACATATATCACTCCAAAGGCCATTGTGCTATTGAAATAAATGCAACAGAGAGAGACCAAAAAAAGGGGGTGGTCCAGTCAGGGCACATGACTAGGTTGCATGTCAGGTCCCCAGTTGGGGGCACGTGAGAGGCAACCACACAGTGATGCTTCCCTCCCTCTTTTTCTCCTTTCCCCTCTCTCTAAAAATAAATAAAAAGATTATGTGAAAAAAAAAAAAAAAAAAAAAGGGGGGTGGGCCTGTAGAATCTTATAGAGAAAAGAATCTTTTCTTTTATGCGCCTTTTATTATATGCATGTATTAATTTTTCATTTGAATATTGTTAATAAAAATATGTAAATGTAACATTTCAACATACCCACATTAGAAAGTAAATAGTGCTAAAAATAAGATGAGAATCCCAGTAGAATTACAGCATAATCAGAAACACCCTCGAGCAAAACTAAATTCTCTGACAGGAATTTCAAAAATGGTCTCAGAAACTTTGCAGAGATGTTTGAAATGGGATATAGAGGAACCAAAATTTGCATTGGGTGTGTATAAACACCTCCACAGGAAGCTGGATAAATATGCCACAGAATATGGGACAGAAATGAATGGGTGAAATCACTGCGGGCCCTAAGATGGCATCTATCAGGAGTACGGTTCCCCTGCTTTGGGTTGCTGGGGACATTTAATCTTGACACGAATAACCCCAATGAGAACCACCCAGCCTTGGATTCTATATGCCACATTGTTTCACATGGAATTAATGGAGAAGTGAGGAAAGTAGATTTGAGAGATCCATGATGTCTATTATAAATAGTTGACTTGTTTTATAAGAGATAAACAAAATATTAGTATTTCAAGGGGTTCTGATGTCAACTTCCAGTTTCTCTACTGGAATCTGGTGTAAATACTGGTCAGTCTTAATTTTCTAGTTGTAGTTTCCATCTTTCTCTCCCTTGTATATAATTATTTTTCCAATTTATTATCTAACTCTTTTTCATTTTCATTAATATGTAGGACTCTTTCCTACTATAGAGCATACAGGAGAGCTTTCTGTTCCATCACAGAGACTTTAATTATTACCATACACCTGATTTCTGAGCTAGTCTCAAATGTCAGCTCTGGGAAAATGACAAAACATTTGTTTTTCTCCTGGTTCTTGAAAATTTTTCCAATAAGGAGACATTAATATTGATGAGATCTGTAGCGTCTAGTACACTTTATTAGAATAGATTGCTCTAAAATATTTTTATAGCATTCAAGTAGCTTGGGGTTGTGGGGGGTGTTAGTGATAAATTTTTTTAAGTCTAAGAAACCTGAAATGACTTGGTATTCAAGTAAAATTGATCAAAGTGCAGATCTGAAAAGTAACCCAAACCAGTGTGGTCTGGAAGAGGGCTTGCAGGCACGGCAGGGGAGGAAGGGCTTCTGTGCAAGGCTGCCTGCCTGCCTGCCTGCCTGTGGGCTGGGTCCCGGGACGGCAGTATCACTAGTGGCGGGGCATCCTGCTAGGTTCCTCTGAACAATGACAACATGCTAAGGCCTGACTGCTTCCCTTCTCTGTAACCTCCCTCTGGAGTTGGGTGAGAAAAATAAAGTGATCGCCTTTGGAAATAAGAATGCTCACATTATATAGCTTTCAACGTTAGAAACTCTGAGCCGGCAGCTATGTGTTGCAGAGGTTTTGATTAGAAGTTTAAGGGGGAAAAAATCAATCCTTTCTGATTCCTGTGATCCTTTGTGACAGCAATAGCATTGCATTCACCTGCTTTATGATGACTAAAGTCATTATTGCAGCCGAGTGAACCAGGAACATCTAGACCCAAAAAGCCAGATCTAAATTATGAACTGAAATAAAATGTGACAATGAATTTTCATTTTTTTTTTACTGCTTCATGCATTTTGCTTTCTGTGCTAAACATACAGGATATGAAATCATAAATGTCACATCATTTCTTTACTAAAAAGAACATGTTCTAGCCCTATACTGTTGAAAAGGAAATTAGTAAAATGGCAACATTGTTGCTTTAGTTTAAATGAAGAAAGAGCATTTAATGCTGCCTTTCTTAGTTATTGTTGACAACAAGCTATGCTTTGGTTACATTATATTGCAAATGTGGAAAATAATGACGGCGGCCTGCGAGCCAAGTGTCGCTGGTTCGATTCCCAGTCAGGGCACATGACTAGGTTGCACGTCAGGTCCCCAGTTGGGGGCACGAGTGAGAGGCAACCACACAGTGATGTTTCTCTCCCTCTCTTTCTCCTTTCCCCTCTAAATAAACAAACAAATTATTTTTAAAAAGAACCAATGGAAATAATAAATTAATGAATAAAATGATTATGATGCGGTCTCCAAACGCAAAGTCCAAAGGCAAATGTAGCATCAACATCGTCATGAAATACATGGCAGTCACGGAGGCGCCTAGGGAAGTGTCTGGTTCTGTATAGTATAACCACGTGTGAGCATGTTACACAGCTGAGAAAGATGTTCCTCAAGGTGTCCGTGTAAATAGTCAAGTCTTATGTTCAGTCCCTGGAGTAGAGCAAGTATAAGAAGCAATTGCAGAAGTGAGTTCTACCCTTGGCTCCTAAGAATGTTCATCCTTTTAGCTTATTTATTTTGGGCACCTTATGTCAAGGGGGTTAAGGATAAAAAGAATAGGAATAACTGAAGCCATTCATATAATACTCAGTTCTCACTTTCTATTAACATCTTTCTATATTTTATCATTAACATTATCACATATGATTAGTCTGCTTCATCTGTATTTATGTTGCAATAATAGAATATCCAAAACTATGCTCTATGTAAAAAGAAAATTTAAAAAAATATCTTGAGGACAATAAAAGCAGCATTGTTTACAAAAACCAATGCCCAATGCAGCTCTGAAACCCAAACGAATCAGTGAGAATCTCTGATTTTATGAGCATTTAGAATTTTAAAAATTAATAAGTTTCACTGTTGCATCAAGGAAAATCTTAAGTAAATTGCTTTTTTAAAAAAAGCAAATGCATGGTGATAATGGCGACTAGTGCACTTTGGAGTTACTGCCTCGATTCCAGCTATGGTGCTAGCAATTTTACCCTTTCTCCTCTTCCCTCCATCAGGGCAAAGGCAACAGAGTGTCAGGGGGGTGGGGGGGGCGGGGAGAAGGGCGGAGGCAAATAACGTCCCGTTATTATTTTGTAAATAGGTTTGACCGTACAAACCCCTGAAAATTCTCAGGGAACCCTTGGATTCTGCAGAACATTGGAGGACCTGTTGGTAGGTTGGTTAAAAGTGTGGATTAGGGGGATTGCCTGCCTGGGGGTGATTCTCAGCTCTAAGCAAATTAACCTCTCTCTTATTTTACTCCTCTGTGAAATGGAGATAAGAACAGTGCTTCTCAGACAGAGTACAAAAGTCAGAACAGTAGCTGATATATAAACTACTCATTTTTTTTAGCTCTTGGTACTAGTATTAATAAATATACCACCTGTTTATTAACTTGGTAGGGGCACTATGTTACTATTCCATGAATTAATTATGCTTTGTTCTGTTATCTTTAAAATATTTAATAATTTAAACTTTTCCTTCTGTGAACCAGTTTTCCCCATGAGACAATAGAATAACAGTAGTCGTGCAAGTGCTTTTCTAACAAACCTATCCAGCCCTGCTCCAGTTTTATTTTATTTTAGTTTTTGGAAAAATAAAAGTCTCTCTCATCACATATAGCACTTAAAACATCTTTATTATTAATGGGGGGCTTTCTTTCTGTACTTTTTAATTACAACATATTTGGCATATAGCATTGTATACATTTAAATAAGGTGCACAACATGTTAATTTGTTACATTTATATACTGTAGGCCAGTGCTGAGATGGAGAAGAAGGCAGGTGTGGGAAATGATCAGAGGCTAAGGGCTGTAGTGTCACACAGATGGTGGGAAAAGGTGAGAACTGAGGACAGGGAAGGAGAATGGAGACCCAGGAGGAAGCCACGTGGGTGTGTGGGACGCAGGTTCCATTCAGAAGGGACACTTGTGCACAAATGCCAGGGAGCTCCGGGTGGTCGGCAGTGGCGAGATGCTTGAGCCCACAGGACCTTCTGATGAGTTAAGTGTGGTTTATATGAGGAAGGGAAGAAATGGCTTGGAGAACTGAAAAGAACAAAAGTGGGGACACTGCGAGAGCAGACGGCAGGTGGGGTGGGGAAATCATGCCAGTTTCGGACAAAGTAATTTGGGATTCTGTTCAGGCAGCTGTGGGGGTGAGTTACATGGACATAGGATGGAACGGGGAAGTCACCCATGTGGAGGCGGTGAAAGCTGTGGTGCTGCCCTAGATCACGAGGTGGGTGAGGGATCGAGAGAAGAGGTGCAGCCCACAGCCCTGGGCACTCCAAGGTTAAGAGGTCGGAGACCTGAGGGGGTACAAGCCCAAGCGAGTGAGACATGGTACCCAGTGAAGCAGCTAGAAAGGCAGGAGCATGTGTGCCTCAGTAGATGTCGGGAAGAGAGCCATTACAGGTGCACATGAGACTAGGCCATCTCATCCTGATGTCTCATGTTGTCCGCTGAGTTATTGCTCCACGCTGAATTCCGGCTAACTTCTTAGAGGCAATACACAGAGCAGGTCTACTTATCACAAAGAAATGCTAGCCAGTGAGGATATACTAATGCACATACTTATAATAAAATGGACAACAATAAAAAATTGAATAGCAAGTACTTTGGTAGCACTTGTATGCTTAGTAAGCACTCAGTAAGCATTTGTTCTTATCTGGCTTCCAGGTCATTAATTTTCTCTTCGCCTCCTTCTAGTCAATGGTTTAACTTGGTGGATATTTAATTTCACTGGCAATTTGTTATTTCTGACACTAGCGTTTAGTTCATTTCCAAATACTCATCATCTTATTTTGCTTTTTATGCCTATAGTTTCAATTTTATATTGCTTTTAATCATTTTAAATGTACATTTTTATAACGCCCCCCAGCATGTTATGGCCTAAAGTTCTGCGGTTCTGTTCCTATGGCTTATCATGGCTTTGACTCTCTTAGAGGAGGTACTTTTGTTTCACTGTTTTATAACTTTGGGTTGTTCCCTTGCCCTCTGAGGGCCTTATCCATAACAACCCTGTGTGGCCAGAGAGATTTCACATTTGCTTCTCCCCAGTACACAAGCCTGCTATTGCCTTCTGGGCCAATATCTATTTCATAATGTAAGTTTCTTAGTGTAGGGTCTCCAGATCCATTTGGTTTACACGGATCAAACCAAAACCCAGTAGGGATGAACCCATCGTTCTGAATTCCAAGATACATTTCCCCACTCGGGCAGATATACTATCTCCTCATCATCCTCACATGCATGAAGCAGACTTTCTCTCTGTGCACCTGTTCCCATGAATGGAGTCTCTGAGGTTCTCAGTGCTTAATCCTTGCCAAGGTTACAAAAGAACAATAACTTAAGACCTCCATGTAGCCCCATGTACCAGATCCTTTTCTTATAATCGGTGTCCGAGTTCTGTGTTGTTTCTTTTGTTTGGGGATTTCATCTTCTTCCATGTGAGAATGCCTCTTAAACTTGACCCTACATATCTTACAGCAAGTTGTTTTGGAAGGTCAACCCCATGAATTGAAGTCACATTATCTACTTTTCCTTATTACCAAAACCAGAAGTACTGTGCATAGCCTTTCAGGCCTGGAGTCTGTGTCAAGATTATGTTAAAAAAAAAAAAAAATGGCCACAGCTATCCTGAGGGCACACACAAATGCATGTTATTCAAACCCACATAACTGGGGATCGACCTGCAGTTTGCATATCTGCATTTAAGCTAATGTGAAATCTTTCTCTACCGTTGCAAGCAAGCATCTCTGTACCCTGATGCAAGGTTTTTCATTACGCTTATAGGACATGGGATAGATGAGGCAGAAACAGGTCTATTCTGAGTAAAAAAGCTAATTTAGTCCTGCTATTTTGTAAATTTACTAAGAATAGTTTTAGTTTCCTGGTATTCTTAGTTTAAAGCAGCTGTGTCGTTACGACTCCCAGAAAGTTGTACAGTTTCACAAATTTGATTAAGTTGCAGAAAAGAAGGAACTGAGACAAATCTAATTGAATTTTGCCTTATCAATCACTCTGGAACGCTGTGCCAGTATTCAATTCAAATATCAAAGGTAATTCGCTACCAAAAAGAAATTGTCTTCGGCTCAACATTAAGAAGATCCATGTAATTCACTGTGCTATTTGCCTGTTTAGGAAACCGAAAAATGTGCTAGCAGAACAACAACAAACATTGTTATAGCACCGTCGGTTCCATCTGAACGCAGTTAATGTTCAAGTGCAATAGAAACAGGAATCAGCACGGCAATATGACTTGGTTTGCTACAAATGAAGTCTTTGTTTTAAGCCACCACATTGCATTTGATAAGACAATCCATATCTAGTTCTATTGCATAGCTATAACTCCAACTTTACAAATGTGTTCATTGTACTTCAAATCATCACGTAGGCGTATGTATTTGAAAGAATAACAATTGGATTTTGTATGACACTAAATTATTGTTACACTTATTGCAATGTTTACCTTTGTTGAAATCATAGGACCATAAGTAACAAAAATATTCCAGGAATAAAGTGTAAAAGAATTTATTTCAAGGTATAAAATGTTGAAAATGTTACATACCACCATCAAATTACTTTGAGAAGAGCAAAATTATCACTCAATTAATAACTTATAGGCCTTGGCCGGGTAGCTCAGTTGTTTAGAGCCTTGTCCTGATGCACCAAGGTTGTGGGTTTGATTCCCAGTCAGGGTACATAAAAGAAGCAACCAATGAATGCATAAATAAGTGGAACAACAAATTGATGTTTCTCTAAAATCAATAAAGTAAAAAAAAAAACTTGAAAAGATATAATTTATAAGGATTAGGGCTTATATTCCTGTGTGGGCTGTATACATGTAACATATACAAATATTAACTAAGTTAAATTCCTGTTTCTTTTTGCCCTCACTCTTATATACAACCCATAAATTTCTTTTTGTTCTTTTTTCTTTTTTTGTTTGGCTTAAGAAAACAATTTAAACATGAGATGGGAGAACTGTATTTGATTAAATGTTGTGATTTCTTGATAAGCAAATAATTGGATTTGCTGCTAGTACAACTTCTCTATCTATTAATTTTCAAACAATTCCTTAAAGCTGAACAGGATTGTTTTTTGCTTTGCATTGCTTTTCGATATTGTCAGAAATGTTTTCATAATGAAGAGAAAATTACTTTGGTAAACTTTTTTTATTACATTTCATGTGCAGTTCACTTTAATGAATACTATTTAACTATTAATTTCAAAGACTTCGCTCAACAATAATTCTGCTTTCCTCATTATTGCTGATATATAACTGCATCATTATAGCCAATATTTTTTGCTTGGCAATGGTGCTTCAAAAAATATTGTTTTTTCTTTTAGAGAAGCAATACCCATTCTTGCAAAAATTCCAGCCCAAGAAAACAAGTCATCCATAGGCTGAGATAGTATTTTGTCTGCACCATAACTATCACATGCTGCAGCATCTTGGGTCAGGCATGCTATGAACACTTATAGTATGAACACTATGGACAATTATAGTATATAACACTTTATATGCTTATACTAAATTGAACAATATATAAAGACATTCATGTTTATAAAAGAGAAAATTTAAATAATGAATTATACTTTGTTTTTGCTACTGTTCATCACTGAAATCAATTTCTGCTTTGCAATTTGTGAAGGTTACAGGTCTTTAGAGCAAGGAATAGATTTTGTTGCATTTGATACTCCTGGTCTGTGGGGTCCAGCTCCAAGCCCAGATTTCCTGGGTTACATGTCAGACCCAACCGTAGGCAACTGCACAGGCCTTGCCTTGCAGGCCTCAGGAGAAAACTGCATCTCCACAGCAGATTTGATGCTCCGCCTGAGTATTGGAATTTCTGGAGGGAGTTACACCTGAGGACTTGAGTCTCTCAGGCCAGCCAAGCTCATACACGTCTGTATTCCTAGCCTAGGTGTCTCCTTCGGAGGTTTCCTTATCAGGGGGCACTGGCTGAGGCACTTTTCAAGCATCTCTGCCAAGACCCCCTTCATGGGAACCCTGACTAGGATGCTTGTCCCACTCTGGCTCAGCATTTTTCATTCTTAGCGTCCCCAGTTCCCCGAGGCATGTAGGTTCATAAAAAGGCCGGGGCCCTCTGTCCCATCTGGGGATCCTTGGCAGGTAGATGATGCCCCTGTCTGCATGACCTGCCATCTAACCCTCGTCTGGCTGTTCCATGTGCAGAAATGGAACACTGGGAAGCAGTCATCTACTTTGATCTCTTGTTACATTATCACAGTAAGTAAGGGCTTGATTGTTACGTTCAGTGTGGGTTGTTGTCTTCTTGTTACACTATTACGGTAAGTAAGGACTTGGTTGTTACATTCAGTGTGGGCTGTTGTCCTCTTTGACCGCCTTGACACCTGAGCGCTCCATGTAATTCATAACCTCACTTTTCAGTTGGTAGTTTGTCTTGAACAGCCTTCATTTTTTGTTGTTTCTTTTTCTTTTTATTAAATGTACTGGGGTGACATCGTTCAATAAGATTATATAGGTCTCAAGAGTACATTTCTATGATGCATGATCTGGATGTTGCATTGCGTGCCCGCCTCCCAGAGGCACATCTCCTTCCATCACCATATACCGACCCCCCATTACCCTTTACTACTCCAGCTACCCTCTTCCCTCTGGGAACCACCGTGCTGTTGTCTGTGTCGGTGAGTTTCTGTTTGTTCATTTCTTGCCTTCAGTTTTATATCCCACATGGTGAAATAATATGGTTCTTAACTTTCTTTTACAAAACTAATGATATGTCAATTGGTCTGCTTGAAAATAATAGCATGTAGCATAAGCAGTCCCAGAAACCATATTCAGGAGATTCCCACTGATGCTGCTGATGCAGTATTTCCTGTGTTCAACCTTGGCTGGGTTTGGTTTCCATTACTGTAGTTTAAAATACATGGATATGTGTAAGAACAATGCCATATTCACACCCTACCAATTAATGTAATATAAATGTTGCCTCTTTCTTCCTGCCACTTTAGGTATCAAATTAATCTCGTGAGAAAGAAGTTATTATTCAAGCTACATTAGTAAGGAGACCCAATATGTGCAGGAAAACAAAGTTTCACTCTCTGAAAGATGGCTAATTGGAAAGTTGAATCACTAGAATCAAGTGAGGCATGGAACTGAATTATATAGCATTTCCATGTGGAGTGCATTATTTATAAGTAGGAGTGATAAATGCTGCTTTAAAGGGAAACTCACAAGAGCTTAGTTGAAGTCTGAGCTATTATTTTTTCTTCTTTTTTGACAATTGAAAAATCAGAACAACTGATTGGCTCTCCCACTGAAAAAAACTCAGTGACCATAGAAACCTTGATTCTTGTAAAGCTTGATTTTCAGAAACACACCACAGATATTGTTCAATTTAATGAAGAATCTGTGAAATACAGACAAAATAAAGCAAGTTTTCAGGCACTGCTAAGTTCGCAGATGAGCTGGATTAGAAAGAGAGCACTGGTAGAAATGAAATGTTCTGTAGAAAACAGCTGCTTTGTGTAACATATGACTAACCAGTCATGGATTGCTGATTTCTTCTATGTTTTTGGAGGGGGAGAAAAGTATTTGGAGAAGTTTCAGCCTCTTTAAATTTGTACCATACTCATAGCTGGGCTGAGTCTGTCAACACTTCTGACTTGAACAGAGAGACTCCTACACTGTGATGGGCATCTGTGAGGTGGCACATGATGCTCTGGGAGCAGAAGCAATTGCTCTGCCACCCAGGGGACAGAAGTGAAGTTTAATCTGACTTCCTCAGGAGGGGACTCCGCAGATTCCCAGTGGGAACCAGGCCACAAAGAAACTTGCGCAGTTTTGGGGACAGTCACCGCTATCTGTTGTGTATCGAGCCTGTCAATGTTCCTAATTTGGATTTTATTTTGACAAACTAAAATACACAGACATTTGGGAAACGCAGACTCCTTCACTTAGAATCTATACATGCATCAGCTTCTGTTCTATTTACCCTTCCATTTTTACCTCAGTCTCCCCTTTCATCTTTGTTTTCTCCTCAGTTCCTTCCTCCCTAACAACGCAGGCTGACCTGTTGTTGAGTTGCACGTATCTGTGTCCATCTGTAAATGCCTGTAGGTTTAGGTAAAGAAAAGTGTACCGACTATGACTCTATTCTAGGAATATGCCTAATTCTTGATAAAGACACCTCAAAACATAGTATTTGTCTTGATACCTCAATGCCAGAAAACCATTTGAACCACTGAACTTACAGAAAATTAAGTGTCTAGAGGAATGCTAAATAGAACATAATTAAATGCTAATACTGTACATTTGGAGTGTAGCCCATAGGTTATAAAGTGCTTCATAATATATGTGGTTCAGAACCTGGTCAGTCTAAATGGATATTCACCTTTCCCATCCCCTCTCCTACCTCTTGCAAGAGCCAGCAATCAGGGCTTGTCTAAGCCCACCTGTTCTCTTTATCTTTCTCCTTTCTAACACCTTATAGCACAGGCATCTGATGCTGGTCCCACAATCACTCTTCCTGTTCCCTTAGGGGAGTGAAAGAGGAAGGAGATAGTAACCATTTCTGCCATCTCTCAGCTTCCCATTGGTGGGCCATTCTATGGTTTGCCACTATCCTTAGCTAATACTTTCTGGCCATTGATGGTGACCCACAAGTGGCCAGTATAAAATGCGAGCTCCATCTGGAGGGGGCTCCTGTGCCTCTTTTGAAAGGTCCTCCAGTAGTTCCTAGACACACAGGCATTCCATTTCTATGGGAACCGTAGTAGCCCTTGCCTAGGATTGGACCAGTTTTACCCTTCATAAAGCCTTGGAGGGTTTTCTGTTGCTAAATTTTAAGGTGCACTTTAAAACTAAGGTACGTAAACCCTCTTGGTCCCCAGAAGTCAGCCCTTTGTGCCAATGGCAGAACACCGTAGAAGTTCTACTGACTATCATGCTTCACAGTATGGTTCCTTAAAAATACTCCGGCGCGATGAAACCCATGACCTGCCGTGGACTTCAGAGGATGGCTGCCTGGTGTTAGATGCAGACGCATGGGTACTAGCAGGGAGCTTCAGTGAGCCATTTAATGTTCAAGAAATGCTTTAAAAAACTAGAGTTGATTGAAAGGATTATTGATGTCAGGAATTATAACACAGAAGTGTGTGTGCATGCACATGCATGCTTGTATCTAGAGAGAGAAAGAGACCCCTAGAGAGTGTCTGTCATTTTGTCACTCAATTATGTTTCCCAAACACTGATTTTTAAGCTAACTAGAAAGGTCTGGGCTGAAATACTGCTACCTTGATTGTTTTCTATTTCAAAGTCAGGAGATGTGGAGTTCTCACTGAATTATAATGTAAATTGAAGATGTGGCATATAAATTTCTGAGATATTACTAAATGCTTCAAAGAAACTAAAATGTGAAGGAATGGATTTTGAGATGAATAAGTTTATTTCCTACTCTAGGTATATTAAAAAAGAAAATATCTATTATGATGACAGTTAATCTATCTTAGAACATTTCATTTACTTCTCCACAAGGTCTTCCACTAAGTTTTGATCAAATAAAATATGCACATGACTTTTAAAAATGAAACATATTTATGTGACATAAAAAAGCAACTGTCCCTTCTCTATTCATTTTCAGATTCCATTCTGTTTCTTACAGGAAAAAAATATATACCTCGAACTCTCTTGGATCTTCTTCTTGAAACCTAATTTTATCTGAAAAGTGTATTCTCTTACAGACATTTCTTAATAAATTAAGCCATCATTTACAGATGGTTTGCTCTGAAAAATGAAGTTGTAGCTCAACTACAAACTTCCTTATCTCCCCTGGCCCCCACCATTCTTCCAATATGGTTGACAATACTTGTAATTGCTCTCTTTAATGTCTTTAAGTAAATTTACTTGGTAAATATATGCAACATACTTGCATACCTATTACTTATTCCATCAATTATGCAGAGTACCATGGCACACACTGCTGGCTGTTTATATAGCAGCTATTTCCTCCTTTCCTGCTTGGTTTACAGAACAGTATTTCCTACTGATCTCCCTTCCACCCTTGCATTCTGTTCAGGATTATCCCACGGAAGGCTGCTGCTAAGAGCCACAGATGACCCTGTGGAATGAACCATTCATGTACAAAGGCTGGAAGAAGAAAGAAGCAGAGCCCGGCCCTTCGGTACCATGACTAAGTGCTCAGGGCATGGTCAATTCCGAACATCTTTGGTTTCTGCATCTTCAACCTCAGCCACCCCGGTGGATTCTTATTTCACTCATTGCTTTGGCATATTTTTAAGATTACTAGGTGCATTGTGCAAAATATCACCTTCCTTGTGACTCTTCCTTTATTCTGACCAAGAAAATATAAGGGAGACACTGCCATTATTCTGACCAAGAAAATATTTCTCCTAAAATGTACCCTAATGATCTTTAAGCTCTTAGTGCCTCCCTTATATTAAGAGCTAAAAGACAATTAGGCTAATTTTTTTAAATTCTGTCTTCCCCTTTAGAAGGTACTCTTATATTCCAAAAATTAGTTATGAAATAGGTCATATTTTCTAATTCTAGGGAAGTCTTAAAGCTCGGTCATTGGTAGCACAATTCTAATGACTGCAAAACGGAAACAGATGGCTCTTCATCCCTCCATGCAAAGGACAGTCTCTTGGATAGAGAGTCTCTAGCAGATGGTTCAGGAGCTTTGCTAATGAGAAAAAAATCAGGGGAAATGTTCAGAATAGGCTCATTATCTTATTAAAGGTGGATTCAGCCATACCAAGCATTTATTAAAGCAAATATTAAAGAGTTTATTACATATCTTGACAAAAGTACAATTTTCAAATGTTTTAAATCACCTTCACATGCCTTGCCTATTAAAGTTTACAGAATATTCTACTTTAAAGTTAAGAAACAACAAATCTACACTGAACTTCATTGTCAATTCCTTGAGATCCTCGTGTGCTATGCTACACAGTATTTCCAGTTGGGCTGATAAGGCTACATAAATTATATGCAAATTATAGTGTACTGCTGTCTAAAACTTAAGATTGCTCGAGCTTGTCAAATCTTGTAGCTAAAGTTGAGGATGTCTTGAGGCCTGTGTCCCATCTACTGGCTGTTCACATCTTTTCCTCACTATTTAAAAAGTGAGCCCTTTACTTGCAAATTGCAAAACACCTCTGCTTCTGCCCACATACCATGATAATTCCTGGTAAGGAAGTGATAGGGAGCATCTGGGCTAAACTCAACCACGTTGTCCAAGATCTGGGGAGAGTCTGAAGAAAGGAGCCAGTTTCATTCCTAAATAAGTTGTAAAATTATCCATAGTCATAAAATCACTCGTAAGATGTTAAAGGCCAAGAATCAAACCTCATATGCAATATTTTCTGGCAAGAATGAGCTTATAGAACATATTTCCACAACTGGTTACATATTACAATGTTGAACCTTTAAACATTTTTTTTTACAAAAACATTATATTAGTTTCTATTCTCTCTCTTGGTTTTGTTAGCATTTTCTACACTTTTTAGATGTTTATCATTTTCTCCAGAACATCTAACAAACTACTCCTTAAAATGTGGGTCCTAACATGTATATAAGTCAGAATCATCTAATACCATAAGAATTTCTATGTATCCTGAGTAACTGTTTTAGGTGCCCCAAAGTTTAGCAAATTGAACCTCATCATTACCTACTTGCCAACTACTGAATAACAATGAATGCTAGAGCAATAATTGCCAAGGTCATTTTTATATTTAAAGGGCATTATTTTCACATTTGAAGTTCCACACTTCAATAATACAGGGATAAAAGTCCAGGGGACGATGAGAGGAATGGGCTGAAGAAATGACTTTCAGGGAGAAAAATATATATGTGGCATGATGTGTTTTCTAGAGATTATAGGAAATGCAGTTTAGATAGTTCTGAGTTCTTCCAAAGTTCATGAACTCAGAAATTTCAGTGGATCTATGATTCAAACCCATGTACAATATCAACAGGGCTAATATACAGAATGTGTCAGGCCATAGGTTTTGGACGACTCTGGATATTCCCAAAAACTCTATAAGAAGTAACCTATGAAGCTTGAGGTTAATCCCAGAACAGCTACAATAGCTAAAAGCATTGCTGTCTCTACATGAGAACCCTGGCTTGTAGCAATTTAAATGCAATAAGTTTCCAATAAATAAGAGCATATAAAGAATGTATTTTTAAAAGCTCCTTTACAAATTATAGTGCATGCTTTATACCTGTATGTGCCTGGCATTTTGAAATAATCCCTGCACTAAACATAACCATTATCATGAAACTTCAATTTCAGCACTACAGTTTAAGGAGTTTGTGAAAGTCTTTCCTTCCTAGTTTACTAAGGGAGATATAGGTGCCTTAAAATGTAATGTTGGTTACATCAGCAAAACTTATAGCACAGGATTAATTGACAGCAACATCAAGCTGTTTAAGAAATTTATGTTGTTGCATCAAGTTTGATATTTGATTAGAGAAAGTTGGGTTGTCAGTATAAAGATAACTAGGCTATGGAAGAGTTCATCTTCAAATCGGGGCACCAAAGTACAACCCAGGAAAATAATTCTAGAACGTGCAAGCTGTGCATTACTGCTCTTTCGGATGTATGTCAGGGAAATGCTTGTGCTGTGCACATTTTCTGAGTGATATATAGTTGACACACAGTATCCTGTTAGTTCATGTGTACATGAGAGCAGCTTGATTTTTATCTACATTACAGAACGATCCCCACAATAAGTCTGGCTACCACCTGTCACCATATAAAGATATTGCAACAGAATCGACTCTGCCCGCTGTGCTGTACTTATTCACCTTAGAACTAGAAGCATGTACGTCTTAATCCCCTTCACTTATTTTGCCTGCCCCAAACCCCTCCCTTCTCCAGTACCACCAGTTTTTTTTTTTCCTGTATGTGTTTCTGTTTTTAGATTCCACATGTAAGTGAAATCATATGGCAGTTGTCTTTGTCCGACATATTTTACATGGCATAACACTCTTTAGTGCGGCACTGTTGCAACTAGAAATATTTCATTCTTTTTTTTTATGGCTGACACATATGTATATATATGTGTGTGTACATATATACAAGCATACCGCATTCTATTGCACTCTGCGTTATTATGCTTTACAGATGTTGTGAGGTTTTGTTTGTTTTGTTTTGTTTTTACAAACTTAAAGCAAGAACCTCCACCAGCCAAAAAAAAAAAAAAAAAATTGTTATTATGCTACTCACTTTACTGCAGCGATCATGAACCAAACCTCCAACATCTTGAGTTATGACTGTACCATATAATTTTTTTAAATTACAGTTGACCACATTCAATATTTTTTGTACTAGTTTCAAGTGTACAGCATAATGATTAGACACTTACATAATTTATGAAGAGCTACTCTGATAATTCTAGTACCCACCTGGCATCACAATCATTACAATATTGATTATATTCCCTGTGCTATACTTTACATCCCTGCGGCTATTTTGGAACTACCAATTTGCAATTCTTAATTCCTTCATCTTTTCACCCAGCAACTCCTCACCCCTAATCTGGCAACCCTCAGCTTGTCCTCTGTACTGTCCCTGATCCTGGAGGGAAAGATTTCAGCTTTTCACCACTGAGTATGATGTGAGCTGTGGTCTTTTCCTTCGATGCCCATTTGGTTGAGTTTCTATCACAAGTGGAGGTTGAATTTTTTCAAATGCTTTTTCTGCATCTATTCAGATGATCATATGATTTCTACTTTTTGATTAGCCTTAGATTTTGGGGGTGTATGTGCGGTGTCTTTGGTTTTGATATCAGGGTAACGCAGGATAATGCTGTTTTCATAGAAGGAGTTTGGAAGTGTTTCTTCTTCAACTTATTTTGGAATAAATTGAGAAGGGTAGATATTAACTCTTCTTTCAATATTTGGTAAAATTTGCCTGTGAAGCTGTCTGGTCCTGGATCTTTCTTTTGGGGGCAGTTTTTAAATTACTCATTCAATTTAATTACTTATTATTGGTCTACTCATTTTCTGTTTTGTCATAATTCAGTCTTGCAAGGTTGTGTTTCTAGGAATTTATGTGCTAACAACTGGCAATTCTAGAAGAAATAGATCATTTTTCATACCAGTCCCTTGTGATCCTTTGTACTTATTTCTGTGGTATCAGTTGTAATTTCTCCTCTTTCATTTCTGATTTTACTAATTTGGGCTCGCTTTCTTTTTTTTTTTCTTGGTCAGTCTAGCGAAAGATCAGTCAATTCTATCTTTCCAAAGAACCAGCTCTTAGTTTTATTGATCTTTCTATTTTTTAGCCTATTAAAGTTAGATTGTTTATTTGGGATTTTGTTTCTTGAGGTTGACCTGTTATTACTATGAATGTTCCTCTTATAATTACTTTTGTTGTGTTCCCTACATTTTGCAAAGTTGTGTTTTTATTATCATTTGTCACAAAGTTGTGCTTTCATTATCATTTGTCTCAAGGTGTTTTTAATATCCTTCTGAATCTTTGTTGATCCATTAGTTGTTTAGTAACATGTCATTTGGTCTCTGTGGCTGGAAAAGATGTTGATATGATTTCAGCCTTCTTGACTGTAAAAGACTTGTTTTGTGTCCTAACACGGGGTCTATCCTGGAGAATGTTCCACGTGCCCTGCAGTTCCTGGATAAAATGTTCTGTACTTCATCTGGTCTACAGTATTGTTCAAGGTCAATGTTTCCTTATTGATTTTGTCTGGATAACTATCCATTGATGTAAGGGGGATAGTAAAGCCCTTACTATTATAGTTCCATTAATATTTGCTTTACATATTGAAGTCTTGCTTCTATGCTGGGTGCCTATTTTTCTCTTGACCCCTTTACTATCATGCAAGGCCCTTCATTTCCATTTACAGGGAATATCATTTTCTGTCCCTTTCCTTTCAGTTTGTGTGTTTCCTTATTTGCTGTCTATGAGACACTCACTTCAGATCTATAGATCTTATTTATTTAGCCACCCTTTGTCTTTTGATTGGAGAATTTAGTCCATTGCATTTAAGTGATTATTGATAAATATTTACTTATTGTCATCTTGGTAATTGTGTTTTGGTTGTTTTTGTAGTTCTGGGTTTCTTCTTCTTCTTTTCTTCTTCTTTCTTCTTCTTTCTTCTTCTTTCTTTCTTCTTCTTTCTTCTTCCCTCCTCCTCCTCCTCCTCCTCCTCCTCCCCCTCCCCTCCCCCTCCCCTCCCCCTCCCCCTCCCCTCCCCCTCCTCCTCCTCCTCCTCCCTCTTCTTCCTCTTCTTCCTCTTCTTCCTCTTCTTCCTCTTCTTCTTTGTCTCCTCTCTCTTCCCCTGTGGTTTGATGTTTTCCTTCAGTAACACAGCAATGCAATAACTTAGACTTCTGGCATGCTAGAATGTTACTCTACTAGTGACATCTCTGTTTGTTGTCACTCTCACTAGTGAGCATATGTGCACGTGTGTGTGTGATCCTTTCAGTACTAGAAAGCTGAATTCAAAGCAGAGCTCTAGTTTATTAGCTATTCACTCTGGGTTAATTTTTTTAAAATTCCATTTCATGAGTATAACACAGGTAACTGGCACCACACATTTATGATCATTCTGTGAAACAAATGAGTTAATATATGTAAAACCCTCCTGGTAATTAAACACGCTCCATAAATGTTTGGTGGTTATTTTTATTGTTACTTTGTTGAAGTTCATTGCCTACAACATCCACCTGACCATGTATGATAAGAAATCTGAAGTTTCTGATCCTGGATCTCTGCTCCCTTAGGGATGTGAGCAACAATAACAATACAGTCATGCACTGCATAAGGACATTATGGTCAATGACAGACTGGATTTGACAGTGGTATACCAGAAGGCCTGAGTGTATATATAGTAGGCCATACGATCTAGGCTTGTAAAGGTCACACAAGGAAAACATCTCCTGGTGTTTCCTGTCTCAGAACACACCTCTGTTGTTAAGTGGTGCATGACTGTAGCCAGAAAAAATTACTGAGGATGACATTATCATTTGAAGGTGTTGAAGACAGGGTTATCTTTATGTCCTTAATGCTTAGCACAGTACTTTATGTATAATTTTTTTTTGCTTCCTAAATATCTGCGAAGTGACAATCATGCTATGAGCATTTATATAATGAGAAAAAATACTCTGGTCTTGGTATTAAGCTCAGAAGCTCTGCACCCAAATCCATGAGTCTTCCTTCTAAATTATCCAGATAATTCCAAAAGTAGAGCCAGGGTCCAACAAAGAGGAAGTGAAAGACTGAGGGGACCACAGAGGCCGGCTAATGACCATAGTGGGCCACAAAGACCCGGCTCTACTGAAAACTGACCGTATGGGACTGCCCTGGAAAGCAGGTAAAATGGTGTTAGACTGGCAGCTATCCCACCTGAAATCATGTCAAGTCTGAAATAGGATTGGGAGGAAATGGGATTTGGGCAAGCAGAAAGAGCAAAAGCCAAAAAGTCACTCTTTCAGAGGTAGACATATCAGAGCTCCATTTTTCATAGATGAGAGGGAAAGAGGTAACACTGTTTTGTGTTCCCCCACACACAATTTCTGGCCAAATTCATCCCATTTGGGGATTGCTGGGTTGTGTCAGTGTGAGGACACTCAAGGCTGTAGAATTTTTCTGAAAATTTGTTGGAGTCAAACAGAGGATGTACCTGGGAGCAAGATCTGAACAAACTAAGAAAATACTTCTGAGGAGAATAGTGTACAGTTCCTTTTACCCATTTGAGATTAAAGAGGGAACTAAGGGAGCTGTGACAACAGGCCATGGGCTGGATTACAGGACAGGCAAGGGTCTGTGCTCCCCTGAAACTTTAGAAGGACGGGCCTGAGAGGGGGCAGTTCAGAGGGTCTTAGCCTAGAGGCACAGAGACGATAGACAGGCTGACCTGCTTAAGGAAAAGGTCACCTTTTGGGAAAGAAGTTCTACACCTTGCGTGTGACTACCCCTAATGGCCTGCCCAGGTAGAAACTTATGATCAGATCACCCTTGAGGTTACTTTTTGTAGAACCCCTTTTTTGTCTACATTCTTATATTTGGGATATATTCCCTTGTTTCTTCAGTTTGCTTCACTCTCTTGTTTGACCCTGTGTAAGACTCAGGGAGGTAGCTGTTTCATCTCATGCATTGAAACTTATGGTTTATCTCCTAGAGGAAGGAGGCCATTCCTTTAGCCTCAAACCTGCCCTAGCTTTTGGTTGTCTCTCAAACATTTGTGACTGTCCAAGCAGCCTGTTTGGTTTCACTGGTTCTCAGTAGTTGAGGATGGGCCAGATCCGAAGGGAAGGATCTCAGTCAGCACTAGATGCAGGCGGATTAGAAGCCGCATCCTTTGGCAGCAACTTTTAAATTATGCAAATGCACCTGCAGTCCCACAGGACTGTATATGTCTCCCTGGCTACAAGCACAAGGAGATCTAAAAGTGTCCCCTGGGTGGCAGCCACAAAAGTTGGGGCCAGACAAGTATGCAAGGCCCTTTTTGGAACATAGAGGTAAGACAGAACAAGGGAGAGCACCAGGATGATGTCCACTGGGCTTCGTCCCCAAAGAGCACCCGAGTAGGCCCTTGGATGCATGCCAGACCAAAAGTGTGCCTGCCAGGCAGAAATTGAAGGACAAACAAATAGGCCTTCTCCCTAGGAAAAAGGCCTGTGTCTCGGTCAGCTGGCAGAGAGCCAAGAACTGTCTTTCCCTTTGTTACAGTCCCATGGGGCCATTCACAGCCAGACAGTCAAGGGACGGACATTTTCTGGTGGCAGCCTCACAAACAGGGTGCTACACATGGAATCCCGAGTACCAGTATCTCCCGAAGGAGAGCCTGTCCATGTGTCTTGTGCCCTGGCTTTTGTCAGAGGGGCACCGAGAAGAGAGTACCCACTGCCAAGGTCTTGGGAGAAGATTACAGTTGGCCTTCAGATATGTGTTCAATTAGCAGCCTGCCTTTTAGGCCTATTAGCCAACTTCAGAGAGCCGAGCCCTATTTCATGGGAAGTCTGGGCATTCCTGTTTGCTCCTTCTTGCTGTGCCCTGGGGGTTGTAGCTGGTTAAGAAGTCTTTCTCAGTTTGCTATAGTCCTGCAGGGCGACCCCTGAGTGTAAGCCCCGCCCACTGGCCACCAGAGCCAGGTAATGTCCAAGTGTCCCCTGGGAAGCAGCTGCAACAACTGGGGCTCCAGACAAGGGTACAAGCTCCTTCCAGGAGATACACTTTCCCTCTGCCTTGCTAGCCAGTGTGGAAAGCGCCTGCTGGCCTCCATCTTCAGCATATTTCAATAGGTTACGTTGGGGCCTCATCTCTCAGGTATGGATCTGAAAGCCCTGAGCAACTCTTTGAGAACTGAAAGGGTTTTAAACCCCAGGCACCTGAACTTTTGAGACCCCTTATTGTGGGTCACCTCATTCCAGGGGTGGAGTTTATGGCAAGATTGTGTGAGGTGCGACAAAAGAGAGAAAAGCTGACTCACTCCTACACATCTGTCAAATGCGGGAAAAAATCACACTGAAGCAGGTAGGAGATGTTATTGTTCCATACGCAGCTGTCGATTTGATGGGTCATGCAAAGGGGTGCGTTTAGCATCTTCCTACATCACCACGTTAAACTGGAACTCCCATTCATCCTTTATTTTTTACTTTTTTTATTTTTTATTTTGGTTTCTAATTTATTTTTTATTTTTTGCATTTATTTAGTTGTTGTTTATTACAGTTGTCCCATTTTTCCCCCATTGCTTCCCCCCTACCCACCCCACCCCTGCTCCCACAGTCAGTCCCCACCCCATTGTCCATGTCCATGGGTCATTCACACTAGTTCCTTGACTAGACCCTCCCCCTTCGTACCCCCCTTCTCTCCCTCCCCCCTCCCCCCTTGTCACTGTCAGTCTGCTCCTTGTTTCCATGCCCCTGGTTCAATCTTGCTCATTTGTTTGTGTTATTCATTAGTTTCCTGTATTAGGTGATATCATATGGTATTTTTCTTTCTTTGCCTGGCTTATTTCACTAAGCATAGTTCTCTCTACTTCCATCCATGTTGTTGCAAATGGCAGGAGTTCCTTCTTTCTTTCTGCTGCATAGTACTCCATTGTGTAAATGTACCACAGTGTTTGATCCACTCATCTACAGATGGGCACTTAGGCTGTTTCCAGCACTTGGTTATTGGAAACAGCGCTGCTATGAACATAGGGGTGCATAGGTTCTTTTGATTGGTGTGTCAGGATTCTTCAGGTATAATCCTAGCAAGGATGTCCACTCTCTCCACTCCTATTCAACATAGTCTTGGAAGTTCTAGTCACAGCAATCAGACAAGAAAGGGAAATAAAAGGCATCCAAGTTGAAAAATAGGAAGTAAAACTGTCATTATTTGCAGATGACATGATAGTGTACATAGAAAACCCTACAGACTCCATGAAAAAACATACTCAAATAAGTGAATTTGGCAAAATAGCAGGGTACAAAGTTAATATTCAGAAATCAGAGACATTTCTGTACACCAACAATAAAATATCAGAGATAGAAACCAGAAAAAAAGATCCAATTTACTATAGCAACAAGAAAAATAAAGTACCTAGGAATAAACTTAACCAAGGAGGTAAAAGACCTATACTCAGAAAACTACATAACACTGAAGAAAGAAATTAAGGAAGATACAAATAAATGGAAGCATATACCATGTTCATGGATGGGAAGAATCAACATCATTAAAATGTCCATACTACCCAAAGCAATTTATAGATTCAATGCAGTCCCTATTAAAATACCAATGACTTATTTCACAAACCTAGAACAAATACTTCAAAAATTTATATGGAACCAAAAAAATGCCCCGAATAGCCACAGCAATATTGAAAAAGAATGACACAGTAGAAGGAATCACAATACCTGACATCAAAGTATACTACAAGGTCACTGTAATCAAAACATCCTGGTACTGGCATAAGAACACACATATAGATCAATGGAACAGAATAGAGAGCCCAGAAATAAACCCAGGACTATATGGTCAACTTATATTTGACAAAGGGGGAAGGAACATAAAGTGGAGTGAGAAGAGCCTCTTCAACAAATAGCGCAGGGAGACCTGGACAGGGACGTGCAAAAAAATGAAACTAGACCACCAACTTACACCATACACCAGGATAAACTCAAGATGGATCTAAGACTTAAATGTAAGCCATGTCACCATAAAACTTCTAGAGAAAAACATAGGGAGAAAAATTTCAGATATCCCACATAGCAACATTTTCACTGATATATCTCCTAAGGCAAGGGAAATAAAGGAAAGAATAAACAAATGGGACTACACCAAACTAAAGAGTTTCTGCTCAGCAAAAGAAAACATCAGCAAGATGAAAAGGAAACCAACCATATGGGAAAACATGTTTGCCAATGATACCTCAGACAAGGGATTGAGCTCCAAAATATATAAAGAACTTACATGTCTGAACACCAAGAAGACAGACAACCCAATAAAAAAATGGGAAAAGAACCTGAACAAACACTTCTCCAAAGAGGACATACAGAGGGTCCATAGGCATATGAAAGAATGCTCAGCATCACTAGCCATCAGAGAGATGCAAATAAAAACCACAATGAGATACCACCTCACACCAGTCAGAATGGCCATCATCAACCAATCAACAAACAAGTGCTGGCGAGGATGTGGAAAAATGGGAACCCTACTGCACTGTTGGTGGGAATGCAGACTGGTGCAGCCACTATGGAAAACAGTATAGAATTTCCAAAAAAAAAAGCTAAAAATGAAACTGCCTTTTGATCCATTCATCCTTTAAATGAATAAAAATCAGTGTCATATATCCTAAAATCTTACATATAAGGATGAAGCATGAAATAGCTGGCATGAAATAACCGGCTTCGGGATTCTCTCCAGCAAATTTGATTTTATCTGCTTGTACACCTCTCTTTTTTTAAAATCACTATTATGGTCTTCTAATTAAAAACCAACAACAATAACACCTCAACACACTTGATTCCTGACTGAGAGACAGAAAGCATTTCACACAAATACATGTCCATACTCTTTTCACACAAATACATCTCCATACTCTTGAGATCAACTAAAGGGAAAAAATTTTCTTTCTGAATCATTTTCGCCTGAATTTTGATCATGTTTCTCACTGCTCCCTGCTCTTCAGTATCTGTGTGCTCTGTGTGGGAACTTATTTGCTTTCACTCCATCTTAGCTGAACAATTGCTGAGCAAACAGCTGTACCAGATGTTTGCTCTGCAATGATGAAAGCAATCAGACAGGTATTGATCGGGGATCACAACTTCACGAAGAAAACGCTGAGAATTCAGCGTCTCCTTGTCCTGCGGGGTGAATGCCAGGAGCCCAGACAAAAGATGTTGAATGTCAGAGAAGCTTGTAGTGCTTAGGTGTTACATGGGATGGTTGGTGTTCATCTCTGTTTAGTTAATTCAGTCCTCTGCTGTAAAACTGAATCCCACTCATATTCTCTCCTGCTATGATTCACCACCACAATGCTTTTCTTGGGTTAAAAACTGGTGGAGAACATAGATCTGGTCTATTCACTGTAGCCTTTCTTTGTACCGCTTCACCTTCTGTATAAACAAGCTACCACTTCACCAATGATTTTTTCATTTTTTTATCATCTTGACTATTGAATATATCTTTTCTGAGTCTAGATCCCTTAACTGCAAGTAAGTCACAGTTTTATCAGTATTTCCATGAAGCCAGTAGTGAATTTCTTGCTCTGCATTTACACTTTGGCACAGTCCCTTCTATTACGGATTTTACAGTTGCATTTAGAACTACTGCGTTTTCATAATTTTGCACTATGGCATATGAATCAGTCTTCAGAAGTTCTAAATTCTTTAAACAAGAAAATATATTGTCCAGAAATCTTCATATACTGTATAGTAATTGATTAAAATTAATACAATGGCAAGTCGTTGATGGTTCATTTAGTCTTGCATGTTCAGGTTAAAAATATACGACTACTATATATTATTTTCACAAATAATGTCAAATTTACTTTGTTTTTTACATCTTTGAAAGACACAAAAGGTACACATGTGCCCTCATTATGTTATTTGCATTAATCAGTGAGCACATCTGCCTTTTCATTGTTTTGCTTCCTTAGCATACTAGAGCATTTTCTTCAATTTTTGCATGAGCACATCTACCTTTTAATTGTAAATCCCTAGTACGAAATCTTTAAAATCTTATTCCTATCTTAAGAAATTTCCTGTTCATAATATAAAACTTTCTTATAAGAAACTGGAATCATCTTTAATAGTGTCTTCGGTTGTTTACTTTTTTTTTTTCATTTGGATATGATTTAAACTGTGGGAATACAAATGATGCTCATTTTATACATCAGAGCATTTGCATATTTTAGGACTATCATACCCATCTCAAAATTGGGTGGAAAAAAAGAAATGGTAGTTAACTCAATACTCTCAACCTTATGCAATAAAATAAATATCATTTTCACTTATATTCAAAATGTTTCTTATTTGAAAACAGTGTCTAGGCAAGCTCGTCTAGCTGAACTCACTTAGTATCTCTCTGCTTCTTTCTCACTCTGCCTCAAGGCAGATGGATAACTTCTGCAACTTGCCAATTTGAGGAGCTAGGTATGCCTAGGATCACCATTTATTTTTTTTGTGCCCAGTGCCAAATGCTTTGTTTTGAAGAATTACACAGGTTTCCCCATCCAATCAATGCAATGCTGGAAGGATGCAAATTACCATCCAGAGAGTCACCCCGTATGGTTTATGGCACAAAGAAACAGGGGATCCCACTTGGCTGCAGATATGCCCCATTTTCCAATAATAACTTTTTTTTTTTTTAAGTCATACACTGGCGACATTAGATGCACCTATTTTCCTATAAAGGTATGCCTATCAAGGGGCCTGGATGTTTAATTCTATGGTGTGTACAGGTTCTTAAACTGCTGGAGATACTGAAATTCTCATTTTCTTCTTGGGGAATGTTTTTCTAGTTAATAGAAAACCATTCCCTTCAGATAAAGAAACCTTTCAAATATGTAGCATATTTTCATTCAGAGAGGGCATAACTGCATATTCTAATAGTTCTATCTTCTGACTAGACAATATGAATTGGGTTTATATAGTTCTAAATCTCAGATGACTAGTTGTCTACCAAAAACTTTTCTCTATTTATTATGTCCAATTCATGTGGGCAGCCATTGCCCAGGTAAACAGTCCTTTTTCCAGTTTTCCTTAAACATCTTATGTCCATGAGTTCTTTCCAGTGGAATGTGGGCCAAAGGTCTCATGCCGCTTCTGGGTCTGGCCCACTTCTAGGTCTGACCCATAATTACAGGAAGAACGGCAAAAAGTTGAAAATGTAAAAAATAGCCCCTTGTCCTCCCTACCCCAAAAGTCTTCAAACAATTAGCCATTGCTACCTAAAGTAACTAAAGTAACTAAAGGAATTAGTTCTATAACATGAAATTTCATTTAGAAGAATGTCACTTAGAAATTAACATAATGTTTATTCTGTATTATGTTCCGGCAATAGTGGTGTTCAAGATAAATAAAAACTTATTAGTCTTTCATTTCATTTCTCACTGTTAACTGACATTCCTCATTCTATAAAAGCTTTAATTTCCTGCCAATAAAACCTTTCAATTTCCTTCCAGTTAATTTGTTGGGATTATCCTGAGTGGGGAAATCAAATAAAAAAGCTTGGTAAGACTTACAGGTTAGATAATACCACAGTCAGAATATTAATGAAATCTCACTCCTCTCACTACCTTTTCACTGAACAATTCAAGCATCAAAAGCTTTTTTTGTTTTTGAAAGCTATCCTTTCCCATCATCCCTTAACTTTCTTTTCCCCCCAAATACATACTTCCAGGAGAAAAAAAAAAAGAAAAGACAACTGCCTTGGACTACACTACCTAGACATTTGGTCAAACATGATCCTGAATGTTCCTGTACAGGTGGTTTGATGTGATTACTAGTTCAGTTGGCAGATTTGAGATAAGCAGATTGGTCTCCATAATGTAGGTGGGCCTCACCAAGTGACAAGGCCTGAAGGACAAAACCCTGACCTCCCCTGAAACAAGCAGGAATTCTGTTGGCAGATGGATTGGGACTTGGCCTGCCTGTTTCAGGTCACCCATCCCATCCAGTCCAGCCACACTAAAGTCAGACCCTCCTAGGGACACCTCCTGCCCAGGGAGGGTAACGTGATGAGTGATACCAGCAACTCCCCGAATGCTCCAGCCCCCATGTCCACGACGTCACCCAGCTCCCTGAATGCTTGGTCCCCGTGTCCACGATGTCACCAGCTTTGCTCTCGATCACAGAGGCTGCAGGTCTAGACCAGCCCCGCAGTGCAGTGCTGGCTTACTGTGGAAATTCACAGCTGACCAGTTTACCTGCAGGGCATTCCCCTCTCCCCTGGCTCAGTCTCTATAATCCTCAGTCATGATATTGATGGTGCCTAGAGGTAGTTTCTCACTCATTATCTGATTACATTTTTTTTCTTGCTAATCAATTTACAGTAGCAGCAACCATCTGCCTGGGCCCCGCCCTGTCTCCTCGCTTCTATTAATACCAGATATCCAGCCACTATTATGTGTAAAGTCCCCCTTCCAGATTATGCCCTGACTTACTGCCTCTGGAGATGGGGTTAGCACACTCATTTCTCTGGGACAGTGAGAACTTGGGAGATTGTTCTCTTGGGCTGGATAAGATGGGATGTGCTCCAGGGCAGGCACCGCTTCTCTGACTTTCCTGGAAGCCTTACATAAAACACTACTGTATGTTATATCATAATACATACTATATCTTTATGGTATTGCTGAAGTAGCCTAAAGAATGTCTTCTTACAATAAAGTCGATTAACTCACATGTTTACAAGATGAATTATGTGGCTGTCACTGCCTATATCAATGTTGTCTTTATTACATTATTAATTTTATATTAAATAGTTTTCTTCTCTTTCATAATTGTGCAGAACTTTTACACTGTGTGCAAGACTTTGCTTTCAAGGAATCATGATACTTGGGTATTGTATTGCACCTATAGAGGTGTTTGGGTAAAATGAACGTTTTAACCATATTAATTCTTCCCATTTAACTTATACAGTGCTCTATGTCAGTCGTCTGGAAAAGCAAAGTTAACCATCTAATAAAACGCAAGGGGAGCGAGACATCACTCCGGAGGCAGTCCTGGCAAAAATGTACCACCTGAGTCTAATTGTGAGAAAACATTAGACCTAAATGGAGAGACAATAATAATAGCCATGTAATCTTCCAAGGTTCCCTGGCCACCCTGCCCACCAAGGACAGACTGAGGGAAATGTTCCAGATTAAAGAGAACTAAAGTAATGTGTGGCCCTGGGGGCCCATACTCCCAGTGCCTCACAGAAGCTGCAGGGAAGGACTCCTTTTTTTTTTTTTTTTTTTTTGGCTTTTTTCTTTTGGTGAAACAAACCAAAAAGATTTATCCTTATAATATATGTAAACTCTCTGCATGCCAAGTCAGCCAACAGTCTTACATGTCAGAAAATGTTTACATTTTTAAGTGGTTGAAGCCTGAACCCTGGCTCCAACTTCTATCCTTCCCAGGGAAGGCTAGAGTTAGAAATGAATTTGGACAAATTTGTGCCAAATCAATCAAATTCAGAAATGTATTTTCATATTTATGTCTTATTTGTACCTCTGCTCTCAAGTTACATAATACTATTTGGTGAACTTTCTCTTTAGCGGCAACATTGTTCTCACGTGAGGATCGGGAAATGGAGCGACATCAGACAAAACTATAACCAGGTTTATTTAAATGTGCTGGTCAGTGGGTATGAGTATGTTCTTCTAGTCAAATCATCAGCTTGAGCACTGCGCATGGACGTAGACTATGGTCTTGGGATAAGTTATCTGTACAATAAACACAAGAAATGTATATGGCTGACCAAGTAAAAGGGCTTTGGTTTCATATGGGTAAGTAATTTCACATAAAAAAATAATACTTATGTTCCATTTCTATGAAACTGAAGAACAGACAAAACCAACTGTAGTAATAAAATTCAGAATATAGGCCAGTGAGGATAGGTATTCACTGGAAAGGGACACAAGGAAACCCAGAGAAAGGTTATTCCCACCAAGATAGACAGAATTTTATTTTTTTATACCTATGTACACCTGTGTATCAAGCTAGACAGATACTTAGTTGTTGTGTATTTTAATAAAGTGTGGATTACAGTGTTAAAAAAGAAAATGAAATACAGTAGGGTAAGCCCAGTATTGTGCTCCAGTTGAGTTTTTGAATTGCAGCTCATCAATGAAATGTAAAACAGTTCTGTACAGAGTGTAAAACACTTGTGTACAGAGTGAACAAAAAGAGGGCCAAGTCATGAACTGGGATTCTACGGAGGGTGGAAAACCAGAAATCACCCCCAGGGGCCACTGCAAGGTGACGAGAGCATTAGCAACCCACTCCATGTCCCTCCCTTTCCGTTGTTCATTTATCAGCCCTCTGGAATCACCACAGCTTTTCCTTACTTCCGTGGCCATCTGAAATCTCAAAAACATCTGGAAAAGCAGGCCATGAACAGCAACAGCTGTTGTTGTTGGCACAGAGCAAAGGAGGCGAGGCCAGGATGGCAACGTGTGGCAGAACGGCCAGAGCCCGGGCCGGGCAGCAGCACACGCCGGGAAGGGCGGCCAGCAGCAGTCCACTCCGAAAGCTGCTGGGAACACTCCAGGACAAGCTTGCTCTTAGTATCCCAAACCAACTCTCCCTTCTTTATTTTTAATAAAAAGCTGGGAATGCATTCACAAAAGGGTGTTTGAATTTTGGTAAGTAAATCTGAGGTAAGAGGAAATACTTTGTCAACATGTTATACATTTCTCAGTATTTTTGATAGGGGAACTCGAGAGTTGGAAAATTTTTATTTTAAGTTGGAGTTAGTCATCGTCGTCGGCAGCCGTCCGTCTCGAGAGACGATGGTGTAGCTTCTTAAGAGTCTATCTGCACCGCCGAGAATGGCTGTGCAGTCCGACTTGGGAGTGACATGGTATCTGTCTCCTCCCGTGTTGAATCGACATCTTGCGATGACGCTGGAGTGTCCTCTCCAGTGAAGCTGAAGCTACAGAGCCTGGGCAGGGTGATATGGAGGGTCTGCTGTTGCCCATGCAGCAGACCCCCCCTCTCTTCGCAGCTGAAGGGTCCAAGGGAAAGACGGAGTCAATACAGCTTGGCTTCAGGTGCGCCGCAGGAGTTGCCGGTGTTGACTACAACGTCAAACCGCCTTAGGGACTCCGGCTCCAGATTTTCTGTCGGGGTTTACTCCCTTAGCCTTGCCCCTGAAGAGGTATGCCGCAAGGCAGCGGAGGTTTTTTGGAGTCAGAGTTTTCCTTCTCTGATGTGCCCTGACTGGAAGATCGAACCAGCGACACTTAGCTCGCAGGCCGACGCTCAATCCACTGAGTCAAATCAGCCAGGGGCTTGGAGTTAGTAAGTGTTGTAATTAATGCTATTGTTTCAGGAACTGAAGGCATGACCCACCCTGACTGCAAGAGACCACAAGCAGGTCCATTTTTCTGCCCCAGGAGGACTGCAAGCCATCAAGATGGTGCCCAAGGCATTGTGCTCCAGGGAGAGACATCCACAGCACAGGACACAGGTGACCAGGACACAGGTAAAGAACCACCGGTCCCCAGATGAAAGGATGCTAGGGAAACTGACGATTAACCTTTTCCCTGAATTCCAAACCTCTTATTTATACTTTTCTTCTCCTTATAAAAAAAAAGGTTGGCTTGAAATGAAATGTAAGGCATAAGACGGTCTTTAGTTTACACAATCTGCCACCTTCTCCAATCACCAGCATCTGAATAAAGCTTCCATAAAGATTCAACCCCGGTCTCTACTTATTGGTTCTGGTAGTGACAGGCAGCAGGAACCCTGAGTTTTCCTGTGTCAGCTTCCTGTGTCAGTTTCAGGTAAGTAACAAGAGACAATGAAGCCTGCAAAGACTAGGACTGTGCACTAGGCCACTTAAGAGACCTTGCAGAAAGCTCTCTCACATAGACCCACCCACCCAAGCCAGGAAGCCTTTAGAAACATGTAAAATCCAAATTCATCAGCACAATGGGCATATAAAGAACATATTCCTCAAAAATGTTTTAAAAATCTTAAAATGTGCTTAAAACAATTATATAAGTTGCTATAAACTTTTTAAAAGGTTTTAAAATATGCTTAAAACAATTATATAAATTTCTATAAAGTTTTTAAAAAGGTTTTAAAATATCACTCCTATCATCTTATCACAGACAAAGAAAAAATGTACTTGAATTTGAAAAGCTGTAAGAAACGGACAACTTCCTAGAAAAAATGAAATGCAACAAAATGGACATTGGCAACTTGAATAGTACAATGACCATTTAATATTGAATCAATAAATATTTCTTTCACCAAAACCCAGAGACCTACATGGTATTTCTTTTGATTATTTGATAATCCTGATAAATAATAATTGCAACTCTATGCTGGTTTCATACAAGGGATCGAAGGTATTTTTCTCTTTCTTTCCTTTTTTTCTGAGTTTTTATAATCTTAAGAACATCATGAACTGAGGGGTTCCTTGACCCGCAGGACTCATGGTGCAGAAGAAAATGACCTAGAAACTGTCCACCTGGGGAGAGAAGGGGGAGCACCTCATAGAGAAAAATGCTCCTGACCCTTCCCTAGTGTCCAGTTTTATTTAGTAGCATACGTGTAGGAATCTTGACAGGCATGATGTATCTGTTAAGTCAAACAGGATGAGGGTAAATCATTTACGGAGTTTTGCATATCCCCTGCCAAGGTCAGCCTGGCGCCAGATGATTACTCTCTCTTTTTATTACTGCCCTGCTTTTCCTCAGAAGTCCATGAGTCCCCGAGGCTGCTTTCAGCTGCACTCTTTGCCTCTGTTTTCAGGGCACTGTGCAGAGGTCACAACCTTCTGAACCAGTGCCATCTGCCCCCCCACAATGAACACGCATTTAAGAATGAAAAAGACAGATAAATTCCATTCATAACTATGAAAACAAAATCTTGAGTAATCAGGAAGGTAAATCTTTCAATTGTAGATGAAATTAAGACACACCATGAACAAGTTGAAGTCCCAAGGTAAATCCAAGTTTGGTATATTAGAAAGTGACTCGCTAATAGACTAACTGAAGAGACTTACCTACAATAGGCCCCATGCCACAGAAACAAATCCACAATGTCATCAACACAGAGCTACACAGAGCCCAGTAAAGGACCCGCATGTATACCACAGCGTGATCAGTAGTATTCAACCAAGTACATTACCCATATGGAAAAACAATTGTGTTTAATCCCCCTGAGACTGATTTTTGTGTATGGTATGAATGAAGTAGGGATTCAATGTAAAAATATAAAACCATACAGCTACTAAAAGACATAAAGCTACTAAAAGACAATATATATACCAGCTACTAAAAGACAGTATATACAATATATAAACCAAACCAAATTCACAAGTACCACAAACTGAACCTGTATTCATAACAGAGAACATTTTTCAAATTTTTAGTTTTATGTGATCACACGTTTTCACCAAGTTTGGCTTGTTTTAACAAACTGTATTTTCTACATATCCTACAAATAAATGGAACCGACAACACTACAGAAAAATGGGAAAAGATGATATTTCTTTTCTAAGAAGAGAAAATTCACCTGAGCCAACGCGAGAGGCCTTGAAATGTCAATCACCCCTCCACTTCTCCTTCCTAGAATTCACCCCCAACTTCTCACCTCACCAGCTTCAAAGTTGAATTATATCATAGAGTTGTTCTAACTTTGTTCCATCTCCAGAGTTCCTCAGATATCAGGATTTCTATATTTTTTTTTTTTGCATTTTTTTCCTTTCCCTATTTTTCTACTAAAATACTTACAGTAAAGCATTTAAGAATTCCACCTCAGATTAGGTTTCCCTCAGATTAGGTTTCCCATATGCAGAGTCTAAAACAATTACCTTTTTTCACCTTCCTCCAGGATGTACTTTTGAAGTCCTGTGGTCTTACCTGGCATGGCATGAAGGATGAAGTCCTGTGGTCTTATCTTGCATGGCATGAAAGATGAAGTCCTGTGGTCTTACCTGGTGTGGCGTGAGGGATGTGCCAGTTGAGACGAAGTCTGAATGAATGGCTCATGGGACTTCTTGTTAGTGGCTGGGGATGAGGTCATGTCAGCACAACGAGGATGCATCTTCTTACTCTCTAAGAAAATTTAAAATACATATGTCCACATTTAATATTTTCCCATATCATTAAGTCCGTTGCACCAAAACTGCCAGTAGGTTTATCATACGCTTCAAAGACCCTGCCCCTGGTGGTGGACATGGGTGTCCAGCCACCTCACAGTCCTCGATGATGCAATTGTGATGATCTGGCCTGCCCTCAGCAGGCAGTTCCTCAAGACTTGTTTATCTTTACTCTGTAGGACTTCCTGATGAGGATGTGTTATCATGGTTCCCCATCCCATGGAGAGAACATAGTCAATCACGTCAGGATTTGCAACAGAAAATCACGCTCAGCAAGTTCAACCCCACAGCTGAAAACAAACATCAGTCACGTGGGGCAACGTCTGACAGAGGGAGCTGCTCAGAGAACGCCTTCCCATTGCAGCTGGTTTAACCTGAGGATGCAGCACACAGCTCTTTGCTGCTCTTAACACTCACTCAAAGCATCTACCTGACTGGCCTGGCTTCAACCTAGGACTAGATACAATGGCCATGCAAACTACAACCTCATTTCCTAGGGCTGATGTCTCTGGGACTTCCCAGCCCTTCACTGTTCCCCAGAGACTAGAGAAAAGGACCATGCCAGAAGACTAGTAACGCCTGTCACTATGTCACCCTCTACCTTCCCCCAGCAGTGACAATCAGTCACTGTCCCCCTTCCCCTGAGACCAATATAAGGGCTTTTGTTTTCTTCCCCTAAAAACAGAGATGGTGCCTTCATTCAGAGTATGTAAACCATCCAAATCCCAATCCCCTGGTATTTTTACCTTCTCAACATAACCTAGGTAGCTTGTCCTTTACTTCCGTTCTTGGGCCCAGGCAGTCCCATAACGCTAAGTCCTTGGTGGAGAAGCTTGTGTTCTCTGGTGCTTTTTATGTGAGAGCCATCTAAGACTGAGGAGTTGACCCCATTCTGTCAGGGATCACAGAAGGATCACAGAGGGAGTCTCAAAGACAGGGGTACAAGAGTTTGACAGAGGGAACGACACACCCTTATCAAGATGTGCCTGTTCTGTGCCACTTCTGAATCAGCTGCCAGGTGCAGGCCAAGAGAATGTCCTACGTGAAATTGAAAGCCAGGTGACGGTTGCCAAATTTAGTCAATAAAAAAGTAGAATACCCACTTAATCTTGAAATTCAGAAAAATAATGACTATTTTTTTTTTTTTTTATGAAAAGTATATCCAAATATAACAGGAGACACACTGATACTAAAAATGTTTCCTCGTTTATCTAAAATTCAAATTTAACCTGGACTTTCCCCTGAAAGCTCCGCCCAGGGGCCAGTCCCCAGCAAATCAATGTCACCTGCACACCATGACCACACACTACCTTGGACATGCAACCAGAGGAGCCTTCATCTTTCTGTGTCGCCTTACACAGCAACAGACAACAAGAACAATATATTATGTATAATTTGCTTTCAAGAACTCAGCAATACGCATATAGGATTTCAGACAATAAAGAATACAAAAACATGAAATCTGTGTGTCTGGATAGAGTAATCGACAAGTTGGAATTTTCAAATATTTTATCTTCGCTGCCTGGCGCAGTCCTGCCCGTGCAGCAAATGTTTCATAAATATATTTCTTCTAGGACTCATCACGGGCTCTCCAGTAATTCAGAAAATACACATTTTATTACTTTTATTTCACCTGAGCTTTGTTATAATCATTTATTACGTGTAGTTTACCAAACCAAAGAAAGGGAGACACAGTCAATCACGTTATGCTCCCGAGGCCTTCAGTTTTCCCAGAAAAACTGCCATGCGCAGTTGTATGTGAACATAAAAATATTTTTATAACTTTATTGGCAACATTTTAATGAGAATCTGCTAGCAAAGTATGATGCTGGAAGATATGTATTTAAAGACCTATTAATAACTGATACTATGGGACTAAACAATAGTGCAGGCTTCTTCAAATGGAGGGAAGGTTACTACCTACAGAGTTGAGATGCTTAATCTAACTACAGAGTTGAGATACTTAACCTTTTGAGTGCCAGGCATAATTCGAAATTTGGATCAACATGAGAAAAAATTATATCAATATATAACCTGAGGTACAAAAAAAAGACAACAAAATGTAAAATACGAATTATTCCATTATTTACATTTACAGCCATTGAAAAAAGAGTCGCTGTGAGCGATGCTGGCACTCAAAGGGTTAATCTAAAATTGTTGGCTTAGCCTCCTAAGATTTGATGCTCAAAAACTCTCCTGAGTAACTGCAAATATACACATGGTATTTCCAGATCATCATTATGGAAAACAACCAGTGTTATTTCAAAAGATGTTGAAGCTGGGAGGAGGACCCGACCAGGGTATTGTTGCTTACGATGAAGAGGACCACAACTATACAATCACTGGAATGGCTGACTATTTGAGGATACATTCCAACGGCCACAGGTGAAATGATAAGTGCCTTTTATAATAGCAACAGTAGGTAAATTATCATCAGTCTACAAAGGAAGGTCACGCATATTTGAAAGAGAACTCTGCTCTGAGATATACAGAGAGAGCAGCTTGTTTTAGTCTAACCTTCCTATCAAAACCCACCAGACTCGGTGAATAAAATATAAACAGTGCAAACTAGAAACACAGATTTTTGATGGCATTACAAAACAATCAATGCATCTGTATTTGAAGGACCAAGATCTCAGAGAAAAGACAAAATCACAAAATGAACCGGACATTTTCTTTGAAATGAAGCTGACATTTTCTTTTCTGTAAAGCTGCTGCTTTACAGGCGTGCACGAAGAAAAGGAGCCCAAGAGAAAGTGGCATCTAAGAAACGAAGTTCAGCAAAGCTTACTGCATTCTCAAAGTACTGGGAAAGAAGAGCTGGCAATTGGGGCTACCAAAGCACCCACAACATGTAGGGCCAAGATCCTAGGAATAAGGCAGCAGTAGAGAAAGAAGACGTTCCGAAGTGCAATTTCACTCGACTTCTACAAAGTCACTCAGGGACCCAGGCTGGCAGCGGCCCCACTCTCTTCAAAATGTGGCTTCCAACGGGAACACTTCCCTTGCTCCACTGCAGACTGAGTAAGACAGATTGCGAAGGACAAACAGAGGCTGTCAGAGAGAGGCCAGGCCTCAGAGATGGTCCATCAACATCACTTCCACCCGCATTCCACTGGCAGGAACTCAGTCATGTGGCCACATTTCACTGCCACACATTACACTTCAAATGCTATGGACCTCTGAACCCAAGAGGCAGGTAAACGAATTTGATGAGCAGCTTAGCCAGTCTCTCGCCTGCCCATTTCTCATCATTTTACAAGCATATAAAACAGCATGGCTTGCCTAGTGCCAGACAGAAAAAACGCTTAATAGGTGTTGCACATCTTAATTTTATTTTACTATATACAAGTAATTTTCTCCATGAACACCAACCAGTCTCTTAGAGCAGTCTCTTAGTTGCATTCTATTAAGAACAGAACTTGTCTAAACTCAAAATGTTATCTTCCAGCCTTTTGCGTGATTGTAGAGGGAATGTAATAGAAACTCTTCTCATTCTCAATTTTTTTTTGGTAACAAATGGATCACGGGTGTACATAAAAACGGAAATTCTGAGGTCGAGAAACAAATGACCTAAGCGGCTGTTAAAGATTGTAAACCACTGTGTAGGATGGGTTTTCACAGCAAGTAATGGAAGTCTTAAAATAGAAGTGCTCGTGGCATTCTGGTCATTAACCCTTTTCAGAGGCTAAACAAATCACCTTGTGATTAATATCTAATCCGACTAGGCCATGGTAAATTCTCCTAAGTACTTGCTTTTCAGAGAAACAGTCATTTTCACTGATTTTTTTTTGTTTTTTTTAAAGCAGGCTTTTGTAATTTACCCACTAGTGCTTACGAATGAACTTCAACCTGAGGATGCAGTTCTAATCCCTGGGTCTTCCCTCTGATTTCCCAGGGAGATGAGAATGTACATTCTGCACAGGGGTTAACTTAATGCCCGTGCAGAATGCAGAGGTTGCTAACTTAGCAATCTCTATTTTAACAATGAGGGAATTGCAAATAAGCACAAGGAGAGGTCACGACTAAGCAGAATATTTATTGATTTCTGTGTCCCCCATTTATCATGGAACTTACATTATAAATTTCATCATAGTACACAGAAACTTTTTTTTTTTTGTAAGCGTTTACTTTGCCTTTGCCCAGGATTAAAACAAGATTTAAGAATTATTCATCCATTTTATCAGTCCTTGATTCAATCCTAAACAATTTGAAATACCTTCCTCTCTAATTTACAATCTATTTAATTAATGTTGAGAGGTCAGCCAAATAAGGAAACAAAGCACTCAGCTAACATTTGTTAACTTGACTAACATCTGTTAAACAGTCTCTCCTGGTTCTTTACACAAATTGTCTTATTTATTTTAATTCTCACATTGATCTTACCTCACATGTGAGGTAGAGGTTAGAGGGACTGACATACAGATGCTTTGTGCAACGTGACTTAATTAGCACCTTTCCTTCTGACTGGTCCATGCCTTTCTGGGAATTATTATCCCATTTCACAGAAGAGAAAATAAGATTTTAAGACCGTCATTGATAAATGTACATCTGGTAAGAGAGCGAATACACCCAAATATATCAAAATCGACAGAACAGAATCTTTATTTTAAATACTGTTTGAATAAACACAGAGTGCCATTTATTGTAACATATTTTTGCATGAAATTTAACTGACTCAACTTTATAAAGTTTGAATAATACATGAGGAAAACATTTCCATGCATTAAAGCAAGTGCTTAATTATCAAAACTAGAAATCAGAAATTATCAGAGACATGGGGAGCACAGTGTTTGCACCTTTATAACTATATACTTAGTCTGCTTATGGTTAGAAGAGCCAGTCACAAGATAAACCAGTTTTGACTAAGGTAACAGGTGGGAGTTTCTTCTCTACTTACATTTCACTCACACCCATACACACAAAAAACATGTATTGCACAGGAAAAGCTTTTTCTCCACCACACGACAGTTATGAGGTACCTTTAAATAAAGCAGTCTGATGTTTTGTTATCTGTGAACTAATAAAACAAGGGAACTTGAGTATTTATGGTAATAATAAAAAATGTGGCAATCCACACATTGCAAAGATACATGCATCTGGCTTTATCTGGAGGGAAGCTATAGTTTAGCTCAACCTTAGTTCCCTACAAAATATCCATAAATCCCCAAACAGCTAATCATGAAAATATTAATGAAACGAGCACATGCTTTATTTATAAGTCTTGGCTTACTAGGCTTTTATTATATTGCCAGAGAAGAAGAATATTAAAATAAATGATGTCTGTGTTCAGCACCGAACATAAATCAAAAGAACCACAATGTCAGTTATAATAGATTCCAGTCAAATGTCATTTTGTCACCTTAAACTGAACTGACATTCTCAACCATTCTAGACTAATTTCAGTTAGACATAATTGGCTGAGTGGATTAAAAACTCTAAAGTATCGCAAGACAGTGTGTACTTTATGTTATACACATGAAGTAACATTCTTCAAATGTATATTTTTCAGAATTATATATTAGGGATTTATGCCCTGGACCATAAATTTGTAATTCACTAAACCATGCATTGCACATTTATAAAAATCATCAATACAAATACTCAAATTCCCTTTTGTAGAGTGATGGTAGCACTTTATAAAACACATCTTATTTCTTTTGTGTTTCATTTGTTAGGGTGACATGTTTGCTTCTTTTTAAGGTGACATGTCTGCTGGGAGCAGAGTCCTTCACAGAACCATGAAGGAGCAGGTGACTGTCCAGGCTGGCCAGTCCTCCAGGAGGCACGGTGCACACTGCACGGCTGTGCCTTCAGGACCCACAAGGCCAACTGGGGTGCCTTTGGGTGGAGTCATTTCCAGAGTGTACCACTTAAGCAAATAAACTGTCAGCTCTGATCTCTGGCCCACTATACACTCCCTTAGCCTTTGCAAAGCCTCCTCATCAGCTGACTGGTTGACTTCTAAGACTTCTGTTTCATCAAATTAGGGCCACGTTGGCTGCTATTGCAGAGACCCCCCAAAGAACCCTGTGCCTTTAGAGATATTTCAAGCCCCTCGCTCTCCAGCAGCTTGTGTCTTTGAATAGATTTAACACATCCAATCTGGACATCCATTTAGCTGTTTAGACTTCGCTAATTCATACCTATGGTAACAGTGAACATTTAACAGGAAGTGCATTTAGAATTGTGTTCACAACAAAGGATCGCCTGAAACAGCAATGGCAAGTTACATGTGCCATCACTTACTGCGTCTCACAAATGACCCACAACAGAGTGACACGCACATCAAAAATGACCGGTTAATTAACCTTCGTATAATTCAAAGTCATTCACTCATTACCATGGGCAGGCAAAGTCATCACAAGGATAGCATGCTCACTCTCTCCAATAGGAGGAAATTGTCACCTTTAGTCACTGGGGACTAAAATTCTTCCCTTGCATTTATGGTAATAAAGAATATCAGCAATTCAACATGCAACAGATATCCGGAATATCGAAAACACACTTTTCTAATAAGGAATGTATTATCTTCATATAAGTTATTTACAAAAAGGTCATTGCCACATTCATAATTTCATTAATACAGTCTGTATGAATTGGCTAAAATTCTGCATTTTTAGATCCTTTCAAATGTTTTGTCTTTGGAGCTCTCTAAACAGGAACAGGTAACATCTCTAAAAGTTCTCCCCAATAATCCACAGTATGTAACTTCAAAATGCCTGCTCCCAGCTTCCACTTCTCCCTGGGCTTGTAACATCTATTACTGTGACATGCCCGCTGAGTTTTCTTTCTAAAATGGAGCTCACCATCCTGCCCCCAAACCCACTCTAGTGTTCTTAGTAAACAGCTCTGTCATTTACCCCGTCTACCCCTGCTAGAAATCTAGGTGTTAATCTGGATGTCACCTTCTCTGTAACTGTTCACATCTACTAGACTGCAACCTGTAAATTCTACCTTCTAAATATTTCCATTGTCTGTCTACTTCTCTCAGCGCCCGCTGAACGCTTCTAGTCCAGGCCACCAGCATCTCTTGCTTGGGCATTGGAAACAGCCTTACAACTAAGCTCTCTGCTTCCAGTGTTGCGCTGCTACAACTTATTCTCCATTGTGCAGGCTAATTTTACTAAAACACAAAGCTGACAATTCACCACTGCGCTAAAAATACCTCGGAGATCTCCCGTTTCCATTCAGCGAAAGCCCACACTTCTTAAATTCCCCTCTCAGGTGCTGTATCAGCCTGCTTTCAGTTCCTCTAATAAGTTATCATTTTTGCCATCACACCTTCAGACCTTCTGCAACATCTGCCTGAAATTCCTCCCCACAAGCCCCTGGATAACACTTGTCCATCGTTCACTTATCAGTTCAAACATTTCATAAGCCAAGATCCTTTCTCCAGACCCTGACTCCGTTTCCCAAAGGTCCTTGTATTTCCCCCGCGGTAACACTCTTCTATTCTTTGTCCGTCCTCCATGTCTCTCCTAAGCTTTTCAGCTTGTGTGGGTGTGGATCTGCTTACCACGTTCACCAGTGTACTGTCGGTCTCTATCACATGCAGAAACTTTAAGAAAGCAATTCTAACAAGATCAACTATTCAAACAAATGAGATATGCTGCCTTTGCTTCGTGTGTTAAATGCACAGGGGAAGGAGTTCTAACACACCATGAGACGAGCAGCCGAAGCGTTCTGAGCTGGGCCAGCGGCGAGCATCACAAACCAGGCAGATCCTCCGCTCACAAGCAGGTTCGCCCCACACAGCTCTCTCTTCCTCAAGGGTGGCTCCAGGCAGAAAAGGAATCCCCCTCTGCAGCGATTCACAACGGACACGTTTCTGTTCCTCTGGCCATTTAGCGACTTTTGAACATCCTTGCTCTTCAGGAGAATTTCCACCGTTGTGATCCGAGTCTCTCCAAGGCGCCACCCACAAAACTTGATTCCCTTATCTCGGAGGCTCCATGGATGCGATCAGAGATCACTAACACGAGGCCTCGCGTCAGAGGCGGGACCCCCGAAGAAGAAGAGCCTGACGGGTCCATTTTGCTGTGGAATGAGATTCCAGCAGGGGTGGCAGTCAACTGGAGTGCCTGGCAGGGGGGTGTCAGGATGGGGGTGTCAGCAATGTCACCTGTGCATGGTCTGGGGCAATGTCCCTGGAAACTGAGTCCTGGGCCCCGTTCTTCAGACACCTGCACCTCCTATGAGCTCCCCATTTTTTAAAATAAAAATAAATGCATTTTCTGTTTCATCAGTAACAGTCCATTTGTGTTGCTTTCAACCAGAATCTTTGTAAATGTCATAAAACACAATTCCTTGAACAACTCCCAAAGTGCCAAGCCTAGCTGGAATTGCATCCCGAGGGGGAGAAAAAGAATACAGCAATTAAGTTTTTAAAGTATCATTTTCAAGTGCTAGTAGCTACCAGGTACTGTGTTAAAGCTTGTCACACATCATCTCATTTAATCTTCACACAAGCTTAATGAGGCCGCTATTATCCCCACGGTGCTGAACAGGAAACAGAGAGATTCATTAACTTGCCCAATATATTAGAGCTATTGATTCCCAGAGCTGTGACACCGCAGACCTAAGTTAATGATATACATGCTATGGCCACTCAATTGTTTCCTATTTCTAATAAGCAGAAGTAAGGGTTCAGCTCACTATTTGTATTAGCGATGGTTACTCCCACGAGTCTCTTTTTTTTTTTCCCCCCCAAAGGCTACAGTAATATGAAATCACTGGCCGACTCTGCCCATTCCTCACTGTTACCCCACGTTTACCTTCAGGTCTGGGGTTCTCTCAAGAGTAAGCCCTGGACCTTCAATTCAACACATTAAACATCAACTTTCAACCTTGCCCAGATGAATAGGTTCACCTTCCCTTAGATGTCAGCATAAAGTCAGAGTAATCGTGGTCTCTTCTTGCCAGTTCCTAGGAGCACTGACAGAATACGAACACATTTACCACGTACATTAAAAGGATTCAGCCCACATGAAACAAAAGCTTCTCAAAATCTAAGCTGAAAAGAATATTGAAAAATGTTATAGAAATTGACAAGGCAGACAGGTCCCAAACCAAGGTATTATACTAGTAACTGTTTTTTATCCCTAACAATACATGACTACACAAGCAAAATCCTTCCAACAGATTTTAAAATACGTTGTAAAAAGTCAAATTATTTTCTTGAACTATTGATATTCTGGAAATGTCTGCAAAAACCCTGAACTACAGTTGCCTCACCCCCTTATCCATGGGGCATACATTCCAAGATGCTCAGTGGGTGCCTGAAATGGTGAATAGTCGTCGTCGGCAGCCGTCCGTCTCGAGAGACGATGGTGTAGCTTCTTAAGAGTCTATCTGCACCGCCGAGAATGGCTGTGCAGTCCAACTCGGGAGTGACACGGTATCTGTCTCCTCCCATGTTGAATCGACATCTTGCGATGACGCTGGAGTGTCCTCTCCAGTGAAGCTGAAGCTACAGAGCCTGGGCAGGGTGATATGGAGGGTCTGCTGTTGCCCATGCAGCAGACCCCCCCTCTCTTCGCAGCTGAAGGGTCCAAGGGAAAGACGGAGTCAATACAGCTTGGCTTCAGGTGCGCCGCAGGAGTTGCCGGTGTTGACTACAACGTCAAACCGCCTTAGGGACTCCGGCTCCGGATTTTCTGTCGGGGTTTACTCCCTTAGCCTTTCCCCTGAAGAGGTATGCCGCAAGGCAGCGGAGGTTTTTTGGAGTCAGAGTTTTCCTTCTCTGATGTGCCCTGACTGGAAGATCGAACCAGCGACACTTAGCTCGCAGGCCGACGCTCAATCCACTGAGCCAAACCAGCCAGGGGAATGGTGAATAGTATGCTATGTGTTTCCTACACATACAAGCCTATGAAGAAGTTTCTAAATTAGGCACAGTGAGAGATGGGCAACAATGGCTAATAATAAAGCAGAACTATAATAATACACTGTAATAAACATCAGGTGACAGTGATCTCTCGCTCTTTCTCTGATAGCGGATCTGAGAACCAAGACAGCTACTCAGTGATTAATGGACGGAAGCATGTACAGTGGGAAGATGCTGAGCAAAATGAGTCACATCCCAGGCATGAAGCAGGGGGACAGCGTGAGACTTTATCAGGCTACTCGGAATGGTGCTCAGTTTAAAACTCATGAATTGTTTATTTCTGGGATTTTCTAGTTAATCTTTTCAGACTGGCATTGATGGTAGGGAACCAAAACCATGGAATGTGAAACCATGGATAAGGGGGTAGTATCTGTATGCTTTCCCACCCCCCACCCCCACCACAGAAAGAAGTCCACAATATCTTCAAAAGGTAATACTGAAAAGAGTATGTAAAAAAAATGTCCAAGAAATCATTAAACAAAGAAAAGGAAACATCTGTGGAAAATATTTAATTGAATATTCATATCACCTGCACCCATTTCCAAGCAGGATTTCTCTGAGAGGCTGCATAGGTGACCTCAGTCCTTTACAGACAGAGTCCCCATCAGGATGTCATCAGAGACCTTTCCTCTAAATAATGCAAGTTGAATGTCCAAGCAAAATATTTTCTTCCGGTGATAAATCTGCCTACCTTAAGACTTCTTTTCCCAGTTTATGGTCTATCTCTGCCTCTATAACCCCAGAAATGGTCCTTCTGTATTTGTCCCATTTCATTGGCCATTCTTATTGCTTCTCAGAAGGCCAACTTGACTTTGTCACAGTTTTTTGAAACCTTTTTGTAATTCTACATTTCCCTATCTGTTTAAATGCTAATGGTTTCAATTCCTCCATTTTTATTTTTCTGTATATTTTGATTAATTCTTAGGAAAAGGGCAAGTATGAGTCTGTTCTTGACAGTATTAATGCGAAGCTCCAAAAGAACAGGGACTTTTGTCATTTTTGCTCACTGCTCTATTCCCGGTAACTAGAAGAATGCCTAGTAAACTAATCATCCCCAGGGAAACCGGTTCTTCCTACTCAGCAGAGGGGAGTGTAGCTGTAACCTGCTCTCATAAATTTTGGAATCAAACAGCTGAGCTAGCATGATGAGTTCTAGTTTCCTAATTTGTATAATCATAACAAAAGCATCCCGCTACTTCAGAAGATAGTTTAAAGGAACAGTATCTAAATGTCTATGTGATAACGTTTTGTAAACTGCGGTTTCTCGTTAGTCCTTTATTCACACAGCTCTTGAGTAAAATACTTTTCACTTTAATTCATTTCTGTCAACAGTTTTTCTCTTCTTCCACATTACTACAGGCTTTCATCTGTGGAAATGGCATTTGTGGAAATTAAAGTGGAAAGGTATTTCAAAAACAAGGTTTTTTATTTGCTAATAAAAATTTGTCCCTTGGAATACCTATTTCTTAGTCGTCAAAGCCCACTACAGCTGTTCATTACCAAAAACTGTCTTCAGAGGTTTTATACAGTATGGATCTTAGTTAATCCAAGCTCGGAAAATAGGCAGTTTAGAAAAATGGTATTCAAATTTGAACTGGGTAATATTTTATTAATATGTAAAAGAAGTATTTCCTTCTCATTTCTAATTAAATAGAACTTTGCATTTGAATAAAGATTAATCATGTTTGGTTCTTGCTGCTGAAATTCCCACAAAAAATAATCCCTGTACCGGCTTTTCACAGATACGTCTATACCTGATATTATTCTTTTACTTAATTATGTCAAGATAAGACACGATTGTACCATATAATCATTTTAATATTAATTTTAGAATTGAAAGATGATTCCTTTATAGTGTAAAGGGAAAATAAGACCTAAGTTGGAATCATTCTCATTTTCCAATGAAAAATGTGCTTGAAATCATAAATGTTCTAGAAGCACACCAATTTTCAGTACAGCAATACTTTTAAATAATAAGGCAGGTGGCTGTTCTGAGCAGGATTGTATCCTCCCTAGAATTTATACACTGAAGTCTTGAACTTCTGAATGCGGCCATATTTGGAGACAGAGCCTTTAAAGAGATAACTAAATTAAAATCAAGTCATGAGAGTGGGCCCTAACTTGTACGAGTTAGAGCAGGACATGCTGACAGAGACACAAACAGAGGGGCCATGCTGTGAAGACACAGGGAGAAGACAGCCATCGGCAAGCCTAGAGGAGAAACCCGGGGCAGACCCTCCCTCACGTGCCTCAGAAGGAGCCAGCCCTGCCAACAGACCTCCGACTTCTAACCCCGAGAGCTGGGAGAAGAGAAAGTTCTGTTGTTTAACACACCCAGTCTGTGGTAATTTGTTATTGCAGCCCTAGCGGGTTAATATAGGATCTGTGTAGAAAATAGGGAAAAATTAATTCCTAGCCCTAAGAAAAATAGGGCTGCCTTTGCTATAGCATAAGCTTCATACCCCTCATAAAATCTTTAAAAATAAATGCACTTTCATTTAATAACACTGAAAGACTAAATGCTGCTTTATTGTCAATTGCACAATGATATAGCTCCATTAATTATGGTAGTGAGAGGGGGTCAAATTATATTCAACGTTATCCACCCTCCTAGTGTCCTGTTACAGCGGGAGCTCAGAATGCCCTGTCCAGGTCCCATTCCCAGAACAGGCGCAGCCATCGCCCAGCTGCTGTGCATGTTGTCTGGGGACAGTTCACAGGGGCCTCCTTCTATGGAGAATTGCCCATGGCCAAATGGGAGCCACCTCGCCCAGAAGTTTAAGTCTCCATGGAGGAGGGCGTGGTCAGTAGCCAATAGCGACCTAGGGTATCTCAAAGTGGAACCAACTCTCTGGCACCGTTCCTCTTCCAGATCCCTCATGGGACGTGTCTGAAGCTCGCCTCCAGCAGAGAACTCATTCCTGCTTGATCCTTTTCCTGCCCTATCCTGCTTTACCCCTTTCCACTTTCTCCAGAGAGCACACACTGAATCATGCACTCATGTGCAAATTCAGGCTCTGTTCCTAGGAAAGTAACTTTAGGCAGTTGGTGCCTAAAGGTGTCAAAGGAAGCAAATTCTCATGATGGGAGTCTCCAGTTCAATCACTCATCAGTCAAAAGGCAATGAGCAACCATCGCTAGTGGAAGGTAGAGGATGGGTGTTCTCTAGCATACTGCAAGGCTGAGATTTGCTGGTGCCCCCTCACAATCTTCATTTCTTTTCATGGAGGGAAATGTGCCAGCCTATAAATGGAAGGGAATGTAGTGGTTGGTGCAATAACATAGGGGCACTGGTAACTATAAGTAACACAGAATTAGGTGGCCGTCACAAAGTACCCTGTCATATTGGAAAGACGAAATGAAATGTTCAGATTTAACTATAAAAACTTCTCAAACCAAGTAGGAATCAGAGAGCATTCTTGGCAGCACCCGAAAAGCCAACCATTCAACTGCAGCTGACAGACAGTACAGCTGAAATCCAGGCAAAGGTCTTAATTATAAGAGAGGCACAAGTTCAAAGATATTGCATTCTTGGCCTACACAAGTACTCCACACCAAAATCACAGCCCTGACAGGCCAGGAGTGGTATCCCTGAGACTTTGGATGAACATATCTGGCATAGATGCCCTTGGGTACTTGAACTTCCAGAATCCCCTGAACCCTGTGTGGCAATAGACAGAAGCACCCATATCCCTTTGTTTGAAGATTCAAAAACACTTTCACTTAAACACCATGCAGGGTTCTCCAATATGGCAGGTATCTATAGATACCCTATAAGACAATGCTTGTTCTCCTTAGGATTGGCTCCCACCTCCATTCTTGGCCTCCTGACCCATAATTAGGGTTGTTTCAGCGAAATCTGACTGGTAGTGTTCTAGGCATGCTAAGAGAGGGCAGAGATTATACACAAAAGGACCTACAGAATCTGGCTAAGAAGTACTAGCAGGAAACAAGAATATGCCTGGGAGTGAGTCCTGAGTCTACTGAATCAGGAAAGGTAGAATATAAATCTAGGTAACCAATATAGGGCCCTTTCTCGTGATAGCAGATTTAACAGCCTTGAAGAACTGGGTCAAATACTCTGCTGCGTATGGCCTTTAGAAGTGTAAGAAAAATGATGGCCCCATGTGACATAAGGTAGAGCTGCCAGGATGGTCAATACTATGAAGGAAGAGATTAGAAACTCAGAGCATGAGCATTCTTGAATAGTTTAACTCTTTAAGAATTAACAAAACAATAATTGACAGTTTCTTGGAAGAGCCTGAACCACACTCCATTTACTGATGGCGCTAAGCAAAGCAGATTGCAAAGGGGCATTAGCACTGTTGAGAAGCTCACTAGTGGCTGCTCTCGGCAGGCTGGGGCTGATGGTGAGAGATGCTGTAACTGAACAGGGAGTCGGGGCAGCAGTGAGATGATAGTATCCCCAAACAGCAGTGAGCTCATTGCAGCAGCGAGCAGGAAGGTCAGAAGAGCAACTGGAGAAGATCGATCTGCAGGAGTCTATTGTCATGCCCAGTAGAACATGTTTTTCCTCGGGGCTTGTTGGATGGGCAGCCAACAAGGGTACTTCTCACGGTATGTATTCAAAAGGAATGAAGAATACACGAGAAGGCTGGGGTCAGCTACACAACCGGATAATCGTGATCTCCTTTCCTCAGTTTCCAAACCTGAGCCAGGAACCCTCAAACTCAGAACCCACTAACTGAAGGAGAGAGCAAGTCTCTCTCAAGAAGGACTCTGAAACACCCTGCTAAGTATACATGGTGGCAATTTTCCCAGGCCTTTCCTTCCAGAGACATGCAGACATTTACTTAGGCGGCTACACATGGAGAAGAGGAATGTTCATATTTCTCTAGGGCTGCTAAAGAGAGTCCGAGTGTCCTTAGGGTACATGGAGTCAGGCAGTAGGCGGAGTCCTGGTTCAGGCTTGGGTCCACTGGGAACATACAGAGCCACCCAGTAGTAATTTCCCAGGTTCTCAAATGCACGATTGACATGGACAGACTTAGAGTTGGCAGAACCCACCCAGCCGCAGGTCTTACTATTCTTACTAGAATAGTAAGAGCTATTCTAGTTGGAGAGGTGAAGAGGAAGCTCTATAGTATATTAGTTTTCCATGCTGCATTCAAAACATAATTACCAGAGGAATTTAAGCACCATTCTGTAGGTCAGAGGTCCAAGTGAAAAGGGGTATGTATGTGACAGAACAGATGCAACCAATAAAAGCTACAGAAATTGTTGAAAAGAAGACCCCACCCACCCACCCACCCATCCCCACACAGACACCAGCAAAAACCAACTTGATCCTACATAACAACTAATTTTACTGACTGGTAACCCCTAGTCTCACTATACGCTCACTGTAATACATTAGGAGACTAAATGGCACCCCCACATGGCTATGATCGGAAATGGAAAACCCATGTAAGGACACAACATGGCTGTCAGAGCTCCTCTAAGAAATCTCCGCCCCTTTCCAGGGAGGATCCTGAATATTCCTTCCCCTCACCGAATACACTACCCCACCCCCCGATTAAATAAACCTCTAAAGGAAGCACAGTCCACTAAAAGGGGGCTGCGCTGTCTGGGGAGTAGCCCATTCTCTGTCTCTCTGCTTCACTCATAAACTCACTCTCACTCGGAACTCTTCGCCGGCTCCCATTGGAATTCTTTCCTGCATGAAGCCAAGAACCCACAGTGGGCCATGGACCCTCGGGTCACCTGCATCACGAGTGGGCTCAGCTGGGTTCTCTGCCGAGAGCCTCTCCGGGCTGACCTGTTCTCTTATCAGAAGGCTCCATGCTCATTGAAGTTTAGGAAGGAACTCAGGGCCCTGCGGTTCTTGTTTTCCCAAGGGCTGTCAGCTCCTCCAGGCTCTTCTCCTGTCCTTGTCCTGTGCCCCTCCCCCTGTCTCAGCCGTGGAGAACCTTCCTCGTGTTGTCACTCTCACGGGACTTGCTCTGACTTCTCTTGCCACAAGCTGGCAAAGACTTGGATTTTAAAGGGCACATGTGACTTGATGAGCCCTGCCCAGACAATCCCTGTTTGCTATATGACATAACGCAACCACAGGAGTGACACCTGGGGCCAAAGATCACGCAGGTTGTATGGGTCTCCTATTGCTGTGCCGTCCAACACAACTTAGTGGCTTAAACAACGCAAATGTATTTTGTTGCGGTTCTGGGGGCCAGTCTGAAATGGCTCTCGCCGGGCTCCAATCAGGTGGTTGGCAGGGCTGCGTTACTGTGGAAGGCTCCACGGGAGAACGTGCTTTCTAGTTGTGCTCATGCTATTTCAGTGGTCTTTCTCAGCATTTATTTTTAAATGACTTTTTAAACTAATTAGTTAATATATAATACAAGTACATGGCTTAAAAGTCAGGTCTCTAACTTTTCTTCTCCAAAACATTTTTCCATTAACCAGAAGCCCCTAATGTTATCAAATTGTAAATATATTTTAAAAGAACATTTGTGCCTATATAGGAAAGTATACATATATATTTCCCTTTTATATAAATAAAGGAGTATTTGACATAGAGAATATATGTCATGTGTATTTTTTAAACTTTTTAAATTGTTATTTTAGAGAGAGGAAGGGAGAAGGGCGAGGGAGGGAGGGAGAGAAAGAGAGAGAGAGGAGGGAGAGAGAGAGAGAAACATCAATTTCTTGTTGCACTTACGGATGCCTTCATTGGTTGCTTCTTCTATGTGCCCCGACCAGGGATTGAACCCACAGTCTTGGTATGTCAGGACGATGCTCTAACTAACTGAGCTAATGGGCCAGGGCTGTAATGTATATTTTTTAAAGACTAAAATGAACAACTGTGCATAACCACGCAGCTTAAGAAATGGCACATTAATAATTCCCTTGGGTCCTTGCTGTCATCCACCATCAGCACCTCCTATTCCATTTACCTACTCTGTGGCACTTTGGAGATTTGTTCTCTAATATTATTGCCCGTAAGAAAATCCTCATGATGTTTTTTCTCACCAAGGCCCACAATAATAACACTATCACTTTTGAAGAGTTCGCAGATTTATTTTTTTCAATTGCAGTTAACTTCCCATCATAGATTTTTTCCCTACAACAATGCATAGCTTTTCCTCAGTAGGTTCCCTTGTTCTTCCTCAAGCCCTGGAGTGTGCATGTCAGTGCAGACTCAGTTCTGGCGTGGAGGGGCTCGTGTGGACATTATCAAGAAGGGTGGCCGGCAACACCGGGCCTGACATGGCAATGACTGTGAATTGATATTAATGGGGGGGAGGGGGACAACTGTAATAGAAATACAATTAAAAAATTAATTACTTTTAAAAGATAGTATTAATTCATCATCTAAGTATGAGAACTGTCTCCCCATGATGCCAGATCATCTACTGTCTTTCTATGACCCCAGACAGTTCATTTGTAATTTTAATTAGGTTAAATTCTTGATATTTTATAGCTTGCTATTATAAAAGCATTCGACTTCACTATTTTTCTCCTTGGTTATTGATTTTGTAAATTGTTTTTCTTTGCAGAACTAATAGAGAGTACTAATTAGCACTAATTGTTTGTTGACTTCATAGGATTCTTTCTAGGTAGACGATCATATATATAGTGGGTTGTGTTCCTTCTCTTTCGAGTCTTAGGCCCTGTTTTATGTGTCTTTTCTTAAATGATCAGACAAAATTTTCAATATTCTTTTAAATACTAATGAAGACAGTGGGTATCTTTGTTATGTTCCCTGCCTTAAAGGAACTGAATGCAATATTTCGTTAAGGTGTGGGATGTGAAACCTTTTCAAATTAAGTAAATTCCTTCCTTATCCTAATATGATGCTAAGTTTTTTTTTAACAAAAAAAAAGTTTACCATTATCAAATGCTTTTCAACATTGAAATAATTATATGATTTTTCTCATTTAGTCAGTTAGTATCTTAAATACATGAATCAATTTTATGATATCAAAAAACTTACACTTTTGTGATAAAACCTACAGTTTCCTAATCTATTATTTTAAGTATATTATTAAATTCATTTAAACAATCATTTATTTATGGATTTTATATTTTTCTCCCTTAATATAAACTAGAAAATGGCTGGTTTTTGAAAGTTTGATAGAACTCTCATATCAAACCTCCTCTGACTGTAGACTTTTCTGAGAGGAAAACCTCAATGACCATTTCAGTTCCTTCATTGCTTATTGATCTGTTCAGATTCTTTCTTCTCACTCTCAGAGAGAAGAGTAATTTACCCAGCTTTCTGTTGCCATTTACTAGCAGAGACAAAAATTTAGCTCAGGTCCCACCAATTCCATCGCTTCTGCCCTTAACCTCTGTGATAACTACCACACAGCTTTACCCTTGCTTAGAAGATGTTCTCCCTAAATATGGAGCTTGGAGGTGGAATTAATAGATAAACATCTTGAAGATCATGGATAGAGAAGATGGCTCTCATTAATGTGAAATACAGACTGAAGGCAGACGTGATGAAAGGGAAACATGAAATGAGGAATGTTACTACAATAACTCAGGAGTAAGCTGGAGTACAAAATGTATTCTTCTTGATTGAAAATGGAATTGACCAAAGGTGATAAGAAATGTAAGAATAAAAAAATAAAATAAAAATACACCTCCTAAAAATGTGAAGCAATTTCTTTGGCAGGAGACAAAACAAAGCACCTTCCTCCAGAAAAGGAAGGGAAAGACTGCCATGAATGAATTGTTATAAATCCTGGTGGTTGGTGTGAAGATCCACTCTTTGCCCTCCTCCAGTGGGAGGGAGTGGTGTTGGCATTGCTTTCCTCTACCCACCTCGTTCACTCCTCCAAAGGCGGGAGGGCTGATTTTGAGAGGATCTTGGCAGACTGTTCCAGCCCCTTCCCCACTATTTGTTTTGGGGTGAGTTGTCTCTCCGGAGTATTCTGCTCTTCCCCACCTCCGAGCCACTGGTTCCAGGGGCTCAGACTGGAACTGCTCATGAGGCCCCTGCCCCAGGGTGGAGCTGTCCGTGAGGAGGTGGCTCAGGCTGCCTGATTCCAGGTCTCAGTAGCAGGATTGGATGCAGGCCACCTTTTCCAGCACAGCGTTACCATGGATAAAGCTTACACTTGGCCTCTAAGTGGCCTGTTCTTTTGTCCTAACTGTCCATTAGTTCAGAACTCAGGAAAGGAGTATGCAGGGGTTTTTTTTGTTTGTTTGTTTGTTTTTTGTGTTTTTTTTTTTTTTTTTTTGGCTTCCTCAAATACCAAGTATGCATTATGACTGATATAGAATACATTATTAGTGCTCACAAATTTAAGATAAACAGCTGGTTGATTGTTTGAAGTAAAAATAAGAATCTATGAAACATTGACATAAATGTGAACATTAAAATCCTGGAAAAGAATTAGGGAAAACTGACTTTGAAGACCCACCTTTAAGAACGGCTTACATAGGAGGAAACAGGGTGTAGAGTCCAGCATTTACTCAGAGAGGTAAATCAGAAACCAAGGCACAGCGGTTTTCTAAGGGGATTCTTGACAATATCAGATATCCCAGAGTTGAATAAGATGCATGTGCAAATGATGCGCTTCCAAAGCAACATTTCTGCCTATGGTAGGAGGGGGCGGGGGAGAGGGGTAGCAGGGGGCAGTGGTGAAGGGAAGAAGGGAGATAGGGAAAGGGGAGACAGGGACAGAGGAAGAGAGAGAGAGAGAGACAGACCGACTGAGAATACAGGACTCTTGAGATTAGAGTTTCTAGTGCCTGAAGTGCATCATGCTTCTTCCTTTCCTGAGGACTTTCCAGCTCTAAAATTGTCTTCAAATATACGTACCCATGTTCTTTCAAAGTTCTTACAACGTAAGAACAATAAACCGAACATTAATGAATGGCTCTGTGGCACGGGTCTGTGTGACAAATTGATGCAAAATTGTCAGAACTTGTGACAGAAACTGTTTTCTCTTCTTGGTTGGGAACTTCCAACGTTCAGTTCATGACTCCTCTCAAGGTAAAAGCAAAACACTGAACAGCAATAATAATAATTTAAAAACTTGACGTCTTTTATTCTCTTTTCCATCAGCTTTACTTGACATTTCCTGATCTTCTTAGCCCAATTTTTTTATTCTTTTTTTTACACTTTGTTCAATACTTAAATAGCACTTCAATCTAGGGAAAAAAATCTTGCTAACATTTGATTTGATTTGAGAGAGGCAGATTGGATTGGATTTGCTTTTAACCTCTTGGTTTAGCCTCAACTCAAAGTTCTAAGTTGTATTAAGTTGATTTTAACTTTAAAGAAAAGCATTAATCCAGGCTCAATGGGGGAAAATCAGTTTGTATTTTTACCACTGCCTCTAGTCAAAGTTTGAAATTCCCAGTATTATTAACCTATTTTCAATTCCAAGGATATTGGTCCAGAAAAGACATATAAAGTACTATCATTGTCTTTAGTTTTTTTCCTGTGGGCTTCTCTAAATTTTCCACACCTCCTATTATTACACATATTTATTGTAAACAAATTCAAGAATATGAATGAACATGTAATTATAACTCATGGGAGCAGCAACGTGGCCGTGACCACTTCCTCAGACCCATCTTTACACTATATTTAGACTACAGTTCTTCCACCGATTGACTTCTCATTTTCCCAAATCTCTATTCAACTAAACATATATGTATCCTGAATTGTTTTTGTTTGTTTAATCAGTGCATTAATATGTGGCTACTCAGTTTATGGATTGATATTCTTAGATCAGATTTAACCAACTTTGGTCAGAAATGAGACTCAGAGGGAGGGAATCACACATACAAATCATTGATCATTCAACATGACTGAGTAGACAGGAGGGGTGAAGAGCCAGCGGGGATTAGGAATAGTACATTCAGCACCATGATCACCATCACTTGTTAATATCTCCCATGCATGTAACATCATCCTTTGTATGATAAAGAAACACCTACTCTTTTCTCAAAGAGACATTCAGCCAATTCATCCCGTTCTAATGATACAGTTCCGTGGTATATACTGTTTCTAGTATCAGAACCCAATTCTGAGGTTAATGCCACTCTGGAACCTTTGAAACCAATATGTCATGTAGAGAATGATTGGGAAAGGCAAATATAACAAAAGCTAGCCACAATTCCTATTTAAATTTTTTAAATGAAATTACTATGAATTTCATTAGTGCATCCTAATCCCTGTAGCTGTTAAATACATAAGAGGCTGATACTTTACCCTCTTCCATGTTCTACATGCATTGACTCAGTACTTCTAAGAGTGTTTGCAAATGTCTCTATTTCAGATGACTCTAAGTCCATGTTGGTCTTGCCCTCTAAGACTCAGTTAACCTTTACAAATGGCAAGATAATATAGCGCTAAGGGAATCTGCTGCATTCCACCAAAGTCTAGTGGCCCCCAATTATGAAGTATAATAGAAATATTATTTCTATGTAAAATTAGTCATTTATTCATCAAACAATGTAATATGTCTCTTTTACTACAACCAACCCAAAATTATGTTCTTATGTCTAACAAGGAGCCCACATTTCCTAAGTTTTATTTCAAATTAACTGGAACCATTATCACTTTTCTTCTGGGAAAAGTGTCATTTTATTTGATGATGAATCTCCAGACCCACAGAAACCAGCACAGAGTTTAAGAAAAAATTTGAGAAAGTGTATTATGTGTAATGTTCTGAAAAATTCTTAGCCATGGTTTAAAATACTACTTCTGCCCCAATCCTCTCTCCTTTCCCTGACAGAAGCTGATTGCGTGAATATTAGACCCACTTACTCTATCTTCTGTGGAATTCATTTTCTCTTCTGAATTTTTTGGCCATTTATCTTTCTATACTTCATTTTGAATATTTTCTTCTCATCCATTTTGCAGTTTACTTATTCTCTCTTCTGTAATGTCTACTCTGCTTAATACTTGATCTTATTTTTTTTATTTTTTGCTTTAGTTACTGTGTTTTTTAGTTATAGAAAACATATTTGGTTGTTTTTATCATTTCCAGCTATCTAACAAAGTTTTCATAATTACCTAACTTGACACATTAAGAAAATCACCCCTGGCTGCTGTGGCTCAGTGGATTGAGCGTCGGCCTGTGAGCCAAGTGTCGCTGGTTCGATTCCCAGTCAGGGCACATGACTAGGTTTCACTGTCAGGTCCCCAGTTGGGGACACGAGTGAGAGGCAACCACAGAGTGATGTTTCTCTCCCTCTCTTTCTCCTTTCCCCTCTCTCTAAAAATAAACAAACAAATAATTTTTTTTAAAAGAAAGAAAATCACAGCTTTTGGTTGAGCAGCAAGTCTTATAGGTGAGGTGAGGCACCACTGAGCCAACATTTGCTTACTATTGTAAGTAAAGATAATTATCTAAACTGGAGCCCCTGTAGGTTTGGTCCAATTTCTCACTGTTTTTCTTCTCTTTTTATTACTTTCTCATGCACCATGTATCAAGTGTGTGGAGGCTGTCTCTTGATCAGAGTCCCCCCAAATTGGGACGTGTCAAGCTGACATGGTTTTGATTTACAGAGAACCCATTACAGAGCCAGGCTATTGGGTACAACGCCAGAAAGTCCTGACTTTCTCTCAGAGGAATGATCGATCTCTACTCAAGCCTAGGAACAGCTTCACAGAAGGCAGGCTGGGGGCCAGGGGAGGCGGCATACTGCAAAACTTCAATTATAGTTATTGACAAAGACACCAACAGGTTGTGAAATTTGTGTGACCAAACACCAAAAATGTGTGGTCATAATCTCCTGTAATATTATGGATTTTCAAAAAAAAAAAAAGTGTGGATCTAGAGAAGACTGTTTTATTACCCTCAAGACTGGTTCCAAAGTTCCTTGTTTTAGGGGACTTGTTCCAATTTGTCTGGTGAATTGGTATAGAGGATTTAGTAAAATTCCCAATTCTGAGAGTACTGTGTACAATGTAAAAGCCCAATCAAAGATCAGCATCTTTCTATTGTATTTAGTGGCTCCAGGCATAGTTGCTGTTTTTTCCCTAAATTAGGAGGATGTTGAATGTGCCCGTGGACTCGGAGGCAATCACTGTGATGCAGAGCCTCAGATATTGATCCATTCATAGCCCACACACAGTCAGCTGGCTTGAATGTCTTGCAATATTAGGAAGGCATTTTCATCATTATTTCTAAGATTATCAACATATCATCAATGTAATGAAATATTTAAATTTTAAATTTCAATCAGCCGTATATAGTATTCCAGGACTGGTCCAACTAGCAGACAACATAGTTTGGGATTTCAAGCAGTAAAAGTATATTGAAGGCCTTTCCAGATGAAGCAGAACTGATGCTATTTCTGGGAAGGTATTTTGAAACGAGAGCATTAGCAATATTCCAAACAGCTTGCCAAGTGCCAGTGGTGTCAGTAATTTGCAATAATGTCAGGGCACAGTGGGAACAATGGTGACTAATTCATCAGTGATTTACAGCCCCAGTAACTTTCACTAGCCGGACAGGGCGGCTAATGCAAAAGACAGCATCGCATATCATTCCCACCTATGTTAAATCTTACATGAAAAGACTAAATTCTTCTCTCAGCGTGGGAACAGTGTTCCCATGTATTATTCTGGAGAGCTTTAGGCATTCACGCCTTTCCTGGCCACATGCGTGGCTGACCGTTACAGAATCCAACACCAGGCTGTAAGCGAATTTATCGAATCAACAAGAGGACACAGTCACACACCCTGGATATCCTCAACTGTTACAGAGGCTAAAAAAAAGCAAGCAGAGTCCCCAAAACCAAAAGCCAAAACAGTAGTCACATTAGCAGGTTAGCTCTGGGACCAAATACGTTTAGGAGTTTGGAGGGCTTCCTGTAGGTGGTCCAGATCCTATATACTAGGTCTCAGATTTGTTCTAGCTTATTCTATCAACATAATTCTCTTAAGTCTGGATTTTTGTCCAGCCAATCGGTTTCTTGGAGTTGTTACTCCCTAAAAGTAGCTAAAGAAACGATTCTACTTTGTTGTTGCTTTTCTCCCCCCGTGAGCTAGTAAGATCCAGTTCAACTAGATCTATCTGTCCCTTTCATACTATGAGAACATGAGAAGGGACTGCAGCAGCAACTAAGGTGACTCATCCTTGTAATTATTGTCACCTCCCAGCTTTAGGCACTACACATTACCACTCACACGGGGTTTCCCAGACTGCAACATCTAGCTTCCTCTTCACGGCTAACTGTAGTTCCAAGTATTCGTGATTTCCTTTTGTGACATATCTACCTCTCTTGCTTGTTTGGGGCCTGTGGTGGCTTAGTAGCATCCATTGTGGGGACTGCGCAGCCGCCACAGGCTCTTGGGCTTCCAGATTCCAGAGGGATCCTGCCCTCTCCGGAGCTTCTGAATATCATGGTCACCCAAGTTGTTTCTGGACTGTGACAAAGTACTGTGACCCTCTGCTGTGGCAGGAAAAGTGGCTCTCTCGAAAGCTGTGCCACTTTTTTAGTCTCCCTACAGAGTCACTGTCCCCAATAGAGTTGTTCTGTGAGACTCAGTGATTGAAGAACTTTCTTATCCATAATACTCCCAAGAAAAGACAAGGTTCTCTCTTCTTCTTCTTTTTTTTTTTATCTAGTTGAGAAAATAATTCAAACTACAAAATCTAAAGTGTCTGTGGAAATAAAAATTCATTATATTCACAATTCATGAGTTATGCTTGTTTAACTGGTTATAATAATAACAACTTTTAAAAATAAGTTTTCTTAAATGTCTTTTTTCAAAATTACATCATGTTTAGACATTAGGTATTGCTGACATTAGAGCCAGCATAGTGACTAACATTTGCTATGACACCTTTTGCAAAGTATATGGTTCATTAACACTTTGATCCCACTTGTTTGTGGAAACTGTTACAGATCTCTCATCTAATATGATATTTTATTACATGCTGTTTTTAATCCTAGATTAGAAAGAAATTTCAATCTTAAGGGTGAGATTAAATTTTTTTAAATATTTACATTTCTGAAATAAATGGCTATGTAATGTAACTGCCAGGCTTTAAATCATCCATGTGAAACTGACTATACTCAGACTCAAAACAATGTTCCAATAGAAAATATAGAGAAGGAAAGGGGGGAAAAAGGAGAAAATTAATGAACCACGGTTTAGCAAGACATCTGTACTTTCTTCTCTGTTTGGGTATTTCCATTGTCAGTTTGATTAATGGGATGTCTTTAAATGTATCTCCTTTTGGATATCTTATATCTCAACAAGTCCATTTCATGTTCTTGCCACCAACACTTCCAGTAGATTTCTTCAACATGTCAGAATGACAGATAAGTTTCTTAGGTCAGCCTTATAGAGAGCTCATTGTTTCAAACCAGTGCAATTGCCCTGAAGGTCCCTTAAGCAAAGGGGTGTTGGAGTGCCATATGATTTCCAAACCCACGCTGAATAAAAATGTCATTTCTGGGCTTAAAATAAGGTTACAAGTCACTAGTCAAGGTTATGTACTGATTCTTGTAAACATTCATCATCATCTCCTGGGTTGACTGGAAATCAAAATTTTAAATATCTTAAATATATCACACGGGTTTTTAACTTTTTCTGTAAGTTATCTGAAACATGCATTTTTATCAGTTTCTACAATTTAATGACTATCTCTACCAAATTGTAAACCAGTCGATCAAAAGTGCACACACCGTCCCACAGATCTGATAATGCCTAGAGTCAAGTTGACATTACCAGAACTCCACATCCAATCATTTCTTTTGTCCCTTCCAAATATTTGACAGTTGTTCTGAGAAGAATAAGAATTCTGTAACTTCAAGTTGTAATATGTATAAAGTAACTAATTTAGATATTTGATTATAAGTAAAAATATTTATGTTGAAAGAGATTTTGAGCTTAATTCTATTTAAATTTAATTCATTACATTATAAGTATTATTTACATGCACAGCAAGACTTTTAAAAGCTGAACTACTTAAATTAAATATTAAATTTATAAATGCAGTTTAAAATATTAGGAAGTGTTTAAAGAAAATTTTAAATAAGGTCAGAAATAATTCATGTTCAAATGAAAATAATTAGCAAAATCTGCAGGGTTTATGAGATACAATAATATCTCTATTCTGAACTTAGAATTATTAAACATTCAGTTAGGAACTGTAGATTTATGTATGACTATTAAATAATAAACCTACAAAGTCTTTTCTGCACACAAATTCCACAAAAAATTTAATACATATGCAAAAAACCCACATTGCACTTCCCTTTTAATGTAAGCCTTTTTTTGTTATTATATTCCTTTCATTTTACTAAATTGCTGCACACTGAGAAAGCCAGACATCAATAATATACAAATTTATTGGCATCCCATACTAAACTATTCTCTTCATCAATAGAAGGCAAAATTTTTCTCTAGCAGATTAATTTTTCAAATATGTCATTTTAACTTTTTTCTATACATCTCAAGTACAGCATAAACATTTTTAAATCCTTCCCTCTAGGCTTCTCTTATCTAGCCCCTAACATTCCAAATTGCTTAATAAAGAGAGCGCTGAAAGCAAAGACAGGATAAGCAAATGCCTTTGGGACATGTCCCTGGGGAATTTCTTGCCTCAGTTTCTGAGAACATGCATGTGACCGACTCATGCTTTATCCAGATGCAGTAAACTTAAAGGGTTCAGCAAGGATTTATGTATTAGTAGCTTTAATTCTGAGTTACTGGAATAATTGATCATTTCTCCCATTAACTTGGGCCATTTAGACATTACTTCAGCATAATTTAATGCCCAAATCCACTAAAATTCCAGGAATTTATGTTGTGAATATAAGCAAATTGATTTTAAAGTTTATGTGGAGAGACACAAGACCTAGAAAATTCAACACAATATTGAAGGAGAAGATAAAAGTTGGAGGACTGACACTATCTGATATCATGACTTTTCATAAAGCTACAATTAATCATAGATCAATGGAATAAAATAAAGAGCCCAGACATAAACTCCCATAAACAAAGTCAACTGGTCTTTGACAAGAGAGCCAAAGCAATAAAAATGGAGTAAAGATAATTTCTTCAATAAATACTGCTGAAACAACTAAATATCCACATAACCAAAAAATGAATCTAGACATGCCTTATACCCCTCACAAAAATTAACTCAAAATGGATTCCAAACCACCTGATTAAACAGTGGGTTAAAGACCTTAACAGACATCTCACCAAAGAAGATACATGTGGAAATATGCTTCACATCACATTTCATCAGGAAAATGCAAATTAAAACAACAATGAGATACTACCACGCACCTATCAGAATGGCCACAACACCAAATGTTGGTGAGAACATGGAGCTACAGGCACTTTTATTCATGAATTGTGGGACTGTAATAGTACAGGTACTTTGGAAGACAGTTTCGCAGTTTCTTACAACACTAATCATACTTCCGCTTTGTAATCCAGCAGTTATGCTCCTTAGTATTTGCCCAAAGGAGAGAAAAGCATATGTCTACACAAAAACCGTCATATGAATGTTTGTAGCAGTTTTATTCAAAACTCAGAGGCAATCACGATGTCCTCCAGTGGGAGAATGGATAAACTATTGTACATCCAAGCAGTGGAATACATTCAGCACTAGAGAGGTGACCTATAAAGACACAAGAAAACTTAAATGCACATTCCTGAGTGAAAGAAGTCTATGTGAAAAGGCTGTATACCATATGGTTCAAATATATGACATTTTGGACATATGGAGACAGTAAAAAGATCAATGAATAAATAAAAATATCACAGAGAATTTTGAGGTTGAAAGTTTTTGTCCCAAAGTTTATAAAATCATCTTTTTTTCTCCTATTGGGGTATAGTGAAAAGTTGTACATGATAAGATATGATGTGGATGTGTTTACTTGAACTCAAGTCCCCAGAAAAATCTTAACTCCTCACTACAGCATGTCAAATTAAGGAGAAAAACTATGTTGTAGAATCTTCTTTAGGGAGTATTAGTAGTAGTCCTAGAAATGACAATTATTAATATTTAATTTTCAAACAAATTCTGGCAATCTATGAAAAATAACTGAAAGAATATATTAAGTTCTACCCTAATAATTAAAAACTAATTTAATATCAGACATACTTCTTTGTGATTCTTCTAAACCTAAAATGTAACTTTATCTGCAGGAAACATTATCAAGAAAGAAGAGGCCCTCTGGTAGACAGTTATCAAGTATGAGAAAGCAGGTTCAGAATTTTAGGATACCTTGCTATTCCTTCCTACGAAAAAAGATACTCCATTATTGATGATATTTTCCATTATGTTATCTCATCCAGATTTCACAGTGAAGTGATCGCTTTGATGAAATAATAATGCAGAGAAATCAAAGAAGAGTAGACTAAAATATTTATATTTGTTTTGAAGTTCAACATGTTACTCTAGTAAAAATAAACAAAAAATTGACTATAATTGTGACTATGAAGTGTGTTGAATATTATGCTATTTTGAAAATTCAGATTAGTTTACAATAAAGGGACATACTACAGACAATATATTTGAAGGAGAGAAATCTTTCTGTATTCTATGATTTTGGATGACTATTCAGAATATTTTGAATATAGGACATACTTATGTATTCACTTTAAATGGGTCTTATTAAACGTGTAACTCATTATAGTTTTATCTCATATTCATTGAACTCTCACGCAGTGATTATTGGTGTCCCAAACATACAGAAGGGTAGCAAAGGAATTCAGTATAATCCAAATACGCAGTGTAAGAAGCCAGAAGCTATCATTGCATTTGGTTTGAGGGAACAATAAATTAATCATTATGATGATCAATAGGAAACCATAGTGACTATTTTAGTCACAGAGGAAAGCTTGTTTGTCACCATCATTTCAATCATCTTAAATAGCTAAATAACAAGGCTCATGATTAAAATATTAATTTTAAAAGTTTTATTAAATTTGTCAAAGTACAGAGATAAAACATATTATGTTTATCATTCTTAAGAACAAAAAAATTATGAAAATTATGAGAACAATGTCTTGAACCCCAATCAAGTAATAAACGTGATATTAAAAAATCACCAAAATATATTGTGGATAATATTATACTATGAAAAATATAAATAAAAGAAAATAATTTTTACTTTTAATTCCTTATCTATATAAGGTATTTAGGATGCTCTTCACATATCAGAAAATCTTGTGCAAATTAGAAGTAAGTACAAATATAAAAAAAGAAAATCCCCTCCTCAAGGTTGACTTTGTCTAAGGTCAGAGCGCACATCTTGGCAAGCTGGGCTGAGGTTAATTAACATCTTATAGAAATACTTGTTGAATTATTCCCTTCTGGGAAAAACCTATTCCAAGTATTGTTGGTTGATGGCACTATTTTGTTGTATGTTGGTAAACATATTATAATTTTGTCTTTCTCCTTTTGGAAATTAATAAACTCTCTAAAATCAGGGACTATAAAAAGTAGAAATTAATTAATTCTTAAATGATAAATGCACTGTACCATTTTCTACTGAGTCTCATTTTTTACACTTAAATATATGATTGCTTCTATTTTAGCATTTACAGTTCACTGAAGATATTACGTTGATTGTTATATATAGTCCTACAACTAACCTATGATGTAGACAAGTTGAGCATGGTTATTGTGCTCTTTAGATAGAAAGCACAAAGACCAAGGCTATACCAAGAATTTTGACTCTCGGCCTACTTGCCGTGAAAGAGCTGCTACCATTAAAACCATGTGACATATTAAAGGACATTATGAAATACTGGTTTTGCATTGAGAACAGTAAGAGTGAATTCAGAGACAAGCTGGTCTGGGATTCAGTCTTCATTATTTCCCCATTTCAGAAGAATCATTAGAACAGCTGTAAAATATGTCTAATGACTCCAATAAAAAGTAACTTACTTCCCCATTTTTTAATGAAAAATACTAATCTCTGAGGGGTATACATATGAGGCAGAATTTATGAAGTTGCATTTGCTTGAGAATTTCCCACAATTCAATGGGGGAAAATGTCAACCTAAAACACAGCAGGTGAGTTCTCATTCATACCCCTGCATGAAGCCTGCTCTGTCGTCCCCCAGGACAGAAGAAAAGCATATGCTTTTTCTCTCAAAGGAAGCCCAGAATCTCCTATTCATTCCTGCATTTCCCCCACTAAGACCGTGAATAGCATATAGAATTTATTTAAATTTAAAACACAAATATTTGTTTATTTTTAGCCAATTTCAACCAAATTTTAAGATTTAACTCTTATTTGCTGACTAAAAGGGCCTTAATGGCATTTATTCTTCATGCTGATTATTTTTTGAAATTGAGAAACATAAAGCAACTAATAACTAAGAAAAAATTAAAAACACCTCTTTATATAAAAATGTGGCAGTTTATACCCTGTTTTTCTTTTGTATGTTATTAACCTGATATTATAAATTTACACTTTGTTTAATATTTATTTAGCCTTTGTGAACACTACTCAAGTCACCAAAATATATTTTTGATCTAGCGATGGGTCAGGGGTTCAAGAGTTGATTGACTCAAAGTATCTCTTATGTACCTATACCTGCCTCTTCTCACTGCCACCAGTCATGGCAAGAATCCTAGGCAACACCTGAAGATTCATTAAATAAAAGAACCCAATAGATTTTGTCCCATTTGATTCAGTAAGAAAGTGTTCATATGTAAACACATAGGTGTGTCATTCACATACATGCTTATACCAGAACTACTGACTGTTTACATAAACCTAAATAAACCATAATCCACATCATTCACCACCAAATTTCGACAAATTTGGGGACTGAATATAAATTAATGAAGTTAATGTATATAAGGAAATTATAGTGAAATTCAAAAGAAATAGCGAGAGTTAATTTCATCCTGAAAACAGAGGCACTGCCCCTCCATAATCCGATTCTTGAACCCATTTATACTGACCATGTCTTAGAAGACCTGGAATTCACTCCCCTCTAATTTCTGCTAATTTAAATTCTACTCATTCATCAAGTTCCAACCCATGTACCTTGCCTTCCATGGAATCCTTCCTGAAAACAAGTACCCACAGTCAACCTTTATTTTACTTCTAGATAGTACCATGACGGATGCTGAACTTCCTACATTTTTGTTCCATGTTTAGTTTTTCTCATATGCCTCAGTTCCAGGTCTTGCCTGCCAGCAAGTGAACCAACGCTAAATAAATCGGCATAGAAACAATTTACAGAATCAATGAAGCCTGTGGAGTCAGGTTCGGGATGCAGGCGGGGTACAGGGACGCTGGGTGACAGGAAGGTAAAAATCACCCAGGTCGGTTCCAGCAATATCTGAAGATGCACCCGGTCTCCAGTGCTTCAGTACCTCAAGCTCAATGCCGCGAACAATGGCTTCACCTCCTTATAGAGCTGCTTTAAATCCTCTAGATTCAAAGTCTCTACTAGTTCAGTTATGTCTTCTCTCCCCAGAAATTGGGAGAAGAACTATCTAGCCATCTCAGCTTCAATGTAGTGACAGTGAAGCCTTGACTCTTAACATAACTTACTCCATGAGGGTTCCTCCTAAATGGAGAAAATGTTTACATTTGAGGCAGCTCAAATGCCTAACGGTGTCTACCATATTTTTAAATTTATAACGTAAGTTCATTGAGGTGATAGGTTCACCTGTTTCTCATTTCTGCATTCCTCACTCTGCTGAAATCAATGTTAGCTACTATATAGGATTCATTTCAGCCTTTGCTAACAGGCTAGTGTGTAAGCAAGAGATCACTTCTTTCAAAATTCCATGTTTCTCAAGCTTGATTCAAATAACGTACTTATCTCTAGGATTTCCTTAATAGACAATTCAGCATTGCTACAGAATAGCTTTAATATTGAAATCTATCAGCAAACATTTGTAGTATGTCTATACCTCTGTTACATGTGCTTTAGGGAATCCTAAAGAAGTATTTGATCAAGTCCATGAACCGAAGACACTCATAGTCTTGATACAGGGATGAAATTTTTCCCATGGGAAACAACTTGAATAACAGTCCCAGACAGCAATAAGCAAGGACATATGATGTATAGAGGCTCTTGCATGGGTGTTAAGAAAATATCAACTAACCAAAAGATTAATGTGAGCTGTGCTTACTTCAAGATCATGAGTATAATTTGATTTATACAGCCTGAACCCAAGGACAGATAATAGTCTTAAAATAAAAATCTGATGAATAATATTGTGAAGCAGTTTGACTTAGACAACACTGATAAAAAGTTACTCCACTGCATTGTTAAAATAAGTTTTATAATATCAGTTTTCAATGTTTCAACTGAATGTATTGCCTTTTGTTTTTTAATTTTCAGGCACTAGACCTGATTTCATTTCTGTGAAAAATCCAATCAGTTTAGCATTTTAAAATTGACAGGTTTAGCTCATTAATTTAGATGTCTGAGAGCATTTCCCACTGAAAGGTTTTACTTCGTGTAATGCATGATCGCTGCATTCTTTCTGGTAAATACACTTGTAGGAAAGAGACAGAAAAACCCCTTTCACTGAATGAGGAGTTCTTTTGTCTGTCTGTCCTTTCACTAAAGAGTTGAAGGCACTCTTACTCTAATATTTTCTAAAGGCTCCCTTAAAATTACCCTGTTCTGTGGAAAGGTGATGCTCTAATAGCACAGAGTATAAAGTAAGGAAGGTGTGCTCTCTCATTTCAGTTATGATTTTGATGATGTTTTCATCACTGCCATGGAAAATTCAGTTTGTTTAAAACCAAACTGAGAATACCATCCAAGCCCTGGCTGGTGTGGCTCAGTTGGTTGGAGCACTGTCCCATAAACCAAAATGTCGTCGGTTTGATAGATTCCCGGTCGGGAAACATACCTAGGTTATGGGTTCAGTCCCCAGTTAGGGCACCTATGAGAGGCAACCAATTGATGGGTGTCTCGATCACTGAGGTGGGCACCTGAAACTAATATAATATTGTATGTCAACTGTAATTATAAAGTAAAGAATGATTTAAATATTGTGAGATAATTGTGAAGTCTTTATATTTTCCTATCTGGCACACTTGTTACTGTCTTTAACAGTATTCAGTTGTATTTTTTAAAAAAAGTAATTAGGTTCTATTTTCTTTTATACCTCCACAGCCAGAAGTTAGAGTAAACATGGGTATTCAGACAAGACTAATCATTATTCTCTAGCAACCCTACATTAATAATAAATGTCTACATTGAATTCAGTGAATTAAACATTTTAATAATGAAGAATTTTCCTAATACCGCTCAAAACTTTCTTCTTGGGGGGTTCCAACAGGAAACAGATTATTCAGATCATGATTATTTTAGAAGGCTGTAACAGAATCTTTATAAACAAGCATGCAGAGTGTACTGTAAAGAAACCGATAGCGATAGTGTAGGTCCCCAAGGTTGTCCCTAGGTACCCAAGGCTGGGCCTGAGCACTAGAGGATGCTACAGGTATGGGGAAGAGCTGCTTTGATAGGAGCCATGACCTTCTTTCAAAGGACACAGCATCCACGTCCCACCCCTGCCACCTTCCAATCTGCTGTTTAGGTTCTCATTGGCCAAACTCTGTTAGAAGCCAATGTTGTTGTCCACCCGACTCGGCCTTCTGGGAGCAGAGAACACAATGCAGAAGCGTGCAGAGCTGAGACGGGGAAGGAGATGGGCTTAATCTGGCATGTAGAAACTTGTGCTGAGTTCCTGGATACTCACTCACCCTATTATCTGCCAAACAAGCATGCCTCTGGGATTGATTGTTGTTGTTTTTATTCTGGTAAGCAAAAAAAAAACCACACTATAAAGATCCATGCCACCCTCTGATAGCAAGTTCTACTGAATAGTAAGAAAACAGATTTAAAGAGGTTAATAATGAAACAAATTATGACTTTTAATGCACTAATAAATTGCGTATTGTTTAATCAATGCATAAAAAGTGTATTCACCTATACATTTCTCAGTAGAAATCTGCCAAAACCTCTTTCATAGAAAAAACTTAAAATGCCCACAAATCATGTCTTCTTATTGTAAGTTTATTACATTATACATTTGTTCATTTATTACTTGAGAAACATTTAATATGTAAAATCTACTATGTATTTCATATCATGAGCCATGTGCCTTTGGGAGTACAATGCTGTCAATAGACTCAAATAGAAGGCAAACCTCTATGAGCAAATTAAAGTCACGTAAAGTACACGGATTCAAAACTTTCTAAGTGTAAGTTCTCATAAGTCATTTACCCTTCATAGGAAATATGCCTTTTTCTTTCCCTCTGTTATTGCTGTTTTGATCTGTGCTGAAAAATCAGCATTTCAAGGATGAGCAATGCGTATGGCTTTACTTCTTAAAAAAAAAATATCTTGAGTTATTTGGTCTTCATAACATCAAAAGGTTGGAATATACATCAAATTGCAAATTTCCTAAGGTCAGAAATCATGTTTATTCCATTGGCAATTTTATGCTTCTTTATCAGGGGCTACAAAGAGAACAGTTACTAAGTTCACATCGTTGCAGATCCCAAATTTAGGTCCAGTAATTCGTTTATCTCTGTGCTAGAGTTACTGAATTGAGTTATGCCTTCTTTTTTTTTTTTTTCTGTGCATATTAAAACATAAAACACACCATTGCCAAATGTTTCACCATGCTTATATCTACCTCTTAAAATGGAATTCAATTTTTCTACCTTCTATAATGTTCTATGAAAGAGCTATTGCGGTTAAATCAGTTAAGTCCCCATTTTTTACACAGATTAATGTTGACAAACACTCCCAATTTAATAGTTTTAAAACAACAGCAACCCTGAACATTTATAGACCACTGTATTTAGACTAGAGCTCGAACTGAATATACCTCTCTCACAAATGAGGTCTGAGAGAGACGGCCGCCTGAAATTCAGGGGAGGCAGCACAAGCCACGTGATCCAAACCAAGACCACAAGATTTCCCAGCTTGAAGGCTCCCCGGCTTACCTCGTTCTGATTCCTAACATATTTTAACGACAGCGAGCATGTGAAACCTTGAAAACAAGACTCAAGGACAACTCGTTACAAAAATTTGAGAAGTATTTAGTCGCTATTAGAGAAACCGGACTGGTTTCAGCAACCACTAGCTTTGTCTGAGCAACGTACAGCTTGAATCTCATGGCCAGCAGAGCCACAAAGTGGTAAGTGACCTCCTGCCTTAGAGCTGGGATTTGTAGCAAGAAGAAAAATTGGGCAGCTGTTTTCTTAGTCAATTCTTTTTGTGGCAGAGAGCCCTTCTCCATCCCCTTCTAGCTTTCTATGTCAATTTTGAAACAGCCAGTGGTAAAGTCCACAGACCAGAACAGACCAGGTAGAGTGGGGAGTGAGGGGTGGGGGTGGGAGATGGGAGAAGGGGACCGGGGGTGGGGGGGTGTTGACAGTGCTACGCTTGTTGCTGGACAGGTGGTTCTAAAACTAAAGTGTGATTCGAGAAAATAGAACCTTGATGATGCTGATTTGGGAGAATGAAAGGTTTAGTTTATTTTTGTTTGTTTGTTTGTTTTAGTGTCTTGTAGAGTAACTGGGGTAGTAAAACATCACATTTCAGAAGAGAATCATATTTTCACAAATCAAGTGTTAGACTGACAGCTGGGGGAAAAAGAAAACCAACCTAAGCTCCAGCTGTGGGCCTGGAGGAACCTGTGACCATCCAAGACAAGTGGCAAACAAGTCAAGTATAATCCAACCCTTTATCTTGTACTTAAAACTGAGTCTTGAGGGACTTCATTTCACTTGAGAATGAGCAGAGCAGAAAAGATTCCTCGTGGATGATGAACAACACCCACACACACAAAAAGAGGAGGGGCCATGACACCTTCCTGAAGATTTACAGAAAGTAAACACTTCTGAAAATACTCGATGACACTAGACGCAGAAAACATCTTCAGGAAAACATCTGCCATTCTCCAGTAACAATGCAAGAAGATGTGGCACATGTAAACTTAGAATGAATAGCCATGAGATAACATTAGGTTGAAATGAAGGCGAAAGTTAATATGGAGGGAATTGTAAATAATCTAAAACTTATCATTTCCTGTGAAGATTCTGCAAAGCACAATTGCAAACAAGTGCATGCTGGATCCGCATGGCTCCATAGACAGAGATGATACAAAGAAGAGCTTCCCCAAAAATTATAATTAAAGTCCATTTTAATTTTGTACCATATATTTGACCATACGACATTGTGTCCATCTCAGATTATTTCCTTAGGAAATGTACCCTTGTAACAAATTTCCTGAGTTCATGCTCTATTTTCCTCCACGTGGGTGATGGAAGGACTTCAGCCTTTACCAAGTGAAACAGAAAATCACTGAAGGGGTGAAATGCAGTGATGCAAAGGAAGAGTAACTCAAGGAACACAAGAAGTAAAAACAAGACTCATTAAGTGACAGAGTGGGGATGTTTAGTTACCTAGAAAGACAACCATGAACCACGTGACAAAGCAAGGTGGCAAGCTATTCTTTCAGTGGGCTTTTATTAACTTTGAAAGGCACTCTCAATTTCTCTCTTGTGACATGCAGAGTCCAGGCATGTCTTCCTCAGCCATGACAGTCAAACTCTCGTTTAGCAAAACCACAACTGGAAGCCAGTCTCATTGGATTTATGCAAAACAAAGTATTGCCATGACTCATTTATTAAGAATTGCCCATTTCTATAGCGATCAGGGATGGAGGGGAAAAAAAGCAAAAGAAAAACTATTGTGCTTCTGTTAGAGTGAAAAAGACAAAACTCCTACTTGGTATTAGATGGCTAAACCTTGGCAATCAGCATTCATTAAAATAGCAAATTAAAAAAAAAAGAATTAAAAAGGAAGTAAAGTTGGCTGCTGGCTTTCACAGCTGGGTGACTTGCAGCAATAACTCTGATAAAACTCAAACCAGCAATACAAGAAAGTTTTAGGTGAAATGATTAGATATGATAAGAGATGGATATAATATAGATATATCAGCAAGGGGTATAATTTCAGATGAAGCTACGCTTTAAAGAGCCAAGGTACAAAGTGTAGAATCAATAACATCACAAGAGCTATACACAGTGACAGATGATTAACTAGCCTTATCGGGGTGATCACTTTGTAAGGTATAGAATGTTGAATCACAATGTTTTACATCTAAAACTAGCATGTCAATTATAATTGAAAATATTTTAATAAAAAAGAAAGAAAAGTAGGGGGTTGGGGGAGAGCCAAGGTACAAGTTCCAGGGAAATATAGAACACTGATATGTCTGAAACTTTGTTCAGATTCTAACTGATGTTACTAGTGCCACTCACATGCTGTTCTGATCATGAACTGGCAGGACTGGAACACAAACAGCCAAGTGTTGCAGAAGCGAGTTCGTCAGCACTGCGAGTGCTGCTCGTTTGAATTCCGATGTGCTAGGCTGGTGGCGTGAAAAGGATCAGTAAGGAGCGGAGATGTGCCACCCCGGGGACTGATGAAGGCCAGCGCGTTTCAGGATATGTCGGTGACTTACGGGGGCACGACCTGGAAGAATGCACACTGTGCTTTGGAAAAGACAGGAGCTGCCGTCGTGAGGATGTGGAGTTGGGAGGCAACCAGCCACAGAGTTCATTCATTTTCGCAAAATCTTTGTGTTTTGCAAAGATGTTAAAAAAAAACAAAAAAAAAAAGCATTGCACTAAAAAATAGGCCATGACTGAAACCATTCTCTATAAATCAGTTCTTTATTTTTCCTATACAGCTACCAGGCCTGTACTCACAGAGAACAATCTCTCGGCACAGCATTTTGGCAGTGACTCTGGGTTAATGACGGTCGCGGTACCGTTAGCCCATCTGCGTGCATAAGCAAAAGCGTTTCATGGTATAAATGTAAATGATGAAAGACCTTAAATTCTTATGCCCTTACAATCGTTTCCCACACCACTAACAAATCTGTCGTTCCAAGAGGCAAACCAGTAACAATTTCAATGTGCGGAACTTGAAGTTGAATCAATAACAAAGGTATGGATATAAGCTTTCCTGCTTCTAATCAAATGTAAAATTAGGCGATTTTTTTCATGTAAAAAGTAATCTGTATGATCTTAACCCAATACATTTATGATGCTCAAATTTCCTACTGGTATATTCTGAATGATGCTAGCCTATCATACGCTAGTTAGTTAAAGAGTTCACTGCTGTGTGTGAGAAGTCTCCCAATCAAGTAATGTGACTCTTAAAATCTAGCTAAGGATATTCTTCTTTGGATACTATGCATGTCATACATGCATTGAAAAACATTTTTTTTCTAGCTGTGTAGGAAAAATAAAGAACTGATTTATAGAGAATGGTTTATAGTTTGCCTTTACTGTTAATCTGTGTACAGATGAAACTACAGTGCTCAGCAAAAGCATGGAAACCAGCTCTACAGACCATGCAGTGTGGCTTTAATAATTCAAAGGCCGCATAACTGCAAAAATTATACTATAAATTTGTAGGATGATTACAACTTTAAAACAAATCCCTGAAAACTGGGAGCTTATACTTTGTCCAAGAATGTGAGCAGAACTTACTGTACATATAACCTGTCTGTACCTGACCAAAACAGAATGGAAAAGGAATTCCCTTTCCTGGAAAAATCACTAAATTGGGTCAAGTCTGAGAACAAGAAGAGTATGTGGAGGAATTGCATTGAACAGACGATGTAAAGATAGTTATTTTATACCCACGGCAACTAATCAGAACGTGGACAGGGGGGAGACAGACTCAAATCAAAGGCCAAGGAAAGCTAGGTCAAGATAGATCAAAATGGAAACTTGAGGAAAATATCTTTAGTCATCTCCAGACATGGTCTTCATTTGGTCAACGAAAGGAAGAGTTATTAGATGGGTGGGTCATTTGAGGAAAACTTTTCTAACAAGCCTTTCGTTACATTGGAACTCGGACCACAGTGTGGGGATTGCAGGTGGAAAAGTGTGTAAGGGGGATAAATAATAATGAAAAAAATAAATAAATAAGAAAAATGCATAAGTTATCTGCTCTTGAATTAGCATCTGAGATGGCTGAAAAATATGTAGCTATGTATTTTTGAAGTCTAATATTCCTACTCCCCAAAATTTTTTTTTAATTTTATTTTTTGGATTTTCAATTACAGTTGTCCCATTTTCCCCCTATTGCTCCCCCCAACCCAGCCCACCCCCTCTCCCACAGTCATATCCCTCCCCGTTGTCCATGTCCATGAGTCATTCATACACGTTCCTTGACTAGACCTTCCCTTACTTATCCCCCTTCTCTCCCTCCCCCCTCCCCCCTATCGACTGTTATTCTGCTCCTTGTCCTATTCAGTTCATTTGTTTATGTTGTTCTTTAGTTTCCTATATTAGGTGATATCATATGCACCCCTATGTTCATAGCAGCACTGTTTATAAAAATATTTTTTAGTATTTATTTTTTGATCTTAGAGAGAGAAAGAGAGAGAGACACATCAAATCTGTTCTTCCACTTATCTGTGCATTTGTTGGTTGCTTCACGTATATGCCCTAACCAGGATCAAACTTGGCCTCTTGGGATGACACTCTGACCAACTGAGCTACCCAGCCAGGGCCCCCCAAATTCTTTTTCTGGAAAATACAAGTGTGATAATTTAGTCTTCACTTTTGGGAGGCATTTAAGACCCTAACTACTAGGCTGAGAAAAAATTCACAAGCTGTGTTACTCCAAGTGTGGAACGCAGACCAATACTGATACCTGCACATATACACAAATTTAAACCTGTCAACAAGCTAAACTCATAAATTGAGAGTACACCCATCAATAATTTCATATTGTTGTGGCACCTAAATATGTTATCCATGTCAGTAAATGTGGTCTGGAATGTAAGCTTTGGACAGGATTAACTTCTGATGATTCAGCTATAAACATAGGAAAATATTTATGTGCAGAAAGTCAGATTAAGAAGATTGCGTCAGAATGTAAACAAACTCATTGCTTCCTTCACTGAGGAAGTCTAATGAACGTCAGCTGAACCAGACAGTGTATGTTATAACAGCAAAAAATTGTAAGTTATGTAAAGGTTAATGCATTTGACTCAAGATCATGCTCATCATCATTGTGTGATCATATGGAAGCTGATCATAAATTAGTTATTGCATGGTACTGGCTGATGATCATCAAGGAGAAAAGTCCTGTAGATAATGTCTGAATCATGGAACAAATTTGGCATTTTTAAAAATAAGTTTTAGTTTGGTCTAAATTGTTGAAGCTGTAAAGTGGTTTGCCATACCTGTTTGTCTAATATCCTAATTTATCTTAATACATATAACCAAAGAATGCATCATATATTTTTAATGATAGATATACTTGAATGACAAAAGCAAAAGATAAATAATTTGAAAACAATTTAGTTGTCACTACATTCCGACTACAAATTATTCTACTAACCCAGAAGTTGAAAGTAGGTACTATCAGTTACTCAACCTACAAATATAAATGAAATGTATTTCCATAAATTTCACACAAAAATTTTTTTCATAATCAGAAACTTAAAAAGTTAGGAACTTTTCATGTTACTTTATTCTTCCTTCATCTCAGAGAATCTGACTCAAAAATTATCAAGGTGATGTCTATCATGGATCAAATAGGAAAAGGAGGAAGAAGAAACAGCTCCTTTCAAAAATATTCACAAAAGGCTTTCAGCATTTTTATGAATTATACTAGAAGAAAATATATAAAAGTCACCCCATGAGGTAAAATGTTTTTTCTAGTAATTAATGAGAAAATAACGGTAGTTGATTTTTATCGTCGATACTTTCATGTACGGGAAATCATTACTCAGTATCCATTGTGGCTGGTTCTAGCAGAAGGCAGTTTATCTAAATTATTTAGCCCAAATCTATTCTTGTAAATCAGTTTAGAATATCTCTAACTCAGGTAAAAATGTTACCTTTTCTGAAATTACAAGGACGATATATTAAAATGAAGAAATGTTAGCAGAAGGAAGTAGTTTGTATTTGTCATTACTACTCCAGTTTCTTAGCTACGAGACCTGGGCAAGTCACTCAGATTGGTCAAGACTCGGTCATCCCATTTAACATACAGGATTAATGTGTTGCCACCCTGAGGGCCGGAAACAAGATGGAGAATGGATTTAAATCTCTTGAAATTTTTAGGTCAATAATCTGTCAGAGTAATCTCCCTCTCTCTTCCTCTCGCTCTTTTTCGGTAACCACCTCCGTCCCACGCAACCCACAGAATGCACACTACTGCCTTCATCTGCACACTCTGTCTTCTAGGACACACCTTAGTCTAGGTCAGTGGTTCTCACCTTCCTAATGCCGCGACCCTTTAATACAGTTCCTCGTGTTGTGGTGACCCCCAACCATAAAATTATTTCGTTGCTACTTCATAACTGTAATTTTGCTACTGTTATGAATCGCAGTGTAAATATCTGATATGCAGGATGTATTTTCATTGTTACAAATTGAACATAATGAAAGCATAGTGATGAATCACAAAAACAATATGTGATTATATATGTGTTTTCCGATGGTCTTAGGCGACCCCTGTGAAAGGGTCGTTCGACCCCCAAAGGGGTCGCGACCCACAGGTTGAGAACCGCTGGTCTAGGACTAAGTGGTGTACGCTTGCAAACACTGACTCCTTCTGGAAGACGATGGCCGAGCCAAAATCCTACGTTGAGATGAAGCTAGAGTTGGTTTCAATCACTGAAGTGGATGTCAGCTGTGTCTAATTAAGAAAAAAAAATGAACCATAAATTGCTACAGACTTCAAAGGCCAAGGAGGATTATAGCCCAACTTCTTACAAATTAAACAAACAAAAATATGCAACTAGGAGACTGAATCAAGGGGGAGAGAGAAAGCAGCCACATCATTCTGCATTCTAAGAATACATTTTACAGTCAATTCTTCTGCAATATGGAGTCATAATCTTGGAGTACTTACAGCCACACTTTCCAACTAGAAAGCCCTGGTTATTATTAGCTGCTTGAGTAGTTGAGTTTATATTTTATTGACTTCACAATCCATTACACAGAGTAATTTTGCTTAGCCAAAAATAATTTTATAGCGTTTTTAAAAAATTCTAATTATAAAGGAATATGCAGTGATGGCTTATAGCTCCAGTCCCAGCTCATGATTTATTTTACAAGTCTTTCCTCACAGTCCTTTGCTAAAGACATTCTTTGTATTTTATTACAAGTTTCTTCCATTGCGTCATGCTCTCCGTGGGGTGGTGTGCCTATATTTTACTTTACTCCTGCCATTAATTACCTGTGGGCCTATATCATGCCTCCTTCAGACCCATTTATTATAATGGGGCCTGCTGGGGTTCCTGCAGCTAGCAGTCTGTCAGCATTTCCATAAGAAACCCCATTTCACAGGGGCTTAAAATTCAACTGTAAAACTGTGCTGCAGGCTGAACATGTTTAGAGTACATAATAGGAGCTGTGAAGCTCTTTATTTTTAACTCTAAAAAGAAAAATTTGGGGGGAAAGTTGTTCCAAAATTGATAGGTATGTGCCCTGATTTTCATGATAAAAAAAAGTTATTTTCTCTTAGAAACAATGTAATTATAAAAAATATTTACTGGGTTTGTTTTATTCTTTACAAAATAAAAATATAATTCTGTATGGTCTATAGGAAATTCAATACAATCTAGGTGACAGGTATACTTTCATGTGTGTTTCTTCATTTTAATTCTCTAAAAAATATATACAACTGCTAGCTTTTTAAGGAATGTTGATTTATTCATGGAAAAAATTCAAGAAATGTTCTAATGACAATATTAAAACTAATCTTTTAAAATGTTTTAAAGGTTAGCTGCAGAGTGTTCATTCACTGGACATCCTTCAAAGATGAATGTTATTTACCATGAGGAAGACTTTGGATTTTAGAATTCACAAGTTTCTAGAAAATTATCATCCCAACAGAAATAAAAATTACTCTATCTTGGGTATAATATCAGTAGAATTGCTAGAAAAATAATGGGCACCCAGCTAAACATTAATTTCAAAAAATTTAGTATAAGTAACTCTCACTAATATTAGTAATTTTTAGTATGTTACACCAAGAGAAGGTATTTATTGATTATCTGAGATTTTAATTGAACATTTCTTATTTTTTCATTAGCAAAATCTGTACCATAAATATTAGTGATTACGTACTTAGTTTTTCATTTTCTTTTAACCTAAAACTAGAATTCAACGTAATAGAATATCTGAGGAATAAAAGAACAGGCAAACAGTGTTGGAATTCTTAAAACACTGCATAGGTTATAGAAACATTTCTTTAAAGAATGAATTTATTGTTAGGACATAACAGATTCTTGTGAATAGAAATGAAAAAAAAAAGGAATAATATTATAGAGGGGGAAAAAGAGAGGTTGTTTAACAGAAAGAGATCCTCTAAGAATGACAACTGTGATACTTGAACACAAAGACACAGGGGAAAAAGAAGACAGTGACAAAAATCTAAGAAGACATGTCTAGGTATACAGTATCCCCTGTGTACACTTATAAATACTTGACTACATGTTGAAGTACGCAACTACTAAGTACATTTTTAATCCATTTTTAAATAAAATAAAACTCGAAAAAAAGCGATTTAAAAATAGATTTCCAAGTATTTGACTCATTTACATAATCAAAAACTTTCTTTAATCAGCCACAAGAGGCTGAATGAGTGGATCTCATAGTTGGAGAATTACTGGGACATTAAAGGCAATAGAAACATGGTTGAGGTGTATCATTATAGCCGTTACTGGGGATAAAGAGAATCTATCATAAAATAGTGTCTTCGCTAAGCATCAATCAATCATATGCCTAACATAAAAATATTCACATAGGATATCATAACACAAGAGTAGAATGAATAACTTATGAAAGGCTTATTTTATAGCTAGTTAAATGGGCCATAATTGCGCAAAACAAATGCTATCCTAAAACATTCAAAAGATGGGTAAACCCATGTGGGAGGGTGTTTTCTCAATGTAAATTTATGCAAGGGGCAAAAGAAAAGAAAAGAAATCATATGTATAAGAGAAACAATAAGATGAAACATTAAGTGAATATAAATGTGTGAATTGGAAGTATAGACTAAGACACATTCCATGTTAATAAGAACTTAAAACATAGTTATAGTCATGGTTAACAAAAAAGATTGAATATGGAACTAAAAAAGAACAAAAGAGATGCTGATAAATTTCTTTGGCAGTTCCATGTTTACTAAATTTCTTTTGCTGCCTATTGTGATTCTGTACAATGATATGTACTTGGTAATTTATTTGCATTAAACTAAAACTGTCATTCTGGGTTGAATGTTTGCATCCACCTAAACTTTGCATGCTGAAAGCCTAACCCCAATGTGCTGGTATTAGGAGAAGAAGACACAGAGCTGCTCATACAGCCATTCCACATGTGGGGGCTCCTCCCTATGGGATGGATTTATTATATGTGACCTTTGGCTCGTCTACTAAAATGCCCATAATATGTTTCAAAGATCAGAAATTTTACTTGCCCTAATTCACAGACATCATGAAATAAGTTATAAATATTAAACCCAAAGCCATTTTAACTTGAACAAAATAAAACATTTATAAATAATACCTGAGTAAATAAATGATAGAATCATATAAAAATGAGATTTCTTGGAACGTAATAAAAGGAACACTACATTCATTGCAAAGGATTTAGTCAAATCAGTACCTAGGGATTGTTTCTGTCGGGATTATTTTTTATCTGTAACTGACAGAACCCCTATAATAAGAGTAGTTCATACAAGGTGGACTTTTATCCCTTTCACATTAATATAAAAGTCCTGAAAATAAGAAGTCCAGAAGTAGTACATCAGCTTGAGGATCATCAGTATCCTTCCAGCTGGCTGAAATGACTGTTCTAGAATCAGCTATCGTGTTTGCTTTGTAGACAACAGAAAAAGTAAAAAATAAAAATAAATAAATAAATAAGAAGACAGGAATAAAGACAATGGTTTCCTTTAAAGGCACTACTCAGAAACTGCCTATTCGGGTTCCACTTGAATGCACTAAGATGTAACAATAGCTGAGAAAGGTTGTCTATTCTAAGCAGTAAGTACTCGACAAATGTTCAAGGATTTATCACTCATCTACTGGGGTTGGAGGGGGGGGTGGAGACTCATGAACTCTCACGGGAATATAACCCTCTTTAGTTGATTAGAAGAAAAGTAATTGAACTAATGATTAAAATAAATTTAAAAACTTGAATAAAGATTAAAATAAACAGTTTATAAAGAAAAGTATATCTAAAACAAAGATTAATCTATTAAAACTCATTAGAAAAAAAAGCAAAAACATAAAATATAAAAATAGACTGTTACATTGGATAAAAGGACATTAAAAGTTCATGTTTGTTATATCCTAGTAATGCGAAAATTCTTACTGAATTACAGGACCTCTAGAAATTACAAAATTTCCTAAATTCTTTCAAAGATAGAGGACACACTTTTTAAATGGCAGAGTAAGAGCCACAGAAAATCTGTTAGTTCAAAAAAAAGCAGTAACAATGGCAAAATTTTTCTAAATCAGGTTTTTCTGAACTCTGGAAATTAACAAAAGATTTGCAACAATCTGTGGAGCATTTATTCAATAAAAAGGCTGCATTCCCTATAAAAAGAGAGCTTTGTAGCATTTTTAACTTTCTCTGATCCCAATCACCTCTCCTCAGCTCTGCGGTAACTTTGAAAATCAACAGTGCCATAACCAGGGTAGTTATGAAAAGCAAGAGTCTAGCCACCATGAAAGGAGACAAAATGGGTTGGGATCTCTCGATAATGCTTTACTTCACAGAATTCTGTCTGAGCTGCCTGGTAGTTTCCTGGAAATGTCTCATTTATACAACTTGTCTTCAATTGAATTGACCCAACTCATTCAAGCAGGAAAACCTTTTCCTCAGGGTGTTTGTCAAAAATAATCAGCAGCAATTATTTAAAATTGAAGCTGCTTGAAGCGGTGCAACAAGGTTGAGTAAATAGGCCAAAAATATATTAGAAAAATCTAGCAAAAGAGATACCTATGAGAGGCTTTGAAAACCTCCAACATATTCCTGGGAACACAGATGGTCTCTGGCATGTCCAGTGCTGGGCACATGACCATGAAAGACTTGAAAATCTCTTAATCTCTCACTTCTGGCTGAACTTGAGGCTCTGCACAAAACGGAAGTGGAGACTAAGGGGAAGTTGTAGTCTGCCAGAGCAATGAAAGTGTACCCCATTGCACATACAGAAGAAAATGGGAGAGACTTTTCTCTAAAGCATTTAAGAACATTTATGTTCCATTATTAGCTGACAATTAAGCAAACTGAATAGAGAGTTCAGTGGTAGCATATGACCCCCCAAAAAAACAAAGCAATCTTTCCAGAATCGAGGAGAATCATTCTCCAGCTCCTCCTGTGAAGCCACTACTACCCTGTTGCCAAAACCAGATGATGATATTAAAATAAATGTACGAAGCAATGTTTCTTAAAAACATCAGTGCAAAACTCTTCACAAAAATATTAGCAAAGAGAATCCAACACATTCAGTGGTCCCCAACCTTTTTGGTACCAGGGACTGGTCTCTTGGAAGACAATTTTTCTGGAGTGTGAGGGGAGACAGGAGGTGGAGGTCAGGCTGTAATGTGAGTGAAGCTTTGCTGGTACACCCCCCTCACCCCTGCTGTGTGGCCCAGTTCCTATCAGGCCATGGACCAGTACTGGTCTGCTGCCCAGGGGTTGGGCATCCCTGGATTAAACAGTATGACAAAGTGAGACTTATACCAAGAATGCAAGGTTGGTTTAACATTTGAAAATTAATGAATGTACTACACCCTACTGACAAAATAAAGAGGAAAAAAATCACATGATTATCTCAATTGATGAAGAAGCAGCATTTGATCAAATTCCATACTCTTCATGATAAAACACTCAAACTAGGAAGAGAAGGGAACTTCTTCAACCTGATAAAAGATATCTATGAAATACCACAGAGGACATCCTATTAAATAATGAAAGACTAAATGCCTTTCCCTTAAGATAAGGAACAAAACAAGGGTGTCTGGTATCATCACTTATATTCAATATTGTACTGGAGGACCAAGGGAGGGCAGTTAGTCAAGAAACATGAAATAAAAGGCATCCGTATCAGAAAGGCAGTACACCTATCTCTATGCATTGATGATATCTAGGAAATCCAAAGGGACCGAAATTTTACCATCCTGAAGCTGCCCTTCTGGGATACTGAATTTAAGCTGTTTATTAAGAAACAAAAGACTCAGAAAGAACCTTTGACCTGCCCCTCTTTCCTGCCCAAGAGGTTCAGACAACAAATGTGCCAACACAACTGAACAGGGGAAAAGAAGAGTCTTTTCAACAAATAGTATTAGAAGAACTGGCTACCAAAGGAATAACGTTTCCTTTCTTCACACCATATACAAAAATTAGTTCAAAATGGATCATAAACGAAAGGTAAGAGCACTATGAAACTCTTACAGGAAAACACAGAAGTGAGCCTTCATGAGCTTGGATTAATTAAAGTCTTCTCGTATATCAAAGCAAAAGCACAAGTGACCAAAAAAAAAGTAAACAAATTGGACTTGTTAAAGTTACAAAATTTTATGTCTGAAAGTTTAGTATGGAGATAGTGAAAGGCAATTATTTGGCAACTCCTCTTACAGAATGACTTCCACCCAGAATTCGGTCTGGGTATCACACACCGAAAGGGTATGACATAGAGCCTTTCCTACAACAAGGCTTTCTGAGTGAGCCAGGGCACTCCTGAGCAGGTACGAAAATTGCTTGAGAGAGCCAGGAAAAGAAACTATTTCATGTTTTTTACAGTGTTACGGGGTGAGGTTGGGCTGAGGGTCCCTATGCATAGTTTGAACTTCCCTTCAGTCCCAAAGGAGGGAGAATTTGGACTTTCTTAGCAGCTTTCTCAGCTTGGGTTAGAAGGTGAATTTAGATGTGTGGGCCTTAAAAGCTCCCAGGAGTCAAACATCAGAAATAGAGTTTGACTCTCTATCACAACAGTCCACGGGGAATAGAAAAAGAAATTATCCATCATATAAACAATACATCCATGTATTTGGCATATAGAAAAAAACTCAGAATTTAGTAGTAAAAAGATGACCCAATTTAAAAATGAAGAAAGGGTCTTAATAGACATTTCTCCAAAGAAGATATATATATATATATATGTTTAAGTGACATGTGAAAAGACACTTAACATCATTAACCATAAGAGAAATAAAAATTAAAACTCTAAAATACCATTTCGCACCCACTAGGATGGCCAAAATTAAAAAGACTGACAATAACAAGTGTGTCCAAGGATATGAAGAAATTATAACCCTTCTGCGCTGCTGTAGGATTGTAAAGTGGTACAGCCACATCGGAAAGCAGTTTCTCAGTCCTTCGAAGTGTAGAACACAGCTCCCCTATCACCAGCTATTTCACTCCTAGGCATCAAAGAGAAATAAACCACATGTCCACAGAGAAACTCGCCCGTGAATGTTCTTGGCAGCATTCTTCATAATAGTCAAGAGACGAAAATAACACACATACCCATCGACCAATGAGTGGATGAACAAAATGTAAAACTATACATGCAAATGACTATTATTTGACAATCGAAAGCATGAGTGAACCTTGAAACAATTGTGCTACATGAAAGAGTTTAGTCTCAAAACACCACACATCTCATTTATATGTCATGTCCAGAATAGGCAAATAGGAATTGGGACCGTTGAGTGGTATGGGGTTAGTCTTTGGAGTGTTGAAAATATTCTAAAATTAGGATTAGGGTTAGGGTCAGCTGGTTAGAGCGTCATCCCAATATGGCGAGGTTGCAGGTTCAATCTCCCATTGGGGCACATACAACCATCAATAAGAATGAATGCATAACTAAGTATAACAACAAATCTCTCCCCCCGTTTCTAAAATAAATAACATAAAAAATAATAATAACTGTATACCTTAAGTGTGTGAATTGAATGGTGTATGAATTATATATCACAATAAAACATACACACACACAACCAACAGACTCACAATCTTTTAAATACAGTGATTATGGTCCTTTTTGCAATTATGTGCAAATATTGGAAGACGTTTGCTCTAGTCAGTATGCTGTGCCAATGTGGTGAACACAGTTATTATATGGAGTGATAGAGAAAATTATTTGAAAAGTCTAACTTTTTATGACCCAAATTAGATGAATACTGAATTCTGTAAATGTTCATCCCTGACATTTGACACGGCCCTCACTCTTTTGGCCTTGGGGATAACCTGTTTTAAATTAGTCTGCTTTCATTTGATGCGCAATTATCTCCTGGAAAAGGGAGCCCTAAATGCGTGTAGCTGTGAGGATGCTGCCCACTGCTGCGCCCCTCAGAAGCAGGTGACCACACGGGCACACCCAGGCCAGTCACGTTTAATGCCTGTGGCTTCAGCTTGGGTTATAAATTATCTGGTCACTCTACCTTAAAGGCCGTTTTAGGGGCCCATGATCAGGAGTCTATATGACAGGTTAAATTATTTTATAAAGAAATCTTTTCAAGCAAAAGTACTTGATAATGTTTAAGAATGCCTAGTTGGTTATATGGTAAAAGAATAAAGAAAGTGAGCGATTACCATAAAGGTCAATGTGGTGTAGTACTTCTCACCCAGTGGTAATTCTGTCCCCACCAGGGTCATTTAGCAATGTCTATAGACATATTAGCTGCTCACAGTTTGCAGTAGGGGGGTCAGGGGGCACAGGGATAGGTAAGAGTATTCTACTGACATCTAGTGGGTAGAGATCAGTGATGCTACCTGGCATTCTACAATGCCCAGGAGAGCCTGCTGCCACAAAGGATTTTCTGACACAAAATCTCTACAGTGGTGTGGTGCAGAAACTCTGAGACAGTGATTACATTTGCAGGGGAGGTATATAAAGTGAATATATATATTCACTTTAGATATGTATGTATATATACACATAAATATGCATATATACAGTAAGATAATTGAGCTGTTTACATTTGTGCAGTTTTTAACAGCCATGGTATACTTTTAAAAAGCAGAAAAAATGGGGGGGGGGATCTCAAACAGACCAATTACAGGAAATAAATACAAACATATATAATTATCTCCAAATACTTTAGGTATGAGTTCTTTCAGATTCCAAAATTTGAATATTGTTGCCCTATATATAGCATTCCAAAATAAAAATTAAGTATACTAATTTATTTTATTGAGCAAAATAATCCTTATAAGAAAATATCACTTAAAGAAGATTGTATATTCATTTTACTGGTAACTATTAATATAAAATTTTAACAAATTTATAGCAAAGTAAATTTGGAGGTGGAAAGTCAAGCAAGTTTTAATATTTAAAAAGTTATTAAATATTATATTGCATTAATAACTCAAAGAGTTAAGGTATTTTTAGATTGCAAAAAATAGTCTAAAAAATATTTGAGTATGAAGAAAATTTGTTAAAATGATAAAAAAAATCTCAAAACAACTACTAAATCATAATTAATCAGTTTAATGTGGTATACGCTATAAGAATTCACATTTAAATCACAAAGAACAAAAGTCTATTATTATAATTTATTTTCACATTTTTCTGGAAATTCAAATTAGTCCAATTAGATTTTAAAATAGAAATAAAAGTTGAAGACTTCATAGATCCTTCCCTAGTTTATCCACATTGTTTTCTATAAACTTCTAGGCTCTCTCATTTATCTTTTGCAGATGAGAGTCTCAAAATAAGGAGAAGGTTTATCAGACCTTAATAATCTTTTTTTTTTTTACAAAGTAATACGTATAATGGACATAACCCCTATTCAATCCTTAATTTTAACTCAGTCCTCATATTCAGCATTACTGTTATTTATTTTTTCTTATTTATCCCTAACACTTTTAAACAGGGTGGAGGTAAGATTTGGGGATGAACTAAGAAGGTAGGCTTCACATGGTACTTGGTAACCGATACAGCAGTTTGTCCTTTGTGACGGCAGGGACGGACCTGGGGAGCATTACGCTAAGTGAAGTAAGCCAGGCAGAGAAAGACAAACACCGTATGACTTCACTCATATGTGGAATCTAATGAACAAACCGAACTAACAAGCCAAATAGAGACAGACTCATAGATGGAGGGCAGGCTGAGAGCCCCGGGGAGGGGCAGGCATTAGGGGGCAGAGGGACTGAGCAAAAAGGACAAAGGACTCATGGACGCGAACAACAGTGTGGTGATTGTGAGGGCGAGATGGGGTGTCAGGGAGCTAATAAATGGTCATGGAAAAAATACAACTAAAAATGTGGGTTTCTTGTAACCAAAAATAAAAAAAAATCATAATTTAAAAAATTCTGCAGAAAGTTTTCTCTCTTAATCCTGGAATAAGGAGACTAACTAACTAGGTTCCATCATCTATAGTTTATGTAACTTAGGTCTGTGCTGTCTGACTTTTCTTGGAAAAGCAGCTCAAGACTTTATTTAAAGAGTTTAGAACATTTTACACATGCCAGCTGTTTGACATTCTTTATGCCTGACTGCCCTTCAGTCATGTTCTAGCTTCAGAGTGCATACACCCTTTAATCCAGTGTCATAAATCATGAAATTATTTTTCTCAGCGAGACAAAAGGGGCATTACCCGAAATCCTAGCGCGGCATCAGAATGGTGGGGAAGGCTATGCAATTATCGAGAAGGCCTGGTTATTCCTTCATTCCTTCTGACCTGAGGACAAAATTATCATTCAGCACCATTACTCCTAGCATTACATCAGGAGCGAGATTAGAAAGTACTGATTTATAGGGAGAAATACAGCTGAAATAAGAAATTCAGATAAGCAAAATGACTTAAAGGCTTTACTTTATTTTCTCTCTTTCCTAAACTCTACTCTGTACCTAGCTCTCTATGTTTAAGTTATATAATAATTGATATTAAGACTTTCACTTTTTTTATGTCTGTCTGCACTCCCACCCCAACAGTATAACTTTGTATTCAGTTGATGATTCACCTCTGAAGCAAGCAAATTCTCATATGTAGGCATATAAATCATGACAGTGCCTGATAAATGTGCCATAGAACATTAGGTCCTATGCCCTGGGAAGGAAATGAACAGCCTTTGAAGGGTACAATGTTTTTAGAGTCTGTAGCAAACAGGGAGAGGTGGAAGTCCTTATCTAGCAGTGCTTACCTTTCCGATACAGGTAAAGCTTACAGGGCTTCCCCTGAGACACATGCCATCAGATTTCAGGAGTTATATTTTTAAATGCACAATCAAATAGAAAACCCTACAGATTAGACCCCCATGCAATCAGAATGACATGCAAATCTTGCAACTGAGAGGTGTCCCCCTTTCCCTCATTGTCATGGGCCTTTCTTGCCTTCAGAACCACACGGTAGAAGGTGCAGAATGACTTATTAGTTAGCAAAGCAAAAGTACACCGTATTACCAGTATGACTACTTGGGATTGAAAAATCAAATTAGTTTGTATCCTCCTTAAAATAATCTGTTGAAAGAGACAGCCAGTAGAGCAGGTGTAGGCATGCGTACAATAGATACTGCGGACTTCCTCTGCATTATTAATTACAATGCAAAATGTCACCAAGAAAAGAATGGATGGGCAGGGGGTTGACCCTCCTGGGCAGTTTAGAAATTACGGTATTCAATCCTGGTAAGCTTGAAGCTATCTGTGATCAGTCTATTGTACCATACTGAAGAGTAATACCTGTGAGAGCCACTTGATTCTCTGGACAAATCATATTTCCTCTAATATATCTTATAATCCTTTTTGATAAGGTTATCCAGAAACTTTGAAGTTTATTCTCCTCTTATAAAGAAGAACTGGATTAGTGATATGGATCACTCTCCTCAAGGAGGTCAACTAGCTTACCACAGAGGGAGGGGCATATGTAAAAAATCCTTATTAAGGTATATTGTAACTATTGTCACTAGTCACTTATTCAGAATTATCCAGAAATCTATATGGAATGGTGATATTTTAATAAAAAACAGTGCATGTTACCACTTACAGTACATCTGTGAAAGGTATAGTTATAAATAAAATGTTTTCCATTGCACTTCAGACCTTGACCACGAAACTTAACCTGTCCAAGAGCTACATCAAAGCTTTTATAGTTAAGCTGTTTTTATAAAACGAACATTGATAATCCACGATTTAAGAAAATGATTCCCTTGCAACAAAAGCATTGTAAGATCCCATCTACAACTTACTTTTTGTATTATTATAGTTTGAGTTACATGCAAACAAAAGCTCTATTGCGTTTTTCTGAATCTTTAACATCCAGCCAGGTGTCAAGGTTATTCTCTAGCAGATACGAAGGATGAGATCTGAAATATGGAAACCACTGAATTCAAGATAAGTGAATGTTAGAATCCTTGGGTCCAGCCCCCTTAATCTGCACAGAAAGTTGAAAATGGCAAAGGCATAGAGTGTTTAAATAACACTCACTTTTAGCAAAGTCAGCACTGGAAACAAAGGCAGCCTCTCTCGCTACCTTGAGACAATTACTATACTGCATATGTTGCAAGTCATTTTGATGTGACAGCAGGTGTGTCATTCACATTATCACCTGAAGCGAGTATGCCGATTCCTATTTCCCGGTGACTAATTCAAATGACATTGAATTACATACTACTCTAAATGACAGGCATCCTGAATCACCTTGTGTACACAGGAACAAACCTGGATTTAAGAAGAGATTTGCAAATATGGGCTAGTGTTGCCATTATTCCATCAAGTACATAGGAAGCTGGGAATGAAGAGGAAACTGCCTTGTTACCCTGAATATCAAGACAGGTCATCGTGAATCTTTTTACATTAAGGCCTGTGAGTCTTGTGATGGGGGTCAGGGTAGGGGAAACACAGGCAGATGAAAACCCATTTTTTAAAACCGGGGACAGACTCAAATTATAAAGTTTAAGATTCTGTGCAAAAAGGGGATTGAAGCATCTTTAGTTCTTCAGAAACATTTCCCCATGATTATATGGAAGTAGAAAGTCACTAGAAGGATCTGGAAGAAGGCAAAGTAAGGAATACTCATTTTAGAGCGACTACGTGTCAAATGTTATGCCAGGTTGTTTACATTAAAGTATTTCCTTGACTCCTCACATCAATTCTATGAGGGAGATTTTTTTATCTGAATGTGGGAGTTCAAGTTCCTTCAGGAAGGTAACACATGGAGTAGGAGATCAATATATATTCGTGAGTGGCAGGAGAAGTTTATACTCTGAGTAGAACTCTAAGCAGCTATTCCAGTAGCAAGTGGTACAACGTTCCCTGTCTGGAACTGGACTACCTGGGTCAAGGCTGGCTCGCCAGCTACATGACAATGGAGATGCATAGGAACAGGAAGGATTCAGGAGAAGATAATGTGACACTGATTCAGAGTCGTCTCTACAGTGACTAAACATGACCTGAGTGAAGAGTAAAGAAATGTCTGCACTCTAGACCTCAAAAATACTTCTCATCAGCCTGAGTAAGATGGGGTCCTTACAGGGGATACGCTGAATTTATGTACCTTTTCCAGCCTTCACAGGTTTAAGTGGAAAAATTACAACTAGGACCCAAAATGTTCTTCGCTTCCATAAAGTCTCTCGACAGGCACACCCTCAGAGGGTTTTCTGCACACTAACTTGGTGCAAAACCTTCGACCCTTAACCAGACGACTTCATCCCTACACCAATAATCCTGTTTAGGATTAGGATCCATGAGGTAGGGAGGAAACCGAGCTAAAGCTGTTGGTCTACCCAGTCATTAGCTCTGGGTTAAAACTGCCTGGGTTACTGCAGGTTTGCACCACAAAGAGCTGCCAGCCAGTAAAGAGACATGGGCTTCCCAAAATAGCCTTTCTGAGGCCAGTGCTTTGACCATTTTTAATGTCTTCTTACCAACTTGGAAGTGACAGCCTGTGTGATCAGTGTGGAAGGGGAAGGCATTAAGGAGCAAATTTTATTATCTACAAAGTCACAGAAGCAAAAGCCATTTAGGCATGCTACTTAGAAAATGTAAAGTCCAGGGTCTAGAAGTTTTACAACAGAAGTCTGGTTCAAAGACTAGAAATAGTGACATTTTAAAGGAGAAGTAAAACAAGTGAGAAAACATACATTATGTCAGATCATTTCAATAAACCCAAAAATTTGACAATGGAAATGACATCTCTCACTCATGTGTAGTTACGTACTCTCATCCCTTCAATGTAGGAAGAACAATGACAATTTGCTGGGACACCTTTAAGGCCACTTAAGGAGTGAGTTGTGGGTCTCATCACAGTCCTTCCTTCTGAGTTTAACATGCAGGTAAGAACAGGTACCAGCAAACTTATAGTCGACCAGTCCATCTGTTTAACCACATCACCTTGGTCAACAGTGACCCAAGAGACATTATACTCATCTCAATGATTTGCAAAGAAAAGACACTACTTTGGAGGGGTCAATATTCTTCTTCAAACTCATCAAAGTGATTTAAAAGACAGTTTCAAGTCCAACGTGTCTCTCCCTGTCACCACACTGGAGCACCTTGCTAAACAGCCAGCAATGGTGAAAGAGCATTTAATAATCTGCTCCACATACACCTCTTTTCAAGCCAAATTGCACCCATAAAGTTAAAAACAGAACCTCATTGGAGCCTCAACAAACACAAAGTGAATATTCTATGATTTGTGCAGTAGTTACAGTGCATTGCCTTTTCTTAATTAGCATAGATATGGCGCCTTTCTTCCCTGGCATGTTATTATTGTTGCCGTAATTCAATAAAAGTACCCTAAACATTTACATGGTGGAGCATTTTTATGATTTACACCAATGGAACAGCATACATGGTGTTGTACATCTGCTTTCAAAGTCATAACTTTATTTCATATTCCCACATCCCTTTTAAGAACGACAAATATTGTAGATTTGAAGCATGCCTTGATTTCCTATCTTTTCTGCCTCTCTATGACTTTCATTCTTTCATATGTTCTTCCCCACAATGATCAAATCAATTCATTCAATGGGAGCAATTTATTTTTCCCCAACGTCCCTCATGACAGAGTAAATAAAGTCTCTTCAACCACTCCACTGGCTTTTTGTTATTAACAAATAAATAAATAAATAAACACTTTCCTCTGTTTGGTCACTAACTAGACCCACATTCAGTTTTTTCACAATGAGTCATGAAGCGTCAACGGCACAAGTCTCCCAAAGAGAAGCTAAAATAATGTTTAAAGAGAAATCATCAAAACTTCTTATATTGTGTGATTCTCCAACCTCAAGGATCGACAGAATAGGTGTCACTTGAACAACTGACTGAGTAAAACGTCTCATTAGGTCTCCAACTTGTTTCCCTTCCTATTGTTGTACCTATTCTGTGACCCGACAGAGCCGTAACTCTCTGCTTTAGTTCAAAACTCAAGGCTCCGAGAGGTCTTCATTTGTAATAGCTATGTCACATGCACGTGTTTGCCTGGGCTTTTAATCTGCCCTTGTCTCTCACATAGAGGAGAAGCAAGTAGCAATTTTATAGAAATTTTAAAAAGATATATTTTGAAATTATACTTAGAGCTTATAGCCTCAAAATTATGAACTTCAAGTAAAGGGTTTGGAAGAGACATTCTATTAAGCAGTCAGATGTGGTCTGAGTGATCAGTAAACATACCTGCAGTCGAAGATGGTGGAAGACGGTGGCTGAGGTCTGGGCCAGGCTCCTGGCGGGCTGTCGGTGGAGTGAGAGGCATCGGTGAGCACAGCACTCCCAGCAACCACATCTACTGTTTTCCAGCTGATTCCTTGGGAATCTTGCAAAGACAGTGCAAAAGAAAAGGAAAGAATAATAAATATTATTGTAATATCAAAGTATTGTAAGAAACTAAGAAAGCTAGGTGTGGATTAAGGGTAGTGGGGATAGGGATATCCTTTCCCCCAGCTAGAAACTTCAGAAAGAAAAAAAGTCAGGGACCACACAGGCAATGGGAGAGTGACAGCAGAACTGGAACTGGAGAGCAGCAAGTGGCCCAGATCAGCAGAACGGTCAGAGGAACATGGACAATGGACAGGAACGTGAGCGATCAGAGGTGCAAGTGGCAAACATCACGTCAGGAAGGTAGCTTTAAAGGCTACGAAAGACTGTGGACGAGACCTGCAGGATTCTGCAGATGCAATAATAACAATTAATTACAAGAATAATAATCACTGACACTGGACAGTACTATTGTCAAGAACAATTCTAAATAGTTTCCATAATTTATCTTATTTAAAACACAAGCCATCCCTATCGATAGGGACAATTATTATCATCTTTTTAAGATGAGAAACTTGAGGGAGGGTAGGCTTGAGTTATTTACCTATGGTTTCCATAGCAAAATAAGGGGCACCCTGAGCTTTGCATTGGAATATCTGAGATGCAGTCTGCATCCTCACTCACTATAAACCCTGGCAGAGAAGAGGGGAGACTTGAGTTTATACTTAAACAGGGTCCCCACCATAAGTATTCAAATGCTGTTTGTGATATCATTGCTCCTGTTACTTAGATAGACCTCCTTGACTGCACTTATTAGGTCAGCTATGAGAAAGCATGGCTGGGTCACAGACGATCCGACTTAATCATGGTGGTCAACAGCTGTATTGGCTATTCTTTCATTTCATCATTCATTCATTTACTCATTCATTTACTCATTCATTGCCCTTTTCCCAATTTACCCTGATCGTACCCTGGATGGACACTATACAATCCACAACTACTTTCAGGCTCAAATGACCAACTCCTTTCACAGAAGCAGCCTTGTTCTCCACAGCTCACGATAGACATACTTTTGCTTCCCAACCCCCCACTCAGGAAGCCAGAAAGAAGTTCAGTTCAGAATTCCTCTGCCACTACAATATTGCTATATTTTCAGTAGTTCTTTGTGTTCGTAGTGAAAATATTTCAATACAAAAATGAAAGCCACAGTTCCATTGGAAGTGATATATTATGGACAAGTATTTAAGAAAAATAATTTTATAACATTGCTAGAATACCAAATGGAATCACATAAACATACATATTCAAAAAAATCAAATTTTCATCCTATATTTCAAATACAGTTCAAGTAAGTATTGGTGTGTAAAGAGGAAAAATTATAATTCTCCAAGTGAACTGACAATTCTGCAAATGTTAATGCCATTCAGACTTGGCTCTATAGAAGACACATTCTATGAGAGATAAGACATACTCTTTCCATGAGTACATACATACTCCCACATAGCTCCACTTCCTAAAATGTACTGATGGGTGACTCAAATGAATAGTTATAAGAATGTGAAATGTTTATGCTGTTTTACCAGCAGGTAACATGGTTGATCTGAAATGCAAAGAAATCTACAATCTACCTCCTCGTTTTCTTCCCACCAGCTAATTGTGAAGATGCAGAGTAAATGAACGGGTTATTCAGTGATTCATATCTCAAATCTGCATGGTTAATCCTGAGCACCTGTTGTCTGAGAGCTTCAGCCAGTTTCGCTCTGTGCTCCCGATGGTGGAAACAGACTGGAGTCTTGAATCCACGAAATGTTTTAAAATGCAGACAGCAGAACCCCTGCTGACATGTTCCTGCTTTTTCTCCAGTGTGTGAGCTGACACAAAGTAGCTGCTCCCCATTTCACGGAGGGAGCACCAGTTGCCAGACTTGAAATTGCGGCTGGGATTACAACAAATTCCCAGACCGCCTCACAGCAGAAACAAACAGCTCGTCTCATCTATGAAGATAGCAAAATGAGACTGAAGAGAGAGAAATTTTTACCCAGCAGAACTGTCTGCAGCGACCATGGGGTCATGTTGGTAAGACACACTATGAACGGGATTTAGCTATAATAGTGACAGGGGAGAAAGGTAAGGGTTTGTGAGGAGGACAGAGAAAATGAGATGGCCGATAATTTGAGGAAGTTTTGTAACCAGATTTAACTAGAAAGTCATTCTTTATTACAGGCATGCATTACCAATTACCGTGTGGGTTAGTTATTTCTGAAGTGTGCGTGTTCAAATTGGCTGTATGTGCACAGGGGTGTCCATCTTCCCATACCTATAGACCTTCATGAAGCATTTGATACTTAAACTGATAACAATTTAAGTTATTATCTTGAATTCAGTTGTGTGCCAAATCAGAAACTGGCCAGATGGCTATTTTAAAAATCACACACTCATATTTCTAACATTCTATAGGGACTAATCGGTCACAGAATAGTACTGGATGAGCCCTTGAAAGGAATTCTCCCCATCCTCTGACCTTCAAGTTGGCATTCAGCACCATCCCAAACAAAGGAAAATCTATTCTTTGCCTATAGAACTCCAGGGAAGTGTAAGGCATGGCCCTCCTCAGTAACTCATGCCATTAATAATATTACCCTATATTAAACTTGTGTGAATGAATTTATTGACTAATTGACAATATGTCAATGGGCGAATTTAATTGTAAATGTATTCAAAATGCAGCAGACATTGAAGATACTATCAAAAGCCAGATGTCTTCTGGGTATGTTAAAAATTCAACCAAAACTTTAAAAAGTTAATAGGAAAAGCCCAAGCCTTCCTCAATGGATGATTTGAGGGTTGCTATTCCATTGCTTGAAAATCAGGAATAGTGTAGAAAAATTAAACTCTGGTTAAGATCCATTAATTATAAGGCAATGCCTCAGCCAAACAACAGCTTGGCCTTAAATCAATACTCAATTAAATACTTCCTGCACTTCTAGCCATTAATTGCTCTGCAGCTTAGAAAATAACATTCTAACTGCTTGTAGAAAGGTAATCAAAACTGGTGTGTGAAACTTAAGTTGGGTTCCTTTGTGATCATATTTCCTCAACAAGAAAAATTAACTCCTCTAGTCAATACCTTTCAAATAATCCACTCAAAACTATTGGACATTGAATACAATAACAGGCAATACATTTTTGCTTGTGAGATATAGGAGGCCTGTCCAGAAAGTATCCAGCCACATAATAGGAAAAATAGAGACATTTATTTTAAAAGAGACAAGGTACTAGAAACATTGCACATAAGACAAGGATGCCTCAGTCCCCTTCCAAGTCATGGCCCTCTTGAGCAAATCTGGTTCATTGGTAGCGGTTTGAATCAAATCGTTAGTAACTACAGATATTCCTTTTGCTCTGGTAGCAGAAGCCGCAGAATGAATTTTGCCAGGACACGTTTTATGCCAAGATCCTGTGTCAAAATATGAAACAGTAGTTTTTTTCAAATCCCCAGATCAGCTTCTAGTTTTCACATTGTAGTCACCAACCTTGTACACGTTCTACATCTTCAGGGGCTCTGCCTGTTGCAGGCCTCCCAGAATGTGGATCACTTTCAACAGATTTTCTACCGTCTTTGAAACATTTGAGCCACTTTTATTTTCGCTGTCCCTGAAAGCTTTTAGAATCATCTGAATAGTTCTGTGGAGGAATGTTCAAGTTTAACGCAAAATTGGATGCAGATTCATTGCTCTACTCACTTAATCGTTTTGGGTTCAACAGCCACACAGTACACAGGCTCACTCAGTGGCGTCTCCCACCCCACTGACTAGCAAGGTGAAGCTGTCATGTGCTCTCCCATCCACTTGCCATGGCTGCCAGGTTACATCCACATCATGCAAAACATTTTCATTATATTAACAATGACTGTTTCTGGACAGACCTCGTATATTTAGTTTGTCTTAAAGAACAAACACCATGAAATATCATTCTCCATCCTCCTAATGAGAAGTATCATCATTTCTATGCTAGATCTTTAGCAGGATACATACAAACTGGGAACTCTTGCTGCCTATACACTCTTGGATGGAAAATGTTTAAGGGATAACATCTTCTAGCTGCTGCTGGCAAGGGAATGTTTAAAGTTGAAATAGGAAATGCTATCTTGCTGTGCAATGAGGAATCACCTTTCAGCTCAACTCTTAAGCACAGCGACTCAGCCTGACAAAGGTGATTTACAATGACCCTGCCCCAGACACATCATCCAGAATGCTGATAGTGTAGCAGGACTGATACAGAGAGAAGGGAGAGGTGGGGTTCAGGATGTTTGCTTCAGTAACCAGACGCTCAGAGAAATGGCCACCATGACTAAACAATAAGGACGAGAGAACATGACTGAGGGAAACAACACCAATATCAACACCACGCAGGCAGGCACGTCAAAGGCTGGCAGATGTGGCAACCGAGACTGGATACAGCAAGGTTTGAAATGAAGGACTAGCTCAGCCCTACACAGTGGGACGAACTGGGCGACAGAGACAAAGCTGATGGAAGTGGTGCCCTTTCCCTCCCCCACCCCCACCCCACAGGGTCCCGTCTTAGTGTGGATGGTTGCAAGGATGTGTTCACAGGGTTTGCAATGTTTGTTATTTTACTATAACAATTTTTATATGTATCCATTATGACTCAGGTGGGCAGAAACATAATTTTCTGCATTTCTCCTCAGTGCATTCAACTTGTTCTGAGTCTCTTTTTAAAAATGTAGTGTGGGACATAATACTGAAAGAAACAAGAAAGCAAGACAAACCACCAAAAACTCAGAGACACAGACAACAGTATGGTGAGTGCCAGAGGGAAGGGGGTATGGGGTGGGGGGGTAAAGGGAAAAGGGGTCAAATATATACTGATGGCAGGAGATGTGACTTTGGGTGGCGGGCACACAGTGCAATATAGAGATGACGTGTCACAGAATTGTACACTTGAAACCTACATCATTTCATTAACCAACGTCACCTCAAGAAATTTAATAAACACTTCAAACAAAAGAAATGATCACATGTCAAGTTTCCACGTAAGACCAAAGAAGGCTACCCACAATTATCAGAAAAGACCATTACAGTTTTAAAGGCTTAAACCCTTTTTCAACATCTGCCAAACACATCCAGACTTTCTTCTTCTACATCAACCAACACAGCATATCACAGCAGAATAAACGCAGGAAAAATACAAGAATCCGGCCGTTAGGCCAGATGTTAGACAGATTTGAAAAATGAAAAAACAATGTCACTCTTCTCAAATTTTATATATCGTTTATGCTAACATATAATAGGATAGTTATTTTAAGTTAAATTAGTAACTATCCTTTTAAAAATGTAACACAGGCTTCCAGTGTCGCATGTAAGGAGAGTGGGAGCCTCAACTCTGCCCTCACAAGTGAAAAGCTGAACACACTGAAAAATCTTACATCTTTAAGAGGAGGGGTGTCCCAGGGCAAACTGCTGCCCCTGAATTCACGGAGAGGGGAATACAGAGGACCCTGGGAGCTGAGACCTCCGCAGGGACGGACGCTGGGTGGGAAACCGTAAACTGGAGCTGAGGACTTGCAGGAGGGTCAGTGTGGGCATGTCTGAGAGACCAAATCTCCAGGGAGCCCCAGTCATTGGTGGGACCCCACACTCATGTGGGTTTTACTTCCTGGAGCTCTCGTGGGCTCTCACAGTGGACATCTGAGAAAAGTCTTCCCCTGAGAGGAGCTCTTTTGATACACACCAGGGCACTCTGTTCTTGATAAGGCCTGCCCTCAGGAGAAACTATTTAACCAGACCCTAAATTGTTGGGGTTTCTCAGAGTTTAACTGACCTGGGGGAAGGGAAATACCCTAGGCCAGCCCACTCTAGCCATCATAGCCCACCTGAGGAGCGTGGAGAGAGGACATGGAACCCAACACGTATGACGCTCATAAGTCAGAGGCAGAGGCTCCATGAAAGACTGAGACCTAATTAAAGAACTAGAAGCTTCCCACCCCCAAGCCCCGTCACGAAAGGCCTATCACAGTAGCTCCCTTTACTTGGCACATCCTGTTTGGCTACCAACAGACACAAATTAAGAATACAAGACACACAGCAAGGGAAAAGCACACCCTGAAGAAACAGAGCAAACACTAGAGGCAGACACAGCAGCGATAGTGGAATTAACCTATGAATCTTCTGTGACCGCCTTTGTTCCGAATCCACAGCTGATGTATTTCCGCCTGGCTTTCGCATACAATGCGTCTGTGCGCAGCCCTCGCTCCTTACCCCCCCCCCCCCACGCGTCCTGTGATCGGCCAGCCTTTGCGGTCCCACCTTCTCTACTAGGGCCTGAAACAATTTTGATTTTTCTCCACATCAGCTCTTTCAGAATGCCGGGACATAGCATCATGCCATCTCAAGCCTTCTTTCTGCCAGAAAAGGCAAACCTTTCATAGAAAATCCCCTGATCGTCCCATTGGGGGAGCATTATGAAGCCTTGTCTTGAAGATGGGATTGAAAAATGTTCCCTCTTCCTAAAATTACCGGAGATATGAGAGTAGGCTCCCTTTTGGGGCCTCAATGCACACTTGTCTCTCTCGCTCCGGTGCTTTTACCCAATTCAAGTCATCCTTCTTATTTCATACTTTGTAGTGAAGATTTCATGATCAAACCTCCACACTTCTGTTCCTGCTGTTTAAAGAAAAGATTTTAGAATTTAGAAGCAGTTTTCAATTGTTTGGGTTTTTGTGATTAAAAACCCCAGTTTTATAATCTATGAAATGGAGTTCAAAAGCCCATTTTTAAGTGCAAAGGGTTAACCTTGACTATTGCGCCCTCTGCCATTCCAGCTACAATAATCCCAGTGGGGAACTGTAATGAGGCTGTAGCAGCTATCTTGCTAAGGACAGGTGTGTACTATCCATTTTACACTCACAACATTTAACAAGTGATGTTACTGAACCTCACCCAAGACCACAGTTAGTGATAAAACCAGAAACTGAAGCCAGACAGCTTGCATCCAAGGCACACACAACCTTTGCTCTCTCTGCTCTACCATCTAAAGACCACCAGCAATGTACCAATAGGGGACCAGCCACATACAAGGAAGTGTAAAAAAGAAAGTGATCCCAATCAAAATATTATCTACCTATATGCAAATACACTTACCAGTACCTAATTTCAGATGTGGTAGAGTTTACAGTTCTAATCCTGATTGAGGTTTCAATCATTCTCAACAAATGTTAGCCAGCCTCGGAAAATTCTGGATTAAAGAGCTTTCCGGTACAATTATATAGTATTTCTGGATATAGAGACCTTTCCTACATATAGAATTGTGCCAGAGTGCACAAAACTAGGCAAGTACGTAGTATTATATCCTGTTGTCTTCACCTGGTGTATTTTTCTGTTGGTGGGTCAGGTGTCTCAGTAGAGCTAATGTTCATAAAAGTTAAGCTTTTCTCTTATGGCTAAAGTTTAGATATGTATTGTTTTATATGTATTGTTTCTCTGTAGCTACTGGAACTTACATGTACACATTATGAATCACATCATGATCCTTGAAACTCAGTGGAGAATATAAACCATCATAATAGGCTCATTATGGTAATCAAAAAATTCAAAATTTGAAACTTGGAGTCTAATGAACAATATTAGAAGCAATTTCTAGTCTAAAAATAAAATCATATTTTCTTCTCTATATGTGCCAAAAAAAGAACTTTCAGGAAAAAGAAAACGTATTTGCTTATTACCATATGATTACTATCATGTTGTTTATACTTCATGTATTAAACCCCAGAAAGATTCAATATACTTTAAGTTATTAAATTACAAAGTTTAACATTCTTTTTGATTTAATATCTTCATTTCTATTTAAGATATATATAAGTATGCAATTGTTTATTCATTTGTTTGCATATCATGCATTTAATCAATGAGAGGATTTATTATACACATGTAATATCTTAAAATACTTAGCACTAAAATTAAGTATGCGTAAAAGTGGGAGAAAAGACAAAGGAAACACTGGTTTGGGTTCTGCAGGATTGTACTTCCACAACATACCCAGTATCCCTGTCCACTTAGGAAAACCGAAAATTCAACTGGTATTTCCACTGGAGGAATTTAACACATGAGGTAAGCTATGACAGAGTTAGAAGGGCAGGAGTAGCCAGAGGGAAAATGGAACATTCCTGAATGGTAAGTATATGCAGCGAGCAGCCGCTGTCCCAGGCTACAGGAGCAGAAGAAGAAAGTGTGCTGTTACCTGCAGGAAGGGCAGGGCCCAGCTGACCGGGGTTGTCCACTGTCGCTGGTACTGCGGACCCGCTCACTGTGGGAGCTGCCTTGGGGGACACCAGGGCCCAGCCAGCTACCAAAGCAATCTCCGCAAAGTCTTGTAGATTTCAGGTCTCCAGTCCTCTGTGACACAGGGCTGCAGGCCGAAGACGGGGTGTTGCCCAGAGCAAATATGTAATGACCCCGTCAGACCTCCAAAGTCACTGCCAATTTGCAGTCTCTCTTGGTGGGTCAGGTGTTTCAGTAGAGCTAATGTTTATAAAAGTTAAGTTTTTCTCTTATGGTTAAAGTTATGTTTTTATTTTTATATGTATTGTTTCTCTTTGTAACTATCTGAACAACTCACATGTACACATATGAATCCCATCATGATCCTTGACACTCAATGGAGAAATAAACCATCATAATCCAAACGAACCTGGAAATACACCTATTAATAGGTTCAATATGACAAGTAATAAAAAAAAAGATGCAAAATTTGAAACTTGGATTCTAGTGAATAATATTAGAAAAGATTTTTGGTCTAAAAATATAATCACCTTTTCTTCTCTATAGGTGCTTCTGTCAACTTGAACTAGAGGAGGAAGGAGAGGAAGTAGGTTGTCTCAGATTTTTGGTATCTTTCTGTGGTTTAGTGGAGTATGTTAAAAAAAAGCATTTCTTTCTTCACTAGCTTTGCTCATTTAACTGGGGATTAAATTCACAGACCTCTTCGTGTTGGCACCTTAGAAGAGGAGCTCTTCTGAACTTAAAGGGAAGATGATGTAATGACAGTCTGAAACTATTTAGTCTTTATATCAGTGGCTTCTGCTTTTTGTATTCTGCTAATTTATTGTCATATCCCTGGTACTGAGGGCAATATGACGAAGGGTATTGATATTTCTCTGCTACCTCTTTGATTTAAGAAAAAACACCCTTTAGCTTCATGCGCACTTAATACTCTACCTCACATTTCCAACATGAAGGTGGAATAGTTTGGTATCAGAAGTGAAAGAGAAACTTCAGATTGCCAGAAACAGCCAAAGAAAGAACACTTGTGTTAATAAATGCTGTATGATCTTGGGTTTATGATGGGGAGTACATGATTTTAAATAGCACCAATCCTGTTCTCCACACCCAAGTAATTATTTCCATTAATTAAAATAATCCAGAGGAGTCTTTGGCCAGGTCAGAATTATATAATTCTAAAGTTAGAAGTGACCTTCCTGGGCATTTTGCCCAACCATTTCATTTACAGCAGCAAATTTGGGAAGTCAGAAATTCACATCTTTTGATCAAAAATCGTTATAACCTCTTCCACTGCGCTGCTTTTTCTAACTAGCTGCTAGTCTCAATTTAATGACTATTTGAGCCAAAACTGACAACACTTGCCGGGAAGCAAAATTTCAAATGCTTGGACCAATTTTTTTCTAAATTCTCATCTATGTATTGGGAACTGTTCCAGCTTTGGGGAAATATAAGCAATGAACAACAGACCAAATTACTATTCTATAATTTACAAGACAGAAGAGCGGACTTGAGACTCCATGGTTTTCAAAATGGGGTAAATTATTTTGGAAAGAGAAGGGGATAGGATGCAGGAGACATAAAGACCATTTAGAAAATTTAAAACCAAAAACAAGAGCGATACTGAGGAAAGAGCAAAGAAGAGGAGTTAAGAGGGTTTATTCACATGAAAGCCCCGGGAGCCTGCATGTCACACCTGCGGGGCTCCCTTTAAAAGTCTAAGCCACAACCATGAAGCGCAACAGCTACTAGCCACACGTGGTCACTGAGCACGGGACATGTGGCTCCTATGGCGTAGACCCAGGCAGTGAGGGCCAGGAATACTGATATAGGAGTCATGAGATCAGTCACTCGTACCAACTGTGCCCAGGTCAGATTTAATGCTGGACCTCCAAATAGCTTCTGGGGACTGCAGAAGCCAATGCTTTTACGAGGGAATGGAGGACAACAGGGTCTAGAATACTTGTCGCAAACCCCCTTTTGTCCACCATTGACAACACCTTCAAAAACATGAAAACTTTAAAAAGTCCAAAACTATGCTAGCCTCATTAAAAATATGTTGTAATCATGCTGGTGTGTACACGGCGACCTCTGGTTTAATGCTTCTCGCGTTAGAAACATGCTCCTGTCTGGGTATGAGTAGCTGCCAATACAGCACCTGAAAGAGACCGGTACCCTAGAGCCTCCTTCATCCAACCCCCGCAGGCAGCATCAGAGCCACTGTCACCTGAGAGAAGGCAGGGGCAACCTAGGGAACCCCTCATTAGAAAAACCACGTTGAGCAAACAATATGAATGACAAGTCCCCTCCCCGTCAGTACCACCACCTTGTCACCTTATTTCAGACGATTCCACTAAAGAGCATCATTTGGAACACGAGAAAGAAACCCATCAAATTGTTTGAACCTGAATGGAAGCATCTCAATGGCTGAGTTAGTCAAGTTCCTAACCACAGCGGGAAACTACCTGTCGTTATCCCTGCCAGGTGGCTATGTGACAACCCACCGTCAGGCTGCTTAGCCCTGGGTCTCACAAGTCAGGCAAATCAACTTTTGAAAACTGTATATTGATAACATTTTCCTCATGTTGAGATCTGGTATCTCAACCTGAAACTTCCACACTTTGCTCCATTTTTTTTTTTCTCTCTGAGTCCTTTTGAAACTACATTGAATAAATCTTACTTATCTCCTACAAGAGAGTGCTTCAAATATGTCACGTTAAAATCTCTCTCCTTCCCCTCTTCCTATCTACAAGAATCATCTTCCCCAAGTTCAATATTCTTCACTCTACCAACACTTTCTCATCTGATTTTAACCTAGAAGTGTTCAGCAAACACGTTTGGGTCTATTAGCAGCTTCTGATCTACTCAGAAACCAAAAGTATAGGCTTGCATTCCTATTGCTTTTACCACACTTAGGATTTAAAAACCTCTCCCAAACTTTTTAGTATTTCATTGTGAATACTGTTTGTATCATCCAGTAGTTTAGCTATAGTTACAGTTTTTGCAACACCTATAGATGTTATTTACCTGTATTCCCTATATTTCTAAGCCAGCAATGTTCAACCTGTGTGCCACAAGAATTTTTAAAACATGTAGTACCTGACTATTCAGTCAGGGGCGCTGGCCTCTTTCCCTTTAGATTGTCAAATTTAAAAAAATGACAACTTCCAATACAACAATAGCTGTCCAGTGAGCATGAATCAAAATTATATCTATTTTTTGGTGTGCCACAGAATTTTAGTAATTAGTTTATGTGTGCCATAAGATAAAAAGGTTGAAAATTGCTATTCTAAGCTGTTAGAAGATGGTGAATAAGTTAGTGACTAAAAACCTAAACATATCATATCACCAGAAATCTTTCATTCTGATTAGCAAGCATACATTATGTTCTCCAGATAAACTATGACAATTTGGAAAATAAAACATTTAACAAATATTTGCTGAATGTTTACTACGTGTTGGGTACTCATCTAAGAATATGAAACTACAGTGAATAAGCCAGAAATAGCAACACCATCCTTCCTATATGGAGTTTATCCATCGTGCCGTAGGATAGGTATAAAATTAATAACCACTCGTCCTATTTTCAGTGCTACCATCTACAGTAGATACGTGTAGGAGTATATTTCCTTTAGGATCTTATTAGGCTGTGGGTAGCAAACCCCAACTATAATAGCTTAAACAATGAAAGCTTAGTTTTTGTTCTGTTTTTAAGCCATAATTCAGCTTTCAGCTTCCTGACAGATAACATAAAAAGAAAACGCATGTATTTACCTCCTTCCTGTTGTATAAATACACTATCAATATTTCTCGTTCACATAAATAACAGTAGTCAAATGTGAACCAAAGAACCTCTGGATCCAGGATGTGCAAGAACCTGACTGTTAGGTTCAGAACGCCAGTGACGTGTGAGCTGGAGCAGATGCTCTAAATGCTCCAAGCAGAATCGCCGAGTTCTGTGAATATCACGTCTTAAGAACAGCGCCTGAGAAGGGATGAGCAGAGGGGCAAAGAGGGAGACGCTTAGCAACAGAACGGACCATGTCCCAGGAAGAGCCTTCGTGCCCAGAGCCCCGCCCAGCTGCAGGGAACCAGGAGGTGGGGGACAGGTGAGAGTCTGCACGGGGACTTGCACAGGGTTTCCTCGCACAGGAGGTGACTCCACCCACAAGCCACGGGGGCCGGGCTGCCGGCTCTGCACACTGACCCGTGCCGCGGTGGAGGGGCTAAGAATGATACTGGCAGACGTGAGTGTGGCCCGAGGGGACCCCAGCATCCCCTCCTCCCTCTCTCATGCCCTCGTATTTTTATACATTTTCACCCATACCCAGAAGTCGCTAAGTCCAACTTCAACCAGGGAAATGGTGTCTCTTTTAGAAGAGCTTTTGCAGCTTCCAAGGCCTAGTGGGTTGAGAAATTAAGTTCTTTCTTACTAAGTCTCTGAAGGAGGTCAGAACAGACATCAGACATGAACTTTAAAGTGCATTTAACACTAGAGTAAATTCTCTCCCCATCCTTCATGCTTAGCTACATGCCTCAACACGGTTCACAAGGAAGAGTGGGACAATGAGCAGGTAGTCAGAACGCTTCATTACATGTAACAGAGCACCCCCACCCCAAGGAGGACATTTGAGCAAAGAAAGGAATTTGCTGTTTCACAAAATTGAGAATCCAGATGTGGCCCAGTTTCAGACGTGTGTGCGAAGCGTGACCTCGGGACTTGGTTGTTCTCCATCTCTCACTTCCCCTACCTTTGCGTGGGCTGGATTTCCAGGCAGGTACTTCCCAGGCCATTGAAAAGAGAATCAACATCGTCTCAGTGCGCACATCCTTCCACCTTAATCATCCTGAGACCGCAGTGACTTGAAGGCTTTGTCACATCTACCCCTGAAACAATAGTCCTGGAACTCCCATCACCCAGCACTTGAAGCTGCTTCCACCCTCGAGTCAGAGAGATCAGCCACTCCTGACACAGAGCCTGAGGATCACAGAGGGATGATCCAATAAGGTAAAACAGGGGTGTCGCATTAGCAGAGGGGCAACGGACACCGCACAGAACCAAAGGAACAGAAGTCTCGGCCACACAACCAGCCGTGATACTCCAAACATAAGAATGGAACATTTTCCCAAATTTGAACATTATGCGCAATATTCCATTGTGATTTGCCGCACAGAAATTAAAGTGCCAAATAAAAATCCTATCTCCTTCTAGACTGAAGTCACAAAATATTAAGGTCCAATCTTCTTCCCCTCACAATTTTCTTCTGCCTCTTAGTTCGGCACTAAGGATTTCATTGACACGTCAGAGATAAAGGAGGGTTTTTATTGGGCAGTGTGAGGCTTGCAAACTACACCCTCCAGTGAAATAAGTGGAACCCTTCAAACATTTACCAGAGTTTAACTAACCCATGCAAATCTCCTGCTTATCAAGAGAGAAGTTAGTATACAATAGTTCCTACTCATTAAAAATATTTAGAAAACAGAAGCAATTCCTGGCTAGCTAGGCACATTGCTGCATTGAATCAAGTTGGAGCTCTGTTACCAGGTAAAAAGGAGAGTGGATATTATAAGAAAGTAGCACTCTCTGCCACAGCCAGCAGGAGAAAAGGAAAACAGACCCCACTAGGCTCCCTACTAACAAGAAAATTTATACAGTGTTTATCCTGGTAGGTTAAACAAAGGCAAGACCATGAGGTCATAGCCCATGGGTTAATTACCACAAGGTTAGTGAGAAAATTCAATCACCAATGACAAATACAGTCTATAAATGAAGGGGGAAAATACCATTTCCTAGCATATATATTTCATAAGCCTTGCTTGCAATCATAGTTTGCAGTTCAAAGGTTACATCTTAAGGGAGTGCACCAGAACCTTTGCAGCTCACAGCAGATGCTGAGGGGGGGCGTTTCTGCTCTTCTCAGTAAAAGACTCGGGAATGCAAATCTGTAATGACAAGCTGCAGAATCCATAAAGACTCCATCCGAACCAGGCCTTGCCACTTGGGCAATTCCCAACCAATCTGTGGTCGCCGTTTGGAGAACATGTACAAATCCCCTGTTATTCCCTCTAAGATTTTATCATCAACCATTGTAACATAAATTTTAATTTTAACCAGGCAGGAATTCAAGTTTCTTTATATTAGGACTTTTATTTCTATTAGAGGTCAGTTGTGCTGTCATTTGCTTTGCCATAAACCTTGAAGAGCCCCCCTCGCCCCCCCCCAAGTGTCTTTCTTCTCTGTGCCGGTCCCTTTGATACTTCCCAAAGCTATGGCAGGCCCAATGAAAAGCAACCTGGTTGGCCAAGTGCCCTGCCCTGATCTTGTCTTTCCTCCACGATTTAATTCCTCAGCTCTCGGATAACCTTCACTACCCCGGTGTCAGCATAACAGTCCCTTCCCACCTTTGATTTTATCTCTCCGGCAGGACCTGACGTCCCCATTCTCCCCACCAAGGCTAAGCAACTGGATAAACGCCAAAGGTTAACAAAATTCTTGTCACCAAGATGAAGATGTGGGAGGACTTGTTAGCAACCAAGCTGGTGCTGCCTGCCAAGGTTCAGTACTGAGAATCCCAAACCCCAAATCTTCCTGCGGAAGCAATCTGTCAGCACTTGTCCTGGCCTTCGTGGTTTACAGCTACCGCTGAAGACAAGCTTACTCTCTGATGAGACTGTCCTGACTCTAGCTAGAGCTTTTCCTTGTCCATGTGGGGCACTAAGCTCTGGGAGTCATGGGCAATGAGAGTGCTGGCCTGGGACTGCCTCCAGAGAGACTCGCCAAGCCTGGCCTCAGCATTCTGTTTGAAGTTACCACCCAGCCTTCCACCACCAATCAATGCCCAGACTACTCTCTCTAGCAACACCACGGTCACCTGTGGTAAAAACCAACCGCATCCACCAGCGCACCAACATCTCCCCACAGAAACATCGTCCCAGGTGACTGCCTCTCTTCCAGACCACAGGGAATGCTATCATCTTTGGGCTGATGCATGCGTTGTATTAAAGCAAACTCTTCCCTATGCTCGTAGCATAGAACAAGGAGAGGGAAGAGAGGAACATCTTTTCATCTCTTTAGCTGACTAAACCCAACAATTAAATACACTTCTGTAACAATGTTCCTTCCTTTTAGAGCACTTATCAGAGTCAGATTTTTATACTTATTTCGTTTTTCACTTGACTATATGCCTATCTCTTCCACTAGAGTCTTTACTCTTTAAGAGCAAGAAAGATGCCTAGTTTACCCACCTCTGAATTAGCAGGACTTAGTGCCATGCTTAGCATGTAGTAGGCATTTAATACTTATTTGCTCCATGAATAAATGAATAATGCTCCAGTAATATCTGAGCCTGGACTAGCTAGATTAACAACTCGCTCTTGTTTATAGGTGAAATACATTGGATCTTTAAACATATAACTTGCAAAGGAGGGCCTTTTCTACAAACATGAAAACAATGTGATCCTTCACATGAATTTTCAAGTAGAGAATACTAAATAGAAAGTGTTCCTCAAAAATCCCTGAAGAGAATGTGATATTAAGTTTGATATTAATATTTTAAAGCATCTCTAAATAATAAGGCAGGGTATGATTTATAATTGTCTCTGTTAAATGATTCTTCCAGAAGTCAGGACACCATGACTCACATACTCAGGTATATGATGACCTCACTCAGCCCGAGCTAAAGACAAAGGAGCAAAGGAAACTTAAACCACAACCTGGAATATCTAGAAGTGATCCAGAGGATATGAAAATTCCTTCCTTATAGACCTTTGACAGGAGTTGGATTCCAAGACTAAGGACTAGGTTATAGGCACAATATTCTGTGGTATAAGAAATGGCAGAGTAAATGGCAGTGTGGACATCTTTTTTTTTTTCATAATCCATAGCCAGATGAATGTCTTACTTTTATAAAGCAGGGAGAAAATTTTTCCTTTAGGGAGAAATGAATCTTTCTGAATACATGTTACAAATTTGTTACAATATAAGAATAACTTATTAATCAACTCCCCAAAGTCTTACACAATAGACAATAGCCTCCAACAGTGCCATTCTAAATGTGGCCCATGGTGGTCTGCAAACTGCTACCAGTCCACAGAAGGACAAAAATTGGGAATAAGCACTGAGAAACTTATGTAATAATTTGATAGCATCATGCCATCCAAGCACATGATCAGTGTGTTATATGAAAGTATTGGTATGTGATTGTGTGAAAGTTAAACAAACAATAATAGTAACAACAAAACCATTGTTTACCACAGATGGTTTAAGAAGCTTTGGCCTCAATGGTTTACCTTGGAAAGTTTTTAAGAAGGAATTAAAAGTTGCTTAAAATAGCCATAGAAAATCCTCATTAATGAAATTATATAATTGTTTTGAACAAGAAGCTTACTGGAGTATCTTCTAGGGTTAATTATTTGTACAACATGTCTAAAAGTAGCCCACAAATAGGTCTAAATAATTCACTTATCTTCGAGACTGTCAAATACAATGATGTTAATTCTATAATAGATTGATTCATACTAAAGAATTCTTTCTGATAGTAGCAGAACAGGAAAAATTGTCCATTCAAATCAAGTAAAACAATAAATTAACATAATATAACTAATAAAATTTACTTGCAGTTGGAAAAATAACATCTTCCTTTTACTACTACAACTATTCTCTATCACAAACTACCTTCTAAGGGTGAGGGATGTTTTAAGACATATTGGAAAGAATTTGGGAAGAGATGTCTAAGCATGATTTTTTGAATGAAATTTGGAAGTTGTATGATGTCTCTATTTTGATGAAAACCTATACCTTTCAATGATGACTTATAGAGTGAAAGGTAAAAGAATTGTAATTGTTGGGAATGCAGGGTAGTACTGAACTTGTTTTAAGGTTGACCAAGGTCAGAAACAAGCATGAGAAGAAAGAAATTCTGAAAATGGAGCAAGTTCTATTAAACTTCCGTAGAGGAAGATGGTCGTCAGTCTCTTCTCAAAAATATGCGTCAAGTGAGGTCAGAAGTTCAGAAAGTCTTCAGATATAACTTGAAATGAGAAGGAGTCAGACATCTCAAAACTGTTATTTCCTTTGGCCCGAGAGCCTTTCTACTGACCTAACTCTTCTAGTGGTGCTGGCCGGTGGTCGGCAGAAACAAGAGTGACCAGGAGTTCATCCTGAGTTCATAAGAGTTAAGCACCAAGAAGTCCCCCTGCACAGGGTGTTCAGCATGAGGTAAAGAGGGCCGTGTGGTGGGCTTGTCATGAATCCTCTGTGGAGTGACAGAGCAATGAGGGTCAATATTGGAATAGGTTTAGTAGTCTAAAAGTCCTTGCTCTTCATGCAATATAATGACTGAAGGCACTCACATGTGTAAGTTATCTGAGGGGCTCACAAACTTTAGATGCAATGCTTGAACATTTAATAGAGTCTGGATTCACAGAAGTTTGTATGAACATGGGATAAAACATGCTGTTGTTTCTCAGGAGAAAAGGGACCTTTAAGGGGTTTAATCATACTGTTCTCAGGGTTATATATTTTTAAATCTTCAGTAAACAGATCATTGAAGATCTAAATCATTGAATTACTTAACTAATTACAATTTTTTTATTCTGCTGCAGTATTTAAACAATTGAAACGTTCCAAACAAAGATGCACAGAAAAGGTACAAAATTTTGATAGTTTTTTTCATCATTATTAAGGTGGAAAATTAACTACCACATTAAATGTAGCTGAGTGATGGTTTGAAAGAAAAAGTCTAATACCTGCCACCTGAGCTTACTGTATTTTAAGTCTTGGGACGCAATATGCCAAAGGTTAAATAGGATGAGACCTTGAGTAGCCCATCATGATTCTGTCCCATGATTTTCTATTTTGGGTTGTGGTTTGTTTTTTGTTTTTTCTCCTTTTTACACAGCATTTGTCCACCAGGAACTTTAATGCCCACATTTTCCAAACATAAAATAGACCAAATTTTATCAATTTGTTTCTCTATTGATAAGAAGGATCTTCACTTTCAAAGCAGTCAAGGCAGTTTGACATTCTGAAAAAAACAGAATAGAATAAAAATGTTCCTTACTCTTTCCCACTCTTTTCAAAGTTGCCATCTTGCTAGTCTACATAGGATCTGGGATGACTCAGGGACAGCTACAGATATGTGAAATAAAGCAGGATACTTCTTCTAAGACTGGAAGAAAGCAAATAATGGGTTCATCATAATACAGTCAATAGCATTGTCTCAAGGGTAAAATATGCATATTTGAATATTTCCTAAATATAAGGGATTTCTTTTCCAAATCTGTCCCATAGGCTGCAATTTAATGATAAACAATTTGATGCATAAATAAATATACTGAGAAATGTTTTCCATTAAATTGACACAGCTCTTTGTCAAGAAATGTGCCATCTTAGGACAGTTTTTCCAAAAGCGGCCTTCTCCCGCCATACAGGCACTTGTGAAAGTCTTCACAAATAATTATCTCTGGAATGTACTAACATAATACATAATCAAGTTAAGGGGTTTTTCAGGATTTAATTAAAAACTGAACAGGCATTTTCTGCCTTGGTCGGAGGGACAGATGCAAAAAATAAAGCCTGCAGAAAACCAAATCAGATGGAAACTTTTTAGGGGAACAGGTCAGAGAATCGAATGGTTTTATCTTTACCATCCCCCTCCCTTCACAGGGCAAGGGAATAAAAGCTTAAAACTTGGCAGTTGAAGAAAGCTATTTTATAAAATTCCAAGTTGCCTCAAGACTTATAGTATAAAACCCTACCAAAAATATAAAAATATAAACCCTACACCTGAAGAGTTTACATTACTTTTCCTGCCAAACCACAATTCCAAGCCAAAATCTTGGAATTTGGAAGACAATCTCCTTAGAGTCTGCCAAATATGGGGAAAAAAAAAAAAAACCCACATAATCCTTATTCTTATGCAGCTTCAAGTTAAATCCACGAGCATCAACTGAATGATGAAACTCACTCAAACCAAGGACTTACCGAACCTAGCTGAGTTGCTAAGGAAAGGGAGGTTGCTTTGTGGAAGAGTCACATGCAGAGACCCTGACCTGGGTGGACAGAAAGCCAGCAAGAGTGATTTCCAATTGTTTGTGAGAAAGACGTTGACTGGGGACAAATTGAAGGCTCGACGACCTACCACGTTATATCACTGCAATTAATTGATGTTGATCAGTTTGGTTTCCAAAAAATTCCTGTAAACCTCCAAGAGGGTTTTAATTTATGCTTTGAATTTTTTTCCTAAATGGAATTCTCTGCATAGCATGGTGCTGTTGACAGAGCACACCCTGCTGAATTGTGGTCAAAGTGAATTGTGCACGTGCTGATCTTGCGGAAAGACCAGGTTTTGCAATTATAAACATCGATCACGCCAAAGACTATTACATTGAGATCACTTTACACAATAAAGGAGTTTTAAATCAAACTTCTCTTTGGGGTACTGTCATTAATATTTTTCTACAGTCTCACTTCTACAAAGGTATTCTTCAGTTTATATTGGAGCCCAGTCAGTTTACGGAGTTTATATTGGAGCCTCGTCAAATCCTTCCACACTCTTTCTGCATTTCATTGTATAATGACCCCCATTCCCCAAACTCAATCTCTGTTGTTAATTTCCTGAGGATTGTATAGAATGCTGCCTAAATGAGAAACATCAGTTCTGAGGATGTAGGCGATGCCTTAATTGATCAGATAAACATGGTCCATTTAGTTTTGCTTTAACTCAGACTTCAAAGTACCAAGCTGTATGTTTGCTTCATTTTGGCAAAAGCAAAAAAGCCTGAAACTCTTCAGGAGGTAGGGAAGCAATGGAAATTAGGCATCTGCCCAAAATCTGGGATGAGGAGTAAACACTTACAGCCCATTTTAATTTCTACTTTGAACTGAAAAGAAAAGGGCTCAGGAGAACATCTGAAGACAGGAACAGGACAATTTTCAAGATCTTGAACTTGAACCCATGAGACAGCAGTGCATGTGGTCTCAAGACCACGAAGTATTGGTCTTTCTTTAAGTCCCGACACATCAAAAGCCAGGCTCTAAAATTTCCTTCACTCTTCCACCTGCCCTGTGCTGCCTGAGGAGGATTTACAAGTGCCCTCCTTGAACTTCCCATAGAGTCTCTCTTTTGAGTAACCATTTAAAAAAGGATTAAATTTAATTAGACTGTATCTGTTTCCTGTGACACGCTACCTTCAAAGGCTACTTTATTACCTTCTTCTACCCCAGCAGCCCAATAATGCTGGCTGGCATGGGCACCTTCAGATGCAGGCAGAAGGGGAGGAAGAACAGGAAGTATATTTATAGACTCATTTATCACCTGGGACCATTCTGGGAAGGCTGACATCTGACATCTGGGTCTGCCAGGATCAATCGGAGCTTGCGACCTCTAGGAGCAGTAGTCACCTGAACACTCTCCCACCCCTGCCCAGCCAGGAGCTCAGAGTCACCTTGGGGGTCTATCCCCTACTTACACCCTACTTATATTTATTTCCTTTTTGATAGTCTCTCATTCTCTGAATTGATCAATAACTACACCTTAATAGTTATTGATACCAACCTACTTATGGAGAAGCATTGATCTTGAAACCTGCGTAGGATTTAATAATCATTTCAGCCTAATTTGCTCTTAAAACGACATCTACACATTTAGTATAAATACTATTTATTCAAACAAAATCAGTTTCGATGGCATTAAATGGGAAGCAAGTCTCCCAATCCCTGTTCAACAATTAGATCACGGAGGAAACCACTCGATGGAAGAGTCCGTCATTTTTATTTTTATTGGCAGACTTGTGAGAGAAGGAGAAGAAATATGACAAAGAGAAGCAGACATTAAACGAGCACATGAAAGATGAAAGTCAGCATTTTCCATCGGGTACTAAAGCCTCGTTCTTTTTAAAGGGGGAGAGACGCCCGGCCGCCTGGGACACCGCCTCCGGCTGTATCAACACCGATGTGAGCCCCAGAAAAATGCAGCTTCGGCTCCTCGCCGTTGTGCTGACGCTGGAGCCAGGAAGCTGCAGCGCTGAGCACCCTCTCCTTCCACAGGCCCACTTTTTACAAAGACGAAGGAGCAGGAGGCGAGCCGGTTTTAAAGCGATGCCTCCTCGTTTCGGTGCGTTGTTGGGCCCCCCCGGAGGGTCCCGGGCCCGCTCGCGGGCTGGCTGCGCGCGTCCCTGGGCCGGGCAGGCTCCCCGCTGCTCAGACCGGGGCCAGCAGGACGACTGCCGGTGAGTTCTCGTCGACAGACAGTGCACAGCATCCCGGTCTGTTTTTCCTTTTTTTTTTTTTTTTCTTTCTTTCTTTATTTTTGCTGGTGCAGAGGTGCCCAGTCACTGAGCCAAAGAAACCGCCAGGACACCAAGGGAGCAAAGACGGAGGCCAGGGGCAGGGCAGCCCGGCCTTTCTTCGGGGCCCGAAGCTGCCTGAAGCTAATTGCTCGCGTCAGAAGAATAACGGGTGGTGCCGTGATTGAATTTTTATGGAAATAAACAGGTGGCAGATTTACTAGAGCCGTGGGGATAGGAGGGGGCGAAATGCTGCAGCCACATTAACCTGTTCAGTTTAATAGCTTCGGCACTCGTAGACCAAAAAAAGGCGATGTCGCCCGCTGAGTCCGTTGGATGCCAAGTGTAAATAACTACAATCACCCTCGCAGGCCCATGCCGCTGAGCAAAAGGAGGGCACCGTGCCAGCTTCGGCTCGGTGTCATGTTTATTCATTAAGCTCCCGGAAGTTTCGAAATAATAAAAGTTTTAACGGACAAAAGGCCCTTGAAAAAGAAGAAAAGGAAAGAATTTGACAAAGAGAAAACAGACAGACAGACACAAAAACAGGCAGACGGAGGCTGTGCTTACATTAAAAGCAGAGCGCGAGCCTTGGCCAGAGAGGCGTTTGGGAGGATCTATTTATACCCGGGCACCGGGCGGTGGAGATAAACGCTCGTTTTGCACCATGCTTCCCCCTAGTGGCCAAGTTCGGGAAATGCGTTTTTATGTGAAGGAAAGAAAAACGGGGGACCGTTTGGTGAAACACACATAGGACAACATTAGCTTATCAATACACCCGATGTTTACTTGTAAGCCAAGTCGTAAAAATGAAAGTTTGTGTTTCAGTTTTTGCTGGTTTGTCTTCAGGCAAAAACAGCATACAATATACATTCGGGATTGAACACACATGTAAAGAAAAAAATGCTTATGAGGCAGAAGCACTCACAATCGAAGAGGAACCACACCAGCACTGTAAACACAAGTGTATAAAACGTGGGGTCCTCTGCCTAATTCCCCCTTCTTCAAGGGGGAACAGACTCCCAGACAAGTAGTTTAGATATAAAGCAGAGTTGGCTGAGTACTGAAAAAGGCACACAAAGAGAAGTGGGGAGGAGAGGGAAGTCCAAGTCTGAGAAAGTCATTTTATGAATGAGAACCATTTTATAATACACTGATATGAATCACCACATCAAATACCTAATAGACGATAGTATCAGACCCAGACCTGTTGAGTTTGGAAGGTTGTGTTTCTTTTCACAGCCTTTTAGAGGAAGCCAGTAAGAAGTGGGAGGGTCTGAAGGGGTGCCATCAGTTTGGGCTTTTGCAAACCCATAAGCCTTTGGTAAATTATTAATGGGGTCTCTCAGGGCACAGCCTCAGACTCTGCTCACTCTGCATTATCTCCATGCCTCTGGCCTCACTTCCCACCTGTGGACCAGTGACCCCTGTGTTTATTATTTACTTCATTACCAAATGGGTTCTCATCCCTCACCCCCATGTCTAAGTTCTTTACCAACGTCTTCACATAAATGTCAGGCCCCTCAATCTCTATAGGTTCCAGAATGAATGTCTGATCATTGCCCCAATTTTATTCTCATTTAGTGATAGATACTCATTCCATTGAATTTGGATTATAATGAAGCAAACCAGGCAAGAGTCAAACCCACTCCAGCCAACTCAGTATATATATATCCTGTACAAGACAGAAAAATGAGAGTGTTGTTATACATTTTCTATTGCCGCATGGCCAACATTCAACCCATCATCAACAGTCCACCCATCACCAATCCTATTAATATCACCGCCTAGATGTATCTCAGACTTTAATCTGCCAGTATCTACATTCATACAACCGCTCTCACTCAGACTGCTGCAACAGCTTCACAGCATACCTCGCCACTCTCCAGTCAAACCTCACCACAGTCAGACACCTGATCATGCCCTCTTCCTTACTTAAAACTACACACTGGACTTCACATTGCTCCTAAGGTAGCTCCTGTCTACTACGGCAGCCGCCTCTGTTACCGCCTCGGCCCTCATGCTCACCGCTCCTGGCGCACGTCTTTCATTCAGCCCCTCGAGCACCCACATCTCTCCTACTCTCTGGGGTGTTCTGGTCCTTCCTGCCACCTACCTCTGCTTCTTAGTTCATCTGAAGTATCACTTGCTGAAGGGAGACTTTTCCCACCTTCTCTGCCCCTTCCTCCAAACCCCGCTGGTCATACATACATACAAATGCCAGGAAAACACGGGTTCCGGTCACATAAGCTCACAGAATTCTCTTGCGCAAGGCCAGCCACCCCCACCAAAATATCTGTGCCACAAAAGCGAAGACCATATCAAGATTTGCTCATAATTGTACCCCTGACATCTAGCACAGAGCATAGATCTTGGTGGGTACTGAATATTTATTAAATGGAAAACTGGCTATAATTTATAATCACTCAACACATGTCTGTGTCTTCCAAGCTGGTGCACTTTCTACATAGGCCTAAATAGGGACATGAAAAGAAGCATCAGCCCAACATCTGCATGCTTTCACTGATATCTAATCTTGGTGATTCACCTACAGATGCAATATTACCTTGGATTTTAGCACTTTGGGAGACAGGGATAACTCCAGAAGCTCTAATAGCCCTATTCATGGGAGAGGGAGCATGGAGGATTCTGCCAGTTGCTTAAGAGACCTGTTCCAGTAATGTACTCAGAAAATTAACCACAAGACTGGACCACCTAGAGACAGACACAGATTAAAAACTCAGTTTATGACCTGAAGTACAATTTGCTGTTCTGAGAATACCCCAGTGGTGTCTGAGCCTCTGGGAATTCAGATAGCTCAGAGCCAGGGTTTGACAATATCCCAAAACTCTGATTCTTTCCCTTTCCCTATGTAATTTTACCACGTGGAATGTTATACCTCCTTTGTATTCTGTTCACATATAGATAACACTCGGCATGAAATGTCTGTGTGGCCAGATTCTAGGATGTGTTTGTATCAGCAGGACCTGAGATGCAAGCCGTCTATTGTTGTCACAAAGTCAGAACAATTTGGTACCCAAAAATGTTTCTGGGAATGTTGACCCCTGCAAGCACATGTCCCTTAGATGTAATTCATTGTTCTTTTGTTCTTTTTTTTTTTTTTAATTCATTGTTCTTGATGCTTGCTACATCACGGGTATAAAAGAGCAATAGTTCTTCAGAATTCTTTCTCCAAAACAGCACCATTTCCCAGCCATCCTAAAGAAACTGAGCACATAGGATAGGCTAAACAGGTGAAGGACCCTTTAACTGCCGCACAGAGTAAATGGCCACAGCCCTCGGCAAAGGCCGGGGAGGAGATGCAGTGCACATACAGGCAATATCATTGCACAGTCCAGCATCAGGTAATGCCGGGTTAGGGAACTAACTCACTTCTGGGAGTTAGACACCTGCTCCTCCATGGTGGTGTGTTTTCCAGAACACAAATCAAGAAGGACTTGGGTGCTATCCGCTGTCTCAGTGAAGGGACCCAGTGATCGGCCCACCACTATCAAAGACCCCTGTACTTCAGAGTGTGCTGGTTGATGAGCGAGCCCACTGGTGATGAAAGTAACCACGGCCGTGTGTCTCCTACCTTTTGACGCTGCCACATGTCTGTGCTGCCCTACAATAAGTTTCCTCCTCCTTCCACCCAGGGAAGCCATTTCTATGGAAGCGCTGCCTCCAGCAGCTTCAGCCCACAAAGAACAGCAGCACAAACTCCCTTCAAAGCTGCTGCCTCTCCCTCCGCCAACACATTTCTTCACACCTCAGTAATAATGATCTAGGGCCTCTTGGGGGACAAATTAGAGGAAAATGATTTGTATATAATAGTATCACCGCAGAGTAGTTGCTATGCTTCTGTGTGTTATTTAAGGGATTTTGGGAATCTCACCTTCACATTCTAGATTTATAGCCAAGCAAATGAGTCAAGAATCAGACCCACTGTAGCCAGCTCAGACTGATACAGTTACCACTTTGAATAACTGTATTTTACTTACAGAGGATCTATCACTCTTATTAGTCATTATTGTTCTTATATATAGTTTCATCATCATAAAATAAAAGGAGACATTTCTCTGCCAAGCTTTTACAATGCATTTGACTTCCCTGGGACAGGCCAGCATCAGACCAGTGGTTAGAAGTCCAGAGACAATGGGGGATTTGTGGGCTCCACGTGAGTATTAGCTGTCCCTTGCAAAGTAGCCCCTGAGAAATAGTAACAGTCTCTATGCAAGAAGAGACCACACCAAACAAGGAAGGAAGTATGTCTCAAAGCCTAAGATGGGAAGGTACTGGTCAGTGTTTAACAACCCACTCTCCAGCAAGAGGAGGGGTGGAACTCTGCTTTGTAGCCCTTAAAATACTTGTGCACCAGCTGTCTTCAAGTTGTCAACATGCCTCACTGAACACAGAGCTGGGGAAAGATGAATGCAGTCAACCCTTCTGAGGCTTGAAGAGGCAGCACCCCTGCAGGGTGAGGGCGGGGCTTGGGGTAGGGGTGGAGCATGAGGTTAGAAGGTCAGGGTGTTGCAAGTCTTTAGAACTTGCTCACAGGCTCGAAATTCTGGCACTTAGGATCCTACGGTTTTCTGATCAGTGCTCCCACCTTCACATAAAAAGACCAGCAAGACTTTCAAGTTCATTGATATTACAATTCAGCAACCATATCAAACCCCGAGTTTCATTTTAAGTACATGAAAGTTGAAAGAAGCTGTGAGAATTAAGAGACTCTTTTAGCACTGCTCAGATTCCTGAGATTCAGCCTGTGCCATCATCAAGAATTTAAGAAGAGAAACTCATCATTTCCCTTTGCCAGCTATTCAATGCTTCTCCAAACATCCCGATATCCCTATAATGTTTTATTTTATCTGTTTAATGATGGTGGCCACTTGGTTCCCCCAAAGCCTTACGTTGAATAGGCATGTCATTCCAAGGGAGTCTTTCATGCCAGAGATCAGAGGCTGTGTTTAATTAGCTCTCTCACCACTGCGCATGATGGGCTGCCTGAGTCCTGTCCCCTAGAGAAATGGGACTTCATTGGCGCGGCGCCCATCTGGAAATCAACCCACTTCCTCCCTCCTAACCCTGCTTTCTCAGGCTCTATTACATTAAACCATATGCAAGTACCATTTTCTGCATCCACCTGGTCTTTAACTCAAAGGAATGTAAACCGAATATCTTTGAATCAAGAGACGAAAGACCCTTATGGCAAAAATGTTAGTTAGCTCACAGAATTACTTGAAACTTGGAAAACCAGGCTCAGGAAGGAGGAAGGAACCAAAATAAATTCGTCAGCCAGCAGCGCTACAGAGAAAATATTAAGTCTGAGACACCACAGACATGTTGGCTGCCACCATCTCCGCTGTTTCAGGCTCTGCTACTGCCCCTGAGAGTAGTTTCTCCTCTGTCCCCAGGTGGGAGGAGCTGATGGCGAAGGCTCGTGGCTGGCCTGGCTGCTTGGTGTGGACAGACAGAGCATCTGACCTCTGCAGCCTTGATGTGAACCCCGCCTCCAGCCAAGGTGGAACCTCGAGGGTTTAGCCCTAGCAGACAGTCTCAGCTGCTGATGGTCTAAAACTGTGACAGCTGTACTCAATAGGTCAGGATGGTGCCCTTTCAGAGACTGGTTTCAGAGACTGGGGAGCAGAAGGGGAAAGGCAACAGAGAGGAGAGGAAGAGAAGAGGACCCGCGGCAGGCCCTGTAGTCTAGTCTTTCTGGAAGTGTAGTAGGAATAGAAGAGACAGCAGTTTGGGGAGTAATGCTTTGTTCCTTTTCCTTTCTAAGGGGGTCAATGCAGGTCAGTCAGAGGACGCATAGAAGAGAAAAAGGTTGACTATTTCAGTAAGTAACGAAACAATGAAAGAATGATGGGATAGGGTAGAAGGAAGAACACCCGTGTTTGCGTTAACTTTATAAAGGAGGCAGGTCCCTGAAGTCGGAAAAAAGGAGAGAATTAATGAAGGCAGTGACCTTGGGAGTTCGAGGGGGCAAGTAGCAGTTGTTTAGTAAAGGCGTTCTCTCGGACAGCCTCGCTCTTTTTACTTAAATAGGCGGTAACAGCGCTGTTCAACATTGAAGGAGGGAGGCAGAGGGGTAAGCGGAGTCTTAGAAAAGCTACTATGAAAAGTGATCGTGAACGAGGTGGGACTCAATGATGCACTAGTGGAACTGGGAGCCACTTCCTGTCTGAGTGCCTAAAAAGCCTGTTGCGTAACAGTCACTGAAGTCAGGCTGCTAGTTTTTCCCATTAGGAAAAAAAGTACATGCTAAATCCAGCTTCACCAGCCCATAAGCGCTTTCAGTGGGATGATGCGCACAGCCAATGCGGATTTCCATCTCCTGTACCCCCCGACATACACACATAAAATGCACAAATACCTACTTAGAGTAAGTAGAATAAAATACTGTAAGAGGACAACGTGATTGTGAAAGACGGTAAATGAGGACCCCACTTCAATGTCTGGGAAGCTTTATCTTGGGCTTTGTGGTGTCTTTGATGACTATTTAAAGGAGCTAGAATTTAACCACCCATTAAGAATACAGACCAGACCTCAGATTCACCTTACTCTTTGTCCCTTTTCCACAGAATGTTCCACCTGCAGTCTGTCATGACACTCTATCGAGCCACTGAGATCAACTGCCAAAGCCCAATCTGCTCCAGAATCTTCTGAGAGGAAGGGCATATTTCATCAGAGTGGGCGTTCATCCTAGCCCACACCTCGCCCACTTCTGATCTCCCGCTGTTAAAAACGTAACACACTGGAGGAAGATTGTGCTATATTTCATGAGCGCTCTGGGCCGCCACCAAGGGACAGTTCCATCTGTTACTTGCTCTTGGCTTTGCCAACTGATAAAACAGGAAGGACAGTTTGCTGATGGGCTCTGGAAAGCACACAGCTCCTCTCTTTCCTGCAATTAATGTTCATAAATTATTTCTACAGTAGACAGTATACACGGTACCATGATTTCAAAATTAGTTTTCAATAAATGAAGGGCCTGCATTCATTACCAGAGGAAATCGATTCACGAGGCAATGCACGAAGGGAGGTTTGCATCGTGACCTACCTGGTGTGAGAACTGCTGCAGGAAATCAAATACTGTCGTTAATTCTGTGGCTCATAAGATCTTAAGATCATATGTTCAGTTATTGAAATCTCATTTTATGTATACTACATGGGAGAGTTTTAGTTCGCAGAAAACAGGATCCGGGGCACTTCAGAATTTCCATCATTACGTTAATAGCCTTTTGTCCATAGGAAAGGAAAATGGATGATGTTGGACAACATGCTACAAAAATCACTAAAGTGATTTGTTTTTCCCCAAAATTATTCTGTTGTTCCAATCATACAACTTAGGATAAAGAAATCACTGTATTTTCTGGCCTGTGCACTAGTTTAAAAGGGGTTTCCACAAACCTAGAATATGAATTGCTTTTTTTCTAAATTGGAAAACATTCTTTTACTTCAACTTGTCATGTTTTCTTTATTTCCTTGGCTCAAAATCTATGACCACATTTGTCTATGGTTTCTTTACAAGTGAAATATGACCACGTTCTATAATAGTATATGTAGTATATGTTCAAGAAAATAGTGACTAGGACATTTATCTCAAGCTTGACACTCTTTAAATTTTAGAATAGGAATTTTGACTTCCCAAGCAACACCTGTCAGTTCAAAATACAAACAACAACAAAATGGAATCATGATTTCTTAAGACTACAGGTCGGGGAGAGAAGCCTTTGAGCAACATCAGAGTCATCGAAAGACTCTTAAAAGCCCAGGGGAGCCACCTTCTCTTCGTCCTGTGTGAGACCAGCTGAGAAACGAAACTTCTGCAAGGAGGCGAGGCTCCAGGGGAGACAGGAATACAAGATTGCTGGTTAAGTGAAGTAATGCAGTACATGTTACTAATAGAAAAATGAAAGAAAAATTACTGGAACGTGAAGAAAGAAAAAGGGATGAAGCACCACCCCCTACCGTTAAAGAATGTATTTAGGAGAAGCAATTTTCATAAAACTAGAAGCCAGTGGTATTGCACACTCTGTGATCATTTCGTTTCATCATTTTTTTTGTACTTCTTAATTCCTTCTACTTTTTCAGTCAGCTCCCAACTCTCCTCTGTCAACTGATGGCACAGCTTGTTCTCTGTACCTATGAGACCATTTTCTTTTATGTCAGAATAACCCATAGAAGATATGACCTGTGCTGCCCATCTTCAGGGCCACATGAGAGTAAATTAGAAAGCATGGTAGATATTTGAAGATTAAAACCAATAGTACAAAATACAATTGCATTTTTTTTTTGCCAATTCCACCATTCATTGAGAGATAAGAGTATACCCCTTTAAGATGGGACCGCATGTGATAATAAACAATAAAAAGAATGAAATGTTCAGGGTGGTTTTAGTTATCGTTAAATCTGTTTCAGTCGTTTTTCTTCTCTAACTGTCCTACAACCCAGCCCTTTTTAATAGATTGAAGTGGTATTCACAACAGCACTGATTAAATGGAAAAGTGATCAGAAACCAGTAGAATGCAGTCATGAAAAGACTAGGTAGGGTATGATTAGCTTTTATAATGCCTTTTGGTAGAATGAAAAGAAATAATTACCAACAAGGTAACACTCTTGTTAAAAAGAGCAAGAACATTATTGGTCTATGGGTAATGAATAAGAGCAATGAAATAATATTCCTATGGAATATAGTTCTCTCTTTTGGGGGAAATTTGGGTAATCCAGAAGCCCCTGGAATTATTAGACATTTCACAAAATATTATGGTCAGTTTATACTCCCTGGGTCATCAGGGAGATAAAGGGTGGAGGAGAGAATAGATTAAGGTATATGGTATATGAGGAATGTCCACAAAAAGTCCAGCCATTGTTAATATAACAAGAATAGTTTGTGGACATTGATGTAACCTGGCAGCCAAGGAGAGTGGGCTGGAATGTGCGTGCGTGAACAATGACGACCTCACTGTACTAGTCAGTGAGAGTGATAGATGCTATTGAGTGAACTAGTGTACTGTGTGGCCATCACATTCAAAATGACTGAGCGAGTAGAGCAACAAATCTACATCCAATTTTGCATTAAGCTTGAACATTCCTCCACAGAAACCACTAGGATGACTCAGAAGGCCGCAGCTATGGGCAACTGGTGATTGGCAGCTTCATCACAACAACATGCCAGCTCATGCATCACATCTCCTAAAGAGCTTTTTGGCAAAACATCAAATCTCCCAGGTGACTCAGCCCCCCTACAGCCCAGGTTTGGCATCCTGTGACTTCTGGCTTTTCCCAAAACTTAAAATCACCTTTAAGCCCTGGCTGGTGTGGTGCAGTGGATTGAGTGCTGGCCTGGGAACCAAAAGTCACTGGTTTGATTCCCAGTCAGGGCACATGTCTGGGTTACAGGCCACATCCCCAGTTGGCATGCAAGAGGCAACCAATTGATATATCTCTCACATAGTGCAGTTCCTCTCTCTTTCTTCCTCCCTGCCCCCTCTCCAAAAAATAAATAAAGTTTTTTTAAATCACCTTTAAAAGGGAAGATATTTCAGACCATCAGTGAGATTGAGGAAAATATAACAGGACAGCTGATGACAATTGTGAGAACTATGTGCGGTCCCAAGGAGCGTGCTTTGAAAGGGACTGAGGCGCCATTGTCCTGTGTACAATGTTTCTTGTCTCTTGCATGTTCTTGAATAAATGTTGCTCTTTTTCCTATTACATGGCTGGGTACCTTCTGGACAGATCTTGTATTTCGAAAAGGAACAGCATGCATTGAACCCAGAGAAAAGTCTACCTTGTAACAGACTTTGGCAAGAAATGATAACTTGTGCTTTTCATAATTACTGAACAATATAAAAAATGTACTGAGAATGAAATATGAGCGATTGGAGTTAAATCTAGGGAAACACAAGCAGAAGCTGAAAGGGATCAGCCTTTCTTCTGAGACTTTATAAACATGTGCATTGTCATGTTTCACAGCCGAACGCCATCCTCCTTGCAGGTCTGCTCAGGAGGCTCAGTCCACACACCATTCCCCATGACACAGTGTAGAAAATACATTGGTGCGCTTAGTAAATGCACCAAGTCATACGCGACTGCCTTTTGTTCCTGAGTTGGCTGCTTTGATTACTTGGACACCTAACTAGTCAACTTTAGGGGGTAAAAAAATGTTTGTTTTCCTTTGAGGAAAATTAATTGCCTACCTTCAGAGAACTAAAAACACAGCATGTATTGTGCTATTTTCCTGTGAAACCTGACTGATGTGCAAGGCTGTCTAGGACCACACAATGACTGGCTGCTAGTAACAATTGGTTTTGATAGGGAATTTGAAAGTGTTTTTAATTTTTTATTTCCAAATTTTCTAATGAAGTGACACAGGAAAAATGGGTAACATCAGGCTAGTATTCAGGAGAAAGACTAAATTCTTTATTTAGAAACAACATGATGTGAAACTACAAAGGAGTAAAACTGTTTCAGCATTAAAACTACCTGTCATTCAAACGGCGATTTTTCTTCCAAGGAACCTTCTCACGAAGCTAGTATTGCAAGGATAACTTTAGTCTAAGTATTTTGAAAGCACCACTTTTGGAATTGACTTTCCAGTCATATGAGAAATCAGCCACCATAGCTTTGTCATATCCTGCGTAATGGTTTGAATTCTGCTGCTTCCCCAAATATACAAAAATAAATATTGTCTCCTCAGAATACTTGATGCCTCCTCTTTTTGTCGACAAATCCATACATTGAAGAAGTAAAACATTTCAAAACCATTAACTATTAATTTAAATACAGATTAAGGGTCCTTTGATTTTTGCATCATATGTATCATATGAAATAGACTGAGTATTCATGAACCAACTCACTAATCCTCTACTTTTTTATCTGTAATTTGGCTACATGAGGCTACAATGTATCACTGGATAAACATTTAGGAAGAAAAGTCACCTACCTAGCTGAAACTAGTTAATATAGTTTGATCCTCAATTGCCACTTTAAGCAAACACTGCAGCCAGTTGGGGACTATTCTTCACCCCTGGCATTGTCATTTACCACCCAAAGAAAGGCAACATTTTTCCATTAGGAAGGCAGGAGTGTGAGGATCAAAACTTCTTAAATTCAAGTCTCCATTCTAAACAAACCCTCTCATTTCTCATCATGATGAATACAATTCTTCTTCCTTAAAAAATGCTTAAAATATTGTCTGAGGGAGTACAGTGGTGTGGCAGATTTCTTAAAGGAGAAATATAGCGAATACCAATAATATGCGGTAAAACATAACTACATGATTGCTGTCTTACAAACATGTGTAACATAAAATAGCAATATTTAGTATAATAATTCCCCTCCAGAGGTATTTTTGTATCACTGTCATTATCGTTATTAATAAAACCTCTTGCCTTGGAAAGGATAATGGCAAATGTGACTAAAATTTTTTGTAGGGTAATCACTACACTATGTATTTACTGTGCACTCTTTTAACACAAAAATAGTTAACATTCATAGAGAATGTATTGTGATCCAAACACTATGCTAGAGGTTATATAATGCTCACTTCAGGGCTATAAAGGAGGCATCACCAAGTCTCTTCTAAAAATAAGTTCAGAGAGGTTAATAACTTGCTCTTGGTTGCATATCTAAGAAGTGGTATAGACAAGATTTAAACCCAGGTCTTACTAACTCTGAAGTTTGCATTATACTGGGGAACACAATTTTTGTTGAGTTAGATCTGACACTTGTTTTGAACTAACTTTTGGCATCTAATCCAAACATGACCCCAGTTTTTCTCTATCATGTCAACTTTTTAAGGTACAGGATACCCTCATTTTGTCCCAAAAATCATACAAAATGTACATACAAAGGAAAATAAGGAAAAAAAAACCTGAATATACTCTTTATTTATAGTTATTTTATTCATATAAAGGCTATATATTATTACTGTAAGTCAAATTGTGTACAAGTAGTAAAGTTCTACCAAGCATACATATTAAGGTATTTTATCTTTTCAAACGACAGGCTAGGAAATGCCAAAATGGGATACTTGAAACAGCCTCCTTCAGTTGGCAAAGCTTTAACAGATTGCTTCATGAGACCCGGTTTTTTATGTGCAGAGTTGGGAACACAATGTTCTTTCTGTCAACAGTGGCTCATGTAGAATATTTGCATCACCAGGTTTGAGGTCAGATCTTGGAGGCCAATTCAACTCCACCCAATGCTTCTCACGAGCTCTGCTGTCCCACATACACAGAAAATGGGGATACTTGGTGTATCTACGTTGCTGACTAAGAAGGAAGCAGATCATTTTAAGGTCAACACAGATGATGCAATTGTGCTTGTGATATTGCAACAGATCAACGACTCTCTTCATGTCTTCATATTCTTCACAACAACAAACTGAATGGCCAGTTGGGACTGCACCAAATAAACTGCCGTTGTGGAGGAGGACACACTTCAAGCTCTGCTTTGAGCTGTCGATGAAGAGTCACCATTCAGTTGCATTATAGATGGGAATTCCCAATTCCTCCATTAAACCATGTACGTTATAGCAATACACAAAGCCACCATCACTTGGAAAGTACTGCAGAAATGCACTTTCTCTTGAATGAAAGTAAGATGCCTTCGCTCCTTTTTCAAGCAAGTTTTTCTCATGCAGTCTTGGTGCTAGGAGTTCTGAAGCCTTTTTGAATAGTCCCAAATCTCATGCCAAACCATTCAACTGATGCTGATCAAATCCCTTATGAACTGAGTCATCTTTGATTTCAAATTCTTTATCATTGCTGTCACTTAGCTCTTCACCATACTCCTGTTTTTTGAAAGAGGATAGTTCAGTGAAAACTGGCACTGGGATTTCAGCTGCATGAGGCACTGGGTGTATAGCTGATGATAGACTAGGATACTCTATGTTACATTTATTTTTCTTGTTCTATCCTGACGTTTTTACTATACAAAAGTAACTGTCACTTGAATGATCTCTGGGCTCTCGGCAAACCATAGGTATACCAAATGGCAATTTATCACATGTTCCCTTCATCCACATCCATAAACTCTCGACACACTGCTTGCTCACCTTGTGAGGGGCCCAAGACTTATCTTGATCACCAAGTTTTACTTTAAAATATGCAAAATAGGCTTGCCTGACAAATGCACTGATGTTTGTCCTTTGGGAATGGTGAAACTGCCCCAGATATATCAAAATGAATCAGGGTTGTTTAGGCCCTTTCAACAAGAAATAGCAGAGGTAGACATGATCTGAAGAAAAGGAAATAAGTATGTATGTGAATAAAAAAATTAATTCTGCTAACTCCTTGTATACAGACAAGAACTCGGACTACACTTCGGAATACAATTCACTCTATAGAGCGGCACACAACCTCTCACCACACTGTCTCATGAGTAACTGAATAGCCTAGACAAGTATGAACCTGTCACTGGTCTCCAAGGTCATCCCCCACCCATCCCCACTCAAGGGAGGCTTGCTCTCAGCCAATGGAAGAGAACTAGTGCTTCCCTCGATCCAGACTCAATCCAGCCTTGATCCAGCCTAGAGTGGTTGCATTAAGATAAGCTGTACAAAAAAAACACTTGACTTGATAGAAGAAAACCAACTGCAATTTTGAAATCAGCATGCATATTTAAGTCTAAAACAGCTGAAAATCGAACTCAACAGGAATTATGTTAAAAATTGTTTCTCCTGTGTTTTATTATTGGCTATTTCTGAGAGTTAATATTTGATTCATTCTAGCCATGGAAGTTTTCGTAAAAAAAATCTCAGTCTCTAGGAGCTGAAATATATAAACTGTTATATATGACAATATCTGTCAGCAAAAGAAACATAATTTAAACCTGAGACTAAAGTCCCTGTCCTAGTTCTCATTACAAAAATGATTAAATATATTTCTCCCCCTGCTGTATTATCACCAGAGTGACATAGGATGTTTGGAATCTACCATACAGTCCCAAGTGGCCAGAAGGCAACAGCTACTTCCATGCCATTCATTTCTAAGCAAAAGCTGAAAGGCCAAAAATCACTGGAGAAATTCACTCTGGCAAGATTTTTTTAGTTCAATTTCATTCTCTCTTGAGGTTCCAACAAACTTCAGATAATCATCTTGAACTCGGTGATGAACCAAGCTCAGATTCAGACTATGGCTTCTCAGAGGGTCAGCCCCTCCATTTAGAATAAGGCAGAGCTTAAAGTGACAAGCCAAATGGGGTCAGATGTTCAATACTGGGCGAAAGCCTCAGCTGTCGTCTGAAACAATGTTGACAAGATGGCAGGCTTTAAAAGAAATTCTCGCCTTCCCTTCTGTCTGCTGTCCCCCTCTCTGCTTTCTGGAGCACGTGCTGACCACGGGCTGCGCCTACAGGGAACAGCAAGGACGGTACAACGTGCTTTGTTTATTCCAGCAACAGGAAGGAGTCAGTCCGTAAACATAAGGGGACTTCCTGCTCCCCAACTCAAGATAAAGCATGTGGCCGACACACCTGCCCACGCAATCAGAAGGTGGCTAATGCCTCCTCGCCACCGGAGTCCTCACTCACCAGATGTTAACCCTTTCCAGTCCGTTTTACCGACTAACGTGGGCGCTGAGCACCATGAATTCTTCACCTCAACAATCCATTTCAGCCGCTGCTCTGATAACGTTGATTAATTTCAGCTAGGCTGTGTCAATCCATCTTTCTGATAAGCAAGAAGCTGGCTTCCCAATGTTGAGTAAAACACCATGTAAGGGTTAAAAGTATGGATCAATTAACTATTCGTGCAGCGCCCATTCTCTATAAGAAACTAACTTGGGCTGCTTTCAAGTTTATCCTTAAAGTTTAGCCCAAATCATGACAATACTTAAGCTTTGAGTTTCATGAACTTTCATGTGTGTGAGTGCCATGATCAAGTATAGATAGAAAGCTAGCCACACTGTGAGAAAAATTAACGTTTTTATACATTATTCTTCTGTTAAGAAATAATTGACCATCCCGAAGATACGAGAAAATAATGGGAGACGAATATAGGAGAAAATACAATGCCAGGAAATATAGTTTGATATTAAGGTGAGATTACTTCAAATGGCTCATACTGTCCTTGCCTTTACCGTCTATATTATAAATAATTGCCAGCCCATGTACCTTTCAGTTATATGGTTCTGAAGTTGGTATACAGGTGTCTTAGTAAGGTAATTGGGGTGGCCTAACCCACCAGGATACCCAGGTGGATGGCTTTATTACAATGAAAAGTGAAAAAACTATTAAAATGGTCATGGGAAACATTGACAAAAGATATCTTAGAATAACCCCATCCATAAGCAATTTATCATTTTAGTGCACTCAGAATACTGAAGCCATGCACAATTAAAAAGCTAGAACTTGAAGGCATCGTAAGATGCTCTGATTCATCTTTTATGCATGGGCTACATTGCTTCCTTCAGAGACCACCCCAACGGTGCCAAGGAGAGCGAGCAGCTGGCTGCCCACGCCTGCTTCACCTAGAGTAGCCCCCCAAACTCTTCTGTATATTGCTTTCTTAAGAAGGGGTGCTCTTGGAAAAATAAAATGGGGCAGGTTCCGGTGCCTCTGGAGGCCTATGTAGGAGGGGAGGGTGTAGGGAGCCGGGCTGGGCAGGGGAGGAAGTACAGCTGTGATGACCGAGTGTCAGGGGCTCTCAAGTTCAAACTGCCATCCTGACAGTGTCCCTTGATGTATAAAGATCTCAAACAAATATTATCAGTGCAGTCAACATGAGATCACTTAAATGAGCAATGAATAAAAGGTGTATATTTAACCAAAGCATCATGGGCCATAAAAAAGAGAAGGTCCCCCCAAAATGTGAATGTTCATTTTTATCAGGGAAAAATTAAAAACCGTGGGTGTTGCCCATACCACTCATGGTATAAGTAAACTGAACTTGAAAATGGTGAAATGATTAGGCCGATGTCACCTACAAAGTGAATGACCAGTCAGAACTGCAGGGGCCCTTTCTACTCTCTGATCTTAGAGCACCTGGGGTCCTTTCAGAAGACCACACTCCTGCTCATGTTGTCCTTTCTTTTGTCTACAGAACCCAGCCCCCCTTTTCTTCCTGATATGCCCTATCCATTTTCCCAGTGTGAATCCATGAAGCCTTGTGGAACCCCCACTCCCTGTATTCATTGAACCACACAGCAGAGCACTCTCCCCAAGTCTGAAGGAAAACACCGGGAGGACCTGGCTTAGGCATGAGGGGAACCCCCGGCGAGGGTGGGACTGTCACTTGTCTCCGGATCACCACGATGGCACTGTTAACATCTTCCTCATCATCCCGCACATTTATACCGCACTCTACAACGACTTGTGAAGTGCATGTTACTTCATCCGATGACCAGTGCGCACCTATGATTAAGTATCTTAATCAACTGCATGCTGGGAAAATCCAGAATCCGCTGGTACTATAATACTTTCTACTTTCAGGTAGCTGCATCGCCGCAGTCCACACGTGGCCTAGCATAGGCCATTTCTCTCACCAAAAATAGTTTAAATTCTTTGAAGTCATCTCTTACTCCTCCTGTTATGTTTTCATTATGGAGGTTTCTCACAAAGAGACATGTATAGAGAACAATCCACAGACTACAGATGAACAAAACTAGAAATAGAACCGTCTCTGTTAACCAGTGTCCAATGGCAAGAAGAGCTGAAAGCGGACTCTCTGCAGAGAGGCGCAGGGGTGCTAGAGCCCCGAGGGTCCTCCCCGCAGCTCCCAATGCTAATGACCACGGCTCCTTCCCGAAGCTTCCATTCCGGGTGTCGTAGGCACCCTGCTCTCTGTTTGGCTCTCTGAAGCTTCCTCCTACATGCCCCGTCTGGCCTGGCTGACCCTCCACAATTTTCATACTTTTGAGTATCTGCTCATGACATTCTTTTCTTTCTTCCTCTCTGCTCGAACATCTCATCATCCAAGGTTCCCCTCAAACAGTACTTCGTCTCTCCTACCATCCAGGCTGGAATTATTTCTTCCTTCCTCTTTTTCTTTTTAAAAAATAAATTTAGTTTCTCAAGCAGGTGATGTGTTCACAAGTTTTACACAAGTGATAACATATGATACAGTATGGTCTGTACATTGCTTTCTTTCACTTAATGATGTGTTTTGGAGAGAGGTACTTTTATATTAATATCTAGAGCATAACATGATTTTCTTAAAGCTGTACAGTATTTAATGTAGGGTTACAGGACAGTGTATTTAATTAGTTCCCCCTATTGATGAACTTGAAGTTGTAACATTTGCTCTTCTGAGCGATGATACAATTAATAACCTTGTAATACATCATTTTGCAATATGTACTATTATGCCTACAAAATAAATTGAAACTATTCTATCAGAAGGTATAAAATTTTGATCAACATTTTCAATTACCCTGCATACATGTGTTGTAGCAATTTACACTTTCTCTAGAAATATGTGAGGCTTGTTTGCCCCACATTCTTGGCAACACAGAATTATCAAACTTGTGTGTCTCTGTTCCTCTCAAAAGGTAAGAGACTTATCCCAGTGTAATATAAATCTGTATTTCTTTTATTAAAATTAAGGTTGAGTAGCTTTTCATAGTTTTCAGGGTTATGTGTATCTTGTTTTAGTGATTTATTTGTTTATATCATTTCTACATTTTTCTCCTGGGTAATCTTATTCACTTGTAGACATTCTTTACATGTTGGTGAAATTAGGTCTTTTTTTGTTTTTTTTCAGTTAATATGAGCTGCAATTCTTTTCTAATTTGTACTATTTGGTTTTGACTTTGTTTATAGTAATTCTCCTCATTTTCTAGCCACCTATTATCTATTAATTTATTGCTAAACTCATATGCCTTAAGTGCTTTTATTTACTATTACAAAGAAAATATTGTTGATATTAAACTTTGAGGATCTCAAGGGCAGATATCATTTCTTCTTTAACTTCCCATGCCTTTTTTACATTAGCAAATACCACACACCTGAAAGTCACCAATAAATTTTCTGTGTGTGAAACTTTGGGGTTTGTATTATTTTTTTCCTCTGAGCCTAAATTCATACTAAATTAAAATAATCAAATCGGTGCCAGCTTCATACAACAGCATTTACAGCACTGCTTTGTTATGGCTCTACCTCTCCTTTTCCTGTTCAGCTGGCACTTAACCAAACAATCACAGCCAGGAATTATTCAACTGATTGGTTTTTATTTGGGGTACAATTCAAAAAACTGTGTGTGCATGTGTGTGCAGTGTGTAAGGGGTGGAAGTGGGGGAGGCAAGCTCTCATAGCCATTTAAGGGCCTAAGTTTCTTTTTTAATCTGTAAAATAAATTAAGTGCCAGACGAAAGCCTCCCTGAACCTGCTGGAGATTTTGTGTCAAGATCCCTAGCCCTCCACAAAAAAAAAATCTATTTAGAAATGATAGCCTTGAAGTAAATCAATAGAAAATTCAAGAAAATAAGACACCTGCCCTTCAGTGAATTCAACATCAATCAGTACTGTGTCTGTTCGCTCTTTATTTTCCTCCTTGCATATCCTAGATAAAAATTTCAAGCTTTTTCATACAAAAAAGTAAAAATTTTAATTTTCTAGTGCCAGCCACTTATTCTCACATAATAGTTTCTCAGGTGTTTCTGTAGTTGAATGAAAACACAGCAACTCCTCAGGCTGCCTTTAAAACAAAGGTTTTACATATGTGGTCAGAAGGTGCAGAAAGTAGGTGTGGATTTCCACATACATGTTCGATCATAATTTTCTCCTTGGTTCAGACTTTGAGGAGGCCCCAGAATGTCCCCTGGCGTTGTTCAGATTTAAAGTCTCTGCTAAGATGCACCTGCAGAAGAGCAATTCACCCTGACTCACCTTCCCTTTTTGTTCGTTTGTTTGTTTCTTTCTTTCTTTTTGCCACTGATGGGTGCACACAAAAAATAAAGTTTTCCCACCATGCTTAATAGCACTCAGAAGTGCCAGGGCAAGGACCCCTTTTCTAGAAAGCGAAATAAACATATGGAAGGAAACTAAGAACTCCTGTCAAAACTATTCCACTGTGAAATTAGTTACATTCCACAAGAAAATATAATCATGTCAAGCATTTCTTTAGTGACTCTTTCATAAACTACAGTGAAAAAACAACAACACAAAACGGGGTTCAGCTTCAGAAGCTCTCGGTGCCATTTGCTACCTAAACCCGTTCATATCTGATTATTTTCAGCCCACTGCGATGTCTATACAGCCCTGGTGGATATTTCTTCGGTTCACTGAAGAAAACATTCCCCTCAGTCTATAATTCTGTTGGCCTGTCATTCCTATAATTAGCACAGCAGAAGATTAGAAGCTACTACTTAAAATAACTGGTATACAATACATTTCCAAACAGAAGACACAGAACAAAGCTTATCCAACAGAGAGCTGCCAAATGCACTGTACCCCGGACAGGTTTCCGTATCCCTTACACACATCGCTAGGACCTAACTGAACCACATCTCTGCTGTCAGCAGAGCATGAAATTCTTGAGATTTGTCTCCGTTTCATCCAGTCTCTGCCGGTTAAAACTAGCCTTCCAGAGGGCCAGTGCATATTTCCATTTTTACTGGTGCTGCCTACTTTCTCTTCTTAAAAACTGACGTACACTGTTGTAATAGTTTCTGATGTATAGCCCCATAATTAGGCGTGTATATAATGTACGGAATGATTATCCCAATAAATCCAGTACCCATCCGACACCATACAGAGTGGTCACAGCATTATTGACTATATTCCCTGTGCTGTACTTTACATCCCTGTGACTGTTCTGTAACTGCCAATTTGTACTTCTCAATCCTCACCTTTTCACCATCCCCCAATCCCCCTCCCACCTGGCAACCATCAAATTGTTCTCTGTACCTATGAGTTTGTTTCTGCGTTTTCTGTTCATTTATTTTGGTTTTTAGATTCCCATGAAATTGAAATCATCTGGCATTTGTCCTTCTCTGTCTGACATTTCACTCAGTAAAATACCTTCTAGGTCCATCCATATTGTTATAGAGGTCAAGATTTCACTCTTTTATGGCCAAGTCATATCCCACTGTACATATGTACCACTTATTAGTTATCCACTTACATATTGATGGACACTTGGGTTGCTTCCATATCTTACCTATTGCAAATAATGCTGCAATAAGCTTATGGATATATGAGGTCTGTCCATAAAGTATTCAGCCATATTATATGAAAAATAGAGAAATTTATTGAATAAGATACAGGATACAAGAAGCATTGTACATAGGACAATGAAACCTTAGTCCCCTTCATAGTAGGCACCATGGGACCTCACACAGTTCTCCCGATGGCCATCAGCTGCCCCATCGTATTTTCCTGAATCTCATTAATGGTCTGAACTCTCTTCCCTTTCAAAGGTGATTTTAGTTTTGGGAAAAGCCAGGGTGCCAAATCTTGGCTGTAGGGGGTCTGAGTCACCTGGGAGATTTGATGTTTTGGAAAAAAACTCTGCAGCAAACATGATGCCCAAGCAGGTGTGTTGTCATGGTGAAGCTGCCAGTCACCAGTTGCCCACAGCTCTGAGCTTCTGAATCACCCCAAATAATTTCTGCAGAGGAATGTTCAAGCTTAATGCAAAATTTGATGTAGATTCATTGCTCTAGACACTCAGTCATTTTGAATGTGACAGCCACACAGTACACAGGCTCACTCAATGGTGTCTACCACTCATACTGACTAGCATGGTGATGTTGTCATTGTTCACACTTGCACATTCCAGTCTACTCTCCTTGGCTGCCAGGTTATGTCCATGTCTGTAAACCATCCTCATTATATTAACATGGCTTGACTTTTTCTAGACAGACCTCTTTATATGTCTTTCATTTAATATTCTGGGTTTCTTTGGAAAATACCCAAAATGCTCTCTCTTTTACAAGCAATCCAGTTCCCTCTCCAGGATGCTTGGGCCTTTTATGAATGTGACATTGTGAAAAGCACCATCCTCTAACATTGTTCTAATTTTCATCCTCATCCTCATCCCAGAAAGCCTTTCTTTCAGTGCATGCAGCTGTGAGTGGCACTATGAAGATGCTCAAATAGACCCCACCCTTTCCCCTATAAGAATGCATCTTGGACACACAAACACACACACACACACACACACACACACACACACACACACACACACAGAGTATCTAGAGAGAAACATGAATGCGAATAGTAAACCGTGCTCAGAATCCTCCATTTAGCTCAAGTCAAATACGATTTTCTAAGCCTGTCATTCAGAGATTTCCACAATATGAGCATAAGTTACCTTTCCAGCCTCTGTCTCCCAATCTCCTAGGGATAGGTCCTATTCCTGGTAAACAAGACTACTAGGTGTTTTCCCATTATCTGATCCTCCCTCCTGGATAAGCAGAGAATCAGGGCCCTGGAGTCAACCGGTCTGGAGAATGAGGTGTTAGATGCCTGTCTCAAGGGCAAGGGAGGGGGCCCTAGCAATGAGAACGGGTTTCTTGTCATCTTATTCATAGACAACTGCCTGCGACTAAGGGAGGGATCTGGGTCAGAGCATCTCAGAGCTGCTGGCGAGAAAAGTCATGCAGACCGCGCAAACAGTCATTGTAAGTGAGGGCCGCAGAGATGAGGACTCTGTAATGAAACCAGGAAGACAGAGCGAGGACAGGAGCGACGTTTCCAAAGTGGAGGGCGTGAGATGCCTTCCAGAGCCATGTAGACGAGAGGGGAGATGAAATGGCTTCCTGTCGCGGCTGCTTCTCTGGGTGGCTGGGGACAGAGTTAGGGATGTGAACGGAATTGAAGGCCCCCTCAGGGCCTGTACTCACGGCATTCCTTCCTACTGCATGGACTAGCCTCCCTCACTGGCTCAATACATGGCCATTACTCAAACCCCATCTTAAACATCCCCTTTTCTGTGAAACCTTTCTTCACCCCTTCACAAGGGGCCACCCTTCTCTCCCCTGCGCTCCATCGGGTGCAGTGGGAACTTCTTGAGGGTCTTCCTTCGGTAGGTTGTGCTGTACCGTCTCTGATTCATTTGACCCGCACCTTCACTACGTTTTATGCCCTGGAAGTTGTACATTTCTTCTTTCTTCACATCCACTGTAGCAACTATAAAACCCTGATGCATAATTGTTACTCAATAAATATTGTTAACACTAGTTTAACTAACATGAGGATGGGGAACAAATGTGCGCATAATCTATGAAACAAGAAAAAGGGTATTAAGGTCCAGACATCTCTCTGGATGGGCTCCCAGTTGGCCAGCATCGTTGGCTTTCCTCCAATGTATTTTACAGAGATAACTAGACAGCTTCAGCTTATATTACATATACTTACAATTCCTCACAGGCCTAGTCAATCAATTTGTTACCTTGTCAGAATACAATTATTCACTATAAATGGTACCATGAAAATATAGGAATGTCCACTTTAATCTTCTCTTCAGGTTTTTGTTTTTTCGTTTCTGTTTGTTTGTTTTTTGTTTTTGGCATAGCCTGGAAATGATTTCATCCCACCAAAACATCTGATACCAAGACTAAGTTAGGTTATGTTTTGATTAAAACTGAGTTTGCTTTCTTAATTTAATAATTCTTTCTCACTATTTTATCCATTTATTTAGTTTATTATTTTGGAAATACATCCTTGAAATATATATTTCATGTGAACGAATGGTAGGATGCTCAGGAAAAACCCTAGTGTCAGGGATAAAACCCTCCTCGGATGTGCTCTCTTAGGTGCTAGAGAGGCTGATGGCAAATTTTCAGCCAAACTACAGTCAAGTCCACTGGACATTATAAAATGCATTTTATGATTAAATATTATCACTATATTTATCCTATTTTTTCCTACTTATTTTTCTCATCTTCCGATTTCCTTATTTAAAGATTGTTTTCTTACAAGCCCTTTAAATACTTTTTATTTTAACAATGAAGGGTATAAATCATTAACACAAAATTAAAGTGATCCAGTCTTATTTTCAATATTCTGGAGTGTACTATTATCACATTTTAAAAATTCCCACTTTTAGGTACATTTTTTGTAGGTTTTATATCCATTTTAAATGGATATAATGATTTCAACACTAGCTGGGGGGTTTAGAAAAAAATCTTTTGAGCCCCTAATTTGCTCCTAACATTGAGGGAAGCCATTAGTCACTGCTTCTCTTACTTTCTCCTCTAATAGGTAAAGTAAACAAAACTCATCTGCCCATCTACCTTACATTTATAATTCTATCAAAGTATAAAGGTATGGAATCTTGGCTTTCAAGATACCTTGTAATATTTACAGAGCTGGAAAATTATAAGAAATAGAGTGGTCATGTTCATTAAGGACCTTGCTTTCCAAGGCTACAGACATGCATCAAGAAAATACTCCATAAATATGAGACATCACTGGTTAGTCAGCATTCAAGAGACCCTCCTGGAGGACTCCATTTTAAAATATGCAGTTCCTTCATTTAAATACATAATATAAAAACAAGAGTTTGAATCTGATTAACAGCAAAATCATCGCAAGTGTAATGAAATTTTTGTCACAACTTCTTGATTTAAGTACCCTCATATTCTTAGTAATTTTGTGTATTTTCATTTCCAATTAAAATGTTCCAAAAATTATTTTGTCTGAAAACAAGCATAGAAGGGCCAATCTTATAAGTGAAGTTTTACATGGAGTCTATCCTTTTTTAAATGTTTGTAAACAAGCTCTCTATGAGGCTTTTTTTGTTGTTGTTAAGCATATTTTATTTATTATGCTATTACGGTTGTCCCAACTTTTCCCCCTTTGCCCCCCTCTTCCTAGTGCCCCTCTTCCCTCTAGCTATCCTCCCCCCAACTTAGTTCATGTCCATGGGTCATGCATGTAAGTTCTTTGGCTTCACCCTTTTGTAACAATTGTTAACATCACCCTGTCTATTTTGTTCCTACCAATTATGCTTCTTAATCCCTGCGCCATTTCCCCATTTCTCCCCCTTCCCCCTCCCAGCTGATAACCCTCCAAATGATACCTATACCTATGATTCTGTTCCATTCTCATTGTTTTCTGTTTGTTTTTGTTTTTTGCTTTTATTTTTTAAATTCAGTTGTTTTTGAATAATTGTGCGTTTGTTGTCATTGTAATGTTCATAGTTTTAATCTTCTTCTTTTTCTTAAGTAACTCCCTTTAACATTTCATGTAATAATCACTTGGTGATGATGAACTCCCTTAGCTTTACCTTGTCTGAGAAGCACTTTATGTGCCCTTCCATTCTAAATGATAGCTTTGCTGAATATGGTTGTCTTGGTTGTAGGTCCTTGCTTTTCATTACATTAAATACTTCTTGCCAGTCCCTTCTGGCCTGCAAAGTTTCTTTTGAGAAGTCAGCTGATAGTCTTATGGGAACTCCTTTGTAAGTAACTCTCTGCTTTTCTCTTGTTCCTTTTAAGATTCTCTCTTCATCTTTAATCTTTGGCAATTTAGTTATGATGTGTCTTGGTGAGATCCTCTTTCGGTCCAGCTTATTTGGGACTCTCTGTGCTTCCTGGACTTGTATGTCTATTTTCTTTGCCAAATTAGGGAAGTTTTCTTTCATTATTTTTTTAAATAAGTTTTCAATTTCTTGCTCTTCATCCTCTCCTTCTGGCACCCTTATAATTTGGATGTTGGTACATTTAAAGTTGTCCCAGAGGTTCCTAAGCTTCTCTCTCTTTTTTTTTCTTTCTTTTTTTTTGCATTCTTGTTCCTTTATTCCATACTGGTTGAATGTTTATTTCTTCCTTTTGTTCCAAATTGTTTATTAGAATCGTAGCTTCCTTCCCTTCACTGTTGGTTCCCTGTATATTTTTCTTTATTTCACTTTGTGTAACCTCCATTTCTTCCTTTATTTTTTGCCATACTCTATGAGTTCTCAGAGCATCCTGATTATCAGTGTTTTGCACTCTTCATATGATAGGTTGGCTACCTCTATTTCATTTAGTTCTTCTTCTGGGTTTTTTTTTTTCCTGTTCTTTCATTTGGCCCATATTTCTTTGCCTCCTCAATTTGGCAACCTCCCTGTGTTTGTTTCTGTATTATGTAGAGCTTTTACTCCATGTCTTAGTAGCATGGCCTATAGAGTAAAGGTACCTGTAAAATGTGGGAGGCAGAGCTTTAGGTAATTGCCAGGGTGGGCCAGGGCCACCTGATTTACTGCGTTGCGGTTCTGTTTGTGATGGGGGGCTTGGAGAGGGGACAGTGCCACTGCCTGGTTTCTGGCAATTTGCCTGGCACTTGCCCTGTTTCCAATCACTACACCCACTTCCTGTATGTGATTGGCACCCTTTTGGTTGCTGCCTCGGGGTTTGTGTACATTCTAAGACCATGTGGGCCCTTCAACTGATGAAAATGGAATAGTTTCTTTCACCTCCCCAATCCCCACTAGATTTTACAGCCAGAAACAATGGGAGTTTATCCTCCAATGGCTGGAACCCTGGGCTGTGTGGTCTGGCCTGGAGCTGGGATCACGTGCTCCCAGGGTATCCCTCCCAGTTTTATCTACCACATGTGAATGTGGGACTGTCCGTTCTGCCATCACAGTCACTTGTCTGAGCCACACCTCTCTCTACCATGACTCCACCCCTCCTACTCCTCTGGATGAATGTAGCTTCTTTAAGTCCTTGGTCTTTAAGTCAGATCCCCATATAGCTCGATTTCCTGAAGATTCTGGTGGTTATTTGTTTTTCAGATCTGGTTGTAATTCTTTCTGTGGTTGTGCTAGGAAGTGGGGCATGTCTATCAACATCTCCACCTTGACCAGAATTCCTCTACAAGGCTCTTTATGTACTAGTTATTTAAATGTGGGGAAGAGAGCAAATGTTCTCTTACTGCTGACTCAAAAGAAGATACTGGCTGGGTGGGCAGAGAATGTCGAAGCTGTTTGTGAAGGGAAGAGTATGTCACCTAAATAGATGTAATAAATTCACCTCATAAGTCATCTCCACCATTCTGCCTAACCACACTGCTGCAAAGAGTCAGGGTCACTATTCCACTCATACAGCATACGGAGCCTATTTACCTATGATGGGGTCCATATCCCTTCATGTACTCTGGATACACTAAGACTCAGATTAAGAACTTCTTTAAGATACCAATGTTTCAGACCAATGAATCAGCCAATAAACATAAACACTTCAAAACTCTGCCTACTACCCACTGTTGGTAAAGGCCAGGACCAGCCTACCTATCCAGAGCAGAGGGTCATCTACAGACTCAGATGAACCCCTCACCCCAATGCAGTACACTGTTCCATTCTTCGTGTGTTCACTGAAGCCCCACTTTCTTTCATTTTTCCCCCCAAAAAATGTTTTTAAAAGGAACATGACAGTTTTTTCTCAATTAGACTTGAGAATTAAACTCCTTTATACATAAAGTTCCTTTACTAATTTCTCCACAAAAAAGAAAAGAAAAGAAAAAGAAAGAAAGCAGAAAGTGAGGAAAGTAGTAAAGGATATCATAGAAAAGGAGATACAAAAATGTGAACAAAAACAACTTTAAGTACCCAACATTTTGTCCCTGGTTTGCTTTTTGCTGAAGGTAACATAGTACATGTACCTAGGATAAGGTTGGAGAACTATTTCTAAATATTATTTATTATTTTTCATAGCAACATTTAATCCATAAAGTATAGAAGGATTAAGAGGGATATTTATATAACATTAGCCGAGTGCACTCAACAGAGGCTACTAGGGTTCTCTCCAACTTCCCCCACCCTGAACTTGTCTGTTGTCCTCCATCTGCTCCCACTCCTCGCTCCCTGAGCATTTCCTCTCCTGTGCATTTTCTAAGTCTCCCTCTGAGCTCTTTCTATTTGTGAATATTTCAATTAGCAATTTCTACTTATAGGAAGTAATTATGACTGGTCAGAAAATAAATGATTATTGAGCAAATGGATCCCTTCCTGGCCCTGTAGACCAATTTCCCACAGTAAACATATTCTTGGTACTATTTTGTTCCTATAGATGTGCAAAAAATTGCCACTTCAGTTTTCTTACGCAGGGAATCAGCTCATTCAGCACATCCATATGGTGCCCTAGATTCCAGTGAAAAGTCAATGAATCATAGGGGTGAGCGGCTGTGGACCACTTCGATGTCCTCATTTACCCCAATTCTTTGGGGTTTTTCATCTTCGGCTTAAGTTCACTTGGATGGCTAATTATTAAGTTTCCATAGCTAGTTAGAACTGCTGAGAAGGAGCTAAGAACGTGGTGGGGAAAGGCAAGAAACTGGGAAAAGACTCAAGACCAGTACAGGGATGTGACCAGGTGAGGTGTCCTTTCCTAATGCACCTCCAAGATCTATGTACATTGAACATTTTCTGCTGAGGTCTTTGTTTCAAAATCAAACTCCTGTAACAACTCTTTTCAGATAACTATCTTTTAACAAAAGTCATTGAGCACCTAGGTGCTGTGGAGAGCACTCAGCAGCAGGAAGCAGAAGAACACACAGCAGTCCAGAGCAGCAGTGCCACTGCATGGGCAGCATCCGTTCACAGCCCTTCCTCTCGCTCACTGGTCCTCCCAGTACCTGTACCCTATAAATTGGTGCTGCGCCACTGCCATTCATTATATTTTCCTTTGCCCACATGTACTTCTGCTTTCCACCCTCTCTTGGGATAAGACCCAGGATGGTAGAGTAGTCACCATTCTCCTGAGAAGTGGAGTCCATCTTTAGTACTTTACCAACAAGCTGACAATAATTTATTCCTACCAATCACTTCCAGGAAGTCAGAGAGCGAACAGGTCACCACCCTGAAGGAGAAAGAAAGGTAATGTCTCTGTGATTTTTAAACGTATGGAAAAAAAGATCTCCCTTGCATCATTGGCTATAAACGGCACAAACAGTAAACTGCTTTGAAGATTGATTAAGCCCCCAAGTGTTGCTCTGACTACTAATCAATGGTACCAGGAGCTGACTACTCCCCATGTCATAAGCAGAGCAATGGTGAGAAATCAATAAGCACAACCAAATTTGGCTTGGACAGATAATCCTAGACACCTCCTGAAAAATGGAAGACAAAACAGGTATTCAATGGTACAGAAGTCTAGTCACTCCCATTTTCCCTATTCCTGCACCAGCAGAGCTTAAGTTGAAGGTGTGAACATTTTAGGATAGACTTAGGCTCATGGTGTGTCCCAGTTTTCAAAGACTTCAAGTTGTCCTGTGCCAAAACATAACCCACCTCATTTACCTTAAGGTTTACCCTATCTTTATGTATCTTTGGGGGAGGGGGGGACCCAAAACCTTCCATCCCTTTCACACCCTTATTTTTTTTTCTTTCTCCTGGAATACATTTGAGCCGAATCTATCCTCTTTAGCAGGCATTTCCAAGTTTAAATAGCTGATGTGAAACAGTTGGATGGGACATGAGAAAATAGAATGGACCAGTAGAATTGCTTAGTACAGTAGTCCCTTTCTATATTGTGATTCACTTATTGTGGCGTCACTGTATCGTGGGATTTTTTTAACTATTATATTTAATTATTTATCGCGGATTTTTTGCTATATCACAAGATTTGGCGGTACTGTATATGTATGTTGTTAAAGTTACATAGGTTTGAGAGTGTAGAATATGTTTAAGAACATAAATACTGTTTATAGAAGTGTGGAAAAGGTTAAAAAGGGAGTGGGAAAGGTTAATAAGGGACTGGGAATGGTTTATAAGTGTGTGGGAAGGGTTTATAAAGCCTTAAAATATATATAAATACTAAAATAAATGTAAGGTTCCTACTTCGCGGATTTTCACCTATCACGGGGGGGTCTAGAACGTAATATCCACGATAAGCAAGGGAATATTGTAATGCTGAATCAGAGTGGTCATCTCTGGTCATTTTTCACCTCTTCAAATTGCCAAATTGGCCTTCCAGAAGTTTCCTTCTTCCATTATCTCCCATGTATGGAATTACAGTATCATGTGTTTTTTTTCTCCAATTTTGTCATAATTCCTGGGTGAAATTGGTTAAACATGAATATTATTATGTTGTTAGGATACAGTTAATTATATTTGTCACCCCCTTCTTTCAGTATGGCTCCCAGGAAAGTGAGAGACCATCCTTGCTCTCAGGAATGAGCCTTGAAAAGTGGATTTGCTAAGGTAAACATCAATAGGATCAAAATGTTTTAGAGGGTGAGACCTGGCCAGCAATTTGAGTCAAAGTGTCTCTTCAAAGAGGAATACATACAGTTTAGTGGGAAAAGCACTGAGGTCAGAGTTGGTGAACAGAATGCTATCTTGAGTAATCGTGTTATACTGAATGGGTCTTTCAAACTTATTAATCTCATTTCACTCACCCTCAGAATGAAGCACGTTGAATCCAAACAATCTTCTTTGTATGTCAGGGTAAAATATTTTTTAACTAACCTATTGCCCTTCATCTAGTAAACCAACAAACATGAGAACTAGCATAACAGAGATCTTTAAAATTTACCTTTATTAATTATTAATAATAATTGAAATTACAAGGTGGTGAAAATGGACATCTTATTTCACCCCTTGCCCAGGGCCTCATCTTCCTTCGTCATCTTTTCCTTCTCTTTTCTATCCCATTAGAAACTGGGGGAGTGTGGTTGTTCCCACTTTGGTTACTGGTCCAATTTGTCTGCTTGCATCCATACTTTCATGATTTTTCATAATTATTTCCCTAGTCTTCCAATACCCCCCTTCCACACAACACTTCCTCAGCAGGCCCCCACATTCACTGACAGTCTAATTTCTTCCACAAACACTGATGACGCTTTTATTCCCATGGAACTTACATAGTAGCTCCGTTCTCCTGAAAACTGATGGGTGTAAGGACATCACATAACATGTGGACCACCCACCAGTGATACTCTCTGACTTCCCCGAATTGTGTTTACTCTCCGCCTTCAAACCTCATTGTCCTCAGTTTACTTTGAACTTCCCAGACAATGTGATATATACAGAATCCTGTATCCCTACACACCTACATATCTATTCTTTACCAGGTGGAAGGCAGGTCCTTGAAGACTACTTCCTGCTAAAGGAGTTCCTCGTCTATTCTACAAATAAGAGAATGGAATTAGGTAAGAAAGGGGAGTGTTTCTGGGCCATTCCCTGTATAGGACCTCTTCTATTCTAAAACTGTTCCTGAAGGAAACAAGGAGAGAGAAAAATGGTTATCAGGGGGAGCTCTGATAATTGTCCCCTAAACTTTCCCACACTTTAAAATTCATTCTTTCTCTTCTAAGAAAAAATTAAGGGGAAGTGCAGAAGATAATAGAAAACTGAAAAAATAGGCATGAAGGGAATATTTAGTTAATGAAGTCAGTACAAGTAGATGCAAAGCATACTTAAGAATAAAACTAAAACTATATTTCAATTGACAAATTGTTAAATGACACAGGAAACACAACCACTAGTGGAAGTGAGGGAGGGTATGATGGCTAAGCACTCTGAAAGGCACTCTGACTGCTTTGTCCTATTGCTTTTCCAGCCCATTTCTAAAAGGCAAGGCCCTACCAAACGCTCATGTGCAAAAACTCGAGTTCAGATCATTGTCAACACTCATCTGGACTCTTTTCTTATTCCCTCTTACATTTCTAAATCACATTTATTTCATAACGTTAACTCAACCCAGATGAAATCCCTTGACAAAAGAATCGAACAAGTCCAAATTGATCTCTTAAGTGGATCAATAGAAACTTAACTGAAATGGATTGGGGATTTTATCAAACCTGATGTAGAAGAGCACTAATAAGATCACCTGCAATTCACACATATAGAACTAAATTTCAGCACAAATTGATCTGATTACTAAGGATGAATGGTCACCTTTAATAATGGATTAGGGTGGTAAAGAATTCTCTTTTTACATGAAAATGCTTTATTATTTTTTTTTCTTTTAAACTCTTGGAGATTTTTTTCAACTTTTCTTATGCTTAATTTCACACACTTCTTAGATGGTCCGATTTAACTTAAGGATTGTTTTAATTTTCACAATTTGACCTGAATTCTACTTTTTAAGTCAGAAATGTCTTCTGACGTGTTTTCAAGAGGAAATGTTGTTAACAGTGAGAGGAGCCACGAAGATAGAAAGGCATTGCTTCAGTAAACCATAACATCCCTAAAAGCTATTTGTAACATGATGCAAATAATAGTGAGTAAAGCTGTCAACAACACAGAGGATTGTATGTTTGGAGAGTTAGCTGTGTCCATTTTGTGACTATTAATTTGATAATTCAGATACATGTTTCTTAGAGCTGTTACATGTTCAGATTTATTAATATTCATAACATTTATGCATCATAATTTGATGGTAAATCTTCCTCTTGGTTGCAATGAAGACTTAATATAGTGATGAATAAAGGCCAAAGATTGTATCTCTAAAAACAAACACCCTAACCTACCTCCAACTCACTTGAAATATTAGAAGATTCATCCACCCTAACATCCATTTCATTTCCACACACAGTGACTAGCTTTGGCAGGTGTCTCAAGTGTTGGCTACTAAAGATTCCAAACAAGTCTTGCTTTTCTTCAACAGAGAATGAATGTTGCTATAAAATGCTCAGATCCTAGGCTACTTTATTGATCACTTTGCTAGTGAATGCTTATGGGTGTACCTTTTCTAGATCTTTTCTTCCTATGTTCATGGACTACTGTGTTTCCCCAAAAATAAGACAGTGTCTTATATGAATTTTTGCTCCTAAAGATGTGCTAGGTCTTATTTTCAGGGGATGTCTAATTTTTTCATGAACAAGAATTCCCATTTATTGTTGAACAAAAAATCAACATTTATTAATATACAGTAGTCATCACAAACATCAGCATAACCAGCCAAACTCTGAATTCCATCAAGAATTTGGGGGGAGCTGTAGCAATGACTGCTGCTAGGTCTTATTTTCAGGTGAGACCTTGTATTTCTAAGCTCGAAAAAAATTGCACTAGGTATTATTTTGGGGGGATGTCTTATTTTGGGGGAAACAGGGTAATAGTCCACGACTTAGACCCCTTAAGGAAATTAACCTATCTTTCTCCTTTTCCTCCTTCTCCTTCCCCACTCCGCACCCCCTCCCCCTGCTCCCTAGGTGCCACTCCCTGTATCTTTGACTTTGATTCCATTTTACCTACCTTACCTCTGTTGGGTAAATATATACAAAAAACAAAAAGTTTTTCTACGCCTAAGAAAATGTTCCAACAGGCAGCTAAAGCCTGGTGTTTGTTCCTGCATTCTCTTCTGCTTGCTGGTGGGTGTGCTCTGAATTAGAAAATTTTAAACATATTTGTGCTTCGGCAAGGAAATAACAGGATAGGACATGTGGTCTGCTTCTAGGCTCTTAGAACCTAAATGGTTTAGATGGAGAAATTCCATCTAAAATGCTCTCCATTTGGGGGTTCAGGATAAGTCACAGAACTTCTATAACTTGAGGGTGGGTCTAAAGCCCTAGGAAATTCTGCAATGTCCTTCCTTTGTCTTACCTTCTCTGTACATCTTCGCCTAGAAGCACAAAATGAGGGCTGATTCGTCTAATGTGGACCTGGATGTTTGTGTGTCCTGAGGACTAATACCACCATAAGGTCACATGAGCATCCGTCAATACAGGGAACTATGAGAATCTAGAAAAATGAGCATTATACTCAAATGACCTGAAATTATTTCTGATTTCCCTGATGCCAGTCTTGCCTAGTAATTCTCTTTATTTGTTCTTAAGCTGTTTTTGAAAATAATTTTATCATATATTTTTTTCTAAATGTAAAAGTAATAAGCTTTTTGTAAAATAAAAATATAGAAAATTTAGAAAACCACAAAAAACAAAATAAATCATAACTCATATCTAATCCCACAAGCCAGAGACAATCATTATGTTTTAGAGAAAACCTACTATGATATGTTTAAGTCTAAAAATTCTGGAGCTAAAGTGTTAAATAGGAAATTTCTTTCTACTTTTAGACCAAAGCCCAAATAATGGTCAATATGTTTTTGAATATTTAATGCAAGGAAAGGCCATCATTTCAGAAAAAAAGCAGAACGAAGAATATTTAAGAGACAGAGGATCATTACCTCTATTTTTATTAAGTGCTTACGGGTCCCATCTCCATTCCACTCACCCCTCCTACCTGGTTATGTGGGAGAGGATCCAAAAGAGAGTAAGAAGGTAAATATAAATGGCCCAGCCATCTATTAGAAAGAGGATGCTTCAGGCTGCCCAGTAGCAGGCCACTCTAGTTCAGCACAGAGAAGGCCCCTATCCATTTTCAGGTGGGTTATAATATGCATTTTGGCCATGAGTCGTAGGGGATGTTAAGTGCAGTATTTCTCTCTTCTTGAGTCAGGAGTTAAGAGGCTGCGCGGGAGTTGAGCCCCTTTGAGAGGTCAATACCTTCGTACAAGCTGTGACATGAGTCTGGATAATCAAACTGGCACCTGGCGAAAACCATTTAATGTGAGAGAGTGGAGGAACCAAGAGGTGAGGGTCATTGTTTACTGTGAGATCAAATATCAGTACTTCCCTTTGCTTAGTGTCCATACTGCTGACCTTGAACTTGCTTTGGCCAATTCAATGTGCATGAGGCGGTATGAGCTAATGAGATCCAGAGGCTCTAAGACGCTCTGTGTGATTTGCCGTGTCTCTTTTCTCTCTGTAGTAACACAGTGCCAGAGAGAGAGAGAGGACTCCATCACCCTTAGTTCTAGAGGAAAGGCAACAAGGACTGGAGCCTGAGTTCACCAGTGAAGGATAATAGCATGAGAAAAATATCTATCATTATAGGTTAATATGATTTCTGTCTGTTACTGCAGTGAAGAAGAATCTTTCTGATGGTTATAAGCTGGGTGCCAAGCTTCCCCACACTGATGGGGACGGGGTGCAACAGAAGGGGCAGAGCAAACACAGCTGGAAGAACTGAGCAGCAGGTGAGATTTTGTGTTTTGTGTAAGAGTGAAGGTAAGTTTCTAGAAGCTGCATAGACTCAATTTTCTCACAATACATTTGACTTTGATTCATACATGACTTTTACTAATTCTTCATGTTTTAGATTTTTTTTTGGAAAGTGACAGTTTTAATGGTTGTTCTGTTCTTCTTGATTTACTTATTGTGCCATTACATTTAGGTTGTGTCCTATTATTTGCCATTGTGAGTGAGACTATAAAAATAGCTTAATCTTGGTACTCAAAGCTTGAGTATATAATTTTACACATCTTAGTTGACTCTGAATTTTACTTATTTAAAATCTCTTTTTGTATTGTCTTTTGCATTAGATTATAGCTCTTTACATGCAGATGTTTTTTTCTTTTTAATCTCCCTTGATACTTATTCCAGTAAATTACACAGAACTAATACAGATAATAATTATAACTAGCCACCTAACCAATTGTGCTATGAACATACTTTTCTCTAACTCTTGCAGAGGTAACTAACAGGACGCTGGAATATTTCCTTAATAACAGCCACTGTATGTGTGAGCTGACTGTACAGACATTTGCAGGTATTCACAGGAAAGCCAGTCCTAACCTGTAAACTGAGTTTCATTCTACATTTGATATAGATGTCCAGGCTCGCCTCTGAGGTCTCTAGAAGACAATTTAAGAAAAATAGTAAAACCAATATTTTTAATATATCCAGATCTCTATTTCCTTTCATAGTCAATAATTGAAAGCTATTAAATACAATAAGATTTTAGAAAGTCAAGATCATGGATGATTCAATTGTGAAACAGAAAATTACTGTGAATAAAAGAAAAACTAAAGTCTATGTACGTAATCACCCATAAATGATAAACATCGATGCAATCTAAATAATTCTAAAAGAAGGTGAAGGGAAAAAATTAGTTTCACTCACATTATCTTGTACCCTATACAATTAGATTCTAAATTTACCAGTTGCAATAAGCATGAGACACAGTGGGGGTAATAGCTGAGAATAATAGCCAGTTTTCTTACCTAAGCAAAAATATAAATGGTAATGCCATTCTCTAAAAGAGGAAACCCAAGTTGGGTGGAGTTGAAGGGAAAACATCTCATGGGGTTATAGACACATGGGAAAATGAGGGACCAGGGTGTCTGAGGTACATACACCCACTTATCCCTTTGTCTGTGTGGTGGCAATTCCCTACACTTATCAACGTGGTTGGTGCAGTATCTAATCTTGCCTATTAGATAATTACATCCTGTGATTAAAACTTACAAGAGAACGGAAAAGCAGTGGAGGACTAAGAAAATTTTTAACAGGGCAGTCAAGTTGTAAAGAATAAGTGCTTACACAATAATTGGCTTTAACTCATTTGGAGTAAATACTGGCCATTAAGTATCATCAAAACAGACAGTTTGCTGTGAATGACAGGGTCTTAAATACCCTTTAACTGACATTTGACTCATCAGAGGGTAATGGCAGGTGGAGAGAGGACTGTCACAGATGATAAATTTTAGGGTTTTCAGCAATGATTTCTTATGTGTTATTTTCTCTTAAACATTGAAGGAAGTGGCAAAGGCATACATGCAATGGAAGGTAACTTAATGAAGTCTTTTTTACATACTTCAGTTACACAGCATCCAAACCAGTTTCCAGACAAGACAATATCAGCACTGAAGTGAGTCCTCAGGACTAGTTTGTGGGGTCAGAACTGAGCAGCACTTCTAGAATTGCCTTTATTACAATGAGTCAAAATGATCAACACACTCATGTCATCTTTTTGTATTTTTTTCAACTTAATGTTGTCCGTAAAATCCTCTACATCTTACAAGGTTTGTTCTGTAGTTGAAGACGATGTGATTCAGATTTCGGGAAACCTAGTTACTTCAGAGTTTTGAATATACTGATAAACTTAACATAAAGGAACACCATAGACTTCCAAAGGTTAAAGGGAAGTTAGCCTGCCTTTTAGTTTCTAAGAGTACCTCTATCTGAATTGCCATTGATCTAAATTTACAGTGTCATTGCAAAATCAAAGAAAATCAAAAATTGTGCTCCATTAACCTTCCATACACCAGCGATTTTCAACCAGTGTGCCGCAAGAATTCTTTAAAAATGCAATACGTGACTATTTAGTCAGGGGCACTGACCTATTTTCCCTTAGATTGTCAAATTTTTTTAAAAAATGACAGCAGCTAACACAATAGTCATCTGATGTGAATGAAACAAAATTATTCATCTAGGCAAAAATATATTTTTTTGGTATGCCACAAAATTTTAGTAATTAGTTTTTTTTGTGCCGTGAGATGAAAAAGGTTGAAAGTCACTGCTGTACACTAGTTGTCTATGAACAAAAGTTGCTTCAGGGAAGTCACCTGGTACTGGATGAATCCATTCCCTGGACCATCTTATTGAGACTTACATCAGACATCATGTCATGTACTAATACAGCCAAATATGAAGTGCAGCATTCCTGATTGCACCATACGGCTTGAATCATAAATTCTAAAATAGTAGAAAAGCCAAAGCCTTTGCCACAATTGCTGTGATTCCAGAGCCCTGACTGATCTTGGTGCTATTTGCCTCCACACCAGTCCCTCTCTGAAACTTAGTTCCTTTCATAGCAGACATGCACAGTCCTGCTTATTCTCAAGTTCAGAAGGAATGTAGTCCTCACACATACAGAATTCTGTGGCAGAATATACAGCCTTCTCCCATTTCTCATGTTCCCTGCCTCTCTCCCCATTGTACCTCTCCCCCTTCTCACCACTCTCTTCATCCTTCAAGGTCAAAATAAAACATTTCCCGAGTTGCATGCCTGACATCTCTACCTCATTTTATTGGCGTGTCTTAAGTCAAACTAAAGCCTCTCTCTAGTCTATGACACCTTATTACCCAATAATATCTCTAATTTATGGAACAGGATTGTTCAGTATGACTTTCTGCCACGACAGAAGTGTCCATAGAATAACTACCAGGCACATGTGGCTATTGAGCATTTGAAATGTGGGAAGTGCACATGAGGAACTAAAACTTTAATTGTATTTAATTTTCATTAATTTAAATAGCCACATGGGGCTTGTGGCTACCCGATAGGACAACCAGCACTCTAGATCAAGTGACCCCTGCCAGGCATTCAAGTACTTAGTAATCAGAGCTGTATTAGCAACTAAGTTATTAAGCATATCTTCATAGACCTCATTTGCTTCATATTAAATATTCTAATCTCTTAATGAAAAAAAACCACAAAAGACTAAATTATCAAACCAGACTCACATGAACTAGAGTTTCAGGCTCCACAGATAATTTTGACTTTAAAAAGAAACCATGGCACAAGCAACGCAAGAAGTCTACAATCCCAGGGCAGCCTTTGGGTGCTTTCCCGCCCTGTCAGAAGACCCTCTGGCCCTGATTAATGTTATGAGATCACTAATGATGCATGCAGCTACACTACCTACACAGAAGACCCCTATTTTAATCATGAAAGACCTCCACTTTATACCCCAAATAGCTTTCATGTCATTTCCTAAAAATCCATGCATACGCATCCATAGATGCCATCCCCCCAAAGTCCAGACTGCCATGAGCAATCATGGACAGACCAGAGGCATCTGCTCAAAGCGTTCCTTAGATAAAGACTCTGCCACCACTAAATACCTTTGCGTGTTTCCCCGGAGTCCCGTAATTAGAATGTTCACAGGAAGACTTGATTGGGTTACCTTTATTCCTTCTTGGAGGCATTTTCAGGTAAAGGGACAGAATGGACTGGAGACCTGATGATTAATCACTCCCTTTGTAGCCAAGCAATGGTGTGTTTATTGTTGCTGTTGAGTCTTACCTGACGCGCCTCCACCAGGCAGCTGTGGTGAGAATGTATGATGGGGCAAGCATCATCCCAGATGCAGGTCCGTATTTGGTCCAAGTTCAACAATCCCAGAGGAACACTGAAAATGGAATGTTCACATTGGCTGCAGATCTAGATTGTTTTTAATGTGTTTTATTGATTACAGTGTTACATTTGTTCCAATTTCCCTTCCCTCTGCTCCCCTCCACCCGGTGGCCCCCCTCCCTCCCCTTGTCCCCCCCTTTTAGTACATGTCCATTGGTTGTACATATAGTTCTTCTCAACCTCTCTGTCTATTCCATTCCCTCCTACAATGTTTCTTAATTCCTATACCATCTCCCTCTCTGTCCCCCTTCCCTGAGATTTTTTTTTTTTTTTAAATGTTCAACATAGAAGCCTTTCCAGCCACGTGTAACTATGGAGCACTTGACATCTGGCCAGTTCAAACTGAAATCTACTGTGGGGATAAAAAGCACAACAGATTTTAAAGAGTCAGTACAAAAAAGGAATGCAAAATATTTCATTAATACTTTTTATGTTGATTACATGTTTAAATAAAATGTTTTGCATATATTTTGCTTAATAAAATATTTAAATTAATTCTACTTATTTATTTTTGGCTTTTTACTGTGCCCACATGAACATTTAAAATTACATATATGGTTTGCCTTTTGTGACTCATTATATTTCTGCTGGGCAGCACTGATCTAAAATATCCTATTTCCAATACCCTTAGCCTATTAAAATTCAAAGCCTCTTCACGATCTCTTCAAATTCCCAGATATTACATTTTCACAGCACTTTCATCAAATCCTTCCTCTATACACACTGTCTGTTTTGCTCTATATTAGTTCAGCCAAAAATGTATAACCTTTTTCAGTTATTAATTCAAAGTAAAAGATTTATAAGTGTGAAAACATTATTGACAATTTATGGGCTCGAGCTGCATCTTAACATCTGCTGCCTTCGCTTCGCTATCTTTCTTTTTCCCTTTATTTTTTGTTCATTCTTCCTTTTCCTCATCTTTCCCCTCAGGAACAAAACAATTTCTCTCTCTTTCTCCTGCACCGCAGTTTAGTTAGTCAGCATCACATTTTGTTTGATCAGGCTTTCGAGGTCTGTCTTTCTCTATCTGAAGATGGACAGTGTTTTTCCAAAGTAAGAGAAAGTCCAGTGAATTGGTTTTTCTTCATTTTTTTACAATTGCTATGCCAAGATGAAAGCCACCACAGGACTTTTGGGTGTGTGCACAATCCAGAGGGGGACACAGAGAAGTGAAAACAAAAATGAAAAGAGACCAGGAGAGGTGCCACAATGCAGCTGTGTCCCTGACGCTGCAGGAGCACAGCGACCCAGCAACGCTCACCGTGAATTACACAGGTGGACAGAAGTAATCAGCAAGTAGCTGCCTCGTCTTGGCTACGTTCACACCATGCTCCAGCCAAGCGACCATGTGATATTCATTATTCACTCCACCTCAAATTCTCTATGGCAGAGGTTTCTAATTTTAAATACAATTTTGTCACAAAGCCTGTTATTCAAGTAAAAACCCAATGAAACAATATATTGGGTTGGCCAAAAAGTTTGTTTAGTTCTTTTCTGTACAATGGTTCTGGTAGTGCTCAGTTGTCTTTAATTTCTTTTAAAACAATTTTATTAGATTGTATTGTGACAGATGTCATATCAGCATGCATTTTAAAAAATTACCAAAATTGATTAATTTTTGTGCAGCCATTTTAATATTGAAGATGAAAGAAAATATGCAACAATTTTTGGTGTATTATGCTTTATTATTTCAAGAAAGGTAAAAATGCCAACTGAATAGAAGAAAAGATTTGTGCAGTGTATGGAGAAGGTGCTGTGACTGATGCAATGTGTCAAAAGTGGTTTGCAAAGTTTCTTGGTACTATTGACATTTTGGCCAAATAATTTTTTCTGTGGGGCTGTCTTATGCACTGGAAGGTGTTTAGCAACACCCCTGGCCTCTGCCCACTAGAAACTAATAGTGGGAGATAGTCAACATACTCCAAACATCCAAATCAATAAAGTTATTGGTGCAAATGAACAAGTGTCTTTTATTTTACGGAAAAAATGTAACAGACTTTTTGGCCAACCCAATAAATTGGTAACTCAAAACACAGGTACTCTGATTTTGGTAAGAGGCCTGGACTCCCATCTAGGCACCCCTCTCCACTCTGGGGACACGGCAGTAACCTTGAGTGGGACTCTGGGGAGGAAGGTGTAAACCCCATCGCCCTGTTCCCTGGGCCCCCTGGAGATAACTCGCTCCTGATTTCCCACTGCTGACCAGTCCTCCTCCGCCCGCGATGAGGGCTGCTCGTGTTCCGAGCCTCCGAGTGCTGCCGGCCTCCTCTTAGGTTCTCACGCTCAATCTCTCCCTCTGTCTTCACCCACCACAGCTTCAACGCTGCTGCCGAAGCCTGAGCGCACCCCAGTTTAAGCCTCCAACATAATTATCCTCCAGCTTCGGGTTTAGAGGACAACATACCTGCAAGACATCACCGCCTGCCGGCTTCCAGGTCCCAGGCACCTGCACGGCTCGCACCTGAACGACGCTTCCTCTAAAATACAGCAGACCTGCGAGATCTCGTGCTTCTGTGCCTGGAATAAAGCAAGTATCGTGATAAAACCAGTCATAATCTTCATGGGCGGAGGGTCTTGTGTTGAGTTTGTGAAAAACACGCCACCTGTGAAGCTCAAGAAAGCCAGGTAGGCCTGTACTTCATCTCAGTTCGTATCCCTTTTCTTAATGTCGGTGAGTTAAATACTAATGAGTTTGTTTTTTAACTTTCTCCCTCACTCATCCCACACCGGCTTCCTAAATTGCCAGGCCGTCCCAAATGTGTTTTCACTTTGTCCCATGGTGGAATAATAGCCATCAAAGATTCTTAAGGCCTAATCCCTCAAGCCTGTGAACCTGTTACCACATTACCCTACACGGCAGTAGGAACTTGGCCTGGTTGGCCTTTAATCCCAGAGTATGAATCATACTCTCCAGGATTTCATCTCTTTTCTCCATAAGTGGGATTAGATGTTACCATTAAATGCTCCCATATGCCCCCATATGTGCCTCTCTCAGTCCCTCAAAGTACTGTCTTATATGGGTTTAGGGTCTCCTTTCCATCAGAATGTTAATCACTTGAGAACAAGTGTGCTTTGTGGGTGAGGGCACAACACTCGACTCGGCATGTAGTTCTTGTTTATTATTTGCTGAATGCAACTATTGAATTAAACAATATAAAATTGTACATGAATAAAAGATCCATTTCTAGCAAAGGGAAGAGACTTATTTAACAGCAATTAGAATGATATTGAGGAACAGTGGTAGGAACATATGTCACCAATGAAAATTTTTTTAAAGCATGTTATAAAACATTACCACTCATTCAGTTATTTATAACCTGGAAAATCCGTCTAAGACATGAGATGTACAAAGGAAATCGGGGTTGCACTGGTAAATTTCCCGTTTGAAAGTATAAATTACCTTTACATTTGTATGATGCAGAAAAGACTCGTGTTTGGTAAATGAAGGGAAAAGGTTTTATAGGGAGAAGCAGTAATTTAAAATCCATATTCATATTGGAACTCAAAGGAAAATCTCTGGAATGATCTTTCATTGCCCCATTTATCCTGTTATAGAGATGAAAGGTAATAAACCCATCTCAAGGCTTCTTCTTGTTGCTTCATTTACTATAGCATTAAAGGTAAATTGTGGAGAATACCTTACGATTCATGGATACTAGTGTTTGAAAATTATATTATCTGGGAACTTCAGATTATTAGCTCAGAAATTCTGCCAGGCAAGCTGAGAAGTGAGGAAGTTTGTCCGATGCTTGCTTCCCTCATCTAGAAATCTAGAAAAGACGAGTGAGTTCCTTCTTTGATTGGGAGGCAGGTGATTGCTGTAATCCACAGGTGACCAACTAACCATCCTTGATCTTTTTCTTTCTTCCTTCTTTCTCTTTTATGGATCCCCAGATGTATAAACAACTGAAAAAGGTGTGGGAGTTCACAACCTGCATTGACAATGACTTCCTAGGTATGTGCATTTCTGTCATTGCTCCTCAGCGTCATGTTAATTTCATAACTGCTCATCCTTTCTAAAAACTGGTCTGTATGGGACACATTATCATTGCATTATTTAACTCACTGAGAACTATTGTCTTTTAAAAATACTATTAGGTAGTTCTCCAGTTCATGATCCTCATCTTGATTACCCAAGGATCTCTTAGCAGTCTATTTGAAGATTAAAGATATACAGACTTTTTAAAGCTATCATTTGATTACTGATTTTTAATTTTGCTATCGTAGCATCATAGTCTCCGAGGTATTTGCAAGGTATTGCTTCCTTGAGATTTAGCTGGTTTTCATTGAACCCAATAGAAACTCAAATTTTTGTGAATGGTCCATGGGTGCTCAAAAATAATATTTGCTTATCAGGTATTAAATATGTGTATAATTTTGCTTTTGCTATATTTATATATAATTATATAAAATATCGAGTATAATTTAATGTAAAAATATACATATGCTTATATGTGATTAATTGCGATTTTCACACATTCTTTAACTTTATGTCTCTTCAGTTCAATCTAAACAATTTCTGAGGAAGTGTTAAAATCTCCAATAAAACTGGTCATTCATTCGAATCTCCCTGTTATTCTGTCAACCCTTACCAAAACAAAAAGTTCTAGCAACAATAAACTAAGGGGAAGGTGGAATTATTAATTAGAAGTAAAATTGTACATACTAGCTCTGGCCTCACGGCAGGACTGTAGAAATGAAACCTGGAATTTGACTTAGTTGTTTTACCATTTGCAGGACTTTCCAGTGGAGAGAGAAATGCCCAGATTATACTTCCACTCTTAACATTTCCCCACAGCTCAGCAAGGAATCGTCCAGATAAACTCCAGTATGCCCTGTGACCTATAGATTTCCTAAACAACCAGTAATATGTATTGTCAGTCCTCTATTGATCAGTTTCTTCTGCTTTTGCCCAGTCAGCAAATAAAGTTCAATACTATGAACAAACTGGAAATAAAACATTTGGTGGTCAGGGTAGGAATACTTTTAAGGTGCATTGATTTAAAAACATCTAAAATGTGCCAGACACTTACTCTGTGACTTTGGACATAGTACTGAATTAACTTCAACTTGTCTCAGATCTGTAATAATGTGAACTTTATAAAGTCATGAGGATTAAATGAGCATATAGTTAGTGTTGAGAACAGCACTAAAGGCACAAAATATGTATTTGATAAATATTAGTTATGTTATCACTGGCTGTATTTCATTCTTTCTAATCTTTTTAATTTGATTTATTCATGCTTTATGTGCATGTGTGTCTGTGGGGAGAGGCAGGAAGGGAGAGAAGGAGGAGGGAGAGATAGAGAGAGAAATAGCAACATGAGAGAGAAACATCAATCAGTTGCCTCCCATAAGGGCCCTGTCCAGGGATCAAACCCACAACCTAGGTATGTGCCCTGACTGGGGATCAAACCTGTAACCTTTTTGGTGTACGGGATGATGTTCCAACCAACTGAGCCACACCCGCCAGGACAAGAGAGAAGAAACATTTTATAGTTAGTGTAGTCTCTGGGAATTCCAGCTCCTCAAAAGCAGCCAACTATTCACTTGTGCAGGGACCTGAGGGCCAGAATTATGTTCTGCTTGGGGGCCAATGTATTCCCTATAATTGTGACTAAAATATTAGAGTCTTCATCTGAGTTTTTCTTTGAGTTATGCATCAGAGGAGATGCATAAACTCAGGCATTGTATTTACAGAGAAGGTTGGTACATGGAAGATAGACGTAAAATGGACTCACACAGAGACCCAGAGGTAGGGAAGAAAGAGATCATGATGCCTGGGTTCCTGTAGCATTTCTGTTCTAAATTGGAGGTCTTTTCTGAGACCAGACGGTGTTCCTGACAAATGGTTCTTCAAGATATGGTTTATCCTTATCATACTCATTTCTTTCTTTCTTTTTTTTTTTTTTTGCTTCAATTACTTGAACTGGTTGTTGTTAGTTGCATCCAAAAGAACCCTAAACAACATTATACACCATCACAAGCTTGTTAAGGCTGAAAGCTGCCTGCTAAAGCTGAAAACTGTGTCTTTGCTTCCGGGATCAGAAGACAATACAGCAATCATTGACATCCTTTCGCTTACCACGTACCTGAAATCACAAAGCCCAGGATGGCTGCCAACTTGAACAAAATAAGAGAAATAGAGAATGACATCAATGGAAATGTTCTGAAGCTGCAATGTCATTGTGTCCTCATTCAAAACAGACATCCAGCTTAGATCCAAAGAGTCTTGGTAGGTGCCCGCTGCTCATTCCCCTTTCCTCTCCCTGCCCCGTTCGTGCCAGCTTACTCCATGGTCACACGCTTCCCTTTCCACATCCTCTCAATGGCAAGCCATCGCGTCTCATCGTCTTCAACTGCAAGTTTTCTTTACTCATTTAATCAGAAAGTATGTGCTGAGTAGCTGACATCTTCCAAGCACCGTGCTTGAGTCAGTGTGGGCATAAAAAAGGCAAAAGATACGTTTTCAGAACCTAAGGTGCATTTCTACACACAGTGCTCCTAAATGTGGAGGGGGGGGGTGAAGGAGTGGAGGAGATGGTTCTTTTCCAACTCTAATATTTACTTCCGTGTGGGAGGAGCCACATTAGGGCAACACTCAGCCTCATTCTGGAAGATTAAGTTTCTTTTTCACATCAGGGAGTTGGAAAAAAAAATGATCATGTGTCTTTCCTCTTTTGGGAGCCATCCTGACCTCAGAGGGCATTAATCCTATCATGCTGCTCCAGGCCTGAAGTTTTACAGGGTCAGAAATCCATGGCAAGAGGCCTATAACAGCATAAGGCTTCCTGCAATGATATGAGCAAATCTTTCTAACTGTAGAGTTCAATGTAAGAAAGCCTAGTTGTCCACAGCCACAAATCACATTATTCTATATGAGCTGTTGTCAGCAATGAAGGTGATATTTTGTTCCCCTACCTACCTTACAATTTTGACTTATGCCTTAATGTATTTATAATTCAAGTGGGGAAGAGAAGTGATGTTTACAAGCCTTCCCAAGAATATTAACAATATGTGTCTTGAATCCTCTGACCTCATCTGAGCTCTTGCCTGTAATCTGATGCTCCAGGGATGTATCCAGATGGAATTTTCACACCCTCAAACTCAACACTTCATACATGAAAATGTGTTTCAATCTCCTCCTGAAAGGGAATCATATGTTTACCACCAAATGTGCCTGTTTCAATCACATGATACTTTATTCATTAGCTCATTCACCTTTCACTCCCTAGCAGTAGTAGTAGAAGTAGTAGTAGTAGTAGTAGTAGTAGTAGTAGTAGTAGTAGTTGGGTTTTTCTCCAGAATTTCTCATTCATTTGCTCTTTTAGCTCCAATCCAAATCTAGATTTCACGTCTACTTGTTGCAAAAGCTCATCAGTTAGACTTGGCTGATCCTAGACTTCCCCTCATTATTTTTCCCTCCTTAGCAGAGCTGACGACATAACCTCCCTCAGTTGTCACTTTGACCATAGTGTTCCCTTTATAAGCATCTTCATATCAAATTCATTCTCCAGATTTAAAGACCCTGCCATAAGTGGACATGATACAGTCAACATTTCTCTATTTATTATCCTTGACTCTACATGCCTTATCTCAAATTGGAAGCCACGCACACATCCAGAATCAATTTCTACCCTTCTGATCATCTTGTCCAAATGTTTAAGGGCTAACGCAAAGCTCGACGGTTTTATCTTCTCATGCATTTACAACTGTAACACACACTTTCACGGCTGATCACACACTGGATTAATTGGTGGGTCCTATGGCTTCTTCTTCTTCTTTATCTGGGCTGAATTACTGGGAGTTCGTAGAGCTGAGGAATCAGGGTACACTCTATACCATAACATTCAGTGTAGATTGTATAGAAGATACAAAGTAAATATTTAATGACTGATTGACCTATAAGTAAAAAAGTAATTGTCTTCACCTAAGGAGTTGCTCAATTAAATAGTTTGAAATGTAAGAGTGATTTGATAATCAGAACTTCTAACCTGACTTCTTTGACTTTTTCTGTTGCGTAAGCAAGCCATTTTCACTATTTTGGACTCATTCCCTTAATCCAAAAATGGAAGCAAGACTTGTCATCTGTCTTATTCACAGCGAGTGGTAAGGAGTATCTGAGTCAATGCAGAGCGCATGGCTAATACAAAGTTTAATAAAAATGATAAATAACATCTATTACAAAATTGAACCATTGTTCAATTTCTTCTGCCCTTTCAGTCCTTTGATTCAATATTCTCTCACTGAAATCTGAGAGCTTTAATTTGAGAAAGTGTTTAACTAATAATCATAGACTTTCTACATTAACCTTTTCTTATCATTAGGCACACCTGGATGATATCAAATTATTCTTTTAAGAAAATCAATATGTCACTATAAGTGCATAAAGAAACACCTGGTAATGCAAACCTCGGTATAAAAAACTGTATCAGAGCAAGATGGCAAAATAGATAGTCCCTGACTTTAGTTTCCCTCAGAGAAAGAGCAACTAGCAACTACTCATAGACAAGACATTTTTGTGAAGATCCCAGAATGTGGGGGTGAGGCCAAAGCACCCACCTTGGTACTCAAAAAACAAGAAAAACTGCATTAGTATGGTAAAAGAAATGGTTTCACTTTGACAGTATCTCCCCTCCTTCAGGCCACAGCAATGCCACCCCTAGTGGGGGGCGCCTGGCTACAATCTCTTCAGTGGGTAGAGGAGAGTCAGAGGTAGATACCCAGCTTCCTCACATTCCAGGAAGCTCCCAGCAAACACACTTAGGTATTGCCTCATGGGATCCCTGGGGGGTCAGTTAGAGATGGAGGAGAGGAAGGGGCTCACAGTAACAGGTGTGTAGATCCCAGAAGACAGCATTCCTGCTGGGAGCATTGCCTGACCTTAGACCCAGACAATAGCCCTGCCCTTCTGCGGCCCAGGCCAGTGGCCCTATCTGGCCAGGGTGCTTGGTCAGCAGTTTTGCCCATTTTGGGTGCACAGCCAGTGGGTCCCAGTGGCAGAGCCCATTCTACAACCCCACCCAAATTGATAATGAAGTCAGTCAGCAGTTCCACTCAACTGCTGGACATGGCTTCCAGCCCTGCCTGACCAGGAGGCCTGGACAGAGAACCTGGGCATCTGTGGAGCCTGTCCTACAGCCCTGCTCAGGCAAAGAGCCAAGCCAGTGGCCCTGCCCAACTGCAGAGCATAACCTCCACCTCCATCTGCAAGGTAGCCCAGACATTGACCTCGGGTAGCCTTGGAGTCTGAGCCTACAGTAGGTACTACACAATTGTTGAGCCTGACAAACAGCCTCTTCCAGGCCGAGCAAGCAGCTAACCACCCTGCCCCATCATGGTGCACAGCCTGTGCTCCACCCCCCATCCAGGGAGCCTGGACAGCAACCCAGCCTGACCGTGCAGCCCAGCTTCCAGCCACACCCAAATGCAGAGTGCAGCTGGCAGCCCTGCCTCACCAGGGATTCCAGCCAGAGACCTCACCCAGGAGTGGAGCCCAGCCAGCTGCCTGTCTAATCATGGAGCTCAGCCTGCGGCCCAGACTGAACAGAGTCCAGCCAGTGACACCATCTGGCTGAGGAGCTCATCCCAGTGGATAGAGATTCATAAATTCTCAACAAAACACTAGCAAAATAAATTCAACAGCACATTAAAAGGGTCATATACAACAACTCAGTGGGATTTATTTCTGGCATGCGAGTATGGAACAATATACACAAATCAATGAATATGGTAGAGCACATTAATAGAATGAATCATAAAAATCATGTGATCTTATCAATAGAAGCACAAAAAGCATCTGACAAAATAGAACATCCTTTTATAATATATAATAAACACTCAAAATTGGGTATAAAAGTGACATCCCTCAACATAATATAGGTGTTTGAAAGCTTTTCCTCTAAAATCAGGAATAATCAAGAATGCCCACTGTCATCACTCCTATTAAATATAGGGCTAGAAATCCTAGCCAGAGCAATTAGGCAAGAAATTGAATTAAAAGGAATCCAAATCAGGAAAGAAGTAAAATTGTCTTTGTTTCCAGGTGACATGATAATATATTTAGTAAATTTTAAATACTCTACAAAAAAAAAAACTACTACATTTAATAAATGAATTCATTAAAGTTGCAGAATACACAACCAACATACAAAAATCTATTGTGTTTCTGTACAATAACAACAAACTATCTGAAAAAGAAATTTTAAAAAACCCTATTCACAATAGCATTAAAAGGAATTAAGTACTTAAGAATAAATTTAAACAAGGAAGTGAAAGATCTGTCCACTTCAGACTATAAAACAATGATAAACTGAAGAAGACACAAATAAATGAAAATATATTTCATGTTAATAAATCAGAAAAATTAAAATTGTTAAAATGTCCATACAAGCTCAAGTGATCTATAGCTTCAATGCAATACATATGAAAATGTCAATGATAATCTTCACAGAAATAGATAAAAAAATCCTAAAATTTATGGAACCATAAAAGATCCCAAATAGCCAAAGCAACTTTGAGAAAGAAAAACAGAGCTGTAGGATCACAGTTCCTGATCTTACACTATATTACAAAGCTATAGTAATCAAGCAGTATGGTACTGGCATAAGACAGACACACAAACCAATAAAACAGAATCAAGTGTCCAGAAATAAATACATACATGTACGGTCACCTACTATTTGACAAGGGAATATAGCATACTCATTGGAGAAAAAGAATATCCATATGCAAAGGATGAAATTGAACCCCTATCTTACACCACTTACCAAAAATAATTTAATATACATTAAAGACTTAAGTGTAAAACCCAGAAAAATAACATTCTTAGAAGAAAATGGAGAAAACTCTCCTTGACTTTGATCTTGGCAATGATTTTTCTATAGATGACACTAAAAGCAAAAGCAACAACAAAAAAATGAACAAGTGAACAACATTAAACTGAAAAGCTTCTGCACAGTAAAAGAAACAATCAACAAAATGAAAAGGCAACCTGTGGAACAGGAGAAAATATGTACAAACTATATATCTGATAAGGGGTTAATATCTAAAACATATAAAGAAATCATATAACTCGATAGAATAAAAAATCCATTAAAATTTATTTTAACAATGGGCAGAGGACCTGAATAGACACATTTCAAAAGTTATTAATGGACAACAGATATATAAAATGGCGTGCTCCAGATAATGAAGGTGTTTAAGGGTCAGGTTCTGAACCAGTTTGGGGAAAGTTTCTGGAAGAAACTCTTTTTAATTCTGTCTAAAACGTTAGCTGTAAATTTCCTATGTAGGGAGCAGGAGATTGGAATGGGGGAGGAAAATATAATTCTTGTAAGAATCTTCAGTGGATCAAATGAAATAATGGCATCTTTTCTTTGTTTAACTACCAAAAAATGATATTTAATATGGCCACAGAAAATATATAAGTGGTCATTTGTAGCTGAAGAAAGAAAGGTAGTGGATTATGGGAAGCCTTGTATGTGATAGAGAGGAATTTGAATTTTTATCTATCCAGGAAAAAAATGTGAAACCATTAATGATTACTATAGTATTTTCACTTCAGAAAGAACATTCTGGAGAAACATGTGAAGACAATGAGAGAGAGACAAGAGATGAGACTTTCATTAAGATGCACGAAATCAGAAGACTGAACTAGGACAAGTGAAAACAGAAGAAAGAAGTTGCTAGGTTTTTTGGGCAAGAAGACGGATGGATACAGGCCAGGAGGAAGAAGAAGAATTTCTACAGTGTTTACTGAACCTGCCACCCCTTTACGTTTTTAACACAGGAAATTGATGGTAAGTGGGAGACACCAATAAATTCACAGAACTGGTGATAGATACATCTAAGCCTTAAAACCCACACCTTCAACTTAATGAAATGTACTGCACTTTAAAAACAAAAAAAGAACACGACTTTTAGTATGTAAACTATCAGATGTTTATTTAATTTCCATTTCAAATATTTTCAAGTAAAAATATGTACAAAAATATATATACATACACTGAAGCAGCTAGAAGCATGACAAGTATACATATACATACACACAATTGAAATTAAATTCAATGCAAAATTGAGTGACATCATATTGCACCAAAATTTATTCCATACAAAAAACATATGTGTCAAGAGTTTCCACAAGATGAAATCACACTTATTTCATAGTGTCTTACCACTTACACAAATAGCCCATAAACACCATCTGGCAGCGTGCTTTCTGCACCAGAACTCTCCCCAGAAGGAAATCATTAAGCTGTAGAAAAATCCATTTTATTTCACACATCACATGCTGCTATAGGCATCGGTGCCAGAGAACCCTAAGAAACACACCACGATCCACACATGAAAGTCCCTCTGCACCATTTATATTTTCACAGTTAAAGACCTTAGTACTCTGAACTGCATTGGAATGTAGGTGCAGAAAAGGACTTTTGCTCTTTAAGAAGTTATCAACACAAGATGTTGTGTAAAATTTGTATAAAATACCCATGATCCCCTTCACCAAGTCTATCATCATGCCAAGGTAAAGAAACCCACCACAGAGGAGGACCATTCAGGAAACAGATGCTCGCCCTTCCTCAGCTGGATTTCTCCGTTCCTGTATCTTAGATCAATCACCATGCCAAATCCAGCGTTCCCCTGCACGCCCCCCCCCCAAGTAGGGGAATGGTACAGTCATAACAAATGCATTCCAGATCCAAGTTAAGGGGTACACCTGGTTCATAAACTACAATTTAAGCACAGATCAAAGAGATGGACAGAAGCACACCCCACCAATGACCAGCCACCACTTTCCCACTGGGCTAAATGGATCCCACCGGTGCAAATTATTGATGTTTGACACAGAATATAAAAGGCATTTAAGTATATTCATATATAGTACCTAATGCGATGTTAATATGAACATACCAACACATACACAAATTTTTGACCCCTTGATCATTGAAAAAGAAGTTACTGTTACTACGTCAAATTTTAACACAAAGCTCACTAAACACATCTTTATAAAGTAAATACAGATAGACTTACTATAAAAAGGTATGAAAGGTTCATCATGAGATGAATTCTGAGCCAGCAAACTAAAAACCCTCTCTACCAGTGCATCACTACCATCTAATCCATTCTATGATAAGCAAAGACCAAGCTCTGTGAAATCTCGAGTCAAATCTTTATCAGAAAACGAGGACAAATTAAGGTCTGCAGGCCTTCAGTCCACGTGGCCATGGAGCTTGCCTTTCTCTGACTTGTGCTTATTATAAAGCCACAGGGAGCCGGCACTGAACATCAGTTAAAACACAACCATATGTTTGTTCACCAGTCTGGCATAGAGACCCTCTATTCCATGGTACTCAGCAATGCACTCGTCGCTCATCTGATGATTATGTTTGCAGGCTCTCAAAGGAGCTGGGAGGTACCACTGCAGACTCACCACTATTGAGCTGCAACCAGTTTAGGAAGAGAGAGAAAAGTGGGCTCGATGCCTGTCTTCAACATAACCAGCTCTTTTGAACACAGGCATTGACCCCAAATAGCCTAGAAGAATTAAGAGGTGTGCCATTCTCTAAACATGGACAATGTAAAAAGAAGACCCCCAGTTTTCACATGTTAAGTATTACTCATTTAGTTCCAGATTTATAGCAGTAGTGATAACATTCACAAGGGAAAACTATTAGGTAAAACGTTTCTCCAAGGAAAGGGTCAAAATAATCAGACTACTTAAAATTTTGAGAGGATTCTTGTGGTTTGTGTGATAACCATTACTACATGTATTGTTTTTTGCTTCCAGAGCAATTAAAAAGTGCCATGTGGTAGTGTTTAGAATTATGAATATACACAGTAGTTTAATATAAGTCAATTCTATTCTTTATAAGCATACATTCATTTGAAACAAATTTTTTATTTCTCCAAACCATTTTTCTACTTAAATATAATATTGTTATATTACATTAGTCAGTAAATGGAGATTTGGAATGAAGGAGACATGCTAGGGGAAAGGAACTAAGGAATTATTTGAAATCAGACAGTTCCAACCTAGAACCAGGGACCCACATTGCATTGCTTCCCAGGGAGAGATGAGTATGCTTCTGAGCATACGCCACAGCCTTGGGAGGAATAACTTCACAACCCAACGTTCCAGCTGCGACATCCGAAGGCCTACTGTTTTCTCATGAGATGCTGTACCAAATACCCTATCGCACAAAATACAGTCACTGCTGCAAAAGAGATAACTGTGCGTTCGTTTTTATTTTTCCTCCAGCTTTCAGAGTGGCCTTGAGAGGCTTCAACAAGAGGTACTAAGGATCCAGCAAGCAAGTCTTGTAACCAATAAATTAATTCACTTGGAAGTCGTACTTAAAAAAAAAAATCAGTAGTGTATATGTTGAGGGAAAAAAAGTATGTTCACTTTCAAACCAGTGCATCCATTTTGGTATGGTGCTCACCTGCCCAATGCTCCAGTTTCTTGAGAGGCTGGTTACCTACAAAACTGATATGGTGGTTATTGATACTTTAAATGTACCCTGGATCTACACAGCTGAAAAACACTCATGTAACAGATAACTATTTGGAAACTGTTTATCATCCACCACTGATATTTTTAAGCCAATGGTAACAGAGAAGAGGGGGCGCTACCGAGGAGGTAAGCCTAAGTGGTAGTTACGCTCTAAGAGTATCGGTAATTGTATAAATTCAAATTAAGACTCACTCCTATCTTGAGGATATAATGCAAAAAAAAATACAAAGGAACTTATTGATTCATTCCAACAATCAGAGAATATCTTTAGAGGATATAAAGAATAACAGTTATCTCACGACATATGGGAAACAGGTGAACTTTCTGTGAGACCACAATTTGTGCTTTTGTCTATTTGCATCAAATTAAAACTAGATTGAACATTTATTTCTTCACACCAACTAATATGAAAAATACAACAAAAAGAAGAAAGGATTATTTCTTAGAAAGGGTTGTTAAAATATCTTTTAAGTATAGTTAGAATATTACCTAGAGGTGACACTTTAAGGTACTACATATACTGAAAAAGATTTAAAATGTCATTTAAGGGGAATTATCCTTAAAAATATTTATGGGTAATAATTCTTTTACCTGCATATTAATAATGTAAACAAAATGCTGTCAAAATGACTCATCATCTACTCTAATTTATATCCACCATGAGCTTGTAGCCAGGTACACAGTGACATGCTTTCCTTCCTGACTTTGGTCAGAAAAGTCAAATGTAACTGAAAGTCAAATGTAGCTGTAAACACCATCGGCACCAACATACATATCATATTGGGTAAAAGGAAGCAAGATTATATTTAAGTAAAATTAAATTTTATCTGCATTCAAATCCCAACTCTCTCTACATTTCTTTCCAGCCTAAAAAAAAAGAACTACAATTAGAATCCCATTTGTTTTTCTATCATGCAGAACTGACAAAAAAAACATGTCAAAGGTGAAACTTTCTCCTTACATATTCCATAATGTATATTATGAAAAAGCCACTGTAATATATAGATAGTTCGACTAACTCACAACTTTATTTAAAAATATATCCTGGCCCTGGCTGCGTAACGCAGTTGGTTAGAGTCGTACCAATAACGCCAAGGTTGCCAATTAGATCCCTGGTCAGGGCAGACAAACGGCCACCAAGAAATGCATAAATAAGGGGAACAACAAACCACTCTCACTCTCTCTCTCTGTCTGTCCCTCTCCTTCTCTCTCTCTCCCTTTCTCCTTCTCCTTCTCTCAAGCCGATAAAAAATATATTTTTAAAAATTTTAAGATTCATATACATCATAAAATACACGAAGCTTATTTCTAATAGAAAAAGTACTGGAAATATCTTTCCATACTCAAAGGGATATTTGATTATGTAGGAACAGAAGTACACACAATTTTGCTGATTTTCTTCAAGAAAATTTATATGTAACTCCTAATGTAAAGTCAGGTCCAGGACCACGGAAGGGACATGTCAAAGTGCATGGCACTGAAGCTTCCATTTCATTAGCTTCTCAGGGTAGCCACCTCTGCACAGCAGGCAATTAATTTTTAATATTTCACTGACTATACTGTATAACAAATTACACCAAAATATTATTACCTCCTACTTTACACACTACTTTTATTTCCTGCTGCTGTGATCTTTAGTTGTCTATCTTTCCATAACCTATACCTCAACTATAAGAAACCAGCTATAGATCAAAGATGCTCCCTTTCTTAGTTATCATTACATTTATCTTCAAATAAAGATAAAGTAATCAGTTTCCTGAAGACTGATTACCATTCATGAAGATCTGTTGAGTGATGTAACTACACTCATGTTTACCTTCTGTTGACGTTTTGAATGGCAGATGGGGAAACAATGTTACCAGACACATAGGACACCAGGAAATGTGTTTCAATGTAGTTATTTAGTGTTAGATAAACTGCCACACATTTCTAACATAGCCTGATAATGTGTCCGAATTCTGGCCAGCGGCGCCAGGAATATACATACAAGCAGAGCACACACCTCACGTAGATGCTGGGTCTGGAGTCAGCGATCTTTTCTACGGCATGACACCATTCCGAACAACAAGTATGAATGCTGATTTCCTGACTACAGAATTCCTGTGTCTTGTCATGATGTGCCCTAAAACTAAGTTAAAATATAACTTGATCTCCATTCCTTTCTTTAAAAATTACTGATTTTCTGTCTGGTTAAAATGAGATTACAGTAGTGTTAGAACTTCAATAATGAAACATCATTTTGATAATGATGGAAAAAATAATGAATGTGTATTCCATTTAGCCTGTACCATGATATATTTAAATAGGAGCTAGAACCCAAAATAAGCAAATCAATAAAATGCGGAGACATCTGTTGATATCAGCATCTTAAACTCAGGAATCAGCCAGCACCACACAGACCTCTCCATGAGACTTTACTTTCTTTTCTCATTACACAAAACAAAATTCAAGAAGAGTTTTGTGGTTTAGATTTTAAAAATAGGAACGTGAAGGAAATTTATTTTTCCCTCCAGCAACAATGCAGTGGGAAGATACATGGATAAATGGATATAGAAAATGGAAACTACAGATCAAATTTTGAAACCCTATGGTAAGAGAAAAGGAAAAACTTTTATGAATTCACTTAGAGACCCAAACACTAAGTTTGGCTGAAAAATGTCACTCTCAGATCTACATTAAATGTTATTAAGAGCAAAAACTGAAATTTGGAATTTGGAATTGCCTCTAATTATGAATTATCATTACTACTGAGATCAATTGGCTGTGAACTCTACATCTTTTCTTGATGAGTTTAATCAGTGTAATGCTTTCAAAAATTCTTATTTTCAGGTGGACAAAAAAATCAAAGAATGAAACATACTCTATGATGAACTACTTAACTTTAGATGTGTGTAAATAATAACTAACAAATCTCATCATGATATAACTCTCAGTAGAAAACTGCACACTATTTTCTAAGCCTAGCATAACACCTGCCTGGGTATAAACATGTGTACAGAATTTCTTCTTCTTTTAGTAAATTTTTTATCAGTTGTCTGTTCTGCAAGTTGAGTGATAATTAAGGTGGGGAAATTAATGACAAAGCCTAGATATAGAGGTGAAAATATTTTAGAAGCATCAGTTATGAATCTTATTTAGCAATGACATTTCTTCCTCAATTTTTATGTAAATTATGCCTTTTCCTTAATGGATTTGGGCAGTTTTATCCGAGGAGATATTTTAACAGAATATAAAATATATAAAGGAAATGTACAACCTGTCAAAATCCATCACCATGAAAAAATAACTATGAAATAAAAAAGTTGTATGGAATGACTCTATCACTGCACACAGACATGATTATAGGATGGGGCGTCATATTGTGGGCATTTCCTTTCTATGTTCATACTGTAATCTGAAGACTTGAAAATGGGCATGTTTAGAGGAATTTATCAAGGGTAAAATATTCATGAAACAGGTGACTGTGCTTACCAAACTGGTTGTTGCTTGGCTGTAAGAAAGGGGTTCCATCCTTTCCTGACCCAACGGGCTGCTGAGAAAACAGCAAAATCTCACCAAACCACAGAACTTCTGATGAGGAGTGAAAAAAAAAAATCCCAACATAATAAATTCTCAAGGGTTTGTCCTTACACATAAGTCCTGGATTTGTCCCATACACAACAGTTCCTAGAAGCTCTTCTTTAAAGTATTCATTACAAATTAGGCACATCCCTTCTGTCCGTTGTTCAAAATGCTCTGAGCATCATCCCTTAAAAGACGTGTGATACCTACATTGGTATCTATGGGGAAGCAATGCAATGCCAACGTAAACAAATTTCTTTCTTTCCTCTGTCCATAATGACAATGGTTGCTTTTTTTCTCTGTATAGAGTAATAGAAAACACTTTTCACAGTATGGTCATCTCTACAATGTAAAAATTGTTTTTACAAAACCCATATATACAGAAAACATCTCAGTCTTCGTTTTGAAGGTTCTTCACCATGGTATGTTATAGAAAAAGACCGCTGAATTAATTGTCCATTCCATAGTCTCTTCCCCTAACCTCAACAGGTAGGTACCAGGATTCAAGAATCATGTGAACTCATGGTATAGTTGCATATCTCTTTCTGTAACTCCATGGAGTTATAACTACATTTCTTAGAAACCAGTTTGAACACACTGAAAGATATGAATAGAAATAACTGATTGCTTTAGTCCATCACCAAAGTTGTAATCCTTTGGGTTTTCATAAAATGAAGTGAACATCCATAGTTTGTTTCAGCCCTTTGGGCAGAAACAAGACCAAGGATAGATTGCCAAGATTTCAAATGCATTAATTCATAATTTATGACAATCTTCTTCTGGTACAACTTCCAATATTATTTGTAATGTTCTGGTTATTCTTCCTACAAAGAAATAACAAAGAAAAATTAAAAATGCACAGAAATCAGAAATGCATAGAAAACAGAAAAATGAACTGTTTTGGGTTGGATACTAAAAACACACAATTGCTATTTCATAGAGTCCTTTCAAGAATTATTTACTTCATTGAAGTTTTATCATGCTCAATTAATGTGTCACTTCTATGACTTCCCATGATGTCTTCTCAGCAAGAATATGTTAATATTTTATTTCAGGAAGCTGAAATATTTTGAGACAATAGAATCAATATAGAAATAAATGTTCAAAAACACATTTCATATTCCATTTAAAGTTGCTATGTTGATTTTGCACCTATGGGATTAAAATCAATTCCTCAGCAAAACAGCTTGTCTCCCAGGACCTCATTTGCATCATCAGCAGGAATGAGGGATTTGGGAGGGACCCCAGGAAGGGAAAAGGCTAGGAAGTCCCAGTGCTCATCACCCCCTTAAAAAAAGAAAAACAATAAAAAGTGACAAACTGAATAAAATAGCTCAGGAAAAACCCTAGACAACAAAGCAGCAGCAGCAAAAACCTGGCAGAGCTCAAACCTCGGGGCTGGCCCACAGGTAAGAAAGCCTTTTGCCTGCATCCCCCCAGCCCCCCGCCGGAGGCCTGAGGAGGTTCCCAGGGAGGGAGAACTGGAGAATCCCAGCAAGCCTTGCTCTTGTGGATGGTTACAGCTTTTGCTGGAGAGGTCTCTCGTGGTCTGTAACATGCCAATCCCCCAATGGAGCAGCTGGAGCACCCTCACTTCTGCCTCTATTCCCAGATGCCGGAGTTGTTGCTGAGGGGAGAGTAGCCCTCGGGCTCCCAGGTGGGTGCTGTGCCCTACTCACAGGCATTGGGTGCCACAGCACCCCAGCACACAGGCAACCCAAGCTGCCACTGCTCTTTGCCCAGCTCAGCCCCAGGTGGGGTTTTCCCACCATGATGGGAGCAGCCTCCTCCACTCGGAGCTGCGCCCCCAGGGTCCCTAGTCACACTTTGGCTGCCACTACTGGGCTGCACCGCTGCTGCCTAGCCCTCCTCTCCCCACATCCCTGGTTAAGACTCTGAACTGTCATTGCTGAGATAGCTCCTGCTGCCCCAAGCCCTGTCCCCCGGTGCCAGGCCCCAGCTCTGACCCATCATTGCCAGGGGCACTGCCACTGCCCTGAGCCCCACGCCCCAGGCACTTCAAGGCTCAGACGCATCACAACCCACAACCCAGAGAAGCCCAGGAGCAGACGGCGACACTGGTGAATGGTACCAAACACAAAGGATAAACACCAATACTTCTCAAACCGTTCAAAGAAGCGGAAGAGGCGGGGACATTCCCAGACTCGTTTGACAATGCAGCGTTACCTTGATACCGAAGTCAGACAAAGACACTATAAGAAAGGAAAGTCACAGACCAGTATCCTTGATGAATATGGATACAAAATTTCTCAGCAAAATATTAGCAAACCAAATTCAACAACACATTGAAGGATCATTCACCATAATCAAGTGAGATTCATCTCAGGAATGCAAGGATGGCTTATCACAGCACTGGAAGTCCTAACCAGAGCAAATAGGCAAAAAAAAAAGAAGTAAAAGGCATCCATATCAGAAAGGAAGAAATAAAATGATCTCTGTTCACAGATGACATCTTATATGAAAATACAAATGGAAAGATAACTCATGTTCTGAGATTGAGAAAATTAATACTATGAAAATGTCCACATGACCCAAATTGACCTATAGATTCAGTGCAATCCTGGTCAAAATCCCAATGGCCTTTCTAACATAACTAGAAAGAACTGTCATAAAGTTTGTCTGGTATCACAAAAGACCCCAAATAACCAAAGTTATACTGAGCAAGAACAAAGCTGCAGACATCACAGTACCTGATTTCAACCTATGCCACAAAGCTCAGTAATCAAAATAGTATGGCAGAAAAATAGGCACATAGATTAGTAGAACAAAAGAGAACTGATACATATACTCCTATAGATAATTAACTTATTTTTGACAATGACACCAAGAACCCACCATAGGGAAAGGACAAGAAACTGGCTATCTACATGCAAAAGAAAGAAAATGGACCCCCACCTTATACCATGCACAAAAACTATAATGGAGCTTGACATGTCAGACCTGAAACCACAAAACTCCTAGAAGAAAACAGAGAGAAAAATATCCTCGACATTGGTCTAGGCAATGACTTCTTGGTTTAGCCATGAAAGCACAGGCAATAAAAATTAAAACAAGTGTGACTACATTAAACTGAAGAGCTTCGGCACAGCAAAGAAAACAATATGTTGAAAAGACAACACACAGAGTGGGAGAAAATACTAACAAGGCATAAATCCAAAATGTATGAAGAACTCAGATAACTCAAGAGAAGAAAAAGAAAATAACCCAATTTCAAAAATGGGCAAAGAACCGGGACAGACACTTCCCAGAGGAGACATACGCATGGCCAGCTTATACATGAACAGTTGGTCACCATCACTCACCCTCAGAAAAGTGCAAAACTAAACCACAATGAGACATCACCTAGCACGTGTCAGGATGTTATGACTCATCTCATGGCACTGTTACCAAGCGGTTCGTGGACTAGACTTGTCTGCAGTCCACACTTTAAGTGGCAGAGACAAGGTGGGAGGTCCCAGAGTCCCTGTTGATTGCATGCAGCATAGAGGCCTGCCGGTCTGGGACAGTCATCAGACACTTACATAAGAGAGGCAATTATAAAAAATCCATATTCTTAAAAAAAAAAAAAAAAAAGGACCAGAGATAGCAAATGTTGGTAAGGATGTGAAGGAAGAGGAACCCTTACAAGTACACATTGTTGGTGGAAATATAAATTAGAATAGCCATTATGGAAAACAGTACGGGGGGGGGGGGGGTAGTTCTCAAAATATTAAAAATAGAACTACCTTATAACCCAGCAATCTTACTCCTGAGTAGGCATCCAAAGAAATTAAAATCAGTATCTCGAAGGGATAGGTGCACACTCATGTTCTTTGAGGTATTCTTCACAATAGCCAAGATTTGGAAACAGCCCAAGAGTCCATCAACAAATGAATGGATAAAGAAGATGTTATAGACACACACACACACACACACACACACACTGGAATATTATTTAACTATGAGAGAGAAGGAAATCCTGCCATTTGCAACAACATGGGTTGACCTTGAAGACATTGTGCTACGTGAGATAAGCCAGGCAGAGAAAGACAAATACTGTATGAAATAACTAAGAAAGCTGAACTTCTAAAAACAGAGTAGAATGGTGATGATGAGTGGCTCGAGGAGGGGGAACTGGGGAGATGTTGTTTAAGGGAGCAAACTTACAACTAATAAATAAATAAGTTCAGGATATCTAATGCACAACATAGTGATTATAGTCAACATACTATATTATAAAAGTTGCTCAGAGACCAAATCTTAACTGTTCTCAACACAAAGAAGTGACAAATACATGACATGATAGAGCAAATGTTCTTGTAGTAATCATACTGCAATATATAAATGTATTGTATCAAACCAACATATCATGCCCTTTAAACTTACACAATGTTATATGGCAATTATATCTCAATAAAAATAAATTAAGTTAAAAAAGAAGAATGAAGGACTTGGACGAGGTCAGTGGTTCCTAAATTGTACTCAGCAGACCAGCTGAGACATTTGAAAGGTATCCCAAGTCCCACTGTAGACTTAATGAATCAGAAAGTGGAGGTCAGGGTCCAGAAATCTGTGATTCTGGTAGAGACTAAAATGTAGGAGCCACTGGGCTAGATCATTTTATCTCAGCAGTCCCAGAACTCTGTGGCTCTAGTTCCCAGGGACATTAGCTCTTGATAACCCCTTATCTTTGTAATCAGTCGGTTTGACGTTGTAGTCAACACCGGCAACTCCTGCGGCGCACCTGAACCCAAGCTGTATTGACTCCGTCTTTCCCTTGGACCCTTCAGCTGCGAAGAGAGGGGGGTTCTGCTGCATGGGCAACAGCAGACTCTCCATATCACCCTGCCCAGGCTCTGTAGCTTCAGCTTCACTGGAGAGGACACTCCAGCGTCATCGCAAGATGTCGATTCAACACGGGAGGAGACAGATACCGTGTCACTCCCGAGTCGGACTGCACAGCCATTCTCGGCGGTGCAGATAGACTCTTAAGAAGCTACACCATCGTCTCTCGAGACGGACGGCTGCCGACGAGTCCCTACAGAAACTCTTCAAACTACTTCTGGCCCTGGAGCCCCTCGTCTTCCCTTCTGATGGTTTCAGAACCAGATCATATCTCAGCCAGACACACAGTCTTTCTCCTCTTTTAGGATTTATTACCTGTAACAAGTCCCTTCCAAGCAACATTTAATCCCACTAAAGAGGTTTGTTTTTTTTTTGGTTTTTTTTTTTTTTTCATCCTTCGCTTTATAACAGTTGTTTTCCCCAAAGTTGTTTTCCTCAGCACATTCATTTTATAATATCCATCTATTATACAGGGCCCAGCATTGCCCTGGCAAGTGGTAAACTCTTTGTAAATGTTTCTTAAATAAATTATACTTTGTCACAGCCCATTCTACATTGAGATGTACATGAAGCACATGGGAACATGCAAGAGCAATAAAAGTCCATGCTTACAGGAAAGGAAACTGGTAAAGTTATTGTGGAAAAACAAACTGTAGAAAAGTGTCCATTAATAGTAGAAAAACATGGCTTTGTAGGCAGAGAAGGAGCTAGAGCCATGTGAAAGGGCGAAACAGGAGGCCTTGAGGTGCCTTCCATGGTCAACTGCACAGCAGCGGTGTTAAACTGACATCCTCACCAGCCCTCCCGCCCTCTGCTGCAGCTACCTGAACTATCGCCACACCTGCTGCGTGTGTGTGTGTGTGTGTGTATGTGTATTCATGTACTTATCTACTGAGATTTTCCTTTTTGTTTTTTTTTTTAATAACTGCCTTATGTATTCAGCATCTGCTCCTCCATGTTCAAAACAGAATCCTCTTCCAAAGTGTGCTGCTGTATTCTGGGACCACTGGCCGTCTGTTTTCTTAGACATCTTGCTCACCCAGGTCACAACACTGCATCAGGTCCAGACAAAGGGAGAGCAACTGAGAGACCCCAATGCTTTCCTAAAAGTGTGACAGTTTCTTTCCTGAATGTTCGTTCAGTCTGGATCTTCTATTCCATTGCACGTCTGGAGCCAAAAGAACCTCCTTTTTGGTTCCGCCCGCCCAGCCATTTCTCTTCCTCCACATTCCATCAGTCCTGCGTCTCCGTGGCCTTCCTGTGCTCTCTCAGAACTTCAGGAATTGGGTAATCTTCATCATTACGGAGGTTTGGGCAGAGGGACTGATTTTGGCTCTGAGAGGCTGTCCTTCCCACACCAGCATTTTCGTCTAGGTTTTCTACAGCCATGGGCTCAGACAGGTGCTCACAGACCCAAGTGTGCCTCTGAGGAAGCTTCCTGCTTGCCTGGAAAAGCCCAGGGATGTGGCATTCAGTAACATACATGCTCATGTGTGCCCTTTGGCTTTGCAGATAATCAACCTTGTGGTATTCTTTATTCAAATAAAGCTGAGCCAGTGAGTCTCCATTTGCCGTTTTCAGGAACTACAACCTGCAAGACCAAATGGCAACCGCCAAAGTTTCAACTTGACCTTTCACATTCAGCAGGTGTTCCTGAAATCAGCAGAAACAACAACCGGTTTTGCAGAATCTGATTTCCCAACCACACCTGGCACAAGCACAGGACCTACAGCCAGAAGTCATGAAATATTACCACAAGAACAATCTTTCCCAGAGGCTGGGATAAGAATAATAGTACCTACTAAAAGGCCTCAGAACCTTTCCGTGCGGATGGTCTCGTTTGGGCCCCTGGGAAATGTATTCACGCCTGACGCATTGTACACGCAGCACTGCGGGCTGCATGAAGCGCCTGTCAAATGCATTAAGGAGCCCTCACTGAGGTCTCATAAATGCAGCCATAGCAGCACACTGTCCGCGTCCCGTGACTTTAGGGCTCTGGAATTGCCTGGTCACCATCCACGGAGATGCATACAGCCATTCTTCTGGGACTGCCCAGTGCGAGTCTTTACCATCGAAGATTTTGTTTAAATGCAGCCGTCCTCCATATCTCGCCCTGAGCAAGAGGGCCCCACGTCCAGTCGCCCTGCTCACTCTCAGGGTCTGGGTCATCAATCCGGGCAGTCAAGGGAAGCGGCTACCTGGAGCCTGGCCGGGGCCAGCCGGGGCTAGGTATCACCAGGAATCTGAGCATGTCTGTGGGGTATCTGCCCCGCTTTCCTTGGGTGAGAAGCTCGTGTTTCTATAAATAAATAAAAATCAACATCCAGAAGAAGGACGCACTCTGTCACAGACGGCAGGAAAATGCTTTCTGTGTGTGTCTTCCCTCCAGAGCCCATTTTTTTTCCGCCCGAGGAATGCTGTCAAACCGAACGCGGTTCAATACTGGCATCCTGTGGCCGGATGCGTTCATCGGCTCTCTGAACACCTCACACGCGCAGGTTCGGGCGTTCCCTGGCTGCCCGGGCTGAGTGGCTTTTCACCACTTCCTGACAGCTGAGCGGTGGTCTTGCATTTGGGATGGACACACCCTCAGTGACATGTGTTCTGAGGGACTGTCATTTCACCAGGCTGATAGGCTCGTGCGTATTAGGGTAAAAATGAAGGATGATACACAGGCTAAAGAATGTTACCCAGCAAGACAATGATGTTAAATTACTGAATGATGTGCCCTGAGCAAAGGCCCTCTGGTCCCCAAGTTCACGTGGAGGCAGTGAGGGAAGAGGCGGCAGCCTGGCGCGGGACTCCGCCGCTCTGTGTGCCTGTGTGTGTGTGTTCTGTTTGGGCCAAACGCCAGGAAAGGACTTGCTATTGCAGCAATAAATACTATAAATTTTTTTATTATTATTACAAGAATGCTGCCTAAGAGGAAAATCAAACAAAATCAAGGAAGGACTTTCAAGGCAGCTATAAAGATAAAGGGTGACAGTGAGCGCAATTTTGAGGCAGAATTGCCACGCTCCTTGGTAAGACTTACTGGCATTTCTGAGAACCAAAGAACCGTTATGGGACTACTACGCTACTGCTCCTTTCACGAATGGCTAACACTAAATCTGGGGTCCTTGGAGATGTTCAAAACATCATTAGAGACAGAAAAATAAGTCAAAACCTTAAAATTACAATAGCAGGGAAACACATCAAAGAGAGATCAAGCGTGGAACATAGTAGTAGGCATGCACTGACCAAGATAATGGTACCAGATACATACATGTTAACGAAAAGAAAGAAGTTTTACAGTTGGCTGACTACAAGCAGGAGGAACAAAATGCCTACTAAGTAGGAGCGAACAAGGAACTGTCTCCAACTCTAGGGCTGCCAGCTCTTCTGTCCTACATGCTCATGGTGCTCCAGGGTCTTACCTATCTCTGGCCAGGACCTGAGACCGACCCAGGCCTCACAGCAATGACCATTAATCTGTCCTGGGCATTGATAATGAGGAAAGCAATTCTAATGGTAAACACTATTTACCAAGATGTTTTTGTTTTTTCAGAATCGTATTGCCTACAACTGAGAAAACATAACTAAAAATATTCTACAGAAAACTAATGTGATCTAACAAGAAATAGAGATGAAATATTCGGCTGGGCAATCAGAGTGACCATGTTAGCCTTAAGGAACCTAACTTTGAGAGTAATGCCACTTTGGGGAATCATGTCGCCAGCTAGGAAACAAGCTTCAGTACAAATAGTATAAATGAGGTCTAAAGATACCAAATACTAATGAAAAGCTAATAAAGAGGAATGATAGCAAAACTCTCTTTTCAACGACTGGCTTCTAAATGAGTTCACGCAGTGCACTAGAGTTGTACTACATACACCAAGTTATTTATTTAACTTTATTTTTAGTAGCCCTGATATTAACAATTTTATCTGACATCTCTCTGAATTTTTTGTTGAACTTTTAAAAATTAATTATGGTAAAGTAAGTAAATTAAAACAACTGAGAACAAAAGTTCTTTTCTAAACTCACCAAACCCACCCACAAAAACGTATCTGTTTCTCTGGCTCTATTTTTGACCTCTCTCTCCCTTCCCCCAGGCACCTGATCGAGAAAAATCACAGAGTTTGCAGTCCAGCAGATGTGGATTCAAATCCTGCCTCAATGGGTTAAGCTCTGGACACTCAACAATAAAATCTGCCCTCCCTGAGGCCCGGGTTCCCCACCTGGGGGTAGGAATAACACCCTGTCACCCATGAATCTTGGGGAGGATGGAAAGCGATGATAACACAAGGGACAGGGGTCCCCTGGCAAAGTCTAGGACAGAGGGCTGGGCTTTCAACAGCGGCTGTTCCTAAGCGCCTTTCCTACTACTGACCTACTGTGTTCTCCTCCTCTGACTTACCGGGTCACCAAGCTCCGAGGGTGTTTCCTTTTTAATATATTTTCACTTTCTTTTGGACCCTGCCATTACGGCCTGCGTTCAGACCCTCCCTGGGTCTCACCAGTCTCACTGTCTCCCGGATGATTATTCTACAATACAAAACTGCCTGAGTATGAATTCCAGCTCTTCTACCTAATATCTATATGACTTATGACAAGTTACGTGAATTCTCCCATGTTGTAACTCGAAGTTCATAAAATAGGAATAATAACTGTCCCACCTTCGAAGGTTTTTAAAGAATAATTAAGGTCATGTCTGTGCTAATCCATGGAATCCCACAATAAATGAGAGCTATGATTCTTCTCTTCCTTGTTCTTGCTGGTCTTTTGACCCTTGCGTGGCTTACCGTGCCTAGTAAATAGGGTGCTGCTAGAATCATGGTATTTAAGACCTTTGTAAGTCTCTGCCTAACTCCCCACCAAATCTGATATCACTGTCAAGGAGTCTGTTGTGATATGAAATCACTAAACTGCATTCAACCTAGAATAAAATAATTAGGCTAGTAAAGGATTTAGGAGAGCAATGCGGCCATTTTCAGAACTGCTGGTAAACTTCTATCTAAGAAAGCTATTCTCCTAAGAAGGGACAAAGCCACCCAACTACATACTGCCCTGAAAGAATTCAGTGACTGCTCCCTAAACATGCTTCCCACCTTTCCTTCTTCGGTTATAGTTAAAATGCAATAATATATTCAAACTAGCAGTTGTCCCACCTACAATTTTAAACATGAAGATGTGCGTTATGCAGAGACACATAGATGAGTTTTCTATAACACAGTCTCTGAAACTGCTTCAAAGACTCACCTGACATTCTTCTAAACCACGTGGGTTTCTTGTCCCATATAATGAAAAGGTAATATGCAGGGACCCCAGTCAGTGTGATGACGAAGCCAATCCCCGTACTAAATGGATCCGAATAAAGGGAAAGGGCAACCATGAAGAAACACGTGAAGGAAAACAGCGCTGGGATGAACAGCGGCACCTGGAACAGAGCACAGAAATGAATCACTTCCCGCCCATGCAGGAGACGGTGCTTCGTGATGAGAAGTCCTCATGTAACGGGGGTCATACTTTGGTCACATGACCAGGTGACAGGCACCATCCTACCTTACCTTAGTAGCAAAATCTCTTTAAAGGGGCACAGAGAATGTATTCATCATATTCCCTTAATTAAAAAAATACAGTAGTCCCTCTCTATATCACGGTTCACTTATCGCGGCCTCACTGTATCGCGGGATTTTTTAAAATATTATATTTAATTATTTATCATGAATTTTTCGCTGTATCGCGGGATTCTGCAGTACTGTATACGTATATTGTTAAAGTTACATAGGTTTACGAGTGTAGAATATGTTTAAGAACATAAGTAGTGTTTATAAAAGTGTGGAAAAGGTTAATAAGAGAGTGGGAAAGGTTAATAAGGGACTGGGAACAGTTTATAAGTGTGTGGGAAGGGTTTATAAAGCCTTAAAATATATATAAATACTAAAATAAATGTAAGGTTCCTACTTTGCGGATTTTCACCTATCGTGGGGGCTGGGGTGGGGGTGTCTAGAACCTAATACCCGTGATAAGTGAGGGAATACTGTATATCTTTAGATAGAATAAAACCAAGGATAAACAAATGTGTTTCATTGCAAGAGTTCTCTTTGAATTAGTTTACTAGTTAAGTACCACTTCAATCTCCGCTTTTGGTATTAGAAGATGGGCTCTTTTGGTAATTATGATTGGAATCCACTTTAATGTAGAGCCAAGACCATGGGCTGCTAGTTACATGTTAAATCCTTTCAGGTGATATTGATTTTCTGTTGGGGAATCACAATAAGAAACGACAGGACCAAAACAGCCCAACTCCTATTCAACCGCTAATGAAGATGTTGCCGGGATTAGACAGTGAATATAATTAGCAACAAATTCTAACAATATAACTGACAACCTTATCTGTTATAAACAGTGAGGACAAATCAATCTATGAATGTTCAAGGCTGCGGGAGATGAGGAGCAGGTCCTTCAGCCCTCTCTAGAGGATGCTTAGTTACGGTTAATGTGCTTTCTATTAAGTGGTAGGTTCATACGTTTTCACTTTCCCTTTATATTTTACATTTTATTCCTTCTAGAGTTTATAATGAAGAAAAAGAGCTATGTAATAAGTCATAACCTTTAAAAAATATACAGTGCCTGTTTTTTGTCAGGAAGCATCCTTTTTAGAGTTTTAATAAGTGACACAATTCCATATGCATCTGACTCACTCTCAGTCTGGCTGTCTACAGATATTCAACATAAAGATAGATCAAAGTGTCCCCTACTTTGAATTGATCAGATCATTGGACACATCATGACTAATCAGCATAACAAACATCCTCTATTAATGCCACCTCTTTTCAAAAGTATGGCATACGAAGTTCAGCACATCACATTTAAAAAAAAAAAAAAGTGATGAACTCTCTTTCCAAGCTGAAATCAATCCACTATGAAGGCACTACCTGCAAGAGTTAAGCCCCTTAGGGAAGAGGACGGTGCTCCCCACCCAGGCTCCCCATCATCGAGGTACGCTGAAGGGAGGGCTAGGTATCGGGAGAAAGATGAACGGAAGCCCATCAAGATGGTCAAGGTTACCTTGAAAGGGCGATGCATATCTGGGCGTTTGTAGCGAAGATAAATCAGACCAGCAACCGCCAGCCCAATAAAAAGCCACCTGGCAAAACTGAGGAAATTCAGAAGACTGTAGAGGTCCCCCGAGAAGAGCATCACCACCGTCAGAGGATACTGGGGGGAGGGGGACAAAAATCATGCTGGGTGAGTTCAAGAGAACACAGGTGAGAGCCGACAGTAACAGACATCACTATTATCCTTTTCAAATGATTATTTATACGGACAAACTACCATTACGATTAAAACCTAACCTCCTGCCTTTGTTCTGCTCTTAAAATCTCTTTACGCACCCGTGACAGAATGAGAGGGCCATTGTTACCACCAATTACTCAGAAGGAATTTTATACAGATGTTTGGGTTTTAGTTGCTCTTACATTTGATGGAAGAGGCTGTGTTTTTGCAAGTCATTCTCAGTGACTCAAAATGTAAAGACTCAGAGAAGGTGATGATGATTGATCAATAACTGAAAACAATAACCAAAGGGCAACCTATTGGAAAGTCTGCAGAAAGCCCCACCCGTGAGGTCTGTGGAGCTCTTGGCTATGCACAGAAGAAACACAGCCCTTCTAGGCGCCACTGTCAGGCCCTGAACGCAAAACATTGACCTTTCCTTCCCCACCGCTCCCTCTCCCCGTGTGCCTGACCCGGGTGACCCTCAGGACCGCAGGGAAGAACGCAGCCAGAGATCAGCACAGCGGGTCTCTGCAGCTGCCCATGCCAAGGACGGCGTGACTGATAGCTGTGGCTCAAAACAAAAGCCCTCTTCACGGAATAGTACATTCTGTCCCCACAAGTGACCATTACCTTCCAGATTCCTCATGGAGAGGGCTGCATACTTTGCAAAGAAATTTCAGGGAAATATTTTGAAACAAATTAAAAGCATTAAAAAAAAATGCTCAATGAATTCTATGGTGCTCCTGATAGCAGATTCCATTTCAGAAAAATGTTACAAAATCGTAGGTAAAAGAAACTATAACTACAACATTGCCTGTGGGTATGTGAGGACCGTTAACCTTACACAGTCTTCTGTGTCCCCCGATTCACAAATACCCTTCTCGGCATAAACGATTCTGCAACTCAGATTTAAGGGTTGGTGCTTTCATTTCTTCCCATGTGGGGCTGCTCTCTGATGTCTCACTTTTAATCACAGAATCACTGCGCTGTCTAGGATTTCATGGCTTTTTATTTTTTTTCCTCTGATTTTGTGTGCATTTCATAATAAGGAGCCCACGATGAGACATCTGCCTCATTTGGGACTGTAGTTTTTAGCTCCACCCTAGTACTTAGAATTGGGACTTATCACTGTCCACGCTTTCCTGCCAGGTCCTACGTCCATGACAGAAGCCAAGCTAAATCATTTCCCCTACATCTCAGAAATGTCTACAAAATGTGAAAAAAAAAAAAAAGGTGATGCGGTTATTGTCCGATCGCATCAAATCTGCCTCAGAAATATTGAGTCAAGGGAAGCAGGGGAAACAACCTGCCTCCCAGACTCCTTCAGGATATACCTAGAGCCAATGTTGCAATGGACGAGAAAGAAAAGCACTCTCTACAGGCTGGTGTGACACCCTCCTTGCTAACCTGTTATTCGAGGTTATATTGAGAGGAACTTGTTAATATGCATTACCAAAACAATAACAGCTGGCAGAGGAGTGTGCTTGCGGACATGAATCATGGAGAGGATTTCTGGAAGGTGACCCTCTCGGGACGCAACATAGAATAACCTGATGAGAGAGAAATGGGGGTGGAGTTGACTGTATAATTGATCGTTGCAGAGGGAAAAACCCCAGAAAGCTAGAAGGCTTGCATCTTTTTCATACCAAATGGTTCAAACATTTCTTAGGTGATTACTTAACTTTCACTTTTTAGATAAGGTAGAGAACATCATGAGAAATCTGACTTAGAATTTAATAAAATCTGCCAACGTATTATTTATTCTTCTTTGAGGAGAAACAAAGCAGCATCTGACTCAGCACAGCTCTCCCTACATATAAATAGCTGATGATGAATTTAGTTCTAGGTTCCCAGTATTGTATGTGTACTGTCTACCCAATTCAACCCAACACACACACACACACAGGCACACACACACAGAGGCACACGTGCACACACACAGAGGTACAGGCACACACAGAGGCACATGTACATACACACACAGGAATGCACACACACACAGAGGCACATGTACACACACAGAGGCACACATACACACACACAGAGGCACACGTACACACACACAGAGGCACATGCACACACACACAGAGGCACATGTACACACACACTGTGAACATGAATAAAGGAAGCCTCATTTAAAATGGAGTTGGGAAGTCCTGAAAGGGGAGCTCAACAGGAAGATCCTTCCTTCTCGACCTCGGCAGGAGGAAAGACACTGTTCTCCTTGCCCAGCAATAACCCAGCTGGTGAGAAGCCACAACCCTGAAGTCTCCCTCTCTTCCAATGGCCTTTCCATCAAAACGGCCCCTCCCAGCAACCTCCTATCCTCTCTAAAAGCAAGCCCCCATCCTGTATTTTCTGGACTCTCCTACAGTTTTGCCTCAATTGCAGCTCCTTTGCTACTTCCAAATAAGCTCATTTTCCTGGTAAACAACTGGCCTCTTTATTTTTAAGGATGACAACACATCTAACATTCATATTTATCTGACTGGGTTTTAATCTTATGTTATTAAAACAAAAGGGACTTTTGCATCAAAGAAAGCAATAGGGATACAGATGGGGTGGGGTGGTAATTTCTGGTGTCTCTTACTTTACTTTTTTTCTTGTCACTTTCAGAGAAACAACAGATTTTATCACCAGAAATAAAGGAGCTGTTGCTCCACTGTAGACATTCTATTAAGAAAAAAATGCCGCATGCCCAGCCTCAGATGTGCTGTGCGTAGAGGTGCACTGCCCTCCAATGGGCGGACTGAGAAATGCAGTTGGTACTTGGACGGAGACTTCCATCCTGCCTGTCCCTTTAAAAACCACAGACTTGGAGGCACTGTTTCTCTGCAAAGTTATCCTCATCACATCCAATCTCAAAAACAGAAATGCATTTCTGGAAATGCTTGAACTCACCTGGAAACAGCAAATACACCACCGTTCATGGAGCCAAAGCAGGTGAGGGCCACAAAGATGGGAACCGCTAATGAGAAATTTCCCAGTAGCCGCTCAGAAAAGGTCTGGTGAGAGACAGAAAGGCGCCAATGACTGCTTTGCCAGGAAGTGGAATCAAATTAAACCATTTATGCCAGACTCGCTCCCTGACTTTCTATTAGCCTGGTGACACGTCTATGTTTTCTAATCCTTCTCTTTGGTTAGGGTCAGACTAACTCTGTAAACAATAATCAAAATGAGGTACCACGGCATTGTTTGTTGCAAAAACGTGGGCAAAGGCCTCAACAAGCACCTGTTCTCTGCTTTCAAAAAGCAATGATCCATTTACCGAATTTTTACCAGCACCGGCCGAAATCTTTTATCATTCTGGTCAAGGGAAAAAGCTCCTTCAGAAGTTCTGCTCTTGGAGACAGAAATCCTTTTGCACCGTACCTTCCCTTTAGCCAAGAAAGCCACATTTTGAGAGTAACGCACAAATGTACACTGAGAAGCATGAAAGACGTAGTTCCTATACCAATCCCACCATTTTGACATAAAAATGTGGTAGGAAAAAAAAAAAAAACGATGACTTAATCATTTACATCCTATCTATGCAATGCTCTGAAAACCTTTTGCCCAGAGGAAGCACATCAGCTGAATCCCTGAGGTGTATCAAATCAGCCCCTCCATCTCCATTATCTGGGCATTTCTTCTGTGGTTTCCCATAAAAAGGTTCGAATACAAGTCCAAGCCCAAGGAAATCAAGCCACAGAAGATACCACAAACAGAACGTCTGAAATTCCCTTTGGGGCCATGGCCTAATGGATGTGTTTTCCAAATAAAAATAAAAATTAAAAAATAAGGTGGGATTCTTGACTTGTCCTTGATGCAGTGGGGGCTGTGTAGCTAACGGACCACATCAGGCTCACAGTGGGAGTGCTGCCCTCTGTCTGGTGCCGCGAGGTGACCGACCCACGTCAGCAAGCTCTGCACGTCTGGGCGTCTGCTAGAACTTACAGCAGCAGCTGAGACTCTGTTAATACCATCACTCATACATAGGTTCACATGAAATGACATCACTTGTTCCCTGTGGATGTTGCTGACATGAGGTGATCGTGACTATTTTTAGGGGAATTGACATCTAATCATGGGAAGTTATTGTTCCCCCTTTATTATTATGAGATCATGAACAAAGGCTCTCTTACTACCTAAACTTTTATACAAAATAAAAGTTTGGGTCACAGAATAACAGTCCCATAACACGACTTTTGGGAATATAGATGGTCAGAACTTTAATAAACTGTGAAAAATGTAAAAGTATGAGGATCCATCCTTGGGAGTTAAAATGCACATTAGCATCTCTAGTATTCTGAGAAGTACTACAGCAATGATATTTGTTTAACTCTGAATAACTCAGAATTCCCCCAAATTAATAATATGCCATGACTAGTATTCAAAAGGATATATACTAGAAGAAACAAACATATGTTCAACTAGGAGATTCTTAAGGGGTACTTTGGGAACAATCTTTGAAAAGATAGCATTTGAAAGTTTACAAACAAGAAAATGTACAGAATAAATTGTAATTTGCATACCAAAAATAATCCTTTTTTTTTTTTTTTAATTCAGGAACTTCCCACCTGCCCTTAAAGACATCTTGGAAGAATAACGCCTCTATTCAATGTATATCTGTGGAAATGTGTTGTCAAGCACGTACATGTGGAAATATTTTACATGAAATTAGCACTACAGAGAAACCATATGGGACTTCAGCTGTATCAGTTAAACAGGATGTGCTAAGGTGTGTTCTGAAATTTTAAAAACTCATTATCATTCAGGTCAGGAAAAGATGACTGAATCTCAAAACGCTTTTCCGCTGGAAGGAACTGCTCTAAAGTCACCTCGGCTCATGAGCCTAAATTCAGGCTGGCCCTCCCCGCGCTTGGACTTACCACGGCCACCGCGTTGGACAGCAAGAGCTCCTCAGCGCTGATGGTCGTGAAGTAGGCCACATTCGTCAGCACATAGCCGACGGTGACAATGGCCATGGAGATGCAGATGGCAAGGGGAATGGTTCTGAAACACACAAAGGAGTCGCTCATTAGCCGTCTTCCCTGAGTCATTTTCCGAAACCAAAGAAGATAACAGGCTAATTCAAACAAACAAACAAAAATTAAAAATTAAATGGAACATGTGATAATTACATGCTCTGTTGGGTATGCATAAACATTGCACCAGGGTGAAGTACCACACATTCCTCGGTAATGGAATAAGGTCCACGGGGGCAGATCCTTCCGCCGTGGCATCTCCTGCTCTACCCCCAGAACAGGGGGGGTGGGCTATCCCATCCTTGTCCTCCATAAATGGGCATGCATCCCCCAGGAGGCTTGTTGAAAAGGCAGATCGCTGAGCCCATCTCGGAGATTCTGATTCAGTAGGCTTTGCATTTCTAACTAGTTCCTGGGTGATGCTGATGGGACCATTGTCCTCTGTGACGCTCTAATACTAACTCGCTGCTTTGACACCTTCCTGATACAGGCTCCCCAAAAGGTCTTTCCCACTCAGGAGATTTTCCCCTTCAGTAGCTTCCCTTACCAGCAAATAATGCTTCCAAAGTCCCTTCAGAAGCGTGAGAGCAGGATATAGCTATCAATACCTTTCTCAATGATGGGAATAATAATTTTGTATGTAACACAACAAAGCACAGAAATGCTCACAATAATGACATTGCACTGCCCTGCTGCAAGTTCAAAGGACGCTTAAGATCATGAATGTCTATTAAAGCAACATCACAGATAATCCCATGAAATTAGAGGTGACGTGCTGTGAAGTCCACACGACTGGAGAGTGTGACATGTGGCATCAAGAAGTACCCAGCGCAAAGGCGCTGTTACGTCTTCATTTAACGCACTAGGAAAGCCAAGAAGTTACTAACCCTCATACTCTGGCTCCATGTTACCGATACACATTCCTTTCTTAACATAATCACCTCTTCTTTCCAGTCCAAGCAACTCAAACCTTCTTTCAGCTCCCTGCATAAAGGCTAATGGGTTTTTTTTAGCCAACAGAGCTTATCAGCCCCCATGGAGCCTTAACCCTGCTGGGGGTCACTAATGAAGACCTCAATCTAATTTTTTTCCAAGAGGAAAATACAGTTCAGAACCAGGAAGAAGGGGCCCTGCCTGCACCACTCTCCAAGCTGGGCGTGATTGAGGACCCCAAGTCCCTGCTCGTTATGCCGAACGGGCGAACCTAGCCAGTCAGTGGCTGCCATTCATCATTGCCGCTCGGAGCCCAGCACTCCCCTGGTCCCTGAAGCCTTAAGCATTGATGGGGAAGCACCGACCTCTAAATCCTGGCATCCTGATCTGAAAGGGGCAGTTGTCCCCCTTCCGCAGTGCAAAGAGGGGCCTGAGCCCTAACATGCATTGCTAGTTGTGACTGATACATGCAAATTTAAGCCAAGGAAATCACTGGGCCAATTAGATACAAGAGCGAAAGGCACGCGGCAAACGAGAGATAAATTCTGTTTCCTTTACCGAGAGATTTAATGGAACGGCGTAGGGGGGTGAAGATGAACGTGAATGTCTACAGGCAGCTTTTCAATCACTCGCTGTATTATTTTAAACGTGGACCCTTTCAGCTTTATGATTTCCCCAGATGGGATATTAAGTTCTTTCCATGGAGGAGAGAAACCCAGCCTCTCTATTCCTTGCAAGCATAGTATTAAGGAATGAAATTAAGACATGAAGAGGTTCTGATAATAAAAAGGGAGGTGACTGATGGTGAAGTGCAGTGAAGTAACCCAAACCCAACCCGGACAGGCAGTCCTGTCTCCTCAGATGAAGATGTAAAACAGTACAGAGAAGTCCGTCTCAAATCTGGGCTTGGGCTCGCTGCTTGGCACCTAGAATACCACCCACCTGCCTCTTCCAAACCCGCCCTGCACACCCGTTTCCTGCCTGGAGATTATGGTCCTTCTGAGGCACATTTTCTAAATTGACCTTAGCCAAAGGGATTCCCGGCCCCCCCCCCCCAAAATCTAACTTTCCAGAGCTTTCCGTTTTTATTTTTCTCTCTCAGCTGGTCAATAACTACAAGCAACATCAGCAGCTGCTGCCATCAATGTGGTGTCCGCTAGGGACCCAACACTTTATTAGGCACCTCACGTGTGTGTCTCCCTTTATCCTTGGAAAATCCTGTAGGTTGGAAACATCACCATTTTCTATATGAGGAAATGACGTCTTGGAGAATTTCAATCACTGTTCAAGGACACACAGCTGGGACGTGGAGATGCAGAAGTCGGCTGCCCGTCTAGCCTACCTTGAAGTCAAAGCATTTTAACGGCCAATGCGTACGCTCTCCCCCTGACATGTGGGTCCTCAGACGCTAACTGCTCATTTTCAGAGAAATCGTAATTGCTGAATATGGTGTTTATCGGGGAGCTCTGAGCAAGCCCGTGTTTCTCATGCAGTCCTTGAAAATGCAGCTTCCTCTGCTGTAAAGGAGGGGGGAAAATCCTTATTCCATGATTTGTGTAGTTCTTCTGTGTAACATGAACTGTAATGGATAGTTTCACTGTTCAGGAGGTAGATTTTCTTTTTATTTTATTTTTTCAACTTAGAAGACAACAGAGCCTAACTTAATTAATGTCCCTGGACACCTTTAGTAGAAAAGAAGGAAAAGTAAGTATGCGCGTCAGATACACTGAACTGCACTAGATTAACAATTGTACTATCAGAAAACATACAATACAGATATTAGAGGGAAAAATCAAAGGAGCTTAAAACTGAGGACGAGAGAGCCGGTCTGACTTTGCTGTGATTCCTACCACGCCCAGTAATTTCTCCCTAGGTCAAATGAAGGCTCGGGAATTGGGGGGGCCGTGGCAACATAGCTGCTCTCTTCTCCCCCGAGGTTCTGTTTCACGTGGACGTGGGGAGGAGGAGAGGGATCCCGGAGGCCGTGTGAGGAGCCACAATCAGCTGCCAAGGACAGGGGTTGCCTTGTGCAGGAGAGCGTGGTACCAGCGGTTAGCTCCAGGCGTCACAGCGTAAGAGCAGCGGGGTGAGCCGATAAAAGCTATGAGGCCATGCCACAGCAATCTTTGGGAAGGCTTTAGATGCAGAGGGCAGATAAGCATGGTTAGCAACCCAAGATTAAAGCAAGCGGCACCCAATAACACAAGGAATTAAAGGACTTGCTAGGCCACTGATGTGTGTGGCCTCTGGCCTCTGTGTAACTGTGACACGGCCGCTAATTCTAAGTGTGACAAAACCAGTGTCTTTAAACTGGATAAAAAGGACTCACACCTATACCTGTGAGGTCTTCTCTTGCTCTAGTATTTGTATGTGTTTGTTATGACTCACAAAATACAAATGTATTGATAAAGAGTCATGTAATCCCTACGAGCTATTGGTCATTATTTGTCCTTTCAAAGAACAGGCACTACATATGTGAGAATCTGATATTTTCATTAGTTGCAAATGGTTTTCAATCACAAGGCCTTGGGGGAGTCTTCTTACAGGTTTACTTTAAATCAGCCCCCATAACCAGTCTATGTCAATAGATATCTGTGGATCAATAGTTGTTTCATTTGACATTGTCACATGGAAGTCTGGAACATCCACTTAGAAGCACTTTCATTCTAAGGGACAGACCTCCCCCAGAATCCAAAATGTCCCACCAGTAATGGCTCATAGTTTACTTTTGTATAGTCTCCAAAGCACTAGCAAATATATTTTATCTTCAGATATACACATGCCATTTCAAATCCTGTGTGGAATGAGCTAGAGTATGAACAATTAAAAAACAAAGTTCACAACAACCCATTGAAATAGAAGGCAACACCCCTATTTTCAAACAAGGGACCTGAGGCTCAGAGGGGTTAAATGACATAGCCAAAATCCCAAAAGCTGTCAATGGAAGGGCTAGAGCTTGAACCTAGCTCTTCCAGCTCGAAGTTCCACACCTGTGATATAGCCTCTCATATCATAACTCTTATCTACAAGGTCCCTAACACTCTTACATGCTGATAAACATGTATTATATTTTATATGTGACACAAATATCAGATGGCCACAATGTGACACATTTCAAGCCAAGTATATTTTTCTTCATAGCTAACAGTCCTCAGAAATACACATGCAGCATCAGCTGCATTTTCTAATAGGCTTTGCAACTATAATAGAGCATCAGAAATAACCATTGTTTCCCATGCTCTGTACAGGCTAAAAAGACTCTTGCTATGAAAACAGAATGAGTAAACCTGGCTTGATTCTCCAGAGAGCTGAGCACACCTGGAGGTTACAGGCATTTCTGATATGCAGACCATAGCAGTAATTCTGTAATCACTTGAATTCAGGATATTACTAAAATTGTTTAAAAACTTGGAACAAAATCTTCTGAGATTTGTATGAACCAAATTAAGTTCCATATAGTCCCCTGTGTTGGCTTCACACCACGGGGACCACAGAACTCATTGATCCTGGGGTATCTGAAATCGTCTGTGAGCCACGGGTCAGGGCATCATGAGTTCTGGCAAAACCCACTCTTGGGTATTTGGATATTCTGGAATCTTTTAAGACAAGTGGTTGATGCTTCGCATTTTCTATTTAAAATCATTAATGTTTTAATACATGAATTTGGCATTCAGATAGAGGGAGGGAGGAATAAAAGGAGGAATTCAGAAGGGCGAGAATATTGCAAACTTCTTTCTATGTGAGATACAAAAGAAAAAGAAAAACAGGATTTTTGAAAGCATCTTTAATTCTGTTAGTAAACTAGGGAATTTTTGTTTACGACTGAAATGTAACTGGGATTCACCTCAACAAAAAGTATTTAAAATTACATGAAGTATCTTTTGATTCCAAGTATTCACTTTAGAATCATACTTATTTCACATTTCCTTTATAATGACCCACAAGAGACCTTGAAAGCTTTTCTTCAGCTCTAGCTCAGAAATTACTCAAGCATCTCTCTTTTTGATTTATATTTTTTTTTTGCAAAATTACTGTTAATTACCACTGCTGTTAATTTTACCTCCTCAAACTTTAGTCATGTGCTACCAACAAAAAGATACATTTTTACACACCTCCCCTGACTCTTGCTCATTCCATGCCCTCCGGAGACCCCTAGACATGGAGCTGTCCTACTCAGCTATGTGATTTTTGATATTTCCAGCAGGGATTGAATTACAAATAAGTGTTCTTGATAGCTTCCCAGACTGGAATCTACTAGATTGCAGGTGACAGGAGGTATACGAATCCCCTGTGTATTTTCAGCGATTTCACCTCATTGTCATTTAGTGCTATTGCCACATCTGTAGTCACCTACCCTGAGTGGGAACTGGGCTGTGAAAGACATTTTAAAACGAACGCACTTGGGGAGACACAGCAAATAGTTGGGGGGATGGCATGGCTTGTACTGAAAGAAAAAAATGTAGTGACAGAGAAGGAATTCATTTAATAAACCTATTTATGAACATCCTTACAGGTTCTTGTTCTGACTGAATGACAATATCTGGGCCAAGGCTGAACACAGTGAGGTGGCCAGCCAGTTGTCGTAGAAAGGGACCCTGGGAGCCCACTGACTCCCGGCATTAAACCCCCGCCCTCTGCTTCCTACAGCGTCATGGCCAAGCGCGGGTGTTTTCCCTGAGACATTTTCCATTTCAGTACCACTGGCGTCTAATCTAAATCTCACCATTCTCCTTGGTCCACAGATGAAGAACTCCAGAAACAGAGAGAGAAGACAGAGAGACCTGTAGGGAGACGTAAGAAATGAACAGACAGAGATTAAAAGACTGCAGGGCTGAAGGAGGCTCCTGCAAAAATGAACACAGACGCACAGAGGGAGGCCAGTGCAGCAAAGCCGCAGGGGAAAATGAACTAAAACCTCCAATTCAGAAACAGGGCAAAAGGCAGGCAGAAGCGTATGAGCATTTTCATTCCTTAAATGCTTTATTTTTTTTTTCTCCTACGATTAGAATAAATTCACAGCCAAATAAAATTATTCAGCAAAATGTAGCTTGAGAGTAAATTTTCATTTGCTTGCATTCCATACAAGTAAAAAAAATTTGCATTGTCTGCACCTCATATTTTCTCATATTCTAAAGATTTAGTGTGTCTTCCAGGTGTATTAGAGTTATCTGTTTTTATCATGGGTAAACATAAAGATATTAGCAGGCAAGTCTGAGTGTAGAAAAACAACATTGGTTTCCAATAAAATGTTTGCAATTAAATAACAGGTAAAATATTTTAATAACACTAATGGACAATGCTTATTTTTGTTATATTGTTTTAAAAATATGCCTTTTAAATTTTCACAATTTTCCTCTGGACTTGGTCTACAGTACACTAAGGTAAGGCAGCATCTCAGTGAACCACATTTTATAATGCAATTCCTGAGATCCAGAGGTATGGCTGAGACCATTAATCACCTACCACAAATGTGTGTTCCTCTCTCCAAAGAAGAAGGTATTCCTGAGAAGCAGCAGAGAGAGATCACATCTCCCAGACTCTCTTGTTTCTAGGAAGCAAAATGCCTCATTCTAGTGTGTCAATTATTGTGGCAATTGAAGGCCAAGGTGTCTTAGAAGTGGGTTGTCTTGCCACCCCATTTTGCTAATTGAGAGTTACAGAGTAGCAAAGCCACATCCTGGGAGAAATCTGGGTCACAGAATCAACCTGTGGAAGAAAGCCCCTCAGCCAGCCAGGGATGACAATGGTAAATGACTGTTAGTGAATTTAAGTGTTGAATTTTCAATTGCTGGAAGCCACTGAAAATTTGTAGTGTGTTTGTTAGAGCAGCTGCCATTACCCAAACTAATAAAAGAGTGAAGGGTTCCGTTTTATTAAAACTTGTAAATCTCAGTTAACTGGTTTACGTTAAAATGGGTTCTCTACTATTAGTGTTATAGGAAACCAGTATGTAATACAAAATTCTTAAACTAATGTCCCAAATGACAGAACCAAATAAAAGCATTTACATCTGAAAAAGGTAGGACGGTGAAAAACTTTTTATTCAAACTTCCCAGAAACCAAGCAAAGATAGAGCCCACTACACATTATTTTGAAATTAAAAAATCCCCTGCGTGTCTGACAACTGACATCAACCCAACAACGGTCAGAGCACATTGGCCCTTGTTTCGCCCAAGGACACATAATAAGACAGTGGAATGGTAAATTAATATACTAAAAACAAGACAACATGAAATAAATACACTCACTTTGACACAGTAAATGAAAATTTGAGGCAAGATTCCCTCAGGCTATAAAAACATCTTAGGAGGAACCGACCACATGTCTAAACAAACTTAAATCAGGTCCAGTCACATTATAGGAAACGAAACAGGTAAATCTGGGGACATTCAACCATGACAAATGAACTACTGCTTCTACCACCAGGAATTGATTCAATACTTCTGACCAAAAATGATTAGTCTAATTATTAGTGGTCATTTCACTTTGATAGCTGGTGGTCAAGTAGATAATTGGCATTCCAATTGGGTGCTCTGTAAATCGAAATCAAAAATGGACAAATGATAGAATTACAGGTTACTCTGTTTTCACTCACTTCAACCAGATCAGTCCCCTTTATTTGTTTTATGCAAAAACATTCTGCCAAACAACTGAAGCATTCCAGTGCTTTCCAATAGTCTTAAAAGGACTGTTCTAGATTCTACAAGTCAAATTATGTTTTTAGATAATTTTTTTGGACCCAATGATGGCTTCCTAAAGTACTAAAAGTATGTAAATTGGTTTCACAGGTGTCTACCTATGAATGATTAAGTATATATGTATATATTTGACTCCATGAAGTTGAAAATAATTTTTCAGTGCCACAAGTTCCTCTTACACTCTTAGGGTAATTGAGGGGAAAAGTCTTAGTAGGAAAGCTATGAAGGAATAGGGGAGCCAAGAGCAATGGCCTGGCTTAAATCAAAGAGATGAATGCATGGAGCGGGGCCACGGAGAACATGACACGGTGGCTTCACGGAGCAGTAGAGAAAAGCGAAGATGAGAAGAAATAGAGGTGATGGGCTAAGCACCCTGCAGGTTTAGAGAGACTATGTGTCATTGTCAAGCACGCGATGATGAAGACTTGTGATTGAAACCGTTGACAGCTCCCGGAAAAGGTCACAAAGGCAGGTCCTCCCTCTCCCCTCCTCGGGCTGTCCACTTACAAAGATGCATATTCCCAGCAGAAATGGAAATGGTATGATCCTTTATCTTTCAGCTCAAACATTCAATCTTTTGGAAAAAAAAAAATAGCTTTTATGCCTTCACTTTATATTTACTATGCCTTTTCTTAGTCTACAAAGATTCATAGGCAAATCTCTCTCCGGGGATAATTTCCTCAAGTCCACACACAGTGTGCAATGGCCGAGGGACCATCTGTCCTGGAAAAGCAGAGGCAGTCCTTACACTCACCCACTGCTTAATTTCCCTTCTGTTCCAGGTCCCCCCTCAGCCCCATTACCCAATTACAGCCTTGTAACCAAGAAACAAATTATATATGCTACCCCAAGTGTAACTTGTCTTTTTGCAGCCTCTTTCCTCTGGAGTTTTGCCTTTGATATTTGCTTTAACTTGACTTCAAAGACTTATGAAAAACTCTCTGGCCTGCAATCTGAAGGCTGGGTCAAGTCATGTCCCAGTCCCTAGCAAGGACACAGGAATCCCTGCATCTGTCTGGGCTTATCCTTCCTCCTCGGTGGAAGAGAGCACTGAATTAATGAAATCTAAAGTCCATTTCACTTAAAGGTTCATTATTCAATCCCTTCAGCAAATAAAGCGAATCCATAAAGATTGTTGAACAGAATTCTTTGAAAGGTCAGTGGAACACTTGCTCATATATCAGAGCGTCCTAAAGAAATGTCTGCCATTGCCTTGTTCTGTCAATCAGAGGAGAAAATAGGATGGCGACTTTACAATCTCCTCCTGTGTTCTGAAGATTATGATTCTATCCTCAACCAGGAAACCAGCACATTAAATCACCTTCCATCACTACAACATCCAAGTGCCAGCCTGGCGGAAAAAAAATGGGTCATTACAGAAGATCGTTTAAAGGATAAGTGGCCTGTCCACTCTTTCAGATTCTAAAATGGGGTCTGTAGATCAGGTCAGACTTCCCAAAGGCCACATATATAGAGTATTTTATCATAGACACTCATGGACTGTCTTTGCAAGTTGCTGTATTTTATACCCTTGGGTTTATCAGAATCTAACTGCAAACAAATTTTTTAAATTCACCCGAATTTCAGGAGGGCATTTGTGGTGCTATTATTAAGGATACTGTCATATGCATTCCATCAAAGTCGTTTATGTAGCGTTCACCCAGTTAACCAGTGTTTATCAAATATCTTCTTTATGCTAGGCATTGTTGTCAGCAAAGGGATAAAGATATCGGCCACCACGAAAGAATTGTATTCTCTCATGCAATCTAAAATTCAAACATGATAAGACCTGGGGCACAGGTCTCTTCCCACTCCAGGTCCTTACACGGTAGCCTCAATCTTGCCATTTAGTCTCAGATCAGTCTCCCCCTCAGAGAAATCCTCCCTCCTTTTTCTAAGCACACTGCCCAGCCCAGTATTCCCCATCCTCTAATTTTTAATGAGGACTAAAACGTCTTCTAAATCCTGTCTTTTCAAATATCTTCATTTACGTATTTGTACTCACCCAAGTCCACAAAGAAAGTAAGGCCATTCACTGAGCGCTATGAAGTATTTGCTCTAGATCTCTAGTGTAAGCATCTGTGAAAGGGGTCACCCGGACCGTTGGTCACCCTCTAGGATAACATTGCTCCTTATGCAGCTTGCAACCATGTGTATGGAAAGGGTTCCTGGCCCCCTTGACCTCCTCTATTTTTGTTTGTTTTACCAACCTCTTATTCCCAGGACAGGTCTTAAAAGAACGGTTCAGTAAAACAGAGAGATAAAACTACTTTAGAAGCTAGAACTTGGGACTTAAAAAAATTAAAATAAAAGCTTGCTTCCAAGAGTGATAGGAAGACTTGCAAAACTTAGCCAGATTTAAGTGATTTCAACCAACTAAGCTATCATTTTGACTCTTCCTCTTACATTATTTTCACAGCCGTGAAATAAATCTGTACAGACCTCCCCTAAGAAGACTTAAAAGAAATAAATGGAAGCAATGAAGGGGAAAAATAAAAAATAAATAAAAAAGCAAAGTTAAGAGGCAGCTTTAGCAGAGAAAAGAAATGTTTATTCCACCCAATGCTCATGTGAATTGTAAATTATTAAATCCCTAAGAACGCCTGATTTATGAAGAGGATAACACAGCCCCTAGCCAAAATCATTTTTAATAAAAAGCAGGAAACCTCCTGAAGTTCATCTCAGATTTAATTTCAAACCCAGCAGCCACACATGAACACTTCGCCATGAAACAGGAACACAGCGCAGCGCGATCGGTGGGCAGCCGTCCGCGGGGAGTCGGCAGCACACACGCACACGGGGCGCCAGAACCCGGGAGGGATCCGGCCTCACAGTCTGGAGGAAACAGCCCGCGGAAATGCGCCCCAGGCTGAAATGGGGGCACCAAGGACGCGGAGAGGTTCAAGAAAGACTCACTTCTAAATACACTACAGCAGCCGGCTCCCACTCTCGGCCAAAATATCGGGCTTCCCGGATGACTGCTGGATTTGAGAGAACGACACAATTGTGTTTTGTGTTGATTTTTATACGTAAACTTAGAATACACCAAGTGGATTGGAACCACCGTGAGAAAACAAAGGCTAGTAATGAGATCATCTAACACTGCCTCTGTCATGTTGTAAGAAGGGTAGGAAACATCTAAGAGATGCATAAAGATGTAATTAAAATAGTTTCTGACAAATATTTAGTTCAAAGATAAGAAGAATGGCAAGAAAAAAAAGTTCTTATTCTTTCTAATATATTGTTGTATTACTCTGTTTATAAGCTATGTGGTAAAGGATTATTTCTTAGGAATATAAATTACTGACTAGTTGGATACATACATAATAAGTAAATTAATTCATGTTTAACCTCTTATAGGGCAGTTTCAAGACTAATAAGGATCATAAATAATTTTTGTTTGTTTCCATTGATATTCCCATTAACATTTTAGCATTTTGTTAAAGAATATTCTGGAAAATAGAAAATCATTATAGAATGTGCTCTATTAGTAGAGTTCAGAGATTTTTTTTAAAAAGACAAAAGAGGAAAAGAGTAAGCTTAATATTATTGGCAGCTACCTTGTAGGTTACTTTAATTAGCCACTATTTTAAAAATCTGAAAGAAGAAAAAAAAGGAAACCAAATTAATAACTAACCATAAGAAACTTCTGGGCCACAAAGGATTTAGACATACATGTAAAATATGTATTTATATAACACAGATAATATTATGAGATACTACAACCAAAATAACTTAAAAACTCTGAGCTTTATATTTCAAAGCACTATACAGATTCTCTTCCCATTCATGAAAAGCTAAAAGTAGAAACTGCCTTCACACAAGTATAAGTTATATTCGATGTGGATTTATTTGGAGAAAAAGAGTGATAATTAATGTCATCTTTCTCCCAAAGTAAGAAAACAGTATTAAAACTTCTAATAATAAAAATGTATAATAATTGGCCAATCTAGCAATAGAAAAGATAAATGAAGCAGAATAGATTGCCTTGAAATACTAGTTAAAAACAAAAAATAAAAGTTAATATAAAATATGACGTGTCATAATTTATAATGTACTATAAACTAAATAAGTAAAAAATATCAAAAACTAAGGGTTATGTGAGTTTTCAATAAATGCTGGGATATTGGGAAATTTGGGGGGAAATCAAGAGCCTATGTTGAATCACACTAGAAGAAATCCATTCCATAGAAGTTAAAAAGTTGGACATAAAAAGAAATCAGAAAAAAATAAATAAAACAGAAAATCTGACTAGGAGTTAAATGATCTAGGGATGCAGAAAGATTTATAATATAAAAGCAATATACAGGATTTTAAAACACATGATCTTATTTAAATGTAGCTAAATTTAAATATTTAGCTTATCAAATTACTATACTTAAGCTCAAAATTCTCCTTTGACTTTTTCTATTAGGGCACAGAAGACCTTAGAAAAATTTTTTTTCCTTTCTGTCACTTGACTGAGTGGATCATCTGAACCAAAACTATTAGGTGGATATTTGTCTTCTAGCCACTTAAGAGCGGAATAAACGAGCTGTATCTGTTAGGAAGACTATGAGAACCAAGACCAGGATCACTTGTGCCTCTTGGCGCCCCTCTATCAGAGCTGCAGAGTAGGGGAGGCTGGGTTCAGAGGTGAGGGAATTTGGCTCAGGAGTTGCTATAGAAATGTCAGCAACAGGAACAGCATGTACACTGTCTTTGGGGGAACAGGAAGCTCCTGCTCTGCCTAGTCACATGCTTGAAAAGCACCTGCATACCCAAATGGAAGCTTCCTCCCCACTGCAGTTCAGAGTTCAAGTTGTGGCTTTGGCACAAAGACAGACAGCGAGCTTCAAGGCCCAGAGAAGGACAGCACTGAGTTCAGTTTGCAGTTACTCTCTCCCGGCATCTGGGACTCAATCACCTCTCCTTGGCAGGTTTTAAGGCATTAGGAGGATCCAAGAGCCAAACACTACATACATTTTCAACACATTTAACCTTTGGTCCACCGGACTCAGGGCAGCTACAAAATAGTGTTTTAAAACCATGACCCCTTCTTATTAGCTTTCTCACTCATTTCTTTTGTCATTTTCTGGCTCAAAACAAAGTTAATGGTGTCTTCTCTATCAATTTCTCTTTTGTCTACCTCCGGCCACAATACAGGAAGTGAGATTTTGTTTGTCTGACAAGACCAATACAGAAAGAATAAATATTGCCCCCCAAAGAAGAATCAGAACTATTTTAAGTACGAGTTTATCTATAAAGATGTTAGAGAAAACGAAAAGCACCTATTTCCTGATAAGATTCTGTCATTTCAGCATTTCCTAACCATACAGTTTCTGTTTTAATCTTGAAACCAATGACCTTCAATAAACGGCCTGGAATAAATTACTTAATTCTGCTAGCCTAGGACCTCTTCCATTATGTGTTTGAATAACAGCTTTAGAAAGTTGAATGCAGGCAAATGTTAATGCTTTTACACATTTTTTAAAAGCAGTTTTGTTCTATTCTCAAATGACATACAGGTCACTCCTAATGATTACATTCTTCCTTCAGCTAATTTCAAGGTTACAATCTTGCCATATCCCTCTCTTTTAGATTTGAATTCAACAACACTAACTGGAAAGACAACTAAACTAAAAGCCATTGGGATTTTAACTTGTAAATATAGACATACCAACCCACCCCTATGTCTTCAATTTCTTTATCTTTACAATGAAAGGGTTGGATAATTTGAGGGCTACATCCAATTCTAACATGTGATTCATTCTCTCAAGGTCAAGTTCATTGTGTTTTTAATCATGACAGTGAATTAGACTAATAAACTAGGCCAACCATGCCAATGTGTGAATGAATGAAGGGAAATGTGTGGAAAACTATTTATACACAGGTCACATAAAACTATAACAATTCAAAATTTAGAGATGTTATCATATCCTTTGTTGTCTGTTCCTGAGAGAATGACCATGACATTACTGTCATGGAGGAAGGACAAACAGGGTCATAAAAGACCAAGAGGACAGACATTTTGGAAAAAGTGAGAAAGCATTGTATGGTGGGCAGTCTACCAGGATCAAGAAATGACTGCTGATAAAATCACACATAATTTCTAGTCCCTTTCTCATTTTGTGTTATATATTATAAGCTTTAGTTTTTCACTTATAGAATATTAGTGCCATGCCATAGACTGCATTTCATAAAGTATTTTTCCATATAATATTGTACATCCTACTATAAAACAGTGGCCTTGGTATTTGACCACTGAATGCTCAACAGAAATTCATAGTATTGAATATTGTTAAGTTTTTGTCACAGATACATGTCTCTATCTGTTCCACACCTAAATTTTAGGAGAGGATATGAGAAAAGGGAAAAACAATATGGCACAGTAGTAAATAGTAAGCTGGGGAAACCATCTGATTGTTAAAAGCTACAAACTTGTCTCCTTAGAAAACCAGTGAAATTCTATATGTTTTTGAAAAACAACTTCTGGTGTCAGAGATTAGAAATGCCTAAATCTAAGACTGAGATAATTTCTGCTTCCCACACAAGGTGTTTCAAAGAAGGGTGTTTTACCTTGTCGCAAAGGATTTTGAACTCAACATACAGGCAGTGCAGAAGGAAAGAAATAGCTTGCCCACATTCATGCATCCTGGTTTCATAATCCCTATTAGATTACAAATCACATGGTATTTGATAACAGTAATGAAAACTAAGTGGTATACCATTAAATAAGTGTCTACTATAAGCAAGGTATTGTCAGACACATCAATCTATATATTATTTCTAATTCTCACAAAAACTCTGCAAGGTAAGTATTAGAATACTCACTTAACAGTTGGGTAAAGGAATAAACACACATTTTTGCAAGTTACTACAAAACTCTCTCTCTCTCTCTTCCCTCCCTCCCCACCCCCCACCCAAGGTAGGCAGCATTAATAAATAAATACATAAATACATAAAGCAGTCCTAACTGGATTATTGGAAATGTATAATGCTTAAAGAAGATCTATCAGAGAAAATACTTCTTTGCATAGGCAATTCCCTCAATATAGATGTCTAGACTCTTGAGAAAAATAAACATGTAGTAAAGGCTAGTATGGACATCTTGTACCACAGAGGTTTGTGCATTGTTTTATACCTTCTGTAGGTATATAGGATAAAAAAAAATAGTGAGTAGAATCCAGGATTTATCATCACACGCATTACTGACTAAACCTAAGAGGTGTTCTAACATCTACATTCGTCATCAAGTACTCCACCTATCAAAGACCCTGTATTTAAGGCAACTGCATTAAATTAGAACATATAGCTTGGACCTGACCCCAGATCTTTAGATCTAGTAATTAAGTTCCCGTGCACTGGAGTGCCAGTCTGGCTTCATTTCTCCCAACTGTCCATTCAAACTTCTTACCATTTCTGAAACAACTCAAAATAACTTTAGTCCTATCTAATCTCCCAGTCATCCTGAGATCTATAAATTGGCCACAGAATCCCTTGTGTGTCTGTGTTTGTGACATGTTTGCTTCCTGAGACAGATCTGCTGCCTAAGTTTCTATCCCTTGGCCACGCTCCCAAAAGAACATCCTCTGCTTGTCAGACCAGGTACTTGTGTGGCATCTATAAGAATTACAGCTCACACTAGAGCTGAAAGGAAACTCAGAATTTGGTACTCCACCATGTCTTTTCTGCAGCTGAGAAATCAGAGGCAGTGAGAGGATAAAGGATGTAGCGAAGGTCACAAAATTCAATATTTCCAGAACCAGAATTAGAACTTAGTCACTTGACTCCAAGTTCAGAGTTCTTTCCACGCCATTGAGAATCTCCCTGTGCCTGGTAGGGCCAGTTGCCTCCCAGGCTGGCTCTTGTCCTGTACTGGTATTGCTATTTCCCTCTCTTCAGTTTCTCCTTCCCCTAAAATACAAAATCTTTACAAGCCAGCTCCTTAACACATCTTATTGGATATATTTCCAAACTCTGACATAATTGGGCATTTCCTTTATCTTACTGGGACGTGCCTTCCCTCCCCAACAATATAGACCCATGGTGTAGGACATGCTTCCCCACATTGGCTCCCGTGCATTCACAAGCCTAAAAATAGAGCTATAATATTACAGAACTGAAGGCAAACTCAGTCATCAGACTGTTATATTTTTTGAACCAGCATATCTAAAGAACTGTGGCTAAATCATAATCCCTTTTATTTATATTTTGCGAATTCCAGTGCCTAACCAAATCCCCCCCCCTTTTTTTTCAAAACTTACTCCTAAAATGAAGTCTCTTCTCATTTAATTTAATAACGGTTGCTCTTCCATTGGCATGGCGAATAATGATAGCATCCTTTTCATTAAAAACAAGACAACTCAATATTTTTTAAGAGAGTGTATGAACACCACAGTGACTCATTTCTTCTGTCTAAGCATTGTCATCCACATCCATAGGCTGGGACAGTGTGGTGCCACTTGCCAGAACCCTCTGCCACATGATTGGTCACCTTGTTTGATTCTAGCAATGGTGCAACTCTAGGAGGCAATTAACTTTTCAATGACATTTGCTTTTATTAAAAATAAGCATATAAAAGAAGAGTGAAATGTGAGGTGTTTTTTTTTTTTTTTTTTTTTGACTACAACTCTCTTTAAACTATATATATGTAACAACAACAACAACAAATCCACTGACCCTGACATCAGGCTCCCCTTCCTCAATCACTGCTTCATAGACACTAAAAATGTACAATGCACCCCCCCCCCTCGATACCCTGTCCCACTGGCCAACAGAGTAGGTCCAAAATTCATAATGGAGATGAAGGTTCACTGCATTCCAACATCCACAACTTTCTGTCTTCTACTCTTCACAATCCTTTGCTTTAGCTAAAGAAGTCTACACATCATTCCCCGGATCCATGAAACAGGTCCACAGCTTGATGTACACCCTTCTCCTGTCTGAGACGCCTTTACTTCTCTATTCTACCTTTCCAATTTCTATTCTTCTTCCAACTTCCTCTTCCACAGCGAAGCTGTGACTTAATCAGCTGTTAGGGCACCTTGCACACCATGGGTCACTTCTGCTTTGTCTTCCAAAGAGACCAACAGGCATGTTGGAAAGAGTATGACCTTTGGAGCCAGACAAATAGTTCATGCATTATATAGACTTGAATCCTAGTGTTTTCGTGGACTAATTATCCACTTCTAGGAACTTCAACTTTCTCAACCAAAGAATAGAAATAATATATCACTTTGTTAAAAAATATCTGGCATGCTACCCTGTAATCCATCTAGTACTCAGATTGAAAAATAGTGTTTATAGTTTTAATAAAGGCTATGCATTTTTAAATTAAGTAAAAGTTCATAAAAAACACTTGGGGGTAAATTAATAACTTGTGTTCTGTTTTGTTCCAACTCAATAGGTTCTTTTTTAGAAATAAAAATAACGATCTAAATACATGATACCAGTCACTCAGATCAAGACCTTGATTGTCAGATTTCATAAAGAAGTTTCTTGGTAAGATAGTGAACCTAGAAATGGATAACTGCAGCAAGAGTACAAATAGTTCGTCTGTTATATCTGCGCCATCAGCCAACGGTGTGATGATGACAGTTTGGGTTATGGGCACATAAATATTTGGTTCAGAAGGAAAAAAATCTGCCAAGAAATTCATTCTGATTATGATGCATGAGCGTATTGCCACCTGAGGGAGGTTAGAGATAAATAAAAAGCAGTTTTCATCACCTTCTGAACATTTAACTACCAATAATCAGAAATTTGCTGATGACGCAGAACAACTTTTCAAGCTGATTAATAGTTCATATGTGTAGAAAAGGCACTCACGTTCATAAAACAATTATGCAAATCCTCTAATTTTTTTCAAAGATTATGAAATATTCTAATCTCTGAGAATAGAGGTTTTGGTTGCAGATAGTGTTTGCATATTTCATGTTGAGTCATTAACATCTTGAATTTCACATATTTTATCCCCAAAATCTCATGAGAACTATCATATAGGGATTATTACCCTCTATTTAAAAGTAGTAAACAAAGATTCAGAAGCAATTTAGAGGTCTAGCCAAGGTCAAACAGCTCGTTAAAAGGAGGCAGGATCCAAATTTTGATTTCCTAAACCAGTGCTATTTCCAAAGACTCAGAAAGTAAATATTTTTACAGTTAATAAAAGCGAAGGAAATCCTTTTTTACTGGACAGTCTCAACTTCACTCAGTTCATACACTGGTAATATAGTTTTAGCATGCATCTATACACCTTCAAAAGCTGCTCATTTTCCTGAGTAGATCAATAAGCCTAGTCAATGTTTGAATATGACTAGACCAAAACTATTAACATTATTTCAGTGCAAGGCAAGTGAAAATATAATGGGCTGGATGCATCTGGTCTCTGCCTATAGCAAACAACGTGGGATATTATTCTATTTTTGTGAGACTCTTAAAACAACGCTGGATTTACTGATTGCCACACAGCAGGCCATAGACCAGAGATGAGTGGTCTAGGAAGTTTTTCATCATGTATAAAATTTATTTATAAGTCATCTATCGGGTACAGTCATTAACTTTCAAATCCAGGCATAGGGAAGGATAGCTGATTTGCATGTATGAGAATATGAGTTACTAAAGTAAAAAGTCAAAAGCAGGAGACCTACTAATGGCTGACAGTACTTCTGATTGTAGAAGGCCTTTCCTTGCAAATAAGAGGATGCTAACTCTGTTATCACTAATGTGTATCGCTTGATTTATCATTTGTGTTGTGCCTATTACAGTCCTGACAGTTGGCCCACCCTTCTTATGCCACCCAACTCACGATTTCTCAAAGCTTGAAATGGTCATAGAAATGAGCAGGCTGCTAAGCAACACATGCAAGTGAAAGTATTGGTAACCTAGTTCCAGGAAGTTACAATCAGCTTCTCATTTTATTTTGTATGAATTCTATCTGGTCAGAGATATTATCGAGTAGATCCATGCATGTGGTAAAAAGCTACCTTAGATAGTATCAAAGGTCCTCTCTAATCCTGAATTTTTAAAAATATTTTATAGGTAATTAAAGGGAACAGAAACATAGGTTAACATTAAATCAGGCACTATCATTTCTCCTAAACCATGAGTTCATGAGTCTACACTCAGAATATAAATGTCAATAATATTAAAATTAAAATTTAGAAACAACTAATATGAAAGAACGTAGAACAGTTAGAAGCACTGACCTTCAAATTTTTGTCTCAAAATGAGATTCGAATCCTTAAAATTAAAAAAAAAAAAAAATCTAAATGGCTTTCACAAAGCACTTGAAGGATTAATATGTGTCTTCTTTTATTACAGCCTGATAAAATATTATAATATAACCCTATAATTTCTGCACCACTCATTTGACACATTAGCCTTACATGAACAAACTGTTCGAGCCAAATGTATTTTTTATGCATATGTGAAGTTGAAAAATGCAAGAATTTTGATCCCAGGGTACACCAACCACATGTTCCCATTAGCGAGAAATTTTTAGACTGAGCAAAGGCAAGGGTGAGCCGCGTGATGACCTTGGTTTCTGAACGGGGAGGCATCTGTTCTCTGGGACATGTGACCAAAGGCTGGCCTTTTGCCTGACTCAGTGGCTCAACCAGTATAATTATAGTCCTATTGTGAAGCTTATTTAAAAATCATTTTGTAAAACTTTTTATATGTTTCCACAAAAAATGCACCACATTTAGGTATTAATCATTTCAACAATTGAAGAGAAGTACTGCCACATATTAAGATAATTCTAACAATATTTTATTGTCATTGATAAAGAGATGCCCCATTTTGCCAAAGATATCTTTGTAAACTTGGGTATAAATGCAATTTTAAAAATCAACTTCCTTAGGAGACATCATATTTAAGAGATTGATTCAGTAATTCATTTACACATTCACCTTACTTAACAATCTAGAGTTTTCTATATACATTTATGTACAGTGAGGCAGCTTTCTGTGACAATTAGCTTGCACGCCTTAAGAACATATATTATTTATTTGTAAAAGAAACTTGGGAAGTTTTCTTAAAATGTAGATAATATTACCTTGTGATTAAAAAAATCACAAAATATCATGTTGGTATAATCTGCAGATATAGTGGAGAAATTATATGTTATTCTCTAGCAACTGTTAGGAAGCTATAAAACATAAAGAGAAAGACTTGTCTCTCATAAAGACAGCTGCTCCTTAAAATGCCAAAACGCAAGATCAAAGACTTCAGCACAACCTTTAATGTTCTGTCATGAACCTTCACCACAGCACACTGGGCAGGATTTTTAAATTGTTTTGTTTGCTGCATTTTTAATCAGGTTTACAGTTGTATATGTCCTATAAGCAATAGGATTTATGAAAATATAATATTATTAATAAATACCTTTACTCCAGCTTAATATAAGTCAATAAGGATAAAAAGACATATAATAAGAACTTATACAACATCTGAACTGAATGAAAATAATGTGATTGCAGACCATTTACAAACTGGTCTAATCCAGCACACTGCCTGCAAGGTCTCAGGGCACTTTCCCCAGTCCCAGTCTCTCTACTTTTAAATTATCATTGGTACAAGGTGTGATGACTTTCAGGCATCAATTAATATAAATTGGCAGCAAGCACCGTATTAATTAAACATGACACTCTGATTATTTAAACCTTTTATTAAAGTTGATTATTCAGAGCATGCTGATAGCCTGCTCTTCAAAAATGACTGATGATATCAAGCTTTACTGACTTCCTCCAAGCCTACTATTTCCAACTCTTCAGAACAGAAGGAACAAATGAAGTGAGAAGAACACTCAAACAAATTTGATAGGCAAACAGACTAATCGCAGACTCCCAAGGTCAAAGTAAAGCAATTCACTTCTTGGCTTTCATCAACACAAGACATGATTTATCAATCTGAGGGCAGGCTTACAAATATTATACATCTCAATGATATGTTCTTTGCACTGTGTAACTTTCTGAACAATGATAGATTGCAGTCACCATAAAAGTAATGTCATAGGCAAAACCTATTAGATTTGCAAATAAAAACATCTTGATTTTTAAAAACAAATACACTCATTAGCAATCATTACTACTACACATTTCATTGGGGGAAGGGGGAATGGCATTTTAAAATTCAGATATTCCTTGGGATTCTATCACCACATGCTCCAAGCTTTGGACTTTTATGCTCCACAAAATACTGTTCTTACTTAATATATGCATTTGTGGAGCCGGTCGTCATGCTACAATTAATAAATGCAATGTTTTATATTATCACAACGTTTCAATGATAATGACTGTATTTTCACATAAAAAAAGTTTAATGCCTCTCAATGTATTGCTACTTCCATGGATCCAAAGCTGCTCTTAGAGAAGAAAACATTATAAGAAAGACCATGGGAACATTTCTTTAACATTATAAATGTAATCACATAGCAGAAATTTTGCCTCAAATATTAGGATTAGTGCTTTACAAGCTTTTCAGAGCAGGTGAGACTTAATAGAAGAGAGGAGTCACAAACTAGTAAATTTTGATTCCATTAATCTCCCAGCTTATCTCTCACTTGCTATAACATTTACAAAACTGGTACATAAGTCTTGCCTGTAACAGAAGTTCAGAAATGATTTTGTAGAGTAATGTTGAGTAATTTGAAAGATTTCCACTCAAATTAAAGTATATATAAAGAGTTGCCAATTGTAATCATGAAATCTTACTCTACATTCTATATATTTTAAACCACATTTTCACTGATCAAAATTAATGACCACATCTCCTCTTCAATCACAATTTTAGGAAAAAGGTATTGCTTAGGTGGGGGAGGATACTAAAAGGGGCTGTACCGGCAGGGGATGATTCATTTCACCAGCTGCCAGAAAGTTGCATGTTGCCGCACACCTGGACACACGCACCCACGGCCGATTGGGAAACACATTTATTATCTTGGCACGTGACAAAAGAGATGCAATTATAATTATTCTCCCTTGTAACGAAAGGTATTTGGAGCTGCGTCTACCTACAGAATAATACAAATTACACATCTGGACTAGGTCCACATAATTTTACCATCTGTTCTCTATAGTCACCATAAATATTCCCTAAAACATTATATGCATTTTAAAAAATAAGATTTATTTTTAAAAGACCTGGACTGATTGTCAACATTGCAGAGGTATGTTATTGGTTTAATTAATGTATTGAATAAATTGCTCAAATCCCTGAACTTCTTCAGTAGATAAATACATAGTACAAATTTAATCATTAGTTTCCATTAAAGGGATTTTGTGGATTTCTCGTATTCTTCTTTTGAGAAACTATATGTGTGGGGTAAGTTTTACACAAAATCTTCCATGCAATAACTAAGTATCTAAATATCTAGTATGAGAAAAGAAAGATATCAGACATGTCTTTCTTCAACTTAAGTTTTAGCAGTTACTCATTATCTTGGCCTAAAATCCAGGGTTACTTAATCTCTCCTGAGATGTGCCTTTGTTTAAGACCTTAAAATATAATATCAAATTTAAAGTATTCCAGAAATATTTAATGAAGTTTGCAGAATCATGACTTCAAGAAAATGAAAATATTTCACTCAATATACCCAGTGGTACTAATCTTAGTCTACATCAGTTTTTATAGTTACTTTTAAATTATTATAAAACTCCTACATTTTATGTTTCTCCTTTTAAATACAAGCTTATTTTCTTGACATATAAAGATTCAATGAAATCTGTACACAAAAATAGGAGAGATCATAAAATGCATATTCAATTTTAGTACTGAAAGTTTAGAGGCTTCAATGTGGAATGAAATAATTTTCCATATTTCTTTCAAGAAGACTGAAGAAAGAGAATAGCTTAGGACATTAAAATATAGAAAACACTTATATATGAGTAACATTTACCTTCTTCCTAAAGTAAGGATATAATAATAGTAACAATAGGCAGAGAATAAAAACTGACAGTCACTAATCTAAGTACTTTATACATATTAACTCATTTCCACAACTCAGTGAGGTAGGTGCTGTTATTATTCTCACTTTTTTGAGATGAGAGAAAATTATTTACAATAAAAAACCTGAATTAATACATCATTCGTTGTTCTTTATTATTTGTATATATTGAAACATTGATACTCTCAATGTGTAGAAGTAAGGCCCTGTTAAGTTGCATACATAATTTTATAAAACAGATTACCTAAAATACACCTTTATTCTTTTATGCCTCCAGGTTATATAAGTTAGTATTGAGTGTAGAATATACAATAGTCACTGATATCTAATTCATGATAAAATTGAATCAATTTCATCCACCTATGAGAATGGCAATGATGATAAATATAAAGTTGGTTAGTCCACACTAGATCACTTCTTTAAGTCTATTTTTTCAACTATAAAACCTTAGATTTATTCCTCATAAATATTTCAGGGTAAATATGGGTACTTACTTTTCAGGATTTTCTACCTCTTCAGTAACAAAGTTGAGGTAAAACCTAAAAAGATATAAATAAATTACAAGCAATTAATATATTATATGATATTTCAAAGTTTCAAATTTCAAATATTTAAAATCAACCTGAGAATTATGAAAACTTTATAAACAAACATTTATAGTAATATAAAAATGTTCCACAACCAAAAGCTCCCACAAATCATTAAAACATATTGATGGAGTTACTTTTTATTCAACATTTCTATAGAACTATAACATAACTAACAGTAAAGTATTCACATCTGAATGTATGACGATGAATTTTTACTCATTTACACACCCATGGAACCAACAACAAGATCAAGAGATAAAACATTCCAGACACTCTAAACCAGTGGTTCTCAACCTGTGGGTCATGACCTCTTTGGGGGTCAAACAACCCTTTCACAGGGGTCGCCTAAGACCATAGGAAAACACATATATAATTACATATTATTTTTGTGATTAATCACTATGCTTTAATTATGTTCAAATTGTAACAATGAAAATACATCCTCCATATCAGATATTTACATTATGATTCATAACAGTAGCAAAGTTACAGTTATGAAGTAGCAGCAAAAATAATTTCATGGTTGGGGGTCACCACAACATGAGGAACTGTATTAAAGGGTCACGGCATTAGGAAGGTTGAGAACCACTGCTCTAGATGGCTCCCCCATAGGCCTTTCCTGTATCTCCTCCACTCTCCTGCAAAGGCAACCACCATCCTGAGTTTTATCACCGTAGATGAAATGTTTCACTTGTTTCATCACAATGGACTGATATTTGTTTGTATAACTATAATACAATATTTTTTCTTTTGTGTCTGGCTTTTCTGCTGGCCTTTGTGTTTGTGAGTTTCTACATGTGATTCATTCTTTTCCATTACTATACAATCAGCTGGGAGGTACCTTTGGATTACTTTTAATTCATAGCTATTATGGATGTAGGTACTATAAATATGCTTCTACATGTCCTTTCAGGGACCACGCATTCATTTCTCTTGGTTATATGTTCAGAACATGATTGCTGGGTCATAGAATAGATATATGTCAACTGCCAACTCTTTTCTAGCATGATTTGCACCCCCCCACCCCACCCCCAGCAAAAGATGAGATTATCATGTGTCAGTCACGTAGGAAATACGAGTGGGAAACACATAATCTCTGTCCTCAAGGAGTTCATGGTTTATAGAATGGACCATAAGATAGTGTGATACACGTAGGAGACAGTGCTGCAGTGAGGCATTGGCCCAGCCGAGCCTTCGAAGCTGCTTCACATTTACCCTGGGTAAGTGGGGCGAGGGCAGCCCAGACTGAGCAGAGCACATGAGCACGGGGTGTGGGGAGGCGCTGGGCACAGGGCAATGAGTAACAGCTGAGTGCTCTGCACTGCGGCGCAGACAGTGAGAACAGAATTCACGTACACATGGCCTTTCCCTTCTGAGAATCCAGATTTCAATCATGGTAACAAGTCCATCAGAACTTGTAGTGCAACAGAAGTATGACAATAGCCTCACTCAGTTTTAGGGAACCAGCTTTCTAGATATAAACAGAGAGGGCAAGTAGGAACTGAAAATGGGATGAAACATAAATTCTCAATTTGTACTTCTCCCTTTCAATTCTCCCAATGTGCATCCTATCACATAACCTCAAGTCACAAGGCTCTGAGGCTGCTGTTTCTCTTTTTTGTATATTAGGCACACTGTTAGTCATTACACTATAACGTGATAACTGAAGAGAACTTTTTGACTATTTCCCAAGTTCTAAACACTTTTTCTGGGTCTATTACATGACAAGAAGCATTCTTGGCGCATGATTTTACACTCTCAAGTTGTAAGGACTGAAAATAGTACCCTAAAGTAAGAGCCCTAAAGAAATTCAGATTCCTTTTCTTCACTCTGTGACCCCACTTTCCTGTTCAGGAACATCTACCGCCTTGTATGCTTGGCTTCTTTGCCCAACCTAAAGGGACTGCTTGGAGCCTCTTGAAAGACCTGTAGTTCTCTCCCAGGGTTCCAAGAAATAGGACTGACGCAGATGCCGGACTCAACTACACACACTTAGAGCGCTGGATTGTGAAGATGGGAAAACTAAGGACTCATAATGAGGAAAGCTGAACCAAGACCTTTCTACTCCTTCATTTCATAGGCTTAGGACATTTCCACAAAATAAAAGTGATATTTTCAATATATGCTTTGGTTCTCTTAGTATTCCGCAGAAGGTAAAATCCCAATTATATAGGTACACAGAAGCACGGTTCTATAAGTATAAATTCTCCATAATCTAAAACCAAATGGCTGGAATATTAGCCCATCAGCCTTTGATATAATTAAATTTCTTGTGACTTAAAACAAAGATGAGAATATCTGTCACAATTCATCTCTATTCAAAACTTACCTAAATTAACAAGTAGGCAGTGGCTCTTCACGGTTGTTCAAAACAAGGCAACAGACCCAAAATGGAGTCCCTTATGCTAAGCCCGATGTCCCCAAACCAAGACTTAATCATAGTTTCAGCTCTCCCAGAAATGGAATCTGAACCCATGCAATCGGGAACCAGATGACCAGAAGCAGTTAGATCACCTGCCTGATGGCCAGGAAAGTAGCCTTGCAACTACCAACTGGCTTTCACGTCTAGTAGAATAACTGCCTGGTTCCCACTCCCTTCAGCCTATGAAAGTCTTTTATTTTATACCTCTCCTCAGAGTGCCCTGCTCTCTACTAGATGGGATGCTGCCCAATCAGAATTGATGTTTTGCTCAAATAAACTCTTAAAATTGTTAATTTTATCAATTTACCTTTTAACAAGGTTAAGGTGTCAAATATTTTAAAGATGCGTTTTAAGTAGAAACATGAATACCTGAGAAAATAGTAGCAATAAAAATTGATTTAAAATATTAGCAGCTTAAGATATTTTCTTTTTGGGGGTTGGGGGGTGGGTTTCAAAGATATTTTCTAATGACTAGAGTGTACGTTTCTAAAAATAGAGGTTGTAGTTATACCAGGAAGGCAAGCAGCAAGCAATACTTATATCTGGGATATACACTCTGAAGGACTTGATGTGTTTGTTGTAAGCCTGAGGCAATGGGAAGTACTGAAGAAAATGCAAAAAGAAAAAAAAAAATGCACCCAAACTAAAAAATATTTCCAGGCTTCTCGTGTCAAAAATAACCAGTTCCTTCTTAACACTTGATTCAGGAACATATTTTTCAACAATATTAAGCAAGAAAGGACCTACTTATGAAAAAAGGAACATAATTGCAAATATTTGACATAGCTTCAGAGAACAGAGAAAAGGAAAGGGCTTGGGGCAGGGTGGCGGGAAGGAGAAAGCTTCTTATTTTGGTCCAAACATTCGCCTCCCGCGGGAAATACACCTTTATGTCTCCTCGCCTCTAGCAAATGAATCCAGAGCATCCTGGTTGCTTCACATCTCGTCCAGGTCTCCCGGGAATGTTCACAAGGCCTGTTGTTCCATCTTTGCCAGGATTGTGTATAAAAGGCACTGACAATGCATTCCAGGACCCAACAATGTGAATTATTTTTAAAAGAAGCTTATTCTTTAGATTAGATTTGAAACAATGGTACAAAATAATCCCAGCAGGTGCTTTAGAAAGACCAAATCCAACTGAGGATAGGATTTAAAATGAAGAAAAAAAGACACTGAAAGCCTATTTTCTATCGCACAGTTAAAAAAACAAAAAGCCTACCCCCACCAATATTTAGCTTTGGGTCAAGTACGGGGCTGAAATTGGTGGAGTGTTCCTTGGGCCGCAAGGGAAATGAGCAGACATATTTCTCTGAATATAGACATTGGCAAGAATATAAAAGTTGTTCTGACCTAACTCTGTGACCTGGCTGGGTTAATGATTTCTTTCCCCTTAATTGTGTTTCTGTGAAGGGGTTTTTATCATTCTAAAAAGGTTCTGCACTCCTCGCAGCCAAAATCTTCCCATATTCACATCCAAGGTTTGGCAGTGCTTTGCTCCTATTCAATATGTGGGAGGTGAAATGGCAGCAGAGCAAGGCCTACAGGACAGCCAGGGTCTGGCTGCTTTGGCTTCCACCCGAGGTGGTTAAGTTCCCATGACAATCGCTGCTTCCTTCGTCAGATGCGGTCACAGCGGCCGCAGAGGGAGTGCAGGCTCACGCATGGTGCCCCATTTCTAATTCCACAGCCCCAGTCTCACGAATTGATCATGAAAGTCAGAGAGAGGTCAGAGAGGCAGGATCACATTTAGAAAGTGACTAAACCTCCCTCTCCCTGGGAAGTCTTTTAGTCTCCTTCTTGCTCCGTTTATATCCAGATATTAACTTCTCCCCTGGAACTCCAAGCCAACAACAGACTATGTCTCCCAAACTCAGCTTCATTTTTCTAAGACCGATGGCCATGGATGAACAGCCAGGCTATTTTGTACCTATACACAAAGCCTCATTCAGGTAGCATAACGACCTGTTATCATAATATAGTTACTCATCTGTCTCCTGCATAAGTCACTTGCATCAGGTAACATTTCATTCAAAGTCCTGGCCTTAATTTCCAGTATTATGACTGAATCTTCAGGTATATAAGAAAATTAACAGTTTCCTGTTCTTTTAAATGGAGTTAGACATGAGAATTATATGGGTAAATGCATAAGTAAAGGTTCATGTGAACCCATTTACCCTATAAACAGCGTTGAGATAAATTTTTAGGCCCAGTGTGGAGCTAACTACTCAATCCCCCTCAAAACCAAGAAAACTCTGGGCTCTATATTATTTCCTTCTTCCTTATTCATGTTCTATTTTTCTCTCTTCCTTGTTCCTTATTCTTTATTCGATAAAAGCTTCCTGTCTGTACTCCATTGTGCAGTTCTGTGGGCTCTTGAGAGCAGAGACTGCCCACTTCATGAAGGGTTAAATTGAGGTTGTTTGTACTGTCTACATTATCTTTTTAAATCGCTTTTAAAAGAGTAACATTTTGGGTTCAATATCAATAACACTAAAAAACAAGGTAATAAGATAATTCAAAATGAAAAGAGTCTTTATTCATAAAGAAATCTATCAGCCCTCAAAAGCCCACAGAAGTGGAGATTTGCTCCACATGATTCAGGAGGTCTGAATATTCAGTAGCGGGCAGTGGGGGAGTGAGTGAGGCAGAAGAATATTTTAATATCCCGTGGGAACAGAGGCATGGTCCTCAGAAGCAAAAGAAACTTCATTCAATAGAATTAATCAAGTCTCCCTGGTGACAATCTCCACATTCCACATTCCTGATTGAATACTGCCAGGCTCCCAACACTTGGCTCCAGCTGAAAGCTCCTGCCACCTCCCCAACTTGGCGCTAGAGTCTCGGGGTGACCGTCCCGGCAGCTTGGCTGACGCCCGGGGCTGCAGAGTTCTGATCCAGGCTGAAGAGTCACAGAATAGTGGATTCTGCTGCTAACTCTGATCACAGCTCGGCTCTTTTCTCTGACCAGCACCACATTGTGCTTTGGGCAAAAATTTAAAAAGACTTCAAAATACCAAGGGATTCAAGACTACTGCTTACACACAGTGGCGATAAAAATAATCTGGAAATATACAAATATTTTATGACAGACTCCTTAGAGCTACAATTTTCTAACAACCTTCAACAATTTTGATGTTTAAATAATACTTTTATACTGAGCGGACTTTCTAGCTGAAGTCACTTCAACTAAATCTTTACTAGATCCGTGATTTTCAACCAATGCACCACAAGAATTTTTAAAACACACAATACCTGCCTATTCAGTCATGGGCACTGACCTCTATTTCCCTTCCATTGTCAAATAAAAATATGACAACAGCCAAAACAATAATCATCCAGTATGAGTAAATCAAAATTATATCTGTTTTTTTGTCAGGTTGGTAAAAAATAAATATTTTGGTGTGCCACAGAATTTTAGTACTTAGTTTATGTGAGCCATGAGATTGAAAATCACTGTACTAGATGAATAAAATTTAATTAGGAATAATGCCACTCTTACCCACATTATTGTTAGTCAAATTTCCGAACAAAGCAAGGCATAAATACGAAGCTCTAATGCTTCAACCAGAATGGTATTATAGTTGGACATGCCCTCAAAGGAAAAGTACCCCCACGGTGTCGTGATTTTAATGAACTTTGCTATATATTTTGTTTTCCAATTTGAGTACATTTTAAGGAATTTGTAAGGTTCTTTAAAATGGAACAGATTATTGCATTATCTTGGCTTCTCCTTCCCTGCTTTTAGAGTACCATTTTACCTCCCGGGAACAGCTTATTTATTTCTATATCTGAATTATGTCTTTCTCATGGAAAGGTGGGGAAAAATCAATCCCTATTCATAAATACCCTTGAAGGTGCAGCTGTCAGGCTTTCTGACAAGCAGCAATCCTTACTATCTTGTGGCACTATTATGTCCTTACTGATCCACACTTACAAATGATTTGTACTGGTTCTTAAGACCTGGCCTTTGTTTTTTATAACATTAGGCTAAGTCAAGTGGTCACTTTGACTGGAAACCTATCACATTTCCGTTAAGTTACACGCACAGGGACTGGCCTGGTGGAGGGAGCCACACCATCTTTTTCCCTTCAAGTAAAGGAAATCACAGTGGATATGACTATTCATATTTGCCTAGCACTTCGCCTGGCAATAAATGAAAATATTCGATTAATGAACTAGACGAACCACCATCTAGAGAGATGAACTTACCAGCCAGCATATGCATACATTCCATAATAAAAAGCCAGTGGCAGGCCCATAATACTCGCATCTCTTCCTGAAAAGGCATCTTTGAAGTGCTGGGTCTGTCCTGCAATGAGAAGAGAAAGATTTGAAGAGTTTTCCCAGAACCGGTTATTGTTCACTATTTAACTATAAACACGAGGAAGGGGCAAGAGGGGGTGAGATATAAACTGTTTCTGTCCTAGATTTCTTACCCTCCGCTCATCGCCAACATTATCTTTTAATACTTTACATATTCTAGAGACGGAATCCCTAAAGCATATTGATAATCACTAACACTACTTCACTTCTCTTTTAATAAAATTACAGAAAAGAGGAAAACGGGATTTTAAAAATCCCTTGTCGGTGTGTGCCTCTACTCTTGACAGACTCTGGCCATGAACGAAGGATCTTTGGTAACCCATCGTTCAAAGGCGTATGATAGAACTCTTTAAAGTGATGACAATGCAGTTGAACGCTAAGGATGAAATATCCATGGGTCTCTTCTCAAGGAGGAGGTGGCAGGAAAGCCCAGAATCACTTTGTCCCATCATTTAACTTGTTGCTTTTCCCCTGGAGCTCATCAGACACCAACAGGAAGGGCGTAGAAAACTGTGCAGCTAAACCTGCTCCACGGCCCTCCCTCAGCCTCTCGGGAGCGCGGCCAGGCCCACTAGTTTAAGTATTATGATTGACACTATCAGTCTATGGCTGCTGTCACCCTAAAACACCAGAGTAGAGGAATTGGGACAGAGGCTATAGGGCATGCGAAGTTAAAAAAGATTTACTATCAAGCCCTGTGCAGAGAAAGTCTGCAGAATCTGTTCTAGAAAATGGCTCGATTCCTTCTAGAAACACTGAGAACAAATTATACTGAACGCTAAACTAGATACGTGGTAACACATTTTTCACCAACATGTGGATCGAACACTTTCATTGACCACATTTTTCTCTACTTTGTGAATCATAATGGGCCCCTTTCTTGTGCATCTTTTGGATAATTACCAAAAGACAAAAATTCACATTTAGTTAGCCAATATTCTAAGTTAAGCATAAGAGAGTCCTTCCCAAAGAAAATAGCAAGGGAGATTACCTGAACAGAAACTGTGACATTATTTCAAAATTGGTCTCCACATAAGTCAATTAAAGGAGGTGGCTGAGATACGAGACCTCTGTTCACTCAAACCTCAGTTGCTGCTTGGGTTGCCCGGCAACAACATATATATCAATATAATATGTGTGAGTTTTGAGACCAAAAGTAGCAGAGAATGTTGAGTTACACACTAAATGATTTCTCCCTCGATGCATCCAATTCCCAAATGTAGCTCAATTTTTTAAATGATACAGTGAAATTTGGAAATGGCTGCATCACTAGAACATCTCTGCGTCCTCATAAAAGGGAACTATAAATGCTGGCACTCAGGTAAAAACACCTGGTGCATTTATTTTTATCATGATCTGTGGTCTACTTGACCTAAAGAGACAATATTCATAATAGTGTAGCACTGAATAATCAATAAGAGAAACCAAGCTTTATAAAGATCAGGTCCCAAGCAAATATCCGGAGAAATGCCACTTTGAGAGTATTACAGAAGAGAAGCATTGCTGAAGTTCAGGAGTATCTTGGCTGCATAACAGAGGTTTCGGGAAGATGAAGGTCATGGTACTCAAAGGAAAGTTTAACACATCCTCCTAAGTAAACACAGACCACAGACTATATTTAGGATCTGAGATCTGATGAGTAGAAGTAAACGCACAATCTGTATCAGTAAAAATGTTTTTCTTCCTTGAGTTTCAAATTAATGTGAGACATATGTGATTAAGCTAGAGATCAAGAAAATCACCATTTTATAGCAACAGAGTAAATATACCTGCTAAGAATGCTCTCCAAAATGTTAAAACTAACTTTAAATGTGGTGATACTCTCAAGGCATTTCTCAGATTAGATAGATGAGGAAGCCTGGCCACACCAAGCATTGATATCATAAGATTTAACTAAAGGATCATTCTGGTGTAAAGTGCTGAAAAAGATCCAAAAGATACCTCATGACTTCTGCTCTCCAGGAATTTGCAGGGCAGTAACATTGGGGCAACTTCCTCTCGTCTCACACACATCCATAAGTAAGTGGTAAAAACTGGCCACAATCTTACATTACACCAAACAGATACAGAAAGAAGAGTCTCTTCGTTTTCGAGGGTGGTAGGTTATTGTTTGGAACCTAAACGAGAACTAAAGGAGGGTCCGTGACCCAGAGTTTCTGCACTTTCCAAAAACAGAAGAAACTTTCTAGAGAAGACTCGTGACAAGAGTCAGCCCAGGAGAAGAAAGCACTCCCAAAACAGATTCTTCTCCCTCCATTTCTCCTGGATCAGATAAAAGATGAAGAGGCCGGCTCCGAGGAGACCACGGGAATGAGAGCCAGCGCTTGCCTTCTCTCTACTGTGCCCCCTCTGAGTTGGCTGAGGTTGCTGGATCCGAGGAAAACATCACCCTGGGAGAGCTCTAGGAGCTCCCGTTGGGCTTCTGTAATGGACAACAGCAACTCCTTTCCCGGCTACCGGGGCACGATCTTTCCCCGTTGGTTATTGTTTAATGCCTCTGCCATTTTGCTGAATCTGGGCATTTCCTTTTGCCACGTGTAATTCTGCTGCGCCCTTATTAAACTTCTCAATAAATTCCTTTTCTTGGAACTGACAGCGTCCGTGTAAACATTAAATACTTAACATGCCCAAGTCATACATCACTCCCTTACAATTGCATCTCACGTTCCTATTTATTTCCTGAAAGCATGCCCTTTGCTAAATAAAGAACTTACCTGGACCTGCTTTCCAACAGTCTCCACCGAATCCAAGCTACCGCATGTACCTCCCTCCCGAAAATCTCTGAAACTCTATAGACAACACCGCCCCTTCACCCAACTCATTTTTCTTGGGGAACAATCAACTCTATCCTGCAAGTACTCCAGAAAACAGTGTTACGTTTCCATAGAAAAGCAGAGTTCACATTAAAAATAATGTAACAATACAAATTAAGTTTTCACAATGAGTTTTGTCAGATAACACTTGGGTTTTAGGGGTGCTACTCCCGTATCTGACTCCCCTTCAGTCCAGATTCCATTCTCAAGGTAACAGGAAGAGTAAACATAAAGGAAAAGAAGTATTGATCATCTTTCATCACTTTCCAGACACCTTTAATCTTCACTACTATCCTTGAACTACTTTAAAGTACAAATAAGAGGACATATGTATCCACAGCTTAATAGCAGACTTTTTTTTCCACTTTGAGTTTTCACTTCAAACAGTTTATACCGAGAGCAGATTCACAGATGCCTTATTTTTTTTTTTTTTTTTTTTTGCTTGGCCTCGTCTCAATGCTCTTGTTGCCATTTAGCTCTAAATACCAACCCATCCTCAGTGAAGCAGCCTTTCATATCAATTAGACAACAGTACAGAGTCTAGGTTCTACCAGCAGAGACTAATTAAGGGATGCCGCCAGTGCAAGCGGAAGTTAATGGTAGAAGAGACCAAAAGCGGGCGCGTACTTGAAAAGGCATTTATTTTTCGGTCTGTACCTTTAATTAGCTGCATAACTCCAGGGACTATAATTATCAGAATTGCTATGAGCTTGCAGAAGGTTAGGAAAATCTGAATCCGGGCGCTCCAGCTGACACTCATGCTATTGAGGACCATCACTACAGCTGCAAAAAAGAAAAGAAAAGATGGAAAAAGAAGTTACAAAAGGAGACTCCTCGTTGGCGTGAAGACATCGTGGGCCCTGACTACTCTGAGGGCCGCCCACGAACCAGAGGTGCTGGTGTGACCGGGAAGCATTTTGGAAATGCAGGAACTCAGGCACTGCCCCAGACCCAAGGAACACAACTCTGCATGGCAACCAGATCTCTAGGTGACTTTTATGCACATTAAAGTTCGAGAAGCTTTTAGATTAAAACCTCCGGACAAAAAGAAGTCATCTCTCATTCTTTTATGACATATGAGTGAACATATATTGTCGTGCCTTAGTGATTGTATAAAAATATCTTCTAAGCAAATCCTGAGTCACCACCACATGCAGGCAGAACGCGGGAGGTGACTTCAGCCTGATACGGCAGCCACTGTTTCCTCCCTCAGAGACCGGACTCTTCGTCACCTCCCAGGGCCAGTCACACTCAGCAAGCAGTAAGACGTCAGGAACTTGGCTGGGACCTCATTCTTTCCTCACGGGACCAGCCTCAGCCAGCGCCTTTGGTTTTCCTCTCCACTTTCCAATTAGCACGTCAAAGAGTGACTTGCGGCCTACCCGAAATGAAGAGGCTTCCAAGGCAGGGTCTGGGACTTGGGGAAAAAACGTTAAGTGATGTGTCCAGAACTGTGTGCAGGCTGGGACGCACGCTGGGTCTGAAGCCAGCGGGACTACCCTTTCTTAAGCACGCTGTCTGCTGGTTCCTGAGCGGCACTCTCCTGTCCTCTCTCTGGAGCCGCGCTGGGGACCATGACAAACTCAAGGACAGAACAAGCGGTCTTCGGCTCCGTGTTGCTCATATCCAGCTTCACATCTGGCCCAGGCAGACAACCAGTGCAGTTTTGCTGAATGAATGAATGAATGAGCTGGATGCTCGGTTTTAAAAACACAAACACTGCCTTCGGCCAAAGAGACATGAAATGAACGGTGATACTTGACAATGCTGCCTCCTCTGCTCCCTGGAATAGCTGAGGCTATTCTAGACAGCGGATGTCAGCCTTACGCTCTTGACAAAACCTTTCACTTAGTGGTATCCACGCCCCTCCGCCACCCCCCCACAAAGCTACCCCATACCTGATATTTGCAGTTATCATCTATAAGCTTTATTTGTCAAAGGTATAGTCCCCCTAAACAAATAACAAGAATGCATGAAGGTACTTCCCCGGGGATAAAAACGAAACACAGCATTGTTAAAGTTGCAGAAGGAAGTTTTTCTTAGGCACGGCAATATGCTGCCCTCATACTTTCCATTGTTTGACATAATCCTGAACTCATTTCAGAATTTCAGGTCCAGTACAAATGTTATCGACTTAATAACCTAGACCTCTAAAGGAAGGCTGACTGAGGTAGAACTTTTTAATTGTTTACTATGCAGACATTCACAATCATGATACGATAAATATTTACTACATGGAAGGGCGTTCATGAAATAACACTGGCCAGTACAGCAAGCGACAGAGATGGATGGATAAACCGATAGACGCACACAAAGATGGGAAGAACATTTTAAAACTCTAAAAATTATTTACCAAAACATTCACAGAAGGTACCTATAGATGATAGAACACTAAAGGCGGCTCAAGCCTCTGCTCTATCCAAGCATGCAGAGGCTGCACGGAACTCCAGCTGCAAGGCACCTCTGAGACCTGAAGGACACAGCCGGATAAGCCACAGGGCACCGCGCAGAGGCACCGCGAAGATCCTCCCGTGGCTGAAACTGCTGTTGTGTCCCACGTCCTTATAGAGAAAAAACACGTTGCTTATCCAACAATATTGAAAGGGGATTTGAGAGTCACTAAACGCAAGAGTGTCCTGAGTCTCTGAAACAAATAATACCTACTTTGTTTTTTATACACTATTGACCCATAATGTAATCATCAAAGAAATCTGTGCAAGCTCTCTAGTCCTAGCATTACTTTCTTCAAATAATAATTGCTAATTTCACACATTAAGAACTCTTTCTATAAATTGGGGATGATGATGATGATGATGATGATGATGATGACAATTTTTATTTTGTTTATCTTAAGTGTTACCACAATGAAAATGCAGGAACATAAGAGTTTTTGTCACTTATTTATGAAGTTCCCTAAGAACTGAAACGCATCCAGGAAAGCCATCTGTATGAGTCCTGGAGGTAAGAAATACATATCTGAAGAGGATGTTTAAGGGGTGTGTTAAGGACTGACTCTGTCATTTAAGGACTGGCAAGTATATCTTGCTGCAATTCTGCAACTCAGGTCTGTTTTTGCTTTTGCAGAGTGAGATCACTGAGCCTGGATATACTGGCCTTTCTCCCAGGTTCCGGCTCTCCCTGGCTTCTGACGTCTGACTGTCCCACGCTACGCTGAATGCTGTATTGATGCTACACGGTCAAGCTAACTTGCGTTGTCTCATTGTTTTTGGTAACAGTTGCCTGGACTGCCTTGATCTCTTCCTTAGTATTTATTTTCTCAATGCACTATCTCAGAGAAGATGTATAACAATAAAAAGAGAGTCTGTATTTAGGATCTCACCATTGGAAATAAAAATTAAAAGCATTACATAAATGTGTAATTGCACAGAAACTTCATGTCTTTAATATGACCTTTTATTCTCTTTTTCCTTTTTGATTCAAACCGGCCTCATCCAGCACCCTGACTCCCCTGCCTCCCCCTCCCTTACACATTCAGTCCCTTAAGCACTAAGTCCTCAGGACAATGAGGTTCCGATCTGCATCAAATAACCTCAGGAACAAAGCTTCAGGTCTGTCGACCCCAGAGACAGAGATCTGGTCAAACTAGAGATACCATCCAGGCCCCAGCTGTGTTTCAGCTCCAGGCCCAGAAAAGCAGCAAAACCAGACAAAGCCGTGCCATGGCTGACGTCAGGGCCAGATGCGCTGACCGACTACCCCTGCCCTAGCACTGACCCATCAGTACAAACCACGACACTGACCACAACCCTAACTCCCTTAGTCACTGTGGTAATGATCTTTCCCCTGTAAAACCCACCCCCTGGAAGCCATTGGGGAGCCAGGTCTTGTCTCTGAGCATGAGCCACTTCCTAAAAAATAAACCTTACTTTCTCTGCGGCAAACTCCTATTTGTGTCTTATTGGGCTTTGATACATGAAGGACCCCATCAGTCTGGTAAGAAATGTCAACTACTATTATGTGGCAGACATTGTGCAATGATTTTCCACAGATAATGTTATTTAATTGTCGTATCTCTATGCCGTGGTTACCATCACGGGCCTTATTTTTCAGATGAGACTCAGGACATTACATAACGTGCTTACGTTCACATAGGTAAGTGTGAAGATAGGACTGGAGTCTGAAGTCCATACTTCTGCCACTTGTTCCAGGTAACAAGGAGGAAGTAGCTCAAAAGACATATATGATCTCACTCGTACAGCTAGTTCCTCCAGACTCCTGGTGCCTCCTCCTCTCTGCTAAGGTTCATGTTTGCCTTGGCTGGGCCTTCAGGACACTTTGATGCCATGTTTGACTTGTTGCCCTCCTGAAGAAAATGACTGTTGTCTGCAGTACTTGCGTATTTCAGTTCTATGCATACCTACCCAAGACCCGGATCTCTTGGTACTTTGGTGACGGTAGAGAAGGAATAAGTATAGCTAGACTTCCGAAGATGAAACAAAGCTACTCCACGTGCTATATTTGAAATGCTAGCACAGAATGGGCCTAGATTTTCGTTCATGTAAGTCGCTGGTGCCAGGGGATACAGTTTCAGAAAAGAAAATACACTAACACATTTGTAGAACTGGCTAATTTTTTTTCTCACCATGAAATCTTTTTTTTTTTTTTTTTTTTTTTTTGCTTCCCCTAATTATTCCCATAGGTATGAGAAGCTGGGCAGGGCTGTTTACTCACCCACATAAACTAAACTCTTCCAGACTCAGAAAGGCTGTTAGGGATGGGTCTGGGACTAGATCTCCCATTCTGAGAAAATATTTTCATTAGGGTTTAGTTTCAGAAAACCAGAACAACAGACAAAATGTCATTTTAAACACTCAGCATATGTACCTCAATGCCTCTTGAAACTATAAAAATAGTGAAAATTAATGGGGTTCTGTAGAAGGTAAAGGAGTAAAGTCAGTGTTGGGCTAGAGCAGAGTGCCACGTGTGAAGGTAAGATTTCCAATTACATGTCCATGTGCTTGACATGTCTATGGAGAGATGCTTGGACAAGCACAGCTTCCCACCTTTATTAATTCGACAGAAATGAAATAAGAGTCCAGATGCTCCTGTACTTATGATGGGGTTACATTTGGGTAAACCTGTTTTTAAGATGAAAATATTCTAAGTCAAAAATGCATTTAATACATCTGACCTACCGCACACCATTGCTTAGCCAAGTCTACCTTAAATGTGCTCAGATTACAATAAAAAAGCAAATAAACAAAAATCCCTGGCAACTCAGTCCACAGAAGAGTGTGGCGTGTTGCCCCTGGTGACTGGGTGTCTCGCTGCTGCACTCGCCACCCCTGTCCGGCATCATGAGAGAATCCTACCAATTATCACTGGGCCGAGAAACAGTAAAATCCAAATGCGAAGTATGGCTTCTACTGAATGCATATTGCTATCACATCATCATAAAGGCCAAAAATGAAAAGTCAAACCACTGTAAGTCGGTACCTCTGTACTTTTTAAAGGGCTGGGGGTGAGGAGCAGGTTAGCATTTAGGAACTCCCCACCCCAACCGAACTCTCCATTCTCGAATGGTTGGCTAACATTTCAAAACACTTCACATTCCTTTGTTCTATGATTTAATTATAAGACAGCTCTTCTATACTTGAACTAGAAATTTCAAACTACCACAAACTATTTCCTTCTCTGGGAAACACAAGGAAGTAGTTCCTACAATTAAACTCTGTTTTCTGCATTTTGCTGACCTTCCACCCCTAAGAGGCAGAAAATCACCTGTCCTTGCTTTGAATAATGCAGATGGTGAGAGATCTGGCCCCAGGAAACTGTCTCCTTCTCTGTCCCATCTCCACTTCCTGTTGCTTATTAGAGCTAAGATAATTTCACCTTCCCAATTAGACCATTGATTTACAGCACCTCCCACTGAGTTATAAGAATATCCGGCTTTCTCTTTTAGTGCTTCTGATTACAGGAACACATTTCCTCAGAATTTCAAGCTTGCAAAAGGAACATGAGAATTTATAAACAAATATTATAATAATGGCAGAAATAGGAAGAAATGCCTAGCTTCAGCCAAGGTTTACTCAGCCTTTTTGTTAAATGACTGTTCTATCACAATGTACTTAGTTATCCTTACATATCATTGCTTTAAATTTTTGGTTTGAATGGTTACCACTCACTCCCCTAAACTTCAAATTTTCCCTGAAAAAAGTTTAATAAAATTTAGATATTGAAGAAAATGATCATCCAGACTTACTAAAATAGTAATGTGTTATCTACACAACTCATATCAAGGCCGAAGTGGGAAATATTTGTGGGTGTGTACATGTTCACAGAGAATCTACTTAAAGTTTGCTAGTTATGGCTTTTCATTAGTAACTTTTACTAGCAATTTACAGAGCTCTCAACACCATCCCTACTTTCCTCTATTCAAATATTATACTTGTGATATGCTTCTGCCTCAGTCAATCTAGGGACAAGAATATAATGGTCACAACATTTGCTATTAGTCCATCCCTTAGTGGAAGACCAAATTTATCAAGAATCTTCTATGGGCAATTCTGCTAAAGCTCTTAAAAAATATGACATAATTCCATCTTTCTATAGCCACTCAAGATAGATTATCTTTGCACAGGTATTTTACCAATAAATAAAACTGACACTTAAAGTGGTTTAATATTTATGCCCAAATCACATATCTAAGAAACTGTGACACTAAATTTCAACTCCAGGTTGCTCAACTCCAGGGCCTGAGCTGGAACCACTACCATATTTTTATGTGTAATTCCCACTAACCACACACCTCTCTGCTGGCAGGTGTGCATCACTCTCCTCACTGTTTAAATAAATACTTTACCTGTGCATAACTAAAAACTTTATGAGTATGTAATTCAGTTATTTCTGGGTAGCTTTCTAAGTAATTTGAACTTAATCAAATGTTGATTCTTAAAACAATGATTCAATTATCATCTAGAATTATGCTATCACTTCTAGTAATAGGGTTTGAAAGCTGCACTCTTCTAAGAACTTAGCCATATTTGGCTTTATTATCACCTATTGCTGTGTATAATCCTCTTTTTTAATTTTTTAAAAACATGTCTGTCATTAAGGAGCAAGACTTATCTTTTCTTTTTTTAAGATTTTGCTTATTTATTTTTAGAGAGAGGGGAAGAGAGGGAGAAAGGGGGAGAGAAACATCAATGTGTGGCTGCCTCTTGCACTCCCCCAACTGGGGACCTGGCCCGCAACGCAGGCATGTGCCCTGACTGGGAATCTAACCAGTGACCCCTTGGTTTGTAGGCCGGCACTCAATCCACTGAGCCATACCAGCCAGAGCTAATTTCTTTTAAAATTTTTTTCTACTGGGAGGAAAGAGAAAAGAAATTGGAACAACCTGTAACAACATAATCAATAAAAATATACTTTAACACATTAACTGCCATGTGAGTTATAGTTAACTCACCCTAGTTTTAAGCCTGGAGACTTGTGAAACGTACACAACTCATATGTCACTTGACCTTGGGTACCTCGTGGTGCCCAGGCAACTCACACTACTCTACCATGCTACAACATACCTATTCCATGAGGAGTGGCCTCATCAATAACACCCTGCAGATGATGCGTGAAAATCTTACTTATTGATGGTGCTATTGTTAGATGAATACTGGCCATTTAAAACTATGGATCAAATAAACAGAAGTTAATTAATTTATTTTCTATTTATTTTAACCTTTAAATTTCAATAAATCTGACATGTAAACAGAAACACTTTATTTATGAACTGTGCCCAAGTTTTTCCATTACTTTTTCATCAAATCACAAAGAAATATTCTGTTTTCAATGTTTTTATTCTATTTCCATAATAAAATATCATGGCTCCAGGGAAAACTATATTTTTCTAGTGTGGTAGTCAGTGTGTTAAAAAAATTTTTTTTTTCTACTATCTGTGCCCATTGATAAAAATGAGCAACTTACTAATTTGGAGACCATAAAGAGAACTTCTAGTTGAGAAATGCTACTAATAATCAAATATAGACAAGAGACTCATCATGACCATCAATGGGCAGCTAAACCCATAACAAAGAGTGACAGCTGCTACCATTGTAAAATGTATGAACACAACGTATACACCCAACATGTAAACTTCACTCCATGCAGGTAAATGAGTTATAATTCAGTATGTAATTGCTGAGAAATAAGAACTTCTACTATTAAAAATGCATAAAATAATTGGGTTTTCATCTGTAATTGTCTCTTTTGTATACAATCCAATTTCTATTTTACTGACAGGTTGGTTTTTGTTTGCCTATTTTACAAGATTAGCCATCATGGCTATGGACCCAATGGAATCAGGCATGTAATGTGTAATATCAGGGGTCACTCCAAATACTCACTCTTTTCATTATTTTCCAACACAAATTAGGCAAGAAACTATAAGCAAAAAGAACACAATGTGGGAAGCAGGTCCCTCCATGGACTAAGTCTAAAGAAACTTTGTCTCCAATCGCTTTTGTGGGTTTTTAAAAAATATTTCTAGCTATCATACTCACTTATGCCCACAGCTGTAATGAGCTTGATTGCAAGTTCAGGAATTTCACACTGAATAAAAAATGGTTCCAGAATGTAGCGTCCGAAGGCCAGCGATATCACAGCAGTGGCTGCAGGCCTGGAAAACATCCACATTTAGGTTACAAAAATAATAATAATAATATCATCACAAAACTCCTTCTACTGGGAGGGATTTTTATCCAGTATATGGAACATGTTAAATATGAGTCTATAATTTTCAGAACTTCATATGTGGTTAGGTTGTCACCAAAATTTCAAAGGAAATATCACCTGGAACATTGGTGGACAGTTTTTAAATCTCCCATTTTCCTGAGAGCGAGGTTGGGTACCACTAACTTTCCCTCTGCCCTCCCATATTTGCCTTTTCTCCCCTGAACAGTCTAGTTTATTACTTGAGAACCTGACAGAGATGAGCTTCAGGAGAAGCAGTCTTCGTTCTAAGTCAACAATTAAACCTCTGCCCCAAGAAGCATGTGTTAACAGTGCGGATGGAATGGGCTGGGGTACTGTCAGGAAAACGAGCGCAAAACTCAGCCAAAAAAAAAAAATATCAGTGTTTCTTACAAATATATGCTTACATCCTTGACACTGTGTTCTTATTATTTTTCCAGTGCAGATGAACACTTGAAGAGCCAAGGGATTACTCTTAATTCCACAGAAATATTTAGATGCAAAGTATAAACTGAAAAATAGAAGTACTCTGCTCATTTAATACAGGTGAGAAAATACGTGTGAAGTCAGAAAATGAAATAAGTTCAGGTATCTAGCAACACAGGCAACAAACCATTCCACTTTAATTCTTCAAATAGTTCTGAGAAGATGACACACGTCTTTTCAGTTTAAACATACATATATATGACTGCATATTCTTCAGGCCTACAGACAAACCCCTGGGATTATCTAATTTCTTGGACAATCTTTCTCCGCACCTTCTCGTTCTTCTCACACTTGCCCGACACCCATGCCAATCCCTAGGCTGTCAGAAAACCAACCGCCTTTCTGGGCTCCAGCCTCGGCCTGCTGGTATCAGACAGCACTATGCACTTCCAGACTTTCTTCTTTTCCTGGAGAACCCCTCCTCTACCAAAACAGGACTATTTTTCTTGCTCTCCATCATTTACAAATCTTCTGATGTGTAAATTAAAATCTGGTCGTGTCATTTTCATGCTTTCAAAACAAGCTCATGATTTGCAAAAACCCTTCAGTTCCAGGTTCCATCTGATCTAAACTTTCCCTTCCTTTTCATTTTGCTTCTTCTCCCTCAAAAGATCTGAATACGCTTTTGCGCAGCGAACCCGTGGCTTCCTTCCCACAGTGCTTATCATAGTAGTGCCTTTATACGCGGGGTGCGATTTCTTCATTGATAACCATCTCTCGCACTTGGCCCTGAGCTCCGCGAGCACAAGACTGTGTCCATCTTAATCACTATTTATCTCCAGTGTTCAGTATCATGTCTATCATATAGTAGACACCCAATAAATATTGACTATATGGTGAATGTGTGAATTCAATCTAACGGCCCCTACTTTGTACTGATGTGTGATATTTCTTTCCTTGAAATCTATGCTTTACAGGTGACTTCTGGGAAGACTGACTTTATCTGAAGCACTATGTTACTATTAAATATTTAGGTACCATGTGTATTGTCAACAGAAGAGAAATATCTAATGAAGTACAGAGCTATTTTGTCACTGCCCACGTCATTCATTACTCTGTCCGTGTAAAAGACCAACTGAACAATGTGAGTCCATTATTTTAAGGAAATACATAAACCGATTTAAAAAGCTTCTAGAATATATCTAGTCAGTTTCTGCCAAGACACACACGTGTGCATGTGCACACACATGCACACAAGGCACGTCATGAATTAGCTCTCCTATAATTAAAGTAACATTTGATTATGACTCATTCCACTTCAGATCTCTTTAACTTGCCTTTCACAACCCAGAAGCAGTTTGCGGAATGAGCGCTTATCTGTGCTACTGAGAATGGAAGGCCATGCTCATCATAATGCCAAACCATTAGCAAAAGCCATCCAACCACTACTGGGATGCAAGTCCTGCTCTCTCAGGTTCCAAAGCCCGCCATCCCACCAGCCCTGCACTCGAGGTCATGTGCTTATTTGAATGCTGAGGATGTTGAGTCCAAATAGTATAACATTGAACTTTCAGTCACATTTGAAATAATATCTATGGTACTCAGGGCACTGAAGCAAGTAATACAAGGGTTACAAAAAGTCTGAGACCTGGTCTTAGGTGCCTCAAATGACTGCAGTTTTAACAGGGAACCAGAACACAGACACCTAAAATATTAGGTAAGAATAAAAGATAGCCTGTTCAATGTCAAATGAAAAGCAGAGACAGCATGTTTCGGAAGAAATAGCGAGGAAAGAAATATCTTAAACTAGGGTGGGAAGGAAATTAACTGTGGAAAAGAGAGAATTTCAGTTGACCTTTGAAGAGCAAGGTTCAGATCATGAGAAAAGAGCAGAAGGCACGTCCTGGAAAATCTCAGATTTTAGAAAAGGAAGAAAATACTTCCTTATCGTTATTTCATTATAACAAATTTTAAATAATGTAGTATTGTTTAAAATGAGAACAGACTTAGCAAAGAAGTAAACACTACTCTGCAGATCTTCATTACAAAATACACTCCCAGGACTATAAAAATCAAGATTAGCATTAATTTGACACTTTTAGCTCTGTCTTTGCCACTTAGCCACAAACGAGAGGATAAAAGCTCACATGAGCGCTCAGTTGTGTGTTTCTGGTACATTTACATGAAGAACAAGTTTTCCTAGTTACTTCTGTTAAACTCTGTGATCACATGGGGCAAATCATGTTTTCCAAAGCAATTAAACCTAAGGAACTGAAATACTCTAAATGTCTCATATACGACATCATAAGTTTCCCACGAAGCTGAAGGGAACTTACTATTCACAGTGACTTAGCACAACGGGGTTTGATTCTAAACCGAGAGTATCAGGAAGAGGAATACATTGCTGCAACAATAAAATCAAAAGAGGTTTTCGCAACTGGAGTGCACTGATTTGCTTAATGTGAGGAAGTGAGTCATTTATGTCAAGTAAAGTCTTATTTTTTTGGAAAGTACTAAACTCGTCAACACACTAAGTTGTGAAATACAGAGGGCTCCCAGTCACAAAAACTGAGTAAAGTTAAGTGTCTTAGTGATGTGATCTACAAAACTAAAACCACTAAGCAAACAACTAGGACAGAAATAGAATCATAGGCATGGCAATCACTTGGAGGGTTATCAATCTAGAGGGCGAAGAGGAGAAAGGGAGAAATGGTGCAGAGATCAAGAAGCATAATTGGTAGGTACTAAATAGACAGGGGGGTTTAAGCATAGTACAGGGAATGGACAAGCCAAAGAACTTACATGAACTAAGCGGGGAGGATTGCTGGAGGGAAGGGGGGATCAGGCAGAAGGGAGAGAAGGGGAAAAATCGGGACAACTATAACAGCATAATCAATAAAATAGACTTGAAAAAAATCCAGTTCGTAGCATAGCACTTCACTTTGTCTGGCCAGCCAAGGGATATGATTTATCAAGGTGAACGTTGATGCTTCATGTCCTTTCAGGTTAGCATCTTTCCTAGAAATGTCATCAGGAATAATGGAAGATTTTTTAAAAGCAGCTACTAAAACATTGGGCATGGTTGGCAAACTACTGCCTGTGGCAAAACTGCATTGAAAACATTAATTGAGAAAGATATTTCATCACAGACTTTGTGTCCTGAAGTGGACATATTTATAGCACAGTCACATGACATGCATATTTTAATTAGTTTAAAATAATCATGGTAATTCAAATAAGGTTGTAAGGAATAGGTTTATTTTTCTTAATTTTTTTCCCATGTACACACTTACCGGATTACGAGCAGTTCCACCCAGACTCTTACAAAAGCTGGTAACGGGCCGAAGACTTCCAGAATATATGTGTAATGACCACCAGATTTCTTTATACTTGTTCCCAATTCAGCATAGGACATGGCTCCTGTGAAATATTTATAATAAAAAGGTATGAAGATAAATACCACCAAGTCATCCAGCAGTAGATTGATAAAACAATGTTTCTATTGCACAGGATATTACTACAGCCTTTGGTCTAAATGACATCCTTATTTCTAGACAAATAACGATCACCTAATTGCTAAAGAGCCACCAAATTCTTTTTGTAATTTCCTTAAATTTGAGATCTAGTCCATCCTATTTAAACTAAGTAAGTTTACTTAGTTTAAAAAAAAAAAAGAATTTTGAATGTCTAACCTAGGAACAAGAGAAAAAGAGGAGATAGGTGCCAATAATACTAACCTATTATTCTTCTTTTCTTTTTTATTGAACTAATTGGGGTGATATTGGTTAATAAAATTATATTGGTTTCAGGTGTACAATTCTACACTACATCATCTGTATTTTGTATTGTGTGTTCACCACCTCAGGTCAAGTCTCCTTCCATCACCACTTAGAACTTAACTTCACACCAAGGTAGGAAATCCAAAATGACCCCATTATAATGAGAATCCTTTTCATAAATATTTCTGTAGTGCATCAAAATAAAGAAGATTTATCTGTTTTTCAGAAAAGTATAAACTCTAGGCCTTGAAAGGCCTCACTTATTTTGTAGAACATTTTTTGTTTGTCAACCAAATAAATTTTAAGTCAGATATTTTATTGCTAGACAATATTTTTTGGATGCTTTTAAAGTACAAACTTCTGGGTCACTGAAATAACATACTTTGAAACAAGAGATGCAGTCAGTTGTATTTATTACATTAGGTAGAATTAATTAGAAACCACATTTTAACATTTAGCAATGCATTTGCATGGACTTGACTAAGTTATGTAACCTCCCCAAACTTCAGTTTCAGCCTCAGTGTTATCAGCATGATAAGAGGTGCCACGGACACACTGGGCCATGACACATGGAATGAGCACCTCATGAAATTCTGCTACACCTATTAATTGGAACAATTACTTATCAAGACAAGGAAAAAGATACCTTGATATTATGTGAAAAGTTCTACCATACTGCTAAGTACTCAAATGTAACACACAATTTTCGTGTGAGCTCCTTCAGAGATTACAAGTGTGGGAAATTATCGCTAGTCAGTAATTCTTCAGGTAGAACCGTCCTATGTGAATAGAATTTGGATGTTCAGTGAAATCTTAGCATTACTTACCCTCTTCCTGAACCTAGCATTTTATCAGAGTCACCAGGGAAGAATTTTTTATTTAAAAACAAACAGATCCCAGACCCACTCTCTAACCAAGAGAGTCTAGATGCCCCAAAAGAGGATCCAAGATAAGCTATTATGTTAAAATTTGCACAGATAATTCTAAAGTAACTAGCCTGCAGATTGATATTTGGGGATCACTGATAGAGTTGGCCTATTTATAAATAATTATAACTATTTGCAGTTCACTGTTGGAAACCAGTTGCCACGTTGGTAGGCTGTACAGAAAAGCATCCACTATAAAATGTTATTGGAAAGAGTCTTAAGTAGTACAGAATTTATTGCCAGAGAATCAATACTTAGACCTGTGCATGCTTTGCAGAAACTCCAGGATGGTTGTCCTGGATTTAAATTGAGTTCTGGAGGATTGAGATTTTCATTTAAAATTCTCAAGGTCCATAACCATTTTACCCAGATGAAAAAAGTTCAAAACAGGATATAGAAATCCATGTGTATTGATCCTGGCTTTACAAAAAAAAAAAAAAAAAAAAAAAAAGATTATAAACTAAATATATAGACTCTATACTTTTAGTTTCAGAGTTTTAGAGTTTTAAAAGAAAGAATCATTCCCTTACATTTTGCTTTGCTTCCTGTTTAGAAGGCCTGCCTGTCAAAAAAGCTTCCAGTTACCTAAGAGACAAATGCAATGCAAATACTGATACACAGATCCATGCAGGGATACGCTCCCTGCAATTAATAATTGAAGAATACCAAGTCAGGGGTAACTTTACTTAGTCCCTTTAGCATTTTTCCCCACTGAGCTTGAGATGACATACATTTGCAGAAGCACATTTTCATAACCCAAGTCAACACCCCTTTAACTGGTTCAATGCTCACAGTACTCTGTTTCATTGTATCTGAATAACCTGTTAATTGTGTACAAAAATGGAATCCCCTAGTAGGAGCAGCAGGCACATAGGATGGGAAGTACAGGAAAGCGGTTATGGTTTTTCCTATTAGACACTGATTTATTCGGAACATACCCAGTGTTGCAGAAGATCACAGGCCGAAGATGCACAAAGTCATTTAAGTCGATCAACAACTACGTTTATTTGTCTATAAAAGTATATGCCGGACCATTATGAATATCGCAAACTCTTTAAAAATCCAAAAATTATTCCTCTGGGGGGTCTTTTTATACTAAAGCTTTGGTTTAACAAGTTTTATTTAAAATATCTTCTTCCTTAAAAAAATTAAATTAATTCATTAAATGCCTTGTTACTAATAATAGAAATTTGAGTTCTGTAAATGAATGCTGAAATCCATGCATTAAAATTTCACAAGGCCTTCAGAGTGAATAGGTATAGAACTGATAGGTTTAGAACCAAGAGTTAGTACTTGGTCCTAGAGTTATAACAAAGAGTTAGTACCTTTAATGAGTAATATCTTTTGCAATCGAACACACGATTTGCCAGAGAAAGGAAAATACATCTCCAACATCTACCCCTACAGCAGACATGAAATTTATTTTTTTTTTTGAACCAATTACCAGTTCTTGTCACCTTTGCAGCTAGCTCATGTAGCTTTCTAGTAATTTGTTCACTTCATGAGGGGACATTTATTACCCCTTTACTATTAATGATCAGACCAATAAAAGACATCTGGACCTTGAAGGAAAATTCATAATCATACTTCCTCTGGCAGGTCCGCTCAGTGAACAGGTGGACAAATGAGCTCTGTCTCTAGAGACCAAGCAGACTGTAAGTGAAGGAAGCAGACCTGGGCAAACCCAGCAAAACTAACGCCCAATTCCGGTTTTACAATTCAGATTGCAGTTTATAGGCATGGGGGAGCGATGCAAGGTTAAAAAAAAAAAACCTGAAGTATGCTCAGACCTTTCCACTATACCCACTCAGGATAGCAACCAAGCTTGGTGCTCTCACACGCCTGGCCACGTCCAGGACTTTTGAAACAAGCACACTAGGAACTGACAAACACAGAGAGTGAAAAAATTACAGAGGGCAAGGCTGCCACCCATTTGTTTTGCCAATGAAAAAAAAGCCAGCAAAATTTCTGCTGAACACTCAGTTCCGCCCCTAAATAGGCCACGCCGGGTTTCACTTCACAGGTGTTTCATGCAGCGGGCCACCTGGCAGGACGGCCCCAACACACATAGCGAAGCACAGCCTCCGGGTCCAGAAAGCTCGGGAGCCTTTCACCAGGTCATCAAAGTTAGCCTTGCCTCTCATCACCGCAGGGGAAAGTCAGAAAAGAGTCTGTCTTAGTCAGAGAAAGCGAGCACAGCCTGCAGGCAGCAACTGGGAGGGACTCAGGGTCCTGAGCTGGGGTAGTGCGCAGACCCAGACGACCATCAGAGAAGTTGGGGGCGCCTCTGCCATTTCATTCGCTCCTTAAAAAGGACCCTTGGCTCTCCCAGAGAGCCAACTGCCCAGCCCCACAGACACACCCCCCATCCCCGAGAAGAAGCTGCACTCACCGAACAGTGACAGGACCCCACACACCGTCCAGACAACGAGAGACATGCCCACGCTGCCCGTGTTCTGGAGCACGCCCTTCGGTGAGATGAAGATGCCCGATCCAATGATGGTGCCAATGATGATGGAGATGCCCCTCAGCAAGGTGATCTTCTTCTTCAGCACCACGGTCTCCTGCCCAGGGGGCTCCTGGCCCCCCAGGGACGGCAGCCCCCCGTTACCACTCCCCTGCAGGTAACCCCCACTGGAGATGGTGGATAGCGCAGGCTTTCTGACCATTGTCGTGACACACGGTGGGGAAAATGAAAGGGGGGGAAAAAGAAAGAAAAACCTAAAACTTTCAACTTTGGTGACTCTGGGTGTGACTGGCCAAGCTCTCCCTCTTTGCTCTCTGGTTGTCTCTCAGGGCTATGGAGTTCACAGGGGAACCCCCAGAGGTGTATTTTCTCCTTCCCCACTATCTGATTCCTCCTCAGAAACACCTGTGAGCTCCTGGGGCTCCCGCTGCCCCGAGCACCTCCCAGCCGTGGCCGCAGCGGCCGCCCTATCATTACAAACCGGATCAGCTTCCTCGTGGGCTGGTATTTAAGCTCCTGCCTGTCACACCAACTTACTTCGGCTAAGTGATGATGCAAATTCTCCAGGTTTGCATCAGCCACAGGAGAGGGCTCCAGCATGACTCAGCTCTTCCTTTTTTTCTTTTCTTTTCTTTTTTTTTTTTTTTAACAGTAGCAGCGTGTTGCTCAACTGACCTAAGCTCCTCAGAGAACAAAGCATGCACTTAAAAGGGGATCTGAACCAATCCAGAAGTAGTAAATTCAGAACAGACCTTCCCAGAGATTTAAAGCGACTCTAGCGAGGGACAAAAGCTCTTGACCCAAGAAAGGGAATGAAAAATGAAACAGGAAATGATCCCAGCACTGTCAAGTTCCTTTTTGCTTTTACACGCAACTGTTTTGATAATAGAATATAAACCAGAACTGCGCTGTTTATAACCACAAAATTTAGATTTAATCATTTGTTTCCTGCTTTTTTTTTTTTTTTTTTTATGTTTTGGGGTTTCCTAGCAACACAGCCCAATCTAATATTTACAAAGCTAGAATGATTCTGTGTGGCTGTTGTCGTGCCCAGAACAACTGTAAGCCCTACTCAACATTAAAAGATAAAAATGGTTTATTATTGCCAACAATAAACCAGAATTTAAAAATCACCATCTGAGTGTGAAAAGTTTTAAAATCACAATGATTCTAGAAAATACTCACTGCCTGGTTCTCATTAGCACTCGGTGATCTCTTGAACTTAGTAAAAGATACATATTCTTCATTTGCATGTTGGCCCATGGAATTACTTAAAAACTAATTTAAAAATTAAACAATAATTGCAATGACATAAAAACACGCATATAGCAAAAGCTTGAAAAGAAATACACAGAATAATAATTTGGAAGGTAATGATGTGCATTTTTTTTCTAAAGTGTATGAATTATTGTTATATCATGACTAGGAATTTAAAATGAATTAGAAACAGAAGCGAAGACTAAACTCTTTACTATGAAACAGTGAGAAAGGCAAAGCATTTTTAAACCCTACTAACTTTCTTAATCAAGTGTCCATAAAACAAATACCAAAAAGAAAAAGAAAAGAAATCCTAGATTTACATTTGGCTGTGGTTTAGAGGTTTTGGATTCAGTGAGAACTGGATGTTATCATCTCCCTGAAGGTACCTTTACACACACTATTAAATAGGCTTCTGAATATCTGTACAAAAACAACAAACAAAAAAAACATGTGTGAGAAGTGGGGGTGAGGAGGGGTTCAGGATGCCACAGGAAAGAAACGGCCACTAGGAAAGCAGCCTGGAGAAGGTCAGAACGATTTTGTGTTATTGGCACCTGACAGAAGTATCCCCCCAGCGATACTCTGCCATCCAAATCACTGAGGCTACATTATTTCCTTTTTACATTGTCTCCATAACCTACATAATTTGCTTTGGGGAGCCAAGTCAGGGTTCTTCTCCAGCCAAAAAAAAAAAATAATACTTTTCCCCAGCTGTATGTCTTTTAAAAAACAAAAATGGGTTGTTTTGCTCATTTGATCTTGTTGGAAGTTTCTAAAAAAAATGAATACTAAAGAAAGATTCTTCTTCTATTTTTCGTACTCCTGCTCTGAGTCCTTCCACTCACAAAATTCTCCTGATGAGTGAACATAACGAAGAGAGGAGAGGCCTTTGTTTCCCCAAAGGGTGAAAATATTAGCGTGGAAGGAATATGAGTTGAAAGTAGAACATTCAGCATCCCAGGGAACAGCATTCCGTCTCTCGCTAGCACAGAGCCACACTGCAATTTTACATTTTGTCCTAAATGACTGAACTTATAAATTAAGACCAAGACCTCACTCAGACACAAATTAGATCAATTCTGAAAAAGGGAAAGAATGTTCTTTCAATATCAAATAACATTTTCCTCCTTTACACTATTTTTTTTTTTAATTAATGAAGAAAAGTCACTCTAGTTAGCCTAATGGCCAAAAGGATTGCACCATAGAATAAGTCAGAGTCACACTCAAAAATTCTGCAAAGCTGCATGTAGTTTCTGGAGACACTAGCACTCCTCTTCTAATCACTGAAGAATTGGCAGAAAATGCAGGTTACAAAGAAAATGTTGAATTATTTTTAATCTTAACAGACCTTTACAATCAATAGTTCTAAACATATAAACTAAGAATTTGGATGGTTCAAATATGTGTGTATTATAAAAATAAGTTCCAAGCAAAAGCATTTCTATTCCTCCTCCTGCGTTAAGCCTTATTTTAAACACTCCTGTCAAATTAGGAGACTATTCTATTGCTATTTACAAATATTTATTCAGTGCTTACTGTGCACAAGGACTAATCCCAGCTCCTTAAATGCATCTCATAGAAGAAACAGATGTGATATACTATGGTAGCTTCCCTCTGTGGTAAATTATTTCTGTCCCATGATTATAAATATGGGCCTATAATAACCTGACCAAAAATAATCGTCTTCCTGGCTGCAAGGCATAGGAATGTGACCTGAGCTGCGATATTTCTAAGCAGAATTAGATTTATCTTTTCTCATCTGTTGGAAGTCGTAGAGAGCGACTCCAGAACAACTGGGGGTCTTGTCCCCTGTCATGTTGAAAAATGCTCATGAAATAAATTGAGAACACGTAGAGATGAGAGACTTAGAATGTGCCAACCCCATCGAGCCCTGTTTTAGTCCCTAAGGGATCCTGAGGATCTTGCTTTATTTCTATAAGCTACCTCGTTTCCTTGCTAGGTCTGCTACTTCATGCCCACACAAAACAACCATGCATGGATGGTAGAGTTCAACTGTAAGCGGAATGTCATTTAAAGCTCCTGAACTGGGTCGATAGTACACATGGCAACCACAGACACGTGTGGGTACCAGCGCCTGAAACATAGCTTGTTCAACTTTGGGTGTACCGTAAGTGGCCAATGTCCACTGGAATTTGAAATCTTACTTTTAAAGAACAAAGAAGTTATTTCTCTAATATTTTTATTATTTGCATTAATTCAACCCATTTCATTCTGTTTTTTAATGTGGCTATTTAAATATTAAATTATATATCAGGTTCAAATTCATAGCTCACTTTATGTTTCTATGGACAGTGCTGATTTAGAAGAAAACAGGATATATTCCTCAACTCAGTGAAAGCAGGGATTTCTTAAAAGGGACATACAAATCACTAACCATAAACAAGGATACATTAGAATATATTAAAATTAAGATTTTCCACTCATCAAGAGACATGATTAAGAGATTGTGAAAGTGAACCATGAGATGGGAGAAGGTATGTGCAGCCGGCAAAGATCTCACATCCAGAATAAATAAATTCCTACAAATCAAGAGGAAAAAAAAGACAGCAGAATGAAAAACAGGCAATACATGTTAACATGCATGTTGCTAAAATGGCCAGAACGTTTGTGAAAAACTGCTCAACAGGATTAGTCACAAGGGCAATTAAAACTAAAACCACCAAAGGCCATTAATTCCCACCAACATAGTGGCTCACCTGAGAAAGACTGACAGGACCGGGGGTGATAAAAATGTAGAGCAACTGGAACTCAGACTCTGCCGTTGGGAGTGTTAGTAGTTGCATCTTTATGCCAAGTTATTTAGTAGTATCTACTAAGTTAAACATACACCTACCTTTTGACGAATAAATCCCATGCCTAGGAATATGCTCAGTAAAAATGCAGGACATCCATGTACCAAAAGACATGCATGAGAATATTAATATTGGGCATTATTTATAATCGTCAATATGAAAATAATGCAAATGTCCATAAATAGTAGAATGAATACATGTATTGTTGGCCTAAATAATAAAGAGAAAATTTTTAAAAACATTCAAGAATGTATAAAAGTAAACTTTATATCCTCAGATAATGCAAGATCTCTTAAACAAAACAGATATCTACATGGCTTGCTTCCTCAGCTAGTAAGTTCTCTGCTGTAATGTCACCTAATAATAATGGCCTTCTTCGACTACCAGATATAAAATACTAACCGCCATAGTAAATGCTTGACATTCTCTACACTATTACTCTCTCTTATTTTTCATCACAGCAATTATTACCACTGCTGAGATGGAGTAGGGACTTGGTCTATTGTGTTCACTCTTCTATCCCCAAGACTCAGGACCTAGCATATAGTATTTTCTCAGTAATATTTGCAGAATAATAAAAAAAAAACCAACTAAGAGAACTATTTACAAATTTACCAGAACGAAAATTTTCCTGTTCATTAAAAATCACCACAGCTATAGAACTAGGCTATATCTGCAAGATATTTATATTTATCCTAACAGAAATATTTAAAGTCCTGAATATATAAAGATATATGTGCAGATCTATAAGAAAAGAAAAGTAGTTTAAGACAGAAGGAATTTAACCAGGCCATTCACGGAAAAAGAAAACTTCATTGGCAGAAAACATGAAAATGTATACCTCATCCAGTATATCAAAACTTTCTTGAGAAATGGCAATAATAAATTTGACTGGAAGACCAGCACCACTTGGGAAAATCAAATGAGGTTACCTACTTAAAGTACAGAGAAGGAAGCAAGTGCCTTCAAAATATACCTCAGAGGCCTCAGTTACATTCTTCAGCACAGATGGAGGTTCAAGTTCACCAGTTGCAGACCATGACACATGAATGAGATAATTAAGATCCCCCTAGCTTTCTGTTAGCATGACATATGCTCTCTAGATCTAGCCTGACATAAATAATTCTGGAGCAATTTTGCATGTCAGCTACTCTGGGTAAGTGCCAAGATCACCTCATCTGGGCCAAGTTTCTCTACCAGCCTCAGAAGTATACAGTCTACAGTCTGATTAAAAGTTACCCTGCATTACACCTAGACAGGAACAAACCTTCTCATTCAGTGACCCCAGGCTAACATAGTCTCATCCAAAAGAGAATCAGAAGAAAAAAAAACATACTCTTCTTACATACATATGAAACCATTACCACAGCTGGTCACACATTAGACCCTAAAACTAATCTCCAGCTTTTCAGAGAAACGAGATACAAATCATGTTCCCTTACCACAGCACAATTAACTTAAAATTTGGAAACAGAAAAACTGGAATCCCCATTAAAAACTCATTGGTCAATAAAAATAAGAAAAAGAAATTTAAAAAATTCTTATAGATAAATAAAAATGAAAATACTGTATCTAAATTTATGGAGAGCAGTTAAGGCCTTCCTGAGAGGGGAATGAATGTCCAGCCTTAAATGGTCACATTAGAAAAGATGAAAGAATAAAAATTAAAGAATAAATGTCCAAAGTAGATTAAAAAAAAAAAAAAAAAAAAAAGCTCTAGTACATATATGCAATGGAATATTATTTGGCCATAAAAAAGAATAAAATATTAACATTTGCAACAACATGGATAGGCCTAGAAGGTATTGAGCTAAGTGAAATAAGTCAGTGAGAGAAGGACAAATACCATACGGTTTCCCTTACATGTGGAATCTAAAGAACAATATCAATGAACAAACAAAACAGAAGCAGACTCATAGACACAGAGAGCAAATGATGGTTGCCAGAGGGGAGAGGGACTGGGGGACTGGGTAAAAAAAGGTGAAGACACAGAGAAGTACAGAGGAGTCATTATAAAGCAACCATGGGGATGTAAAGTACAGCCCCAGGAATGGAGTCAGTAATACCGTGATAGCTGTGTGTGGTGCCAGGTGGGCACTGGAAGTACAAACGGGAACTCTCTGTAATGTACACGACTGTCTAACCACTGTGCTCTCCACCTGAGACTAATACAAAAGAATGCTGCATGTAAACTGTACTTGAAAACTAAAATAAAAAAGAGTAAATGTCCAATGGAAGAAATTAGAAACAGACAATACACCCAAAGAAAGTAAAGAAAAAGAGATAATTAAAAGAATTACGTAGAAGACAAAGATGAAATAAAGATGTTCAGTAAACTCCAAGTCAGATCTTTCTTTGAAGGGTGACAAAATAAAAGCAAATGTCTGGTCATACTGTTGGATAACAAGAGACAGAAAATGTACAGATAATATTATATGTAAAGAGGAGACATAATATTAATGATGCAACTGAAATTAAAGAGATAATAAGTGAATACTGTCAACTTTATTCAAATTTAATGGAAAACCTAAGTGAAATGGACAAAGTCTTATAGAAAGTTAACCTAATTAAAGTAACCTGTGAAGACATAGAACACCTGGATGGCACTAGAACTATGAGAGAAATTGAACGGTTATAAAATTTTAAGACACAGGTCCAGATGTTTATACAGGTGAATCTTACAAACACCTTCAAAGATTAGTACAGTTGGAAATTTGCATCCCCTACCACCCACTGACTCAAGGCCTAGCAATTTACTGAGAGAAGGGCTTGCACATGCGCACTGTGGATGTCCACAAGAACAACCAGAAAGCAAGAATTACAAAAAACAAACAAACAGAAAAAAACAACAACAAAAAGCATTCCCTTCTACCGGAGAATGTTAAATAAATTGTGTTTTATTCTCACAACTGAGTGTGAAAATGAAGAAACAAGAGCTGCATCCAACCCTACAATAGAAGGAATCTTACATGATATGTTAAGGAAAATAGTTTCAAAAGCCTTTCACTATGATAGTGTCTTCATGAAGCTCAAAAACAAAGACAATAACACACACACACACACTAAATTTCTAAAAGGCAAGGAAATGATAAACACTCTAAAAGTCAGGGTTATAGGAATAAAGGGAGAGGGTTTGAGGATTTGTGGCATCCAGGACATTATTTATAAACAGATGGGTAATTTTAAAAATGGCCACTCGTGGACCAATAAATGATTTTGTATCATGAACCTAGCAATACAATAAATGTAATTCCTTATGCCTGAAATCGTAAAGAAAATAAAAAGAACAGTATCTTCTGGTCTCATAGGAACAAAACGTACCCAGCTCTCTTCCACAGGGTAATAAAAGAAAAGTTCAGTTTTCACCCCTCGCAAGTTGACAAATATTTAAGATGAATAACATGCACAGGTTGGTAAAGATATGGGAAAAAAGAGACCTAACTATAGCCCTCAGAGTGTAATTTATACAACAACTTTAGAGAGAATTTAGAAATAACTAGAAAAGGTAAAGTTGAACTTGCCCTATCAGGTATACATTCCACCTCCACAAATCTACCTTAAAGAAATTCCCATACGAGGGCTCAAAGGAGACAAGTACTTACAAGGATCTTTCACTGCACTAATGTTCATAACAGCCAAAATGTGTGTCCTGACTACTCATCATAGGGAAATAAATAAACTTTAGTTTAATTCCGATAAATTGCAATACAGCTGGTAAAATGTTTGAACTTAATTCACATACATTAGCATCATAAAATACATAAGCTTAAATGGAAAAGAGCAAGTTGCAGTAGGATGCAAACAGTAGGACACCATTTATGTAAAGTTTAAAAGTATACAAGGCAATTTTGTATATTGTTTATGAATCCCTTTCCCTATGTAGCAAAAGAATGAAAATAACACAAGATGATATAACCGACTCCAGAAGAGTAGTTACCTTTGAAGAAGCAGGGGCAGAAGGAGTTATGGTGATGAGCCTTTGCTGGGTACTTTCATGTTTTATTTCTCTCAAGGAAAAATCATGTGTGAGATCAAGAAAACATGGCAAAATAGCATCTGCTCAGTTTAAATGGTGTGCCCTGTGCTTGTTATATTATTTTATTTTATTTTCCGTAGGTCTGAATAATCTTATCAATAAAATTTAATTGAATTGCAGGACAAAATCATCTGACATTTCAAACTCTACCCAAAGTCCCAGTGAGCGCCTCCACTTCCAGCAAGGATTCATCACATGCACCAGTAAGGACATCAGTGGAATCCTTGTAATCTAAAATGTGTCCAGTCTTGTCTGTAATTATTTCACTCAGCTAAGCCTAAATTGTGACATGAAAGAGATGTGGAGAGTACTTAACCTTCTGCAATATAAATTTTCATTCATCATCAGAGAATGCCTGAAAGTACTCTTGTGTAACAGATGGTTGAGGTTATATTAAACCTAAACAAACTAAAATCATTCACAAATGAGCAATTTCAAAACACCTAGAGTACAGTAATTAAAATCATTAATATTTTATACTGCAATTTTTTTGAAAAGGTGTAAACCTCAGAATAAATATTGAGAAGCAATGAAGGAAAATTATAACTATAAATATGGCTCCTATGTACAACTGAAGTACCATAATTCTTGTGGTATTACCATTTCAAAAATTCAAGCTGTAAAAGAATCATGCACCTTGATTTCAATCATGTATTGAGTCATTACAATAAAACTACAGGCAGGTCTCAACTTGGATCTCCACTCCTCATGCTTTTAGGAAGCAGGAAATCTTATAATCTCTGAAAAGGACACCCTTCATCACTACTGACAGTGTATCTACAATATGATTTATGTCAGCATTCACCAGACTAAGCTGTTAGAGGCACTTTACTTCACACTTTGTACTGGGAAAGTGCTTATTAAAGGAACTTGTCAAAGGGTAGTTGTAAATATAACAAAAGCACTACTGGAAGTAGGGGCAGGTGGCATCTTTGTCTCTAACATAAGCAAATTCATGCATTTTATCTATTTAAGAAAAAATAAACTGTGAATTCAAAACTAGTTAATTCAGCCACAAATCAGGTGAAAAACTCAGGGTAAGATTAAGGGCCAGAATTCACCAAAACAATTCCTATTAAGTGGCTGACTCACTGTAGCAGGTATCACAAAGAACGGTAAATAAATTATACAGTAAAAAATGTAAAATCTTGCTGAAATTAGAACAATTTTCAAATCCACGGAGCATGAGCAACGGTTAAGGAGCAAGTGGAGGAAAGGCAAAGGCGACTGCTAAGAGCTGGAGGAGCCCCGTCTTGCCCAGAGGCACGTGGTGAAAAGCTCAGGAGGGCCAGCTATAAGCAACCGTCACAACTGCATGTGGGCTTTGCAGGCTCCAAGTCGGGGCTGCATGCCAAGGGACCGTGGTGACGTGTGACTATGCTGGGGTGATAGTCACCTGAAGCTGCCTTCCAAGATGAGCCCTGCACTAAGGAAAGACTCCAGAGCAGACTGTAAACTAAAAAGCAAGGGGCAACCGGGGGGCAGGTGGGTAGCAGAGCACTGCCGCTCTCCAGGGAGGTTTCGGGGAAGCCTTGGCGGTAGGACGACATTGGAGGGGAGTAAGGGAGTGGGCGGCCTTCTGTGTAATTGCTGCCGCAGCAAATAATCCCAGACCTGGTGGCTTAAAGCAACACCAATTTATTATCCTACACTTCTGGAGGTCAGAAGTTCAAGATCAGCCTCATCTGGCTGAAGTCAGGGTGTCAGCCGGGCTGGTTCCTTCTGGAAGCTCTAGCGGACACTGCATCCTTGCCTTGGCTTCTGGAGGCTGCCCGCCTCCTTTGGCTCATGGCTTCTCTTCTTATCTCTCCAACCTCTTCCTTTGCACGCCTGTCTCTCACTCCTCCCTGATCCCTTCTCCCTCTTATGAGGTCCCATGTGGTTACATTCGGCCATGTAGATACAGCAGTCCCTCTCTATATCGTGGTTCACTTATCGCGGCCTCACTGTATCACAGGATTTTTTAAAATATTATTAATTATTGATCGCGGATTTTTCATTGTATCACGGGATTTTGCGGTACTGTATACGTATGTTGTTAAAGTTACATAGTTTTAAGAGTGTAGAATAATTGTAAGGTTCCTACTTCGCGGAGGGGAGGGGGTCTAGAACGTAATACCCGTGATAAGGGAGGGAATACTGTAATCTAGATAGTCAAGGACAATCTTCCCATCTTAAAACCTTTAACCACAAGTTTCAAGTTCTTTTCGCAATATAAGGTAACACATTCGCAAGTTTCAGAGATTAGAATATGGACATCTTTGGGAGGGGTGTCACTCACAGTCGGCCTTTCTGTATAAAATGCAAAGTAAGTGCTTTCTCCTTGCTTAACTCTGTGATTGGTCATGATGATTGTATTTCCACTGGGACTTACACTCCACTCGTTTCTCGGGGCTCTCGAAAAGTGTTTGGAAATTTGGAAACAGCCAATGCGCTTTGGACATAAACTAGGTCACTGGAACCTGAGCAGAAAAAGCTTCAAAGATGAGAAGAGGGCTTTGATTTAAGGCAAATACCTACTCATCTCCATCCATTCCAAAATCTGCTCTGAGGACATCGAACAACAACAAACCGCACTGCCTTATGACTGTCAAGACATAATGTGCGCACATGCGTGAATCAAACTAGCTGCCCGTGGCTGAATCGTCATGTTAACTTAAGTACGGACAGGATTCACAGAAAACTGCTGACCTTCGGGAAGTGGAAATAGGAAAATATTGTCATTCATTAATGGTCATTAATATGAAAGACACTGTTTATTAAAAGCTAATAATTAGGCTTTCTTGTAGGAGAAAGATAGATTTTAAAGAACAAGTTTAAAACACACACACACATGCAAACAGCACATAAACATTTAAAATCTCATCTAATGTCTCATCTGGGAAGAAAGATCTCTTAGAGTCTGGACTCTAGAGTCAAGAAATAGATGTTCTCAAAGTGACTCACCGGCCCTGTGATCTTAGTCATTTAAGCTCTGTCAACTCAGTGTTCTCTGTCTTACACTGGAGGTAATATATGTACACATATTCCTGCCTAGGTTGTTACAGTCATGAGGAGAAAATGAGATTACGTGATGTTATATCTCTTCAGGGTTGAGCCATAGGATAAAGCTTGCAGTAAACAGATGATGCTACTCTTATCATTCATTCTTCATTTTCGTATTTTAGGATATTAAATGAATCATCTTCCCTATGACCTTCACAGATCACTGAAACTCGCGACCCAGAAGCCAGAGTGACGGCTGCTCTGAAACGTGAAGTCCCATCAGGTCTCGTGTCTTGCTAAGCGAAAACAGAAGTCCTTACGACGTCTCTGACAGCGTTCTCGCCTCACCTCAGCCCTCTCCCACATTGCCTTTCTGCTCTTCTCCGGGAATGCCAGGTCCTTCCTGCCTCGGCACCTATCATGCCCTTTTCTCTGTCAGGCACATTTTAGCCCCAGGAATCTGCTAGTTCCTTCCCTCTTTCAAATCTTGAGCAAGGAGGCCTTCACTGACCGTGCTGGGAAAAATAAGATCTCTGCCCAAACAGCATTCCCAATCAGTGTCGGCTTGATTTTTCTCCAAAGCACCTACTTTCTATTTATCTCATCTATTGTGTCTTCTCTACCCATATATAAACTTGAAGAAATCAGAAAATTTGGTCTCTTGTGTTCTTTCTTCCAGCCCCTTGGCTTAGAACAAAGCTGCAGGAGTCCATGACACTCAGGTGCCCTTCTTGAAATTGATGCTTTCACTTTCTTCTTACTGAGGGAGAGCCAGTCCAGGGCCCAGGCATGCGCTGCCAACTGCTCCTACCATCGCTTAAACACCATGCTCCTCTACTATACTCCAGGTCAGAAACAGGTAGTGTATGGGGTCTCCCTCCCCAAAAATTTCACACATACGTACATTATATATGTTACTCTCACAGAGCAAGACCAAATATGACTGGAATATCTTTTATCACTGAAAAAGCTCCAAGCTTCTTATTATGATTTGATAAACATGTTCTCTCCCTTGTAATATTCATTCCTGCTCCGGATGTTTTACTCTGCTAATCGTACATTGTCCCACTTAATGCTCACAAGAACTCTGTGGGGTATATGCTACAACCCCTATCTTACAGAAAGGGGAACAGTCTCAGAGAGTGTCGGGAACCTGACAAATGGCCAGTAAGTCCCATGAGGAGTGATTTGAACTTAGAGATGCCTCTCTCCCAGGTCTACATTCTCTGAACTCTGCTGCGTTGCCTCTTCAACTGTGAAGACCTGACCATTTGCAACAAGTCTTGAAGTTTAAAACCACCTTTTTTTCTTGAGTCCAAGTAGAAACTGATTTTAAAAACTGACTGAGTTATAGAGTCAACAACTGGCAGGGAGCCACTTTCAAAAGAATCCAGACAAAACTGAAAACAGAAGAAGTGAAAAAAGAAAAAAAAAAAAAACCACTTGAGTCAACACAGATTCTCTGTTCTAATAAAGAAATTAAAATAAAAGTGAAGAAAACATCCTATGTGTTGGGGAGAAGAGAAAGGTCTTCTGGATGAGTAATATCATATCACATATAATGATGCTCTCAGACTTAGAGCTGAATTGGTGGACTCTTGAGGGGCTTATTTTCCTGAAAAATCAATGTGCATATTGCCTCTTCCTAAAGAAAAAATGCTTAATCTGAAAGATGATTACTTGGAGCGGAGCCAGGGAGGTTAACAGTTTATACGCACACAGCCTATATATTACTCTTGCATATTTATAGAGATCGTTATTTTAGCCTCCCAAATATTTTTCAAAATCTATTTCCACCTCTTCCCTTCCTGAAAAGTATCAGAGCTCAACTTCTCCACTTTTACAATAAGCTCTTCAGTTTAGCATATTCTCCTTAACAACAATATCTAAAAAGTTGCAACCTAATCGTAACAGAAAAATACCATCAGGCTGAGTTGAATGTATGGTATAAATAACTTCCAACAAGCTCCAAGAATACTTAGTAGCTGAGGAGTCATGTCATTCAAATATATACGTATATATCTCTAAGGTTTGCCCAAATACAGGTTTCTTGAGGACAATAAACATGTGCCTAATTGGCAAATCACTTTATCACGTTCTTCATATTGCATTTGTTGATTAACAACATTTGAAAAGTAGAAAAAACAAAGGTTTTAAGGTAACATTTATACTTTAGTCAAAAACTACAAAATCTAATATGAAAGATGGTCCTATTTTCTCACTATCTAGGGTGAATATTCAGAAGGTGTTGGCCTTTTACAAGCCTTTTCTTCATCTGCAATTGATAGGGGCACTGTCTAGGAGATAGCAGAATCAGTACACCAATCAAAACTTCTGTGGAAGAAGGGTGGAAATTCTTAAAGCATGAACTAAATTCACCAGTATCTGATATTTCATTACACTCAGTGGATTTTATTACATTACATTTATTTTGAACAAAACCAGGTGACCACAAACAAAAATATGTTCATTAAAAGCCCATTCTCAAGGCATAGCTGTGTGCACTAAAAATACACAACTCCCAAAAGACACTACACAAATAAAAACAATAGTTGACCTATAAATGCGAAGCTACACAATATTACACCATTTGCTCTGATCTTCAGCTACTACAATGAGGCTGGAATTCACAATAACTCCATCTGTAACTGATCATTTACTCTTGACATTGGTGATATCACTTCCAACAATGACTTAACTTAGATCATGATTGAACTACTGTTCATTTTAACTTGAAGGCCATCTCACTAAGATGACCCTAATTGCTAACTTTTTGAAGAGTTTGCTACATTCACTTAAGTGCTTGACATTTATTTGTCCATTTAATCTTCAAAACAAGAGCATCAGAACTTACCTCAAGGGGTTATCCTGAGGTCTGATGAATTGACATATGCAAAATGTGTAATTCCTGGCTCATAGTAAGAAGTTGAAAAGAGCTAACCATTGGGTAAATAGAATTATTATTCACACTTTATAGTTAGAGAGAACCTTTAAACTGTAGCCCTTCCCAAACCCATGCTCTTGTCCACAACTTTGTGTGTAGTATGAACGGTATGAAATCATAAATCATATGCATAAGAGACGACATGCATCTCTTCAACGTTCAATTCTCTTCCCACGCAATTCCATTGTCTTGATCTCATTTCGCACTAAACCTCACTGGCAGTGTGTTTCCTTGCTTCACAGTGACCTTTGGGCCACTGCCCAGACTCTTTCTTACTTTTGGAACTTCCAGGAAAGCATTTTGCATCTTATGTCTAATTTTTTCTCTCAAGGTCTGCCTGTTTTCTGAAGCTTTCAATGGTTCACACCATCTCTTCTCAGTCTCTAAACTCCCTGTATAATCCTTGACCTCTTAATATTCTTCACTTTTTTTTTCTCTGTATTGAGAAGCAGGCTTGGAAACACATCTCTTACTCTTTCTATTGGATTCTTAGGAAGCAGCAACTTTACCTGAAGTCTCAGTTGTTCACTGCAAAGCCCCAGCTTATTATAAATTGTCAGCTTCTGAGGATGCCTGCATCAAGAAGCTGCATCATTGGCCAACATACTCCAAAGAATGACAAAATTAATTTTAAAACTTCATTGCAATATTCAAATTCCTAAATATTATAAATATTGCACAACTGTGAATTGCACTCCCAAGATTCAAACTGCTTCTTTTCTCTCCATTTAACAGGTCTGAAGTTCAAAAGCAAAAGCATACCTTCTAGTCATTACTAAGTTGTGTGCTGTGTGTCTAATAACTAAAGAGAGTGTCCAATAGCACAGGGAGTACACAGTGTTCAAATAATAAATCACCATGGTATTTAGAAAGCATTGTGCCATGAATCAAATCCTTATGAGTATCATAAGATATTTTACTTATGTTACATCAGAGTGACTGTGAAATATTACACACATTTTCAGTATGAAGTTATGTAAAAATACCCTTATACTAGATTTCTATTTGATGCATGATACTATGAGAGTCATACATCCTAGAAAGATTTCTACTACACAGAGTGTGTGTGACAGATTAAGAATAGCCCTCATTCCTACTCTACACCAAGTACTGATGAGACATTAGGCAAATGGTCTCCATCTCTACTTTCTTATCTACAAAGTGGGTGGGTTGATGCAATCCTAACTTGTTTCTAAATTCGGTCAAAAATCCCAATATGGTCCATAGGACTTTCAGAAGATTGGTAAAATATTATTTATAAGAATAGTTTAATTTATTCACTATATTGTATATTCAATATCTATGGAGTTCATATTTCAACATTGAAAATTAATGGTACAGAGCTACACTCCTGATGAAATTAAATTATACCTTATGCTACTCAAAGCAGTTTTGCAACTTATCCTACTTAGGATGTTTCTAAAACAAATTTTTCCTTGATCTTTATAGAAAAAATAATCTTTATATGAAAAATCTTTAGGGAAAAAAGATAATATAAAAATAAATCTTGCACATAACTTTTCAAGTGGGTACTTTTCAAAAATTAACTTTTTTTAATTAATTACAAAAATTAAATATATTTCAGAGAGGTGGGAGCGTTTTGTTCCATCATTAGGAGACAAAATTCCCTGCCAGATTCACTCTCTCCCCTTTTCTTCTGTGCCTCTAGTTTCTACTCTCCATTTAGAAATACCATGTGAACCAGGAGACATATCAGAAAGCAAACACAAATAACAAATATATCACAATAAATCACACTCGCTTTCCGAGCATGGAATTTGGCCCAGTCTTTATGAAGGGAATGTTTCTTTGTAATGATCTCTGCTCACATCAACTCTGCTTATCAATGGATTTAGAAAACATGCTCGAACAGGAGAGACATTCAACACTGAAGACCAGGATGCCAGGGGGCAATAATGACTTATTACTAATAACTCATTGTGGATAATAGCAGAGATTTATTCAACCAGATGCTCCTGGGTTCTGATGCCTGCCAGCCGATCTAGGCTGCAGACGTGGTTTCTATCGCCTCCGCTGTGGCTGCAGAAACCAGAGCTTTCAAAGACTGTTTTTTCTCCAGATAGATTGTTTTGCAGTGAAAGGAAAAATATCAGGGAGGGTGGAAATCAAATCATTTGTTGCTCTTCCCTTCTAACTACTTTAAAACGAATTCAGAGATGGTTTTGCAAAGGAATTTGCTGTTGACACGCAAATAGCTTCATTTTCAAAGTAAAACGAACGAGGATGGTATAACTGGACACACACTGGCCACCTTTCTGGGTTTGTCCTGCTTTTTTTCTCATTGCCCAGCTTCTGCTTGATATAAGTTAGAGGATTCCTGTATAGGATGCTTACTGTTTGGAAGGAAAACATGATTTGAAAGGGAAAGCCAGACCAGGGATTCAACTCACGGCATATCAGGCAGGAGGGACCCTTCGTGTGGCTCCTTCGCTTTTCATCTTGGGTACTGATATCTCCTGTTCCCATACAGACTCTCAGACCTACAAAGAAAATGACACAATGACTTAACTTGCCTCTCTCCCCGTGTTAAGGTCAAGAATATTTGTTTGTTTGTTTTATGAATGCAATGCAAAATTCATGGCTACACTGTAGTAATTCAATATATCCTACTATGAATATTTTTTATTCTATCTCTAATATTCCTATTTATTCCAAAGAACATTCTTTTCAGCAAAGTAGACCTTAAAAATGGATAGCACTTGGAAACTTTACTTTTGAATATATTTGAGAGTAACACTGTCCAACTTTGAACTCTAGACTTAGGAACATATGTGCATGTTTTTGTAGTTACCCGGTGCGTGACCTTGGCAAAGGCCGCACCTCATCAAACTGACGGTGTTATGCGCTGCTCAGTGTCAGGCCTGCCGAATCAATTAGAAAAGACATAAAGTGAAATATGCTCTGTGCCTTGTGAGAATGAAAACTCAGATGTCCTGTTTTTTACTGTGTTATGTGCCCTTGATCTTCAGCAACTTTGAGTGTTACGTTTTTTTATGGCTTAAAAGGTATTTATAGGTGTAAGACCCAATTCTTTAAGCAAAGGGATTATTTCTTCTAATAATCTAATAAATAAAATATTTGGCTTTATTGGCTACATCTTATCGTTACCCCTGGGATATCACATGATAAAACAGCAAAATAGAAGTCTAGTCTTTTATGGTACAATTTTTTTTTTAATGTGTGTGCGTGTGTATGTGTGTGTGTAATTTACTTATATATCCACCCACATTTGAAGGTATGTTAATTATAAGTCACACAACTGAAAATTAATACATTGTAACTTAAATTTTTTATTCAAAGCCTGTAAACTAAACAAAGTTTGCCAACATGTAGGTTTGCAAACCACAAACAGGCGTGCATCCTAATCAGAAACGGGGAAGGTTATTTTCTCTATTTTTTCTGATACTAATTCTGTGGGATTCATTTAGGATAACAAAACGAATTTTTGAAGAGAAAAGGGAACCAGAAGCTTCCAACTTCTGTGATCATTACTTCCATTGTACAGGAAAAAACTTTAATACAAATTTATGGGAAAATGTCATTGTTAATATAACAGGCGAGTAAGAACGGGGAGAAGAAAGTTAAAACAGAAGTTAGCACTGATTGAGCGGAACTTTACTTTGCATTTCTTTCTACTGAATTTATACAAGGCTATTCATAAATATGTATTTATTGGCCTTCTTCATTATTTTCCCAGTGATAACTGTCTTCAGACATACTGTTTGCTAAATTCTGCATTGCTCCAGAGAAAATTTTTTTTAAAAAAACTACATTTAATTTAATGGGAATAATTAGAACCATGAGGCTTCCAAGAAAATTTTAGAAAATCCATTTAAATCTTTGTGAATTTTTTAAATAAGAGCTGCTGCTATGCAACGATTTTGGGTCAATATCTATGTTTAAATACAGAGAAATATAATTACAAAATACAAACATAATTATAATAGGCTATAGCATTGTACATTGTCCAAAATGTTTTTAAATTATATTTTATTGATTATGCTATTACAGTTGTCCTGATTTTTCCCACTGTTCCCCTCCTCCACCCAGCACCCCCCACTCCCTCAGGCACCCCACCACCACCACTACCATTGTTCATGTCTGTGGATCATGCCTATAAATTCTTTGGCTACTCCATCTCCTATACTGTACTTTACATCCCATTGGCTATTCTGTAACTACCTATTTGTACTTCTTAATCCCCTCACCTCTCCGCCCATCCGCCACACCCCCTCCCATTTGGGAACCACCAAAAAACTCTCTGTATCCATGATTCTGTTTCTGTTCTTCTTTCTTGTGTAGTTTGTCTTTTATATTCAATTGTTGATAGATATGTATTTTTGCCATTTTATTGTTCATAGTTTTGATCTCCTTTTTCTTAAATAAGTCCCTTCAACATTTCATATAATAATGGTTTGGTGATGATGAACTCGTTTAGCTTTTTCTTGTCTGGGAAGCAATCTTGGCTGTAGGTCTCTGTTTTTCATGACTTTGAATATTTTTTGCCAGTCCCTTATAACCTGAAAAGTTTCTATTCCTTGTTCTATTTAGTTCATTTGTTTGTGTTGTTCCTTGGTCTCCTGTATTAGGTGATAGCATAAGGTATTTTTCTTTTGTTGCCTGGCTTATTTCGCTAAGCATAATTCTCTCTAGTTCCACCCATGTTGTCACAAATGGCAGGAGCTCCTTCTTTCTTTCTGCTGCAAAGTTTCTTTTGAGAAATCAGCTGATGGCCTTATGGGAACTCCCCTGTAGGTAACTAACTTCTTTCCTCATGCTGCTTTTAAGATTACCTCTTTATCTTGAACCTTTAACATTTTAATTATGATTTGTCTTGGAGCAGGCCTCTTTGCATCCATCTTGCTTGGGACTCTCTGTGCTTCCTGGGCTTGCATTTCTATTTCCTTCACCACATTAGAGAAGTTTTCTTTCATTATTTTTTCAAATAGATTTCCAATTTATTGCTCTTCCTCTTCTCCTTCTGGCACCCCTATGATGCAAATGTTGGGCCCCTTGAAGTTGTCCCAGAGGCTGCTATCCTCATTTTTTTAATTCTTTTTTCTTCTTCTTGTTCTGCTTTTTTTGTTGTTGTTTTCTTTTGTTTTATTTGTTTTTTGCTTCCTATGTCCCAAATCATTGATTTGATTCTTGGCTTCATCCACTCTACTGTTGTTTCCCTGTAAATTGGTCTTTATTTCAATTAATGTATCCTTCATTTCTGACTGGATCTTTTTTGTGCTGTTGAGGTCCTCACGAAGTTCCTTGAGCACCCTCATAAACAGTGTTTTGAACTCTGCATCTGATAGATTGCTTATCTCCATTTTATTTAGTTCTTTTGCTGGAGTTTTGATCTGTTCTTTCATTTGGACCATGTTTATCTCCTCATTTTAGCAGCCTCCCTGTGTTGGTTTCTGTGTATTAAGTAGAGCTGCTACGATTCCCTGTCTTGGTAGCATGGCCTAATGTAGTAGGTGTCCTGTAGGGCCCAGCAGCACAGCCTCCCTTATCACCCAAGCAATATACTCAAGGTGTGCCCTTTGTGTGGGCTGAGTACACCCTCCTCTTGTAGTTCAACCTTGTTTGCTGTTGGCAGGTCAATGGGAGGGATTTACCCAGGCCAGTCAGCTGCAAGGACTGGCTGTGACCACTGACCACCAACCTCTGCCCCCTGAGGAGGATCAGCTGCACAGGGGCAGGGTAGTGGTGCTCTGATGTGGTCTGTAGCTGTCCACAGGGTGTGCTGGCCCTGGGATTTCCTGGGTGGTGCATGCCATGCCTGAGATGGTTGCTATTTGTGCTGGGCTTGGAGATTCCCAGGCAAAGCCAAGCTGTGAATCTAGGCTGGCTGCTGCTAGTGCTGGGCCTGGGGCTCGCTGAGGCCAGGTGTTGCTTGTTTGGGAGGATTTAGGAAGTTGTGAAGCATGAGCCAAGACCAGCCACTCATATGGAAAAGCAGCTTGGGTGGGCCCATGAGTTGGGTGGGGCAGAGTCTCTAGGGATCTCCAAGGTGGGTCAAACAGTGTTAGCCAGGTTGATGGAGTCTCAGATATGGCACCAGCTTGGTGGCTCTGTCGGGGGAGAGTTTAGGAAAGAGACAATGGACTCTGTTCACACTGACACCAGGCACTTCATTTCCTCCCTTTATGTCACAGGTATATTTCAAGCTACTACCCCGGTGCTGGAGCTCAGAGGGAGTGAGTCTGAGTCTGTGTGTGGGTTCTTTAAGAGGAACTGCCTGAGGCTCCAGCAGTTTTTTCCAAAGACTCAATCCCCATTGGTTTTTGCAGACAGAATTTGTGGGGACTAATCTTCCTGGTTCTGGAACCCTGGGCTGGGGGCATGGTGTGGGACTGGGACTCCTTGCTCTTGAGATATCCCTCCTGAATTTTTACCCACCACATGTGGGTGAGGGACCTGCTCGTTCCACGTCTGCACCCCTCCTACCGGTCTGGATGGACGTGGTTTCTTTAATTCCATAGTTGTCAGACTTCCATTCACCTCAATTTCTGAGGGTTCTGAATGATGGTTGTTCTTTATTTTAGTTGTAATTTTGATGTGGTTGTGCGAAGAGGTGAGCCATGTCTGCCTACACAGCCATCTTGACTGGAAGTCTCCTCCAAAACGTTTTAATGTACACCAAGTTATTGGTTATCACAACAACCCCACATCATGGGTAAATTAGTTATTATGATGCACCTTAAGCATCCCCTATACACCAATCTCTCCCCTTGCTTTCAACCAGCATTGTCTTTTGTTCTTTTCCATGACAACAAAAGAAAAGGATCTGAGCTTAACCTGGTAGTGAAGTCATAAAGACGTCATGTTATATGCATCTATGTCTTAAATCATAGTTAAATCATAAGCAACCTAACCTTGACCCCTATTTAAATATTTGAACACTAATACATCCAGTTATAGGGGAAGACCATTCCCTGCTGGTATCATTTTTGTTAAAATACCTAAAGAAAATAGGAGTATGCTCTCTGGATGCATATACGCTATACACATCTGTATATATGTATTTGCTTTTAAATTATAAATTCAAAAGTGCAAAATAAGTAGCAGCAGAATTCAATGTGAGGAGAAGCATTTATTTCCAGATTTGGAGAGATATCCTTTAGACTTTGGTATTTTAGTCATAATTTAGCAGACAGAAGATCCAAGAATTTTAATCCGAGGTTTCTCAAATATGGCCGCATTTAAAATGACAAACATTATCAACTCATTGAAGTACCTTGGCAATAAAGTTGTCAGTGGTCCAAAAGTGATTTCAGAATTTAATTCTTTATCAGGATGACTAAAAATGAAATGAATATAAAGGTGATCAATATATAAACAATATTGATTGCTATTATTCTAAGGGCACGACTGAAGATTGTCAAGTGAGGGAAGAGACTGTCCCAGGCATCCCATTCCAGTCACCCTGAGGTTTTCTGGCCGACAGAAGGCTGGGACTCAAATATTTGCAGTACATACGTGACCTCACCCCAAGTATCAAGTTGTACCTGTTTGTTTACCTAAGAGATAAGAGGCCTCCTAGAGAAAAATGAAACTTACAACTTTGTCTTTCTAAATATCTGCTAAAGCTTCTGGGACTGGGAGAGGGAGACCAAAAGGTCCCGATTCTCACAGAGGCTAAAACCCCGAGAGAGTACATTTTATAAAGGCTGAAGGGGGCAGCACAGGACGCTGGATTCCATAAGGGGACCTGAGCATCAGAGGTGACCCATCCTCATCCAACCACACAGGCAGCGGGATGGGCCCAAGGGGGGAGGGGTCGGGAAGCAGAGATGGTTTTACCATGATGCACATGAAGTTTCAGCTCCAAGGACCCTCAACGTGCTACGAGAGTGTAATAAAGTGTCTGTATGGCTATGAAAATTTGGAAATTTAGCAAACATAAAATATATTCTGAAGACTACCAACTCTTTTCATCCCAGTCTCTGCTCTGGAGTTGGAGTGGTTGCAGGCATGTTTGGGATCCAGAAGAGCAGAAATTGAATCAAGGATACCTTTACATTGAGTTGAATCAGATATATTTCTGTGGTTCTCAGGCATCTGTGTGCATGGTCAGGTCACTGCCAGCTGGGAGAGGCTCCCAGGAACATGCTATACTATGTAGACACACCCAGCTTCGTGACACAGACAGACAGGTCCAGACGTCAGACCACGGTGTGAGCAAATTCTATAGTACATGGAACCAGAGCATGTGGGTGGAGAAGCAGTGAGATATGAAAGGACAGAGTCAGACACTAAACTGTGGGGAAATTTTCCATGTGTTATATAAGCTATAATCGTAGGCAGAGGACTTGATGCACGCTGGCATCTAGTCAAAAGAACTGACTCCTGTCAAGAATGCACTTGATAAAGGGGTGTACACAATTATAAATGCACTACAGCAGTTTTCTTAAATTTTACAGTCCTAAAACTGGCACAATGGTATCAAGAGTAAGTGGTAAAAATAAAAACAAAATTTTTTCATTGTTTTCTATTACAGTTGCCCATCCCCCCCAATGCTCCCCCCTGCCCCCCACCATGGTCAATCCTCACCCCGTTGTCCCTGTCCATGGGTCATTCATACTAGTTCCTTGACTAGATCTGTCCCCTCCTTTCCATCCTTCTCCCCTCTCCCCCTCCCCCTTGTCACTGTCAGTCTGCTCCTTGCTTACCTGCCTCTGGTTCTATTTCGCTCGTTTGTTTGTTTTGTTCATTAGTTTCCTGTATTAGGTGAGATCGTATGGTATTTGTCTTTTGCTGCCTGGTTTATTTCACTAAGCATAACACCTTCCAATTCCATTGCTAGGAATATACCCAAAGAATCCTGAAACACCAATTCAAAAGAACCTATGCACCCCTATGTTCATAGCAGCACTATTTACAATAGCCAAGTGCTGGAAAAAGCAGATTTTGATCAACCATCCCAAAAGAAGGACTGAATTATCTTTCTATACATTGTAGAAAATATGGAAAATCTTTCTTGTATAAAAAGGTGCTCAAAGAACATTCAGCACAAAAGTAAAGGGAAGAAGTATCACAGTGATGTGGGGGTGTTATGATATCCTCAGCATTAGTCAACTTTTAAAAATATGCTACAGTTTCCTAATTCTAAATGAAGAGTCTCTTTCATATCTAAATTTGTATTTATACTTTTGTATCCTTTTCTTAGAGTTTCTACGAACGTGCATAAGTTTAGCCCTACAACACCTGTGTCTTCACTGCAGTGGTATATCAAGAATGGTCTTCCCTCCTCTAAACCCGGGTCGGGATGCTGCAGCGCACTCTCCCAGGCATTGGAGACTACTGCTAACGGCTCCGGTTGAGGACTGCTGGTGCCAGCAGACCCACCTGCAGCTGACCCACGGAGGGTGCCTTATGCTGCCCTGGCATCGCACACCCTCCCCCGAGCCTTCCAGGCTCCTGTAAAAGCAGACTAAAACATTCACAGAGAAGGCACAAGAATCAAGAGCAGGTAGTCTTAAGCACAGAATGTCGGTCCTCTTTCCCCGGCAGGTCCGCCTGCCAACCCTTCTGCACCTTCTGGGCTTGAGGGGCTGGTGTTCCTGGGCTACCTCGCTGGGTTCTCCTGCCTCTCCTGTGATGGAGAATGGGCAGGAGATGGGAGACAGGGAGAGCCTTGGCGTCACCAAGGTATGGCCTGGCCATACCTATCACGTGAAGGACACAGGTCCTGTATGTGACCTTCACCACACAGCCCTGTCTCCAGGGCAGTCACCTCTGTCCCCCTAGCATTGCAGTCTTCGGAACAGTGGCTGGAAGAGTTCAAAGCCATTAAATTCTCCTCCATCCTGCTCACACCTTTTAAAATAGTTCTTTTAAATTGATAAATGAAATGTATTGCTTTACTTTGATCACTTTATAACATGTTTGATTTTCACTTTCTCGCCCATAAGCTTTCCCAGGTGAGGTTTTACATTTGTTTTCATTTTTCTTTTTTTGTGGTAAAATGTACAACATCAACCATCTTAACCACTTTAAAGGTACACGTCAGTGGTACTAAGTACACTCACAGTGTCATACAGCCATCACCACCACCCATCTCCAGAGCACTTCAGGTCATGCAGAACTGAAACTCGACACCTGTTATACAGTAACTTCCCTTCCCCTCACCCAGGTCCCTGCCCATCACCCTTCTACTTTCTGTCTCTAAAAAGACAACCCACAGACTGCAAGGAAGTATTTATAAATCAAATACCTGTTAAGTGATTAGTATCTAGAATATATGGAGCACTACTACAATGCACCAACAAAAAGCAAAGACAATCTGATTTTTTAAATAGCAAAAAGCATGAAGAGACATGGGGGCTCAGGAAAGGTCACCCAGAAACACGTTCGCTGGGTCAGAGGACTGAGCACCAGGAGGGTCACCTGCAGAGCCTCCTGAGTACACATGCACCCCCATGAGGGGGCCCCATTTGAGCTCCTGCCACTCAGCAGCAAAGCAGGATCCTGAGAATCAATCCAGAGGGAACTGCTTATTGTCATGTCCTCAGTTACACAAAAGACATTTTTTGTCTTCCTTTACCTTTTCCAAGTTCCAACACCTTAAAGAATCCAAAGGCTGTAAGAGTAGAGTTAGCAGGTAAAATACAGGAAGCCCAGTTAAATCTGAGTTTCTGATCAGCAGCAGTAGTAACAGCAACAAAACTAGTGTAAGTATGCACCATGCATTATTTGAAATATACTTATATTAAAAATAATCTGTTTATCTGAAAGTCAAATTTCAGCAGGTATCTTGCATTTTATTTTTTAAATCTGACAACCTAATCCAAGAGGAAGGAGATACTGTCTCAGGACTGGAGTTTTTCCTCAGCCCTACCCACAAAGACAATTTAAGGCTGATGGGTGAGGGGAGGAGAAGAGAGAGTTTTAGATCAGAAACAGAGACTGAAATTCTAAGCTATTCTAGACCAGATTGGACTTTTTTCCATGAAAGGGGACAGGAGAATTCTAATCTATCACAAGCCTCTTTCAAGGGTGACAATGAGAAAAAAATAAAACAGGTTCATATTTCTGTGCCCCACCAATTTCAGGTCCGTTCAATAAGACAATTAAATGTCCAGAGCTTGATAAAATGTCCAAATACAACCCTGGATTGTCATGAATTCTCATGGGGAGCATATCTATCTGCACACAGACTAATAACTACCACTCCTAGAAATAGATGCAATGAGTTTTTGAACTAAAGGCTATGACATTCTCTGAGGACAAGCAAGAGGAGTGCTGATGGGGATTCCGAGAGATCAGTGCAGGCTTGAGAAATACCAGAGAGCTGAGATGGGGATGGAAACAAGGATGCTCCAGCCTCCTCTTTAAAGCCCCTGTGCAGACATCAAGTGCTCGGCTAGAGGTTCAAGTGGAAAGAACATGAATAGAGCCCTGATAGAGCTGAAGATGCCTGCTCCTCTGCAGTCTCCAGGGACCTTCTGTGAAAGAGGGATGTCTAGAAAGTGATACCTAAATGCCATCATAGCTACTCAATTTTTTCCCAAAAGACTGAATTCCTTCATAAAGCAAGAAGGAAAAAACTATGTAAGAATGGCCCAAGTCCTATAACATGACGTCCCTCCCTAACGTGTTTGGGCTTGCCATCAGAGACAGGCTCATCTAACAGCATAGACAGAAGAGTGTGCTATGCAGCCTGCTGAGGAAACCAGGAAGGCACAACAGTGCAGGGAATTTTGAACCTGTCCCAGACGAAGAACTCTTGGAGCCATAGTTATAACAGATTGGTGAGATTTGAGTCTCCTATTCTCCTGAAGTTAATGAAGCTAATTTGAGGAAAAGCAGAGAGGGGAGTCAAAGTCTATAAAGACAGAAAGATGGAAAAGACAAGAAATTATTTACAGGCAGGTTTTAAGTGGAAAAGATGAGTACTCTCTGGAATGGTTCGGGGATGACTTCCAAGGTCGGTCTGAGATTTAGTAAAGCAGACGGGCCGACCATGCTTCCTTGAGTGGTTGCTCATCGGGTATCAGATGCCATCTTGGTAGACCTTCTCATAAACTGATAGGATTCTACCCAAAAGCGGAAAATAAGAGAGAATGCCTAACTTGTAAGGCTAGAGACAGACTGGCCTGCATGGGGCTGTCAGAGATTCCCTTTCTGAGAAGGCGACACTTAGGAAGAGCAGTCAGTCTTGCAAAGAGCTCAAAGGAAGGGCACCCAGGCCGGGGCAACAGCACGTGTCACAGCTTCAGGGTGGAAGCTGCCCAGCATGTTTGTGGTGCTGAATGGAAATCCATCTAGCTGGAGTGTAGCGAGAGAGCAAATGGCTCAAAGAGGGCAAGGAACTAAGTCATAAACTGAAAAGGAAAATGAATAAACAAGTGAATAAATGTGTGATCGCTATGAGGGATGTTTGCACTTATTAGCCAGGTTTGTAAAAAAAGGGTCTTCCAGGTACCAGCGAGTGGTATGGCTGTTTTACATGGGAAAGAAAAGCAAAATGAATTTCTAGAACCCAAACAGGATAGGAATTTCAAGTCTTGGGGGAAAGTCAACATGACCATGAGAAGCAGAGACAGGGCTCCGTGGTCAGAGAGGCCCACTTTTCCCCATCCTCCAAGGAAGTTGAAGAGGCAGGCGTTCCCCTAACAACCCCACATCTGGAAAGCACCAAGGCAAAGAAAAAAACCTGTATTTCTTTCCATGAAACTTCAAGAACGTCACTCAAAACAGGTGTTAAGGGATATCCTGTGTGCTTCAGGATTTCCTTACCCAGCCAAGAACAGCTCCAGGATGACTGGTTTTTGAGATAAGAGTCATTCCCACAATTAGCGTGTACGATACAGTCAATAGCGAGAAGAATTATATAGGCACCTAGAACCACAACTGGCAATTTTTTGAGACTAAGTAGAATTTAGCCTTTAGGAAAAGAGATTTTTAAATCATACAGTTTTGGAACTGAAAGAGAACTTGAAGTACAAGTCATCCATCTCTCCACTTTGCAACTTCGGAACAGGAAACAAAGATACAGTAGGTGACTTAAGGAAAGCTGTAACATGCCCAGTGACTACAGGGCAACACGCATTTCCTTTTGTTCTTCCTTTTACCCCCAACTTTAGTGTAAACAAAACTCCTAAGACCTCCGAAGCATGTAAATAGCGTCCAAGCACAGCCTTTCCATTGATAAATTAAATGAATGGAATGAAATTTTCCCTCTAATTATTTCTTGCAAGAGAAAAATTGGGGGTCCTTAAGACTCAGGACTCAGAGATGTAGATCTATAAAATTCTTTGCCAAGAAAAGGTACTTCAGAGAAAATAATTATTAATTTTGAATGACCTTTTTATCTAAAGGACAAACATATCCACTTTTATAGTATAAATAGCAAAAAGAGATATATTTTTATAATATAAATTATTGAAAAGGAAGCAATAATTCAGGAATAATTATGGAAATGAATAATCACAGAGTTTGGGACTACAAAAATTTTAGATATCAAGATTTCCAAGCAAATTTTTAAAATCCTATATCTCACTCTATGTTTAATAACTTTGGAAATAATCCGCTCTTGTGTTTCAATTGTTTTTATTCCACAATCAGGGAAAAAAATTTTCCTTAAAGATAATGTACAAACCACTGATTTAGAATATGTGATCTTTAAAAAATGATTATTTCCCTGATTCTTCCTAATCCACTCTAATCTACAGTCCCTTAGGCAACAAAATGATGTGGTAGGCAAAATACCTGCCACAGATGCCTACATTCTAATCCCCAGGACCTGTGAACATGTTAGATTACATGGTAAAGGAGAATTAAGTATGCAGATAAAATTAAAGTTGTTAATCAGCTGGCTTTAAAATAGGGAGATTACCCTGGGTTATCCAGATGGGCCCAATTCATCACAAGGTTCTTAACTTTAGAGTTTGTGCCAGAATTAGCTAATGTGAGAATGACTTGAATGGCCATTGCTGGCTTTGAAGATAGAAGGGGGCCAGAGCCAAGTAATGTGGGCAACATTTAGAAGCTGGAAGAGACAAGAAAAATCATTATCTCCTAGAACCTCCAGAAAGAAATGCAGCCCAGGTCTCAGCTAGATTTTAGCTCAATAAGATTCACTTTGGACTTCTAACCTCCAGACGTCCAACAATTGGACTATAAGATGATAAACTTATATTGTTTCAAGCTACCAAGTAAGGTAATTTGTTACATCAGTCATACAAAACTAATATACATGACAAGGGAATATAAAATCACCCAGGTTTGCAAACAATATTAAATGAGTTGGAGTTAAGGAAAATAATTGAATTTGGAAATTAACTTCTCAACAATTTCATGCCACACTTTCCAAAAGAAAATCAACAAAACAAATTTAGTTTCTAAAAGCACATGAGAGAAGCAGTTTTGTATGCCAAAATATATACAGAATTCACATAACTCAATAGCAAAAAGAAAACAATCTGATTGAAATATGGGCAGAGAAGATGATAAAACATTCTTCTAAAGAAGACCTACAAATGGCTGACAGGTACATGAAAAGTCACCTAACTTTACTAAGCATCATGGAAATGAAAATCAAAACCACATCTGTTAAGATGGTTATCATCAAATAGATGAGAGATAACTGTTGGTGAGCAAATGAAGAAAAGGAAACCCTTGTGTAATGTTGGTGGGAATATATATTTGGTGCAGCCCCTGTGGAAATTAGTATGGTGGTTCCTCAACATACTACTAAAAACAGAACTACTATGTATTCCAGCAATCCCAAAGAAAAAGAAATTAGGATATTGAAGAGATATCTGAACTTCTATGTTTATTGCAACATCATCCACAATAACCAAGATATGGAAACAATCTAAGTATCCACCTATGAATTAATGGATAAAGGAGATACTGTTTACATACACACAGAATATTTTTCAGCCATATGAAAGAAAGAAATTCAGCCTGGAGGGCATTATGCTAAGTGAAATAAGCCAGGCAGAAAAAGACGAAAACTGTATGATCTCACCTACATGTGGAATCTAACAAAGTTGTATTCACAGAAACACAGAATGGTGGCTGCCAGGGGCTGATGGGTGGGGGAAACGGGAAGATATTGATCAAAGTTTACAAACTTCCAGCTATAAGATAAATAAGTTCTGGGGATCTAATGTCCAGCACAGCAATTATAATTAGCAATACTGTATTATATATTTGGAAGTTTTTAAGAGAGTAGATCTTAAATATTTTTACTACACACACAAAAATGATAATTATATGAGATGATAGATGTGTTAACTAACACTACACTGGTGACCATTTGGCAGTATATAAGTGTATCAGATCAACACATTGTACACTTTAAGCTTACACAATTTATATGTCAATTCTGTCTCAATAGGGCTGGGATAAAGAACCCTATGATGTAGGTAGTATTTCCATTTGCATATTACAAGTGAGAGAGATTAAATAATTTGCCCAAGGTCACTGATTTAGTGGGTGGTAGATTTGTGTTTTGAATCCAGTAATCTGACTCCCAAGTCCATGCTCTTAAACACTATGGCCATTCCTGAAGAAAGAGGTAATAGAAATTTAAAAACAAAAAACATTGTGTGAAAATTCTTCAAATTGTATATTCATCATTTGTGCAGATTTCTGTGTTAAAGTATATTTCAATTTAAATTGTTTATTTAAAAATCTACTAGGAAAAAAAAGAGCGATGAGAATTTTTATTGTGCTAGATATGAGAGGAATATAAAACCAGGGTTGCAGGCTCCCATAGGGTTCTAGTTAATTAGTACATGAAACAGGGAATAACAGATGGTGGAACAGGAGGAAGGCTGCAGATATGAAGGAAATAGGCAAGCAGATATCTTAGTTAGAACAGCATTTTCTTAACCAGGGAAACTTTTTTCAAGATTGAAAGACCATATATATGTGAAAACAGAAGAGACAAGAATTGTGCACGGAGGGGAACAAAGTTCACAGTGAGAGTCCTTGTGATTTGGTGACAGACGAATCTAAGTCACGTGTGGGGGTCTAGAGCTGGGGCTGGCAAACAAGATCCATGGCAAGTGCACCCTACAACTTTAATGGAACATGGCAATGCCCATTAATTTATGTGTCAAGCAGTTCAGACAGAAACCGTATGGCCTACAGAGTTTAGAAAATGGACTATTGGGCCCTTCAGAGAAAATGTTTGGTCACACTTCGTCCAGAAAAACAAGTTTGGAAATCCTTGTTTTTTAATAAAAATCCTGTGAAATGAGATCTATCTAATTTTTTTCAATGTCTTTTAAAAAGCCCCTGTGGCTGACTTGACTTCTCTAATTTCCTTAGTCCATTGTGTAAATAAATACATGTGTGTGCACTTAGCAGTACATGCACTTCAAAAGTCAAGACCACTTACTGGTAAATTAGAAATTGGAGTTATAAGTATAAAATGCTTTAAATAAAATGGAGATTAATTGGAAATTCAAATGCATTAACATTACACGAATGGTCAATTAAATAACTAATTATCTTGAAAAATTAATTGCCTGCTTCAGTACAAGGCCCCACCCCACCACGTAGCCTTTTTCAGCCCACACAGGTGACCCATGTCTCCTAGACTTTGAAAATCACTTGGCGTTCATATTTAATGGCCAGTATAGCCAGAAACATTTTTTAGGTGTTCAATTATCTATTCAATATACAAGCATATAACGGATAACAATTTCGTGCCAGGAAATACCTTAGCATTTAGAAACATAGTGAAGGAAGAGGGTCCCTACCCTCAAAGAGCTAACTTGCGACCCACCCTCCCCTCTCATGTTTTACGTCTCATTCTAAAAGCTACACATCCCTACGGCATTTGGTTTTTATCTCTACGACGGAATGGACAGAGGAAGAGAAGTTGCTGCTGTTACAATTGATATTGAAGGAGGGCAGCCTGGTTTGTAATACATTTGTCTGGACTTATTGATTGTACCCAGACTGGTTCTCAAGATGGCTTGGAGGACAGAGGTTAGAATTAACAGGAGCAAATTTGTTCTGCATTACTGTCATCAACTTATGATTTCACCAGGCCACTGGAAAATTTATCCAACATTTGTGAGTTAGAGATGAAAGGTGGATTTTGGTTAGTCTGAGGGAGAATCTAGCAATACACGGAAAGTCTGGGACCCAAAAGAAATAGGTAATGAGTGATTTCCATACCCCAGAAATGTCTGACATGTTATCAGAAGAACATGTGATACTGAAGGTGAGTTGGTCTCTTGATCTGTACTCTGGTGAACTTCCACTGTTTCTAGATTTTCAGTTACTCAACACAATCGCCTGACCTTAGTGATTCTTTGGGCAAATGAAAGTTAAATGTCAACACTTACAGTAAAGCCCTGAGACCAAGGAAGGAACAGGCACAAGTTGATGAGAAGTGATTACTGTATCAGAATACGGTTGTAGCTGAAGATGCAGGCAGCCATCTCCTAGGAAATTCTATGGGCCAGCAAGCAGGAATTCGTGGAAACTCTAGAAATTACCTGAACTCATAGTGTGTAGGATGGGGTCTTGGGTTGTTTTAGGTGGAAATAAAAAAGAAAGCATCCAGGAAGTCCTGGGGACGTGAAAACTTTCCACTTATTATAATGAATCTGATTTTTGCCTCATGGTATACTTATTTAAATCACAGTGACCTCCCCCAGTGGAACACAAGCGCATGTGGTATTTATCATTATATTCCTCCCGTAGCAAACTTAGTGTGCCATAGAGCAAGGGGCTCATTAAATTAAGGATTTCAGGAGCAGCAGGAAGACTCCATGAAAATAATCTTTGTTTCAACGTAAAAAGCAGTGTAGAATTGGCTGAGGGCTAAATAAATTGCTTTTGTCTAGTTGAGTTTTCCCAACTGGAAAGAGTTTCCCTATGGCAAGGATTCAGGAAGCCTGAGAAGTGTGTCAGAGTAGATGTGCAGAGTAGCTGTGAACGGAGTTGGAAATGGAAAGCGTTTCTTCTGTAGACAAGCCTCAAGCTGGGAGAAAATATATATATTAAAGGAGGAAATATATTTGCCTTTTAAATAGAGAAACTAGGTATCCGAATGCTAATTTGACTTACTCTATGGATTATATATGTTCAGAGATTTCTGAACATGGCTGTATAATAAAATCACAAAAAACGGATTCGTAGGTTTACTGCAAATATATATGCTCAGGGTCAAACTCTGGATATTCTGGTGTTCTTAGTCTGAGTAGAACTCTGAAATCTATATAGTTTTTTACATTTCCCACAACACATTAAGAACCTACCCTTACTGGTCTTGTTAACCCCAAGGTGGGCATGCATACTGATTTAATTAATAATGTGTTCACCATGTTATATCTGTTCTTTGCTTTCATAAATTCAACATTTATAAATAAAAATAGTTTAATCTATTTTCACCTTGTTTCCTTTAAATTAATCCTCACAAAGTCAGTATTATATATAATTCAAACACTCTTCATCCCACTCAATAAGCAGAAAACTTAGGGAATGGCTAAAACAAGGCTCTCAACTAAGAGAAATAACAGCAAAAAAAGAGTATTAAGTAACCTTTTATTATGTCATTAATGGACAAGATGATAAAAGTAACAGCAATACATAGAATAAATTCTTTAGTTATTTGTTTGTTTGTTTGTTTGTTTTACCTGAAAGGTAGTAATGCCAGTTGGGGGCATGTAAGTATGTGGTTCTGGTACACATGCTGACGTAATGAAGGGCTTCAGTGCTTTCGTTCAGCATCTGGACATGAGAGCCTAAGTTGGGGCATCATCTTTGTTTAGCAATTTAAACTGAGATGGTACACGACATTTTTAAAGAAAACTAAGAATGGGAAAATTGTTGGCAAAGGCCACTCTCTGATAGGAGATAGTGAAAACGTTTGGAGTCCATACAGTACCCATAAATGATATGACATAGAGTTTCAATTATTTAAAACTAACGAAAGAAGAAAAGTCTGCTTCCCCTAATTGAAAAAAAGCACAATCCTGGGATAGGTCTACTCACACTACACCAAAGCTTTCAAAATTATCCAAATATTACCTGCCTTATTTCCCTAATTCCAAGATGTATAGTCTTAGTTTTCATTCACACACACACCTTGCTAAAAGAGAATGCCTTTTAGGATTGATGAGTATATTTAATGTAGTTTATTTTCTTTTCCATGAGAACTGTTAATAAATCCACGGTATACTTTGCAACTGATGGCATGTTAGCATTGAGAAAATACTGCATTCAGGACCCAACTTTAGTTAATGCTTGGTTTTTCCATGTACTTGAGACTTTGTCACACTGACACTGGGAGCCTAGTTCTGGAGACAGAGGAAATCTCTTGGAAGTCAAGAGAAGAACTTGAGGGAAAATCAGGATGATATAGTCTGAACACTTAGACCAGATGCAATTAATTTAACAAGGTATTGGGCAATCCAATGGTCACAACTGTCCCGTTACCTCATTTGGTTCCCACACAGTCAGAAGGGTACTGCCCTGCCCTTGCTAGATTAACAAAAGTTGGCCAAGACCAGAAAAGTAATAAAAGTAAATTAAAAGAAGAAAATCCAAAAAGTTCTTACTTTAACCAAGGTAGGGCCCATATTCACATTTTTTCCAGAGAAAGAAAATAAGTATTTTGTAAGCATGCTAGAACCTACTCTTAGGGACTCCCTAAAGCTAATTGCTAAATTTTCAGGAATTTTATGAGGCAACTGTTAACTTTTTGGTAGCATAAAATTGGTCATAATGAAAGTATCTACAACACAGAAATCAGCAAACGCTGATGCAAGTCAGGGCCTTTGGTTGCCCCAGAGAGCCAATTTACCTGAACAGCACATGCAAAAACATGTTATAGAATGCTTTCATTTTAGAAAAGAATTTTAAATGCCCTTTTTATGGAAAAATGCTTGCTTTAGGACAGCCGTTTCTCTTTTCCAAAATTTATTAACTTTTTATGTTTCTGGTTTTAGAAATGATCTATAACACACACAAAACTCTATTGATAAGACAGAAATATCTTTAAAAGTAATGTTTTCAATTAAAAAACAAGTTGACCTAATTGTGATCTAGCCTCATGAACCGACGTTATTTAAAAATATGTACTTATCACTATTCCCAAAGACACATGAAGTCTTCTTATGCTCAACCAGATAAAAACTGCTGACCTAAATTAAAATTAAATTGTGCACACGTGCACGCACACACACACACATACACACACACTCTGACACAGGTTACACTGTTCCAATCCAAATACAGTGATTATGATCCACAGAGAAGACACCCCTTTGGGTGTCTTACATCTGCAGGGAAGACCACAGTGGTCCCAGCAGGCATAACCCATCTAAACATGTCTCCCTGTAGATGCCACAAGGTACAGAATAATACTTCCTCTCTGTGGAAATCTGACAGCCTGCTCCAAGGAAAACATGGGTCTCTATATTTTTTGTATGTGAATGCTTTGAGAACAAATTTTAAAGATTTTTTAAAAATCATGACATTTTCAAACATTGACTTAAGTCCAAATATGAAACTAAATGGGTCATGAATATCACAGTCTATTTTCATAATTTTCATAGACATTGGGGAATATATTTCTTAGGAGCATAATAGTATTCATATTATTGTTTCTCATGTTAAAAGTTGACCTGGAGAAATGACAAATCTCTCATAGAGAAGAATTCAGAATAATTTGAGCAGATATTTCCTTCTCAAGGAGGGGGAGCTGAAGTCCCTGTTCTTGAGTGTGGGCTATACTTATGGACTTTCCTCCGAAGAGTAGAGTGTGGAAAAGTGAGAGGGGAGAAAGCGTAACTTCACAGTAAAGAAACCTGGCAATTCAGTATTCCCTGACTTATAGTGGGTATTAAGTTCTAGACCCCCCACGATAGGTGAAAATCCGCGAAGTAGGAACCTTACATTTATTTTAGTATTTATATGTATTTTAAGGCTTTACCTTAACCCCTTCCCACACACTTATAAACTGTTCCCAGTCTCTTATTAACCTTTTCCATACTTTTATAAACACTACTTATGTTCTTGAACCTATTCTACACTCTTAAACCTACGTAACTTTAACAACATATGTACACAGTACCACAAAATCCCACAATATAGCGAAAAATCTGTGATAAATAATTAAATATATTATTTTTTTAAATCCCACAATACAGTGAGGTTGCAATAAGTGAACCATGATATAGAGAGGGACTACTGTACTTCTCAGCCAGGTGATCAAGGTTAACATCACCGGTGACAAGGGGTGTTGATGGCAGGTGTACTTGACAGGATGTGATGGGAATGGCACTTCATCTCTGTGGTCTTCCTCCAAAAACATAACCCTTGTTTAATCATGACAAAACCCTCAGACAAATGCAAGCACAGAAACAATGTGCGAAATAGCTGACAAGTCCTCCTCAAACCCAGCCAGGTCCTCAGAAATATGGGAGGTCAGAGAAGCTGCCATACAGAGAAGTAAAGGAGCATGTTGACTCGTGTGATGCGCGTTCTAATGCAGAATATCAAGGAAAAATAAGAACATCACAGAAAAATCAGTGAAGTTCAAATGAAGTGTGGAGTTTGGTTAACACTCATACACTAAGGGGGAAGAGGGCCACTTGTCTGGCGATGGATAGTAACTAGATTTGGGGAGGTGATACTTCGCAATGTACACAGATGTCAGATTATCCTGTTGTACACTTGCATATGATCATTTAAAAACCCCAATGGGGGAAAAATAAACAAAGATAATGTACTAATGTTGGCCGTCCAGCAGTGACGAATGCACCACAGTGAGGTAAAACGTTAACCATAGGTGAAAATGGAAAAGGAATAGGCAGGAAGTCTCTGTACTACCTCTGCACGAACTTTGCAGCCCTTATGTAAACCTAAAACCACTCAAGAATAAAAAGTTTTAAAGTATGTTTGGCCTCTTAGACCAAAGTGCAAAAACATATACCCCCATTCCTGACCAAGCCCACATACCAGCCCCAGCAACCAAAATGATGTAAAACACAACCCCAAGATTTTCAAAGTGGAACCACTATGGGCCGGGGTTTTCCTTGGAGGAGGGGGGTTGATTCCATTGGCTCTGCAAAAAAAGAGAGGCTGCAAAGTATAATTACCTGGATGAGAGATATTGGTTTTTCTAATTTCAAGGATGGATAGGAGCTTCAACCTTTCAGCTGAGCCCTGGAGCCGCGGGGAAGCTTGCTTTCTTATGCACGAGGAAAGGCTCCATGTGAATTTTTGTCACTTGAGGTGAAAATCAAGAAGGGGGAGCCCTGGGAGCAGTAAACCACAGGAAAACAATTTCTGCGGGGGCCTCTGGGAGTCCTGGGGCAGAAAGCTTGTCTGGTCAGTGGCACGTGACTCTGAGTGCTGGTTCCTGACTGCGGGAGACCAAGCCCCAAAGGCACTGTAGTCCCACGGGGGGCCTATGGGCCTTGCAGACCCCAGCTTTACAGGGTTTTATTATTGTTAATCCAATCTCTCACCCAAAAATCCATATCAAAAAGGTCTGCAAGTTAGGATATATTTGTTCCCAGGTGGGATTGCCAGGGAGCTTTTATTACATGTAAATTTGCGATCTGTGTCACTGAGATATTGAATGGAAAAAAAACAGGTCTAATTCTTAATTTGAGAGAAACCCAAATAGGGAAATGTGGACTATAGGAAACAGCATGAAGAGGAATAAATTCAATGTTTGCCTGGATTATGTTGTATCTCTTGACATATCTACGCTGATATCGCACAAAGAAGAAATGAAAAAATAAATAAATTTTGGTTTGAATATGAGATCTGTCCTTTTGAAAAAGAACCAAAAGGAGCTGCACACACCAGGTAAGATAAAAACTATGTATATCCTATTGGGTTCTGGTGACTTACTACCTTTCTGCAGGATTGCCTTCCCGGCGTAATAATTTATTGCCTATTATTTCACTACTTCCCAGTCCCACATTTCTCTCTTCGGTTGCCTGGGTGACTCTATCAGTGGTAATGAACTATATATCGTGGGTAATCACACCGTCAAGACCCACCTACCGAAACCCCAACGCCTCGAAACCTTCTCAGCACTCAGTCCTGCAAAGACTAAAAGAGCAACAGCCTGCAAAAACAGAGATCTGAGAACCTCGGGAGATATTAGGTTTAAGCTTAATAGTGAGTCATTAATAAATAAGATGCAGGATAATTATCAATATGAACCACACTTAATAATTAATACCTTGCAAACAAAATAGAAATGAAATACTGAGTGGAATTAGACAGAGGTTATATTCAGGTCCCCTTGAAAATCCAGCTTTGAAGGGGAAATCACAAATTGTTTAAAATTTTGAGAGCTTTTCCCCCAAACCATCTGTAGTGAACCATTTAATAGGGTTCTTAACACTCACCCCTCTGTGGGCCCTCACAAGTTCACCCATGCTTAGTTCTAAAAGAACAGCTCCTCCCACTTAATTACAACTTTTCACCTTTTTTTTTTTTTAAGTATCAAAAGGTTTTGGTGGAAGTGTGTGATTTATAAAAATGAGTGGCAAAAATAGGTAAGTATAGCCTCTTTCATATGTCATTCTTATTATCTCAGATTCTTAGGCTAGAATTCGTCGGCAGTAACCTCCAGTTTTTGCTGACAATCCCAATTCTTGATGGCCTATACTTTGTTTGAGCAGCGGAAGGGAACTCATAATTACTGAGCATTCACGAAGGTAGATGGACTGTGGTGTCAGTTACCTCATGTAATTCTCTAAAAAAAAGTCTGTGAGTTCAGGCTTACTAATGTCAATGAATAAGCTAGAGTTTCGGGCTAACAGAGGTCAGCCACTTACCAAGAGCAAAAGTAGTGAACCGGGAATTTCGTTCCTGGTCTTTCCAGTCCCTAAGCCTGTCTGGGTCTGAACTATATCTGTAAGTAGAATATGAAGTCTGTCTTGATACTTCAAAAATGACCTTATCAAAAGTGATGTTCTGGTTATTTATAAAACATTTTATTAATGCACCATGATATTTAGCTGTTTGTCAGCAGTTGGGAGAACAAAGAATAATAACACCTTCCAAGTCCTGAATCAGAAGGGAGTCCAGTCATTGTCCAGGGAAGGGAAGGAAACGCAGCTCTATCTGGATGTGGAAGGGCACTGTTACAATTTCTTTCCATAATTTTTTGCTTAGCACAAATAATTTTAACCCTCATCAGGAAATATGTCACTTTAGGCTAGAATAAAATCAGAGGTGCCTCCGGATATGTAATGCGTTGCTTTTCTCTTCTTTTCTTTTCTTTGTTCACTGTCTTGTGCTTGAAGACCAAGCACTCACCAGGATCTGGGACTTTCTTAGCAGCAGACTATTTGTTGACATGAACTTACGCCTCTGTCATCTCTGGTTTTGGTGATGCCAATCTAACCTTCTCCCACAGGACATCTCCTGGGGCAGGAGGTGGGTGGGGTATGAACACAGTAGGTACTTCATGCTTTTGAAATGGAATAAATGTGTGTTCATATTTCAGATTCTGTCAAAAATACTCATCAGATTCTGTTCCCATTGCTTAAATCATGTAAATTTTACTGAAAACACATTTTTAAGGTAATAATAAAAAAACAATAACAGCAAAAAATACTTTAGCTTTAAATTTTTTTAATACCTAAAGAATTTTTAGAAAAGAAACCCAGTACTTATTGTAGAGTATAATTTCTATCTGGCTGAGCTGAAGAATGAAAGGAAGCCTTAGATTTTAGAAATTCCTTTGTTATAAGTGTCAGGTAGGCAGTTAGCATCATCTACTATGATCAAAGGGAAAAATGAAAGAGAAACAAAATTAACATGGGAAATATGAACCTGGCATAAATTTATCAGAAAAAGTCATCTATTCAAACCCAAGTAATTTCAGACCCCCTATGTAAGCAATCTCCCAAAAAGAATAGCTGCAAAATAATGTATTCGCCTACTTTCAGGAAATGTCCTCCTTGCTCTGTGATGTATTGAACTCTAGTCATCTTTCCAAGCTCAGATCAATGCATTTCCTTCCTGAAACCATTGACTCTCACTCTGGTCCTTTCTCTCTTTTTCCAAAACTCTACGAAACGTAGGGTTGTGCCACACAAATTTGCATACAGCCGACGTTTATATTCTATTGCAAGGTGATACAAATATATTTCAATATTCTCATCTCGTACACAACCAACACGACACAGCCTCTTGAATGCAGAAATTGTTCCCATATTTTGCCACTATAGCTACCTACCAATGAGCTGGGCACATATGACATCCAATACATGCTCAAGTTGTGAATGTCAGTCCTCTGCTTTTCTATGTAATGATCTGCTTTTGGCATGTTTCCATCTTTCATTATTTTGTTGGTCATTCTTTATTTCCTTTTGACTTATTTTCTGACCCTGACATGCAAATGATTTTTCTCTTTTTTTGGATCAAATCAAATGCTACAAGTCATAAAAATCTACCCTTAAATCCTGTATCTTCCAGGAAGTCTCACTGATGCCCTGGGTGGGTGATCTTTCCTTTAGCAGCTGTAGTTTAAATGATGCTCTTATGTGCTTAAACCCCTATTGCTTCATGCTATTCTTCAGCGTTTCCATTGTACGTCTTATTTCCCCAAGTAGATAATGAGATCCCTTAGCTCAGAAGACATACCTTCCACATGCTTTACATCCTCCTCAAAAATAAGCACTTGAAATATAGATTGATCTGGTTTCTAATTTATACGCTCTGCCACATTTTACAGTTTCCTCTGTCCTCAATTAGCTGGTCTATCATACACGTTTTCTCCCTAAAGAGAGATCATATTTTACTTTATAACCTAGCCATACAGGGATTTTATTAACAGCTCAGGCTACTTAATATATGCCAGCCATTTATTTCTCTTGGATTTCCAATAAGGTGTTTTTAAACAGCTCCCAGTTGCTTAAGATTTTAAAAGCTTCTTTTACACTTCTTATTTCAATTTTTTCTCATATTTGGCCACAGTTCCCTTTTCTAATGTTAAGTAACCAAATAATGGACTTTTCCCCATTATAGCCAGAATATTTGAATACATTTAATTATGCTGTGATAATTACAACGAAGGCATCCACCATGAATCACTGTATCATTTCTTTTCTGCTCCATATGCTCACTCACTGCATTTGTCCTTGTGGGTCTGGAAGATTTGTCTCTAACTGGTCCGCTCACTAAGTCATGGAATCATGGAAGAACCCTCATGTTAAATAAGGTTTCATTTTCTCCCATTTTACAACTCTGTAGATACATTATTACAGTGAACACATTTTTATTTTTAAATTAACAGTGTGAGTGTAGAGAAAAGCATTGGCCATTTTAAACTTCCTAAGAATTGTTAAAATTGAGGTAATAGCTAAAAGTTTTGTTTTATTTAAAGAGGTCTCTAAAAGAAGTGCACTAATCAAAAATATTTAATATTCAAATTATAAAGCCAATCAATCCACCAGTTGCTTGAACAGAAAATTTTTAAAAATTACAGCAAAAAAATATTTAATGTTCAAGTATAAAGCAAAGGAAAAAATAGTGCAGAAAATGAATTACATAGGGATAGATGTACACTTTTACTGTCATCTGCCATAAGAACATCAGTACTTAATATTTTAATATTTTCAATAAGGAATTTGGATGATAAATACACACACAGAAATGTCAGTTACTTAATCTACACAACTGAACTTTTATTTGTTAAATAAAAACCTGAAAATAAAAAAAAAAATACCTCTTCTGATTGCTTTATTGGTTAAAACAATGTATTCTTTCACTATCAATATCAGTGACTTATAGATTTATGAGCTTCTCTCCATAGTAATGGTACTTCATCTATAAATAATATATGCTTTCCTCAAGGTGGTTGTCACTCAAAAATAGAAAAGAGAGAATTTTGAAGAACAGAAGATAATATTAAGATTAATTATTGAAAACGAAATATATGTTTCAGAATTAACTCTATGAAATATGATTCAAAGGCTTCTTTGACTGCCTACGTTTATTTTTTTAATGGAGTCTGCCAGGCCCCTTCCCCTCTCCCCCCTGTAGTCTCTTCTTCCCGGGAGCAACATCGGCTCTCATAAGCCCTTTCCTCAGCCTCTTATCTATTGGTTTCTCAATTTACAATTAATTTGATGAGAAAATTAATTATTTCCTGACCAGGAAAGCAATTAAAAGAGGCAAGCATCATTAGACTTAATTCAACAAATTAATGTTCAACTGTCCTGACCCCAAGCCATGAAAAACCCTGGGCATAACGTGCCCCCTGAATTCTGAGGGTGATTCTCTGTAACCCACAGGAAGGATGGCTGCTTAGTCTCTATTTAAATCTGTTCTTGATAGGCACCCCACACTGCTTCCTAGGCCGGTGGTATCTCACCTTTCCCACAAGGCTGAGGTGCGCTGGGAAAATAAGTACCATCCCCACATAGCTTTATGACCAAGCTGAAGTGGAACTATCCCATCCATGTTTCTTGCTGGTTTTATGCCCTAAGTTCCTTCCCTTCCTTCCTGTCCCTTTCCTTCCTCCTATTTCTCCACCAGGGCTCATCTGAGGGACCCCTTTTTCCAGGAAGGCTGCACCAACCCTCCCAGGCAACATGAAACACTCTCTCTCTCTGCCTCTGTGCTCCCGTGCACTGATCTTCCATGGCACTCGCTGCTGCTCTCTGATTGCCTGCTTACTGGCCACCCACACTGAGAGCTCCCTTGAAGTAGGTACTGTGTCTTTAACCTCTGTGCCTCTGCTAGAGATCCATCCTGGTGCCTGGATTTGAAATTGGAATGAATGGGTGGATGGATGGATGGATGGAAGGAAGAATGGATGGATGGAAGGAAGAATGAATGGATGGATGGATGGATGGATGGATGGATGGATGGATGGATGGATGGAAGGAAGAATGGATGGATGGAAGGAAGAATGGATGGATGGATGGATGGATGGATGGATGGATGGAAGGATGGATGAATGAATGAATGAGTGAATTCATGAGCAGCTCCCTTCTTCTCACAGGATAGTATAGACTTCTTAGCCTTGTCCCTGATCTGTGCCCTCCTTCCTTTCCCTGTTCATTTCCTGTAACTTTCCTCAAGTTGTCTGGTCATTCCAATGTCTACTCATCCAGGCTTCTCCTTTCTCCCCCTGGCTGTGCTGTTGGACCCCTCAGGCCTGGGATGGTCTTTCCAATTAAAATACTTTCTGTCAGTATGCAGTGAAAATCAAGATCTGGCTTGAATGTTCCTACCTCAAGGCTCCTTCAGCACTTAGTTCACACATTAATATAGTACAAATTACACTGTATCATAGCTAGTAATTTCTCTATGCATCCTTTCCACCACCCTGAACTATTTAATGAAAAAGTGCTGTTTGGATTTTCTTTGTACCTTCAAAGAATCTAAGTGATTTACCCAAGTTCACAAAGCTGGCAAAAAGCAGAGGAAAACCCAGGTATTCCACCTGGAAGTCCAGCATTCTAAAGTGTTTCTCTGAACTTTCCCATTTCCTTCACATCTGCTCACTGCTCAGAGACTTCATTACTTTTAATAAGATTAATTATAATACCACATACACATACACACGCATGCATGTTTCTTTGTATCTTCTTGTATAGGTCTCAAATAACTCTAGACACCAAAATGAATATAGGGGGTAAAGGTAGAGACCCCTCTTGGGAAGAATTCTGAACAGAAAGAAGCCAGACACCAACCAGCATGTTCCTGAAGCTACACGGAAATCTATTGATATTATCTGCTATTATGATGAAGCTTCCTTTGCTCTTCTTTCCTGCTCCTAAATTGTTAGAGTTCTGATGCGCCAGGTGAAGACCAATGAAGGTGAACTGAATTGTTTTAATATCTCTACATGGAAAAAAAAAAACCCACCTTGCAATGTCCCTATATAAAAAGCCATTCCGGAGGAGAAACTGCCTGTTAAGCTCTGTTAAAGCCCAGCCGCCACCAGCCAATGTCTGACATATTTTCTGCACTGTCTGTAGACCTCTTCAGCATTTGCTGACAGAGTTCAAACTCAATGGAGGGCTCGGGGGGCGGGAAGGAGGGAGGGAGGACTTTTCTAAGTAGGCCAAGTGAGCTTGAAATAAGTTCAGTCTAAGTACAGGTCTTGGAATTGGAGGCTTTCTGAACTGTAATCCTAGCTCAGACACTGATCCCTCCTGCAACCTAGGATCAATGACCCCACCTTTTCCCCTCGGTTTCCAGATCCTCTAAGTAGGGATAATAATCCTGACCTCAGAAGGCTGGGCTATGAATTAAACATCTGAGAGGCCTCCGCTACACGCAGGTCGGAGGAAGCATCTCCTCCTCGCTGATGTAGTCATTCTTTTAATTCAAGTTACCAAGAACTGTTTCTGCTCAAGGGGCAAAAGAGGGCCTGATTTCTATAGCCAGGTGCCCTGGGAGTGTTGATACAGCCCAGAGAAAGTCAGACTCATGAATGAAAGAAACATGAGGCTGAAACTGAAATCAAAAATAAGAACAAACAAAGAAGTGTTGACTTCACCCCAAATCACCATTTTTAAAAAAAAATCTGCGGCAAGTCAGTGTTTGAGTTTGAAGGCAGTTGGCCTTTCTGAGCGCTGTTCTTACAAACTAAACCTTACAGTGTATTTTGTTATTTGCTTCAGTAGTTTACAGTCATATTTAATTGGAGAAGGATTCAAATGATAATCAAAAACAAGACTTTTCAATATCTGAAAGTTCTATCAAAAGTGCCAACTTAGATTATACAGAACAATAAGATTCTGTAATCTTAGCCATACAATGAAAAGATATCGATTTGAGTCACACACTGAGGGGATGTGTCCTAGAACATCACATGTAACTCCAAACTCACTCAGTTCAAGATGAATTTTCCCATAGGAATAAATGTAGAAGCAGTGAAATGCATTGGTGGGGAGGGTAACCCTACAGCCAGTATAATGTATTTCTGATTTCATGCTTTTAATTTTCTTAGCATTCTCTTTGCTGTCTCACAGAATCTGCTTCTCTGCATTCACAACAAACAGAACATGGTGGTTATTTGTCTGTTGAATGAGTTCTCTCATTATCCCCAAGATGTAGTGGCTTGAAACAATAACACTTATTACCTCAAGCTTCTGTCAGCCAGAAATCTGGGCACAGCTCAGCAGGTTCTCTGTTGTAGGGTCTCTTTCAGTCATGGTGTAATCAAGGTGTAGAGTGGAACTGCAATCATCTGACGGCTCGGCTGGGGAAGGACCTGCTTCCACGCTCATGTGGAACATGGCTGTTGACAGAATCCAGTTCCGGGTGGGCTCTTGGGCTGAGGGCCTCACTTCCTCACTGGTTTGGGGCCAGACCTCCTTGCTCCACAGGCATCTCCATGACGTGGCAGCTTGCTTCATCAAAACAGGCAAGCAAGAAGAGCTGCAGAAGGAGATGAAGAGACAGAGCAAGGATGAAAGAGTGAGAGCAAAAGCAAGAGTGGGAGAGACTGAAGTCAGTCTTTTGTACCAACTTTGGAAGGGGCGATCTTATCCCTTTTACTATATGCTAGTCACTAGGTGTGAGTAGGTCCAGCCCACATCCATGGGGGAAAGAGAACACAAGGCTATGAACGCTAGCAGGTGGGGCTCCATGGAGGCCATCTTAGCAGGATACCTGCCACAGATGTCTGCACACCCAGGATTACATTTAATGTCCTCTCCAACATTCTAGATAGTCAAGAGTGTTTTCCAATGTTAGCACAAGCTCTACTATTCAGTAAATCAGATGGCATAGTTATGAGATGTAAAAGAGCTCTAACGTGTCACAGTGAACGTTAAAGTAACAGCACAGAAGTCCCCCTAGTCACTCAGGGATGTACAGAAGCACTGACGGGTCACCAGGGAGACCAATGGGACGGCAGAGGGCCCGTGCAAGGGACAAGATGGCACTGCTCTGAGACCACAGCATCAATGCAATTCAAAGTTCACTCAAATATACTTTCCAATCATGGCTCTCAAATAACGCTGTTCTTGAAAATTTGAAAACAGAAAGCTTAGTTCACACTTATAAGTGAGGCTTCATTAGCATGACATGCCTCATCATTCAAATGCATGTAACCTATGTCCATACTTTGTGTGTCAACATGCTTGCAAAATTAAGGACTGTAATTCTATAAATGTTTCCATATGGAATGTTTTTGAAATGTGATCTGTTAGCTCATCTGGACCACTAATTCAAAGTCATATGCTTGATTATTCATGTAACTTACCTGGGTTTGCAAGATAAGAAAAATTGTTGCTGAAAGTGTTATCCTATCTCCATGTTGGTGTCTAGATAGATAGGAAAAAAATGTGTGACATACATTTGTGGGTGTTTGAAGAATGTGGATAGATTAGAGGACAAATATATTACTGCCCTTGTGGAAACAATGCAAGGTACATTACCTACACAGAGAGGGTCAACTTCATGACTTATATATATTCCTTTTCGACAGTACTCATTTGCTTGCAAAGATAATACTTCTTAAGAAAACTGATTCAACTTTCAATATAATACATTTGAATACATATTTAATTAGAAATGCTCCTCTTAATATGTTTACTGTATAGTTGTGGCAGAAAGTTTTGCTCACTCTCCACTCCTTTAGATCTTCCTTTGTTTTGCAAACAGATCATTATTTAGATTATTCTCAGTTCAGTGGTCTGAGATAAAATAGATTGGAAAAGACATATTTCCATTTCTGCATCATCAAAGAAAAAAGATAGAGAAAAATAGGATTTCTTTCCCTCAAATTTTGGATCTGTGATGAATTAGCTGTTGACTTTGTAGAGAAAGATTTGCCTTCCTCTAGGGTTTCAAAGGATTCTTTGTGAATCTAAAAAAGCAGACTCTTACTGTAAGTCAATAGTTTTTGCTGTTAAAACTCAATGCAACTTTTCTTATGTTCAATGGGGAACAGTAACGAGAAAAAAAGTGAACCCATTCCTCTCTTCTATTCTCTTGTGAGACCGCACTGAAATTAAGTGTTTAGTCTCGGCATCAGCTTTCATGTGGGACCCTGCCACAAAGGCCACCAGGGTAATAGCATTAGGAAAGGTGGTTGGAGAATGTATGGAGGTTGTATTAGTTCACTAGGGCTGCCATAACAAAGTGCCGCCATACCCTGGGTGATTGAAGTGACAGAAGTGTATTGTCTCACAGTTCTGGAAGCTACATAGCTGAAATCAAGGTGTTGTCAGGGCTGGTTCCTTTTCAAGGCTGTGAAGACAAGAGCCATTCCGTGCCTCTCTCCTTTGCTTGCACGGGGCACCTTCCCAGATCTTCACAGCTCTGCCTCTCTAGGCAGGGCTCTCTGTCCAACCTGCCCCTTTTATAAGGACATCAGTTCTATTGGAGTACTGTTCACTGCAACTTGATTACTTCTAGAAACACCCTATTATCTAATAAGGTCATAAGGTCACATTCCAAGGTATTGGAGGTTGGACATCAACATGTGAATTTTGGAGGGACATATTTAAATTCATAGCAGATGTATAAGTTTAGTTAGAAGTATTAGAAGTCATATGATAAATATTTTCAAATTTTTGAAGGATGGGGCTGAAAAAGAAGGAGATTTTTCTGGACTGCTCTTAAAAAAAACTAAAATGAATATATAAAGTTAGAAAACTAAGACATTTTTATTTTATATAAAAGGAAATCCATTCTTTGAGATCCTGCTTAATATTCTGTGAGAAAGTCCTTGCATCTTGTAGTCATCAAGACAAGAATGGAAAATCTCACCGCTAGTAACTGTTAGCTATGGACCTTGGACTTGTTCTATAATTTCTCTCTTCCTTGGCTATTACCCTTTAGTAGAGAGAATAACACCCACTTAATGTGGTTTGTTGCAAAAACTAAATGAGATTATGTATATTGAACATCTAGCACAGTGCTCAGAACAGATTACAACCTAAGGTAAGGTAGCTATTGATACCGTTATAATTTCTTTTTGAAGTTTTCTAATAATTATAAGGTGGCGAGATAGTTGTAAAGAATTAAAATCATGGCTCGAGGGCCACTATCACAGATATTATTACAGGAATTCTGACATGGTTCGCAAGTTGGATAAAGGATTTTTAAGGTCACTCGTAAGTTAGTGTCTTATAGTTCTAGAAGGGAGGTAAGCTGGAAGTAGATTCAGCCCTGCCAGTTTCACATCTTTCCCCCTGAACCAAAACTAGAGCTCCGATTGCTTACTTTGGTTATGGCATTCCTCAACTACTTAATTTCCTAACTTGTGCAATGTTTTCCTCTTTCACATGGTTGATTACTGTTTAAAAATATCTATACAAACATCAACATCAATTTTAATGTAATCTTCAATGTCAGATATTATCACAAAGAGCAGCACTGAATATTCTACTGAGGCAGCGCCTTGGAAGTGAATGTGTGCCTCTCTCCAAATGCAAGTCCACATCCACTGTGGGTTTATTAGAGTAAGTACAAATTCATCTCATCCTCATGCAAGGATATAGAGAGAAAACATCATTCACTGATTTATCAATTGCTAAGTCACCAAAATATACTTTGGTGCTCTGTTATGTGGCCAGAGGCCATCCTAGGCACTGGGAACACAGAAGGAACAAAACAGGTATCTTTTCCATCTTCAGAGGATTTTCATGTTAGTGGTAAAAACAGCTAAGTACACCCTCCAAAGCACTGGTGCCATGATAGGTGAAGTATGGAGTATTAAGGGGGTAGGTTGGATGGGCCTGTGAGCACAATTTGGATGGTCAGGAAGGACTTGGCAATGGAAGTGTTTCTAAGCTTAGACCTAAAGGGTTAGTAGTTCACAAGTGAAGAGGAGAGGATAAAAATGATTCTAGGAAAGGAAAGTGTGTGTGGGAACACAGAGTCAAGAAAGACCATGCATCAAAGGAGGAACTCCAGAATGTACCTGGGGTGAGAAGGAACATGGGCGGTGGGAAATAACACCGAGCCAGCAGTCAGAAGACCTGACCTGGTCATTAAGTAACGGTGCCCCTATGTGCTGCCCATGAATGCAGGATGTACTTCATAACAAAAATGCCAGCCAGCTTTAAAGCCCATACATTATTTAAGATCTTTTATGCCAACAAATAAAGTTTAAAGGACCATGGTATACTCTTACAATGATATATGGAAAGAATTGTAGAGCTTGATTTTCAAAAAACCAAATCTCTTTTCCTCATCTTTAAAATAACTCACGGTGCCCAGCACTGTGAAACTGTAGAAAGTTGAACCAAGAGATAGCTGTCTCTTCTGGTCCTAAGAAGAAAGACCTACAACCTCCAAACTATCACATATCACTCATGGAAGCCTTCAAAAACAGACTGGGAATGATGAAAGTGGCATTATTTATCTCAATTACTCATTTGCATTCCCCTTTCTAAAAGAGGATTATGTGTCCCTAGCTTTTGCCATGTGCCTTACAGTGCTTCTTTTTGGGAAAGGCCTACCCCTCTGCCCTTCATTTCTATTGCACTTGACCATGTAATTTACCATGGCCAATGCATTGTAAGTAAGTCTGTGCAACACCTAGGCAGATGCTTCAAGTGCCTCTGCATGGCTCTGCTGTTTTTCTTTGCCTGAACTAAGGCTTTTTCCTTCAGTCTGGGTCCCCAAGTGAATACGGTACGTGATGAAGAGCCACGGCTCTCCTGGAACTTTCATGGACAGAGTGGGAAATAAACTGTGATTTTGTAAACCACTGAGTTCTTGAACTTATTTTTTTATTGGAGCATCACATAGAGAAAGACTTCTGATCCCATAAGACAAAAGATTGCTTTAAAAATATTTCCCAAAGACAAAATCACGGTGGATATGGCCACATAAATGCAAAAAGTAACTAGCACTGCCCCTGTGGTGGTACAAGAAGCACTCCTGGCAATAACACCAATGCAAGGACTGACCCAGTGTGGACACCAGTTACACACTCGTCTCACCCTGTCATAGCTCCCTGGCCTCCATGGCCTCAAGGACAATGGTGACAGCTCTAATTTGTCTTCAAAACCCTGCAAAGAGGGCTATTTACCCTGCTTCTCTCCTATACACGTACACACACACACACGCACATGCACACACACGCACACACAGTTTAGGCAAGAAAAAATACCACTGGGCAGACTGTCTGCATATACACAATCTAATTTCTTCAAGGCTTTTTCTGTTTGCTTTTCCAAATTCACCTTCTCATCTTCCATGGCAACAGGACAAGACAAAATGGTTCTGTTTTAATATTCACAAGCTGTTGCTCCCAGACAATGCAGTGCTGTTCAGGAGAAAGCCCTAGTCAGCATCCCCAAAAAAAGAAAGAAAGAAAAAACCCTTTAACTCTTCCCTTCTCATCACCTGTGAAGTAAACGTCCCCTGCCCAATACCTTCGCCAAAGTCCTGCTTTCATCTTCCCGACAGCGCAGGTTACAAACACAAATGAGGGGGAAAGATCAAGTGCACGGGTACACCATTTGAACCTACTCATTTCTTTCTCTGCATCAACAAAATGGCAAGATTCTAAACTAGATATGTAACGTGCTGGGTAAATACCACTTGGGTCGGGAGTACCTGAAGAAATTCCCAGAAACTACCTTTCTTTAACTTCTGGTCTTCTAAAGTAAACCAAAATATTGTGCAGATTTCTAAAAGATGCTGAAGATAAGTATAATGCCAAGACAATATGCTGAAAATATACGTATGAGTTTACTCTGTACCTAAGTGAAAAGTAAGTCATGTTGGAATTTTATTAAAGTAATTATCCCATGTACTTTGTGCCCCAATACAGTTAGTCTGGCATCCCTATCGCGTATAAAGCAAATGTCTTTGTTTGAAAACCCATTAATACTTTCAGGTGCAGAGTTACATCATTTGGCATAACGTGTTTTTGTTTTAATTTAATTTTTTTTATCCTCACCCAAGGACATTTTTTTCCCATTGCTTTTAGAGAGAGAGGAAGGGAGAGAGGGAGAGAGAGAGACATAAAAACACTGATGTGTGAGAGAAACACTGATCAGTCACCTCCTGTACCTGCCTCAACTTGGGACCAAACCCGCAATTTTTCAGTTTACAGAATGATGCTCCAACCAGCTGAGCCAGGGCCATATGTGTTTTAAGATGGCAAGCTGGTACCTGGCTATCTTCAAAGCCCATAAACTTATCGAATATAATTTTTCAAATATGTTTAAAGTTGGTAACGTAAGCTAGAGCCCTTAGTTCCAAAGATGTTGCTTTAGCATTTTGAAAGAGAGATGTTTCCACGGGGAACAGAGCTGTTTAGCAGCCACAATCAGTCACCAAGGAGAATCAAATGTCCCTTAGCTCCAGACTCAAGCCATGTGAAGCAGAGGTAATGGCAGTGGAAGTCCCTCTTGTTACCTGACATAGAAGTCCCCAGTGCTGCTGCACTATTTATATTTAACTCTTACCAGGATCCCGTTAGAGTCTAGGAGTTCCTGAGGCTGTGAGCCAAGATCAGGAAAACAAGGGTGTCTTAAACTGCACCAAGACTACCTCCATTGGGACAGTTCTGAGCCAAGATAATCAGTGGAAACCTGACAAATTGTTTACAGATTCCTTCTCCTTCCTTCCCTAACTACAATAACCCAAGACATTCCGAAGGTCTAGGAGGCAGTCCCATGGTCCAGCACTTCCTGGAATACCCCAGATGGCCCAAGCATTGTTTTATAACTTCAGGGAACATCCAGATTTCTAGAACTGACAGAAGAGGACACACACATTGATTACGAGCTGGACTATGCGCCCATCAGCTCAGACTTGATAGCCAAGCCAACATTCAGATAAACCCACTCTCCCCAAAGTTTAGTCATACAAAACGTCAGGCTTTATTCATCAACTGACATCATCATCCTGCCCAATGTAGCCTCACTTAGATGGGGACAAGGATGTCCTCCATCTCTGAGACATTCTCTTACTTCTCTGACACCTTCTTACATCAATTTCTTCTCTATCCCACTTCCCAAATAAATGGCCATAATAAGAACACCATCTATACTGCAACAGGCATTTGTTCATTTAAAAGCCAACTCTCAGCTAAATGAAGAGCCAGACATCATCAAAGGTGACAGAGCATGGAATTTTTGAAATGATTATCTCCCCTAAGGCCTCAGATATCACCTTGGTCATTTATGACTCTCTAGGTATGTACTTTATACGCCATTTATTTAAAACAGCTTTGAGAGAAGGTCATTCAGTATTTGAATATGGGCTAACATCAAAAATGAACCATAGTTTATTATTCTTCTTATTGTCCACTTAGTCGGGAGAGTCTAGTAGATGTTTGCAGACTACTAGCTCATTTGAGAAAGTACAAAAACAGCATTTTTCCTCCATGCACATTAGAATGAATATCTTGATATTTAAGGCTCTAACCCTTTAGTAGTGAATGGTAATTTTATGGGTATAGCACATTCGTACCCCATCCTTCTAACTCGAGCACAATACTCTAATTCAGCCAAAGAATACCTGCAGCGGAAGGACATGAGCATCTGCAGCAGCATTCGGTTTAAGTGAATTTCATCTATAAGACAATCTTATTAAGCTTGCTTTCGTCTGAGTGGCAGCTTTATGTTGAAAAACAAGAGGAAGTGGTGAAGGGTACTGTGATGTATCATACACCTGCAGGATTTTTACAAGCCCAGAGAGATGTTGGGGTAATGAGAACAGATTTACTTGTCAGAGGCTCTGGTGTCAAAACTAGAGTTTTCTATGATTTTCAAAAGGAATACGTTTTAAAACATTCACGACACAACAGCACTCAGCAGTAATTGATGATGCGCAGAAATGCATGTAAATTAATATCAAAACGAAGCATCCGCCTCTAGTTGTCAGGAAAGCCTGTGAGTAAAAGGAGAGTAACTTCAAACACTGTGATATTTTTGAATGTTAGCTTTTGCCAGCCCGTCTCAGGTTTGCTCCCCTTATCCTGCACCTCATTGAAAGGTCATACATAGGAAGAGAAAAAGCAATTCATCTGAGACCCTGGGCAAGAAGTTTATGAAACCTCTCCATGACTGGCTACCATGGATATTTAGTCACCATGAGGACAAAGATTAAAGTTCCATCATTAAAACATCTTTGAGAGGAACTGAGAAGAACTAATCAGTTAAGAATCAGAAAGAAAAGAGGTTAATGGAGGGATGCCCCAAGAGTATACTTAAAAACTGATAATGTCCCATAAGTATACCCACCTAGGGAAAGAGTGGTTGTGAATTTCAGTTTGCCAATGTTACGGAAGTGTTAAGAGCATCCAGGAACGAAAGGATCTGAACAGCTACAAGGGGCCATCTGAGTCCTTTCTACCATGTTTCCTGGGTGAAGTTGGAAACAGGCCTCATGGAGAACGCTTTTGCCTTAAGAGACCATGACTGATTTCCTAAACCAGGACCAAAGAAAGTACTTTAGATTCTTAAAGGGGAAGGGAGAGAGAGGCCCTCTAGTCTGAACTATATTAGAGAAAAGAAATGTTCTCTTAGTTGCTTACTGATAAATAAAATCATTGAACATTGAGGAAAGATATCCATTCAGTAAGTACTAGGAATCAAACCCTGGCTGGTTTAGCTCAGTGGATCGAGCGTCGGCCTGCGAGCTAAGTGTCGCTGGTTCGATCTTCCAGTCAGGGTACATCAGAGAAGGAAAACTCTGACTCCAAAAAACCTCCGCTGCCTTGCGGCATACCTCTTCTGGGGAAAGGCTAAGGGAGTAAACCCCGACAGAAAATCCGGAGCCGGAGTCCCTAAGGCGGTTTGACGTTGTAGTCAACACCGGCAACTCCTGCGGCGCACCTGAAGCCAAGCTGTATTGACTCCGTCTTTCCCTTGGACCCTTCAGCTGCGAAGAGAGGGGGGTCTGCTGCATGGGCAACAGCGGACCCTCCATATCACCCTGCCCAGGCTCTGTAGCTTCAGCTCCACTGGAGAGGACACTCCAGCGTCATCGCAAGATGTCGATTCAACACGGGAGGAGACAGATGCCGTGTCACTCCCGAGTCGGACTGCACAGCCATTCTCGGCGGTGCAGATAGACACTTAAGAAGCTACACCATCGTCTCTCGAGACGGACGGCTGCCGACGACGAGGAATCAAAAAAAAAATTTTGTAAGATCATCCCAAACTGGCTTGAGAAATTAAAATTGAAGGAAAAAAATGTAAATAGTTTGTGCAGACCAGCACTGCAGGCATATGGGAACACCATTTTTTTAGTTTGATAGGCAAACTTAGTAGAACTTTATTTTAAAATGTGAAGGAATTTCATGCACTAGGTCCTGTTATTTCCCTCAAGACCAATACCCCCAGCTGCTCTAAATGGCGTAGCAAAGTAAAATTAACCAATTCCCCTGAAAGGCTGTTAGGGGTTCATCTTCAGGGGGCTTGTTAATTTCCCTTCTCCAGGGTTTCCAAGTCAGGCCTGAGAGCTGGCAGGGAGGCAGTGTGAAAAGAGAAATTAACAAGCTTTCTAAAGTATTGCCACCCACACTTCTTTCAAGGGAATTGGTTAATTTCACTCTGTAACTCCACTCCATCAGTTCAAGTTTGAAGAAAGCTCCAATTAAATAGAGGGAAAGGGGAGACAAAGGCAATTGGGTAGAAAAGTAAGGGAATGTAAAGAATTTAAATCAGTGACCTCTATCCAAAGCATTCCTCCAAAATATTGAAAGCCATTTACGTGTTAAGATTACAAATATATTTTTTAAATCTAGCCAGGGTACAAAGAAAGGAGAGGGGAGTTGTTTTATTTTTATTAATTTTATCCTTCCTAGAATCTTGGTAGAACTTCTGAAATACAAATAGTTTCTACTTTACCTAAATCACAGTGTTAAAGACTATTTTTATTCATGTCTGAGCCGTGTAACACATTCATTCTCTTCAAATCTGAATGATTTGAATATCTCTACACATTTCCAGTGTGAACTAACAATATCAAGTGTTCTAAAACTGAAAAAGAGAAAAAAGAAAAAAACGGTAGAAAGAAAGAAAAAGAAAGAGAGAAAGGAAGAAATTAGTACAGAAAATAAAGGGATGGTAAGTGGAAGAAACTTGAAGGGAAGAGATATATGAGAATAGGAAATGCATATAAATAACCTAAGAATATAAAATCACATTTTTAAAGGTATTGTGAGGGCTTAAGTAAAAAATATATGTATTCAATTTATAATACCACTGAATAATGGAACAATTCTCACTAAGAGACCCTAGAATGTGTGAAATTACTGAAATAATGTAATACAGCTCTTACCCTAATACAAACAAGAGTTCAAGTACTAGTAGCTTAAACTTAATTGATCATTCTCTATAGACCACTTCTCTTTTATAAGGTGTATAACTCTATCTTTGCAAAATAATCTTTTACCATTGACACATTGGACTGAAATCAACCAATAAATGTTAAGACAAGTAAGGGTATAGGGAGCAAAGTCTTTTTGTAAGTGCCATGATAAAGTAGAGAAAGCACAGTTTTGCTGCTGGAGGGTAAATAAAATCTAAGCTCATCATTTCCAAGGTGGATTCCACATGTGGCCTTGAGCAAATTACTGAGTCTTCCAAAGAAAGAAAGAGGATAATAAGACCCACTGAGAGATTGCTTGATTAGAAGACATGTATGTAAGGTATCCAAAACAATCCATATTAAGTGTTCAACAAATGGAAGCTATTATTACCATTACTGAAGTTAAATATAGCTAAGACTAAGGTTGAAAAGAAATTTAAGAGATCTAGACTAATGGCTTCCAAAACTAGTTTTGCATCTCTGTAGTCCATATGGAGCTTTATAAAAATAGAAATTTTAGAGACTCAGCTCAAATTTATTAGGTCAGAATCTCTGTGAATGCTGTCCAGAAATCTAGTTCCAATCCAACATATTATTTTTATTAATGGTACTTAGATAAGTTGTCACTTGCCAATATCTCACATGGCAGCAAAAAACTAGCACCAACCCTATGTTTCCTGTCTCAGTTAGAGCTTGTCTGTTAATACACAGTATGTCCATCATGTTACACTCATGGCTCCAGTGTTACACTGGAGGTGAATCATGAATCTTATTAGTCTTTTTTAAAAACATTTTGTGGTCTGATTCTATACGCTTTGTAATCTCACTATCTTTTTTCTAAACTCTAGATTCTTCCAAGAGGACAATGCTCAAGCACATATTTTTGCCCACTTTCTAGAAATTCTTCCTATTGTTTTGTCCCTGTTTCGTTTATAGAGACAGAGCTAAACCCAGATACACCAGCTCAACAGTGTGGTGATTGCTGGGGAGGGGAGGGGAGGGGCACATGGATTATATAAGGGAACTAGATGGTAATGAAAAGAAATACAATAATAAATATAAAAAGAAAGCATATAAAAAGAATATATACCTTAAATGTAAACTTGTGCTTCCCAATAAGATAGAGTAACAGGGACCATATTTATCTTTCTGTTGGAAACAACTGAAAATCTGGACAGGATATATAAAACAACAATCCTTAATACATTGGACTTGAGGGAATCTGAACTAAGGGGGTTCAGGGCATGCTATGCCAAAATATGCTGGTGCAACATATGAACAATTTTGAGCTGAAGGCACTTGAAAAACAGCTGATACAAGAAGGGCATGCTGACCTCCCCTTTTCTTTCTAAAAGCAGCAGATAAAAATCCCAAGAGAAAGATTTCCTCCCTACACTAGAAGGAAAAGAACATTTGAATCAGGAGAGACAAGGAGTCAAAGCCAAGAGAAATCTGTAAAAATAAATCTTGTTAAAATAACACTAACCTCCCTTTAGCCTCCCCATATGTTAGTAACTTTTCCCCAATTACTACTCTTAGTTCAACCTGGTATATAAGTACTTAGAGCCCACCACTTTCGGGGTCTTCATTTTCATATGAATGCCTCACACGTACATGTAAAAATAAACTTTCTAAGCGTTTCTCCTGTTAATCTTTCTTATGGCAACTTAATTTTCAGGCCCAGCTGGAGATCCTAAGACAGCAGAGGAAAAGTTTTACCTCATTCACAAGAAATGACAGTGATTCCTGCAAAATTCGAAATAATGTCCTAACATACTCCCTAAAGAGAGTTTCCAGGCCATTGTTAGGGAGGGGAAAGCGGGGACAAGCTAAAAAAGACTTGAAGTCATACAAAATATCTTCTCTGACCATGATGGAATTAAATTGGAAACCAACAACAGAAAGATCTCTAAAGACTTCTCTAAATATCTGGAAAGTAAGCAACCCATGGGTCAAAAAATAAATAAATCAAAAGTGCAATTAGAAAGTACTTTGAACTCAATGAAAACACATCTATCAAAACTTGAGAGGCACAGCCAAAACAGTACATAAGGGAAATCGATAGCACTAAGATGCCTGTATTAGGAAAAGGAAATGTCTCAGTTTTCACCTGAAGAATAAGAAGAGCAAATTACATCTGAAGTAATCAGAGAAAAGAAAATAGCAAAGATCAGCATGGAAAGAAATGAAAGACAAATCAGAAATACGATAGAAAAAAACCAATCACTAAAACCAAAATCTGGTTATTTTAGAAGATTAATAAAAGCTATAAGCCAATAGCCATACTGATTAGGGAGAAGAAATAAATTATCAATAGCAGAAATGAGAGATGATAGCATTACAGATTTTACAGATAGTAAAAGAATCACAAGGAAATATTATAACAACTTTGTGGAATTATATTTAACAACAAAAATAAAACGGGCGTATTTCTTGAAAAGCCCAAACTGCCAACACTTACTCAAGAAGAAATAGCCCTATATATACTAAAGAAATTAAAATTAAAGATTTCCCACAAAAAAAAAAGTGATAAGAAATGACTACAAAAGGAAATTAGGAAACTTTTGGATATGGATGGGTATGTTCATTATCTTTATTGTAGTGATGGTTTAAAGGTGAATGTATATATATGTCAAGACTTATCAAATTGCACATTTTATATATGTTTAGTGCATTTGCTAATGAAAGTGATAAAAATGTGATGTAAAAAATACTAATTGCATCTAAGTAAGGCTGTGATAGTTGGTAGCCTATTTAATCAAGAAGACACCAAAATTTAACAATCAGAAACATACAACTCCAGCTTTTGAAAGTGGTCAGAAAGAGAGCCTTCAACCAGAGGGTAAAACCCTTCAAGTTTAAAGATATTGTGAATCTCCAGAAGTGTTCTTTTTCTTTTATTTTTTTTTTCCTTTGGGTCAAATATGACTATTTGAATTTCTAGTAAGAAAAAGCTAATATTTTCAAATATCTTGTGCTTCCTAATGGAGAGAGAAAAATATCTATAATAACTATGACTGAAATCAATCATACAGAAAGAACACTTCCATGTCAGGATGCGAACGGTCTGTTCCTGCCTCTTAGTTATTTATCATTAGTATCTGTCCCACTTTCCTCATAGACTCATGATAATAATAAAAAAAATGTGTCTGAAGGGAGTTTTTGCTATAAAGTGTTTAAAGTTTCTAATACATTTAATAAGCAAGACTCATAGGGTAGGATAGAAAGCAACATTTTTTTGTGATCAAGTCTGCCTGTGTCAATCCATTTAAAGGTGACTACGCCAATCTGCACCTCTGTCATACTCCCAGCTTCTATAGTGACGTCTAGGGAAAGTCCTATGATTTTTCTGATAAATCTCACATAATTAAAATCTTAAGTCTCCCAAGCAATTCTAGGTCATTAATGGACTATGCTCTGCCCAGTTTACTACCAACTCTGTATTAAATTCAGTACTAAAGCTTCTCCCTGGATTCATACTGAACACCCCACAGTGCAGGGAGCTAGATTGAATGTCTTCTTCCCTTTTTCTCCTCTTTGTGTTTTAGTATATCTCCCTTCAGCTTGTTACTGTATATTTGTTACCTCTCCAGGATCTAAACAGAGACAGGATAGGAAAAAGGGCAGGAGAGTTCTTACGTATTATAACAGGCCCCGGAATGGCTGTTGGGTTTAAAGCAGACCTTTCTTTTATGAGAATATTCATGGGTCCTTGGGAGCTTTTCATCACAGAAAATCTTCCACTGGTAGTTCTCATTCAGTACTCCTTGGATGAGTGCTCAGAACTCCTACCTAAGCCCTTGGGCATCTGGCCGTGTACTTCCAACATCTTTTTGCTGAATTGTTCCTGCCTTTTCACGCAGTCCACTTGAACAAAATCTAAAATGAGTCTCTACCCCTTCTTCTCTCATGGCTCAAAATCTGTTCATGGGAAACTGCCTAACTTTGCTGTCATTAGGAATGTTATTACATGCTGTATTAGTGTTCTAGGTCTGCCGTAACACAGTACCACAAACTGGGTAGATTAAAATAATAGAAATCTCATAATTCTGCAGATTAGAAGCCCCAAAATGAAGGTGTTGGCAGGGCCATGCTCACTCTGAATCCTGTGGATGGGAATCACTACTGGTCTCTTTCACCTTTTGGTATTTGCCAGTAATTCTTGGCATGCCTTTTCTCCCTGTGTGTGTCTCTATCTTCTCCTCTTCTTATAGGGACATTAGTCTTAGTGAAGTAGGGCCCTCGCCTTGACTTCATTACATCCACAAAGAGCCTATTTCCAAGTTAAGTTACACTTAGAGGCATTGGGGGTTGGGCTTTCAATATAACTTTGGAGGAGGAGCAATTCAACCCATAACACACACCAACCATTCCAACAGTAGCCCTGCACTGTACCACCACCAGATCCTTAAGCTGATGCCCACCTTTTGATTTCTCAGGCATGAGACAAGCACCAATCCTCAGTGTCCCTCAAGCTCTCTGAATGGTTTCTTTAGACCTCTTCTCATTGTATCTGAGGCAAGAGGAAAACACCTCCTTCCCACCCAACATGTACTTCCTCTAAAGTCCCACGTAACATGGTCCAACATCTCCTTTTGGAACATGGATAGAGTTAGCATCTATTATATTAGGAACTCAGTCAAAACTGAAACTGAAACAATTCAATATTAACATTCACTATTGTTGGAGTAGTTTAAGAATACTTCTGTTAAAGCAGATACATACCAACCACATCTGTGATGAGACATTTCATGCTCACAGTTTAACATAAACAGCATACATCTCACAAAGTAGGCATTTCTGTCTTCTCTGTTGCTTCCTCAATGGCGAAACCAGATGACCTTTATTAAAACGTCATGTGACATTTCTGGCTCATAGGTCTGTGGTGTGATCATGAGTAATAAACCTAAAAGCACAATAACTGAAATCACTAAATCATGCAGCAGAGTAAAGTTAGCCTCTAGCCTAAATAGCCACCCTTCCAAATGACTTTTGGTAAATAAATAATAAAACAGGTTAAACTGACATCTTTCACCTAGTTGGCTTGGAGGTGAAATTCAGATGAGAATAAAAACGGACAAAACAAGCATAAAAGAGCAAAAAGTGAAGGTAGAAACTTAAAGAATGGGAATAATCAAGAAACTGAAAAACTGTTTTAAGAATTATTGACTACATTTAAAATAATCAAAGGCAGAGGGCAAAAAGTGGCTTTATTTCACATGACTCATGAAGACAACTAACTTTTCTGGGATCTATTTCTTACAAGAAAATTATTAGCTGTGCATAGCAAAGCTTAGATGAAATGGCTGTGTTTATAATCGTTCTTGGTTGCAGCGCATACATGATCACACACTTAGAGCATGGACTACCACCCACTGCATAGCTCACGGGCCCACTGATCATTACTTTCTCTACTAAGTGCCAAGAGCTATATGAACTCCACTTCAGAGAGGATAATGATGGTTTCTTAATTTTTCTGAGTTCTATCAGGTAACATCTTTTATTTTTCCTGCCAATATGTACCTCCATTTGAGCCTGTCATATAATTGTGTATGTCCCAACAACATCAATGAGTCAAAGAGCTACTCTGTACTATTAAATATTCTTTGCACACACGTACAGTAACACCTCTCCCCCTCTCACCCCTGCCTTTACCCACACTTGACTTAAAACTGATTCACTAATAAGTGTTTTACTCAATGACATCAAATCACATTACTCCCTGCTTAGTACTTTTCGCAAGTCGGGCCAGCATCAGTGACTTCCTGTGATACACACATGGTGAGAATTACAAAATCTTCTTGGGAAAAACCAGCTATGACATTCTCTCACTTCCCTATTTCACCCACTCCGGCCTCTGGCTCTCTGATACTCCATTTTCCCATAGCATCTCTTCCAAACAGGCTCTATTTGGTTCCCATTTTGTGAATGAAAGCTGTTCAACTTTTAGCTCAGCTCCAGCTCCATTATCCCAAACTTTCTGTAGCTCTGAGTAGAATTACACAGCACATGCACTATTTGAGAAACAAATACTTCAAGCGATTTGGCGTTCACTTATGTGGGACCAAAGGGATGACCCTAGGAAATTGGGGAGGAAGAAACAACACTTTTCACTCCTATCTGTCCACGGTCACCTTTTCTAAGGATCACTTTCTCCCTCTTCTTGTCTCTTCTCCCCTGCCAGCAAAGTGTCTTCCATTCCCCAACTCCCTGGTACTACATGATGTTCAAGAGAAAATGACCTAAATTTATTTGAAAGAAGGTATTGTATAGCAAGTTCTACCTTAGAAATATTTCCAATTCTAAATAATACTACACCAGGGAAAGAAACTCTTTAAAAATAAGAATCAGTATAAAATTCAATGAATGTATAAATGACTCATGGACATAGATAATGGGGGGGGGAGGGACATGATTGTGGGAGAAGGGGTGGGTTGGGTAGAGGGGAGCAATAGGGGAAAAAATGGGACAACTGTAATTGAAAAACAAAATAAAAGTTCTATATAGAAGAAAAAAAAAGAAGAAACGTGAATCTTCATTGGGTCTCACTGCATCCAACTGTCCAACAAATATTTTTCTGAGGAACAATATGAACCTTCATGGTGTTAACACTCTTTTATATTATCTCAATCTGTTTGGCACCAATATTAGTTGAATATTTGTTTATTTCAACTGGTGAATTCCTTTCAGGAATTCATAAACTATGATTCCTATCATAGTTTACTATATGGTATTATAGTAACATATTTAGTACTCTTGCAATAAATGTTTGAGGAATTTAATTCAGTCCTACCCAACTCCTCATTCTACGGTTAAAGAAAAAAGTACCCTGGAATGTTAGAGGACTTTCCAATCACAAACATATATTCAAGCAAAATACCAGATGAGAATCACTAGCATTCTAAGCATCAGTATAAAAAAGGCTTTCGGCATAATGTTAAATCTTCAAATCATACCATATTGATGGCCACCTAAAACTATTTCACCTAAGTGGAAGAATGGCCTTAACTTTAAAATACACCTGATTAAAGTTTTATCATTACAACTAATATTTTTAATATTAACTTAAACTTTTAATACATGCTATTAAGCCAACTCTTCCTAGCCTTGATGCATTACAGTTTTATGATAATTATGCAGTGTGCTATCACAGGATCAGTGGCAAGACAATCCTCCTTGTGCTCAGAGTACAACTGAAAGACAAGTCTTGGTTTTAAAATGAATGATAACTAACCTAGAATAATGTGGAAGAGGGCAACCAGACTAGCAGAGGATATAAACACAGTTGAAGGAAAAATGGCTGGAGAATTAGGGGATGTGCAACCTTCAGTATGAAGTATTTCAGGGGGCCTACAAGTGTAATTTTCAGTTAATATGATAAATTAATGCATTTTTATAGATATCTTCAGAGACTAGAATAAAACCAAAGTTGAAGTAAAAGGAAACCAGATTACTATCAGTTTAAGTAAAATTAATTTATTGAATCAGCTAGACTCAGTAGGATGCAAACAGAAAGGAACCAAGAAGGAAAGGAAGGAAGGAAAGAAGGAAGGAAGGAAAGAAGGAAGGAAGGGAGGGAGGGAGGTTGGAGGGAGGGTGGGAGGGGGGAGAGGAAGGGAGGAAAAATTTTTTCATCCATGCTCATTTAAACACTATAGGTCATCATTCCTCTTCACCCAGCATCGATGGCATCTAGAGCCAGTAGTCTCTCAGCGCCATTCAATCAAAGAACCATCTCACTGCAATAATTTTTTAAAGGTTTTATTTACTTATTTTTAGAGAGAGGTGAGATTGGTTGCCTCCCACACACCCCCAACTGGGAACCTGGCCCACATCCCACGCATGTGCCCTGACTGGAAATTGAACTGGTGACCTTTTGGTTTGCAGTACTGTGCTCACTGAGCCACACCAGCCAGGGCTCATTGCAATAATTTTTAAAGCCCCAGCCAATAACATAAAAATTCTGACTGTTGTCCTATTTGAAGTCTCTCCCTCCCCCTATAATCTGGGCTGGAACCCTGACGTGCAGGAGTGACTGACCTCTTGTCTTCCCAGCTCCACCTCTTCTCACTCACAGGCCATACTTTCGATGACCTCAAGGTCAGACCCAGGTAGCGAGGGAGGACTAGGAGGAAGCAGCCCAGCTGTGTGAGATTGGTAGTGACTGTCAGGGCACTCTGGGTGATAGAATGTCTCACTGGTGTTTCTGCTGACACCTTGGAGCTCTACTTCTAAGGAGGGACGCCAACATCGGGTCACTCAACCTGAGCAAGGTCACTTCTCCAGCCAGCTGCTTGTTGCCTCCTTTAGTCTGTCCTTTCATAATGACACACAGTCAGTTCCCCTGAGTGGCATTCAAATCTAGATAATGGTGAGGACACAGCCAGAGAACGGAGTATTATTCTCCGAAATTCTGTTCCCTCTGCCACCAGGAAGGGGCAGTTCCAGTCACAATCCCTCACCATTAGACTTCAGACTATTTAAGAATAACTCAGCACATCTTCAAATAGCTTGACCAACACAGGCCAGAGTCTTAACCTGATCCCTTTCTTAGGTCTCCTCACTTAGAATGGGAGCAAAGTACTTACTGGTAATTCTTTTTCCCCATCCCAGCAACACATAGCAAGTGCTGTGCAGTGAAATGTCTTCCCTCGCTCCCCAATGAAATATCTTCCCTAAAGTTTTTCAACTTCCATTTTTAATACATGCCAGTGGGTGCTGATGGCTAAGGTTAGGATCACCCCATTTGCAAGTCTAGCTCCTTGATTTAGAATGTTTTGTTCTCCAACTTTGGGCCTCTGGAGACAAAAGAAAAGTTCCACTGATCATCCTGTTGCTTACATGAAATGTTATAATAATTAAAGCAGTTCAGAAAGTGGAACTGTCAGCTTTGGGATCACCTAAAGAGTTTCAGCAGAAGCTAGATCTTGATTCTAGACTGTCAGAGCACAGGTGAGGCCCCAGCACAGACTGGAAAGGGAGTTATCTTGAAGGTACTTTTCAGATCTTAGATGGGTACTAGACTTACCCAGCTGACCACTCTGTAAGGCATAGAAATGTCTAATCACTATGTTGGACATGTGAAACTAATACTGTATATCAACTGTAAAAGAAATATAAATAATAAAAGAAAGACTTAATGACCCCTCAGGCTGCTTCTAGGACAAACAGAGGGAATAACATCAACAGAAAAGCAGAATGTGATGAAACTCAATAAACAGCTCCACACGCCCTACTCGGCTATCATTCATTTGATTTCCTCTCATTTTGTTTGAATCGGCATATCATGATAGCACCAAGCTTGTTATTTCAACTTTAACATCCAATCCCTAGAGAAATCAAAGAAGAGCTCTGGGTTCAGAAACATCAAGGATTCACATAATCAAAAGAAGGTTAAAAAGAAAACAGTAACTACACTGGAGTAGTTATGTGGAAATAGTCAACACCATTCTGTAGAAAAATAATTACTAATAATTACAGGGATAAATATTAAAATAATTTTCTCTCCATTTCCTTCAGGCTCTTTTCATTTTAATTGCACTTTGGTATTTTCTTTCTTGGGCCAGATATTATCAAACAAAATAAGGGTCCTCCTTTCTTCCCACAAGGCTGCTTTGGTTTTATGTCTGTTCAGCAACTGAAAGAAATGTTGAAGCTTTACATTAGCATTGTCCTAATCTTCTTGCTCTGAAGTATATCAACACGTGCCCTTTTTTGCTTTTTCCAAGAAAATGTGGATGCAGAACTCACTCTTCCTGAGTGACCTAAGGAATTCACGCAAAGTGAGCAATGTTGATTTTTCTAACATTTGCATGAAGATGATGGGGGAGAAGCTTAACATTTTTCACCCCATTCTTGCCTCCAACGTCCTCTTCCCCGAACCTCCAGAGAAAATGTCTTTTTTTTTTTTAATATAATTTATTTATTTGTTTGTTTCTTTTTTTCTTTTCTTTTATTTTATTCGAGAGAGGGGAAAGGAGAAAGAGAGGGAGGGAAACACCACTGTGTGGTTGCCTCTCACTCATGCCTCCAACTGGGGCCCTGACATGCAACCTAGTCATGTGCCCTGACTGGGGATCGAACCAGAGACACTTGGCTCGCAGGCCGACGCTCAATCCACTGAGCCACAGCAGCCAGGGCTCTTTCTTCTTTTGACCTCTCCACTCCTACAATACCTAGACTCTGGGTTCTTTTCTCCCCTCTCCCAGATTTTCCTCAAACATTTCCAGCTCTTCTCTCCTTTATATGGGGAGTAAATCCACCCTTCTCTGAGCCTACTGCCCATTCAGCAAGAACAGAAGGCCCCTATGCTGGCTCCTACCTCACTGAGAACACAACGTAGCCACCACCTCTGGTTACCAGAACACGCTCACCTGGCAGGCTTCCCTCTCCCTGGAGGTTCATCCAGATAGCCTTCTGAGTGAGATGCTTTCACCCTATTTAGATATGCAATCTGAGCGAAATAATGCAAACTTTCTTCATGAGTTGCTCCTCTGTCCTGCCAACTGAAGTTGAGTGGATTACTTCTGCTATTCCTCTCCACAGTAACAGCAGATAACTCAATCAGGCAACATGAATACATGACAAAGCAGGGTCATGTGTTAAGGCGGGTGCCCCCATTGTCCTATGCTCTGCCTTTGGAAAGGTCACCAGTTAGCAAGCCCTGAAGCCTTGACAATGGGATGCCTCTCCTCTCCAAGGTCCTTGTGTCTCAGGGCCCGGAGGAGTACATTCCACAAGATTAATTTTATTTCCAACCATACATCTGGAAACGTGTTTGGATGGCAATAATAACAATGATCCAGATAATTATACCTTGAATTTATAGGGCACTTTTCCTGAGGAACTCTGAATTCTTCTCAAGGATCTAAGACGCCTCGTGATTTCCCTCCCTAAATATCATGATCCCAAAGGTTATGACTGTACCTATAAATGCGGACTCATTCCAAGAGTTTAAGTCTTTTAATGGTTAACCCTAAATACAGACTCCTAGCATATCCCACCCATACCAACTCGAGGAGGAATTAAATAGCAACCTGGCAGCGAGTCCGGGCGCCCAAGGGGGTTGTAAAGGAGTAGTTTACTTTCTGCTTGAGCAATGCATTCCGGCACGCACCAGGTGTCCTTAGAGAAGGTGCGCAGCAACTGTCAGCCCCGGATAATTACAGACTTCAGATCCTTTTACGACGCCCCCGCTCTCTGCTCGGTACTCCACGTGCCCTGGCAGCATTCATGGCACACTGAGAGTGGGGGCGCCGGGCCTGCGGCTCCCCTGACGTTGACCATTCTTACCCTGTGGCTTTTCTCTATGGTTTACACATTCCAGTGTTTTCCTGCTGTGCTGTCACCCGGGCAGAGACGTGTACCGCTGGTCAAAACTACCTGTCCGGCCCTGGCAGCTGTGGCTCAGTGGATTGAGCGTCGGCCTGCGAGCCAAGTGTTGCTGGTTCGATTCCCAGTCAGGGCACATGACTAGGTTGCACATCAGGTCCCCAGTTGGGGGCGCGAGTGAGAGGCAACCACACAGAAAACAAAAAACTACCTGTCCGTTTCCTCCTGGATGCATACGCTCGCCTGCGCATGCGCGGGTGTGTTGTACCACCTGCATCGCTGCGGTGCCTTGAAACGAAGCCAGAAAAGGAAGAACCAAAGGTAAGGAAACTACTTGAATCAAAATCGTCCCTCCGAAGGTGTGAAGCGGATGTCCTTAAAGGGATGCAAAATGGTGTCCGTGGAGGCTCTCTGCACAGGACAGGCATCATCGCTCTGCTGCTTTAAATTGATGTTTTGCAACGTGAAGTTAAGCATAAAACACATCGAAAACTTTCATTTACATTCCTTAAATGCCGCCTTTCCTAGGAAAACACTGGTCTTAGCGCAACTAGGCCATCATTTTTGTCCAGCAAGGCCGCTCTCCATGCAGAGAAAATGAAAGCCCTCTGAAGACGAATGGTCTGCGTGTCTTCATTCATCCTGCCAGGGCACAACCGTGCTGATTCGTGCACGGGAGCAATTTAAGGAGAGCAAGTATCAGTCTCACCTGAGAGAGATGAATCACGAGGCAATCTTCTCCAGACTGCCCGCATTTTTTCCGTCTTCCCCAACCCCTCTGGGGCACTCTGTCAACCCTCGCTTCCTCCAGGTACTTCAGGGAAAGGCCCCAGCCGGTGTCTAGGTATAAACACAGGAAAGGGTCGGACGTCTTGCCCAGCAAATTAGCAAGTTCACTTTCGTATATCAGAACTCCCTGAAATGGTGTCTGGGTCTCCTGAGACTATTTTCTTCCTTAAGCAAATGCAATGCAAAATAAAATAAAGCAAAATAACATTGTGTTTCCCCAACACGCGCCTGTCCCTTGGTTCAAGCCCATGCACAGGAAAACACAGCCGCCCTGCTGTGGCTTCTGCTGCCTGGGACCCTAACGAAGTTCGGCTAATCTCCTGTTCCTACAAGCGGCCCGTTTTCTACTACATCTTGGGCTTATAGCTGCGTGGCTTTGGGGTTAGGATTCGCTTTTGACAAGCCATGTCTAAAGGCAGTCCATTGATCAGAGAGCGATGCCCTGACGGCCTCTTTCATCATTTCCCTGTCAGACTTGGGCTGCAGGTGGAATCCTGCAGCTTCTTTGTTTAACATTAAAAATAATTTCATTTTCCTGCCAGAAGCTGGTCTTACTGATCATGTTGCTGCTTTAGAAGCCTGAAGGATCATGGCTTTCACCTCACTTTGAGTAGTGAGAGATAGCAGATAATCCTAATTAAGAAAGAAACACAGAGAGGGAGAAAGGCTGCAACACAGAACAAGAATAACAACTCTACTGCAGCGGCTATTTCCATAATCCGAGAGAGAACAAGAAGTCGTCAAGGCGGCAGGAACTGCTTTCAAGAGCAGTCTCCGCTCTAAGGCTAAAGCAGAGATGCAGCTAAATTATCTCAAATCTGCTGTTTCTTCTTTCTTTCATTCAGCAGAGATTTCAGTTTCATCTAGGGCTGCAAAGCCACTAGTTCAGTAGAAAACGCAGACTGAAGGGAAAATGATTTGTATTCAAGAAGTAAAAGTGACATATTTTACCATTGCATTCAGTAAATTTGAATTCAAAAGATCAGAAGATATTTTCCTCTCGGCATTATTTCTTCCTTTATTTTCTTCAAATCATCAGTGAAAGATCTTCACATTGAGGACTCAAGAGCTGATACAGGAAATGTCAATGCCTGCAGTACTAGGACCTCCTGCATCTGACAGCCAACCTCTGACTCGGGTGTCTAATACTGCTACCAAATGGTTGAGTACTTGTTAATTATAACCCCGGGTGACAGCAATGAACAAGATCTGGATTAACAGAACATGAATGCTAACTCTGAACACAGCATAGAGAATAACCGGGAATGTCAGCAAATCAGAACCTATTTATTTATACAGTTCCAAAATAGATAATAGATGTCTGTATACATGCAATAAAGAACAAGAAGTAAATTTATCTCTAGAATTAGATAGAAAGGGCATGGGCTTTGGGTCAGACAAACCTGATTTCACATAAATACATAGAGGTCACATTGCCTGCTGGATAGTTCGTAGTGTTCACAACTGGCATGGTAGAGCCAACACAATAACCCCAAAGAGAGGCAATTGTGGAAAAAATCATAGGGAAAAAAACACTACTGAACACCAAGTATCTCTCATTCAACACTGAAAATTTACAGAAAAAAAAGTCTCTAAAATTTAGAAACTAAGGGACATTCATAGAGCCTAAGGACTTACTCAGAGTCAAAGGTCCTCTATCTGACTGGAGAGGTAAATTAAGGTTCTGTTTTGTCCAGAAAGGAATAAACAAATAATTTAAATTAAGTTCCTATTGCATGTGAGATATTTTATATACAGCTCATTTATTTCTCAGTGCACTGCAGGTATTATTATCTCCATTTCACAGGGAAAAATTTGAGACTAAAATAATAGTAATAACATCCAGATTGACTCATTTTATTACTACTAGAGTTAAATTTGGGGGACAATATGTCAGTTACCGTACTAAGTGCTTTAACAATATTATCTCATATAAACCGCTCCAGTAAAGTCAGATATTTTTATCCTCGTTTTATAGATGAAGAAATTTGGGCTCACAAAGTTGGAATAACTTGCCTAATACCACCCAGCAAGCCAATCAAGTCAAGATTAAAGCTCCAATCACTTCCACTAGGCCACAACTACCTAGAGAGGCAGACTTGATACACTTTACTTGCTATAAATCTTAACATTTTATAAGTTACTGGTTATATGAGATATATTAGGCCTCTAGTAACAGACAAACCCTTTAACATTTCTGTAAAGCTCATTTAGTGGTGCTGAACGCCATTAGTTCTTCCTTGTCTGGGAAATTATCTCTCCTTGAATTCTGAATAATAACCTTGCCAGATATAGTGTTCTAGGTTGTATGGTTCTTTCCTTCAGCACTTTAAATATGTCCTACCACTCCCTTCTGTTCAGCTGCTGAGAAATCAGTTGATAGTTTTATGGGGTTTCCCTTTTATGTGGCTTGTCATTTCCTTCTTGTTGCCTTCAAGATAGTCTCTTTCTCCTTAACTTTTGCCATTTAATTACAATATGTCTTGGTGTGGGTCTCTTTGGATTCATCTTGTTTGGTTCTCACTATGCTTCCTGAAACTGGATGTCTGTTTCTTTCCCCAGATGAGGAAAGTTTTCAGCATTATTTCTTCAAACATACTTTCTGCCCCTTTCCAGCTCTCTTCTTCCTCTGGAATCTCTGTAATGTGAATGTTAGAATACTTTATGTTGTCCCTTGGTAGTGAGTTAAACCACTAGGTATATTCCCTACAAAAAAATTAGGTCCATCAAATTATTTCTATTAAAATGTGAATGAACAGAACACCATGTGATGCAGTCTTTTTTTTAGCCCTGCTTATCTAACCACTGCTCAACTAAAACATTTCTCAAGTAATTAATAATTTAGTTATAAAATTTAGGCAGCTTTCTGTCAAAAGGTATATTATTTATTTGCTGCTGAATTAATTAATGTTTGGGAAATGGCATGTAAATGCTAGCTCTTATCCATTTCTTATTTACAGTAAATACATCACCCTAAATTTAATTTCATGCAATAGCAAATGCTGTGAAATATATGTGGTAATTATGGATGAATATTATTTGCCCCATGGCGTTATCTATAACCTACATATAATATACAGAACTTGAAATTATGAGGATAATATCTCTCAGGCCTAGCTTGGACCAACATTCTTGAAACATGGATGTGAACGATTTTGGATGGAAGACCTAAAAATGAATATAAAGTATTAAATCTTTTGTATAATTTTAAAATGGGGAAAGAGGAAGAGAGAAGGAGGCAAAACTCTGTCAATATTGTCTTTTGAGCAATGAGATTACATGTATTTATTTACATAAGGTCTAAAATATATTTCCAAATAGAGATAAAGCAAAGATGATTTTGATTTTCTTTTAAGGTTGTAGTCTAAATCAGGTTTGTATCACGGATCTTCCCCTGAAAGATAGGTCCCACATGGAAGAATACATAACATTCACTGTAACACTGCCAGATGTTTCTAGAGGTAAGCAGAAAAGAGCAATGGGGCCCCCAAAGACAAGGGTTGTAACATATTCTTTGCAGAAGTGATAGAAGATTGTGTTCTCCTACAATATGGCATCCACATAGGCAAGTGGGCAAAGAATTTGGCCTTTGGGTTTTTCTGAGTTAACATTACCACCTAGAAAAAACAAAAATGTAAAGTGAGCCAAGAAAAAAAATGCAGGAATTATAGAAGTAAAGGAAATTAAAATTTGACTCCAGGCACAAAGCAAGCTAGAGATACTCTACTAAAATTCCAAAATTCTGTACCCTAGCCCATGCCATTAAGCCACAAGGACACGAAAGCTATCTCTATGAAAATAACACTGGAAGCTATCATTTGATTAAGGTTGAGGTACCATGGTCATAAATTACATGCAAAATAACAAGTATTTAAGGCATTTGAAAATTGTTGTATTTCTTAAAATTGAGCCATTTGCCACAAGTCTCAAAATGCTAGGTAGCTTCAGGATCTGTGGCAAGTTTGCTGATACAGCAAAACCTATATTTGAGCACCTCCAGAGTTATGGTGCAATCTGCCACAGCTGCATAATTGGAGAAGATCTGATGCATGGAACTATAAAAGTTATTTTCAACTAGTGGGGCTTAGAATATTTTTCTTTGGGAATGAAAATGTAGAGTTCTTGGTTATAATTGTATTTCTACCATATGAAAGGACTCACAAATGCTTATGCTGTGATAGAGGCAGGTCCTAAAATACATAGTCCAAATAGTGAAATTTCGCCCGCGCTTGACAATGTAATTTTTAACCAGATTTTAAATACTGCAAGCAAAATTCACGTAAGGCCGTATACACAGTGAATCTTGGGTGAGAAGGTTAATAACTCACCCAATAAGTAAATATCCTGAAATACATCAGCTTCCTGTTCACATTATCTGCCAGTTCCAAACACTGAAATCAAAGTTATTTTATGGCATATTCAAAAGAATACTGTGTTCTGCTTATTTATACATCATCTTATACAGATGCTGGTGAGATACTCCATACTTGGACCCTTCCATAGCCTATGCTCTCTGCAAGGTTTGTAGCCCTTTTCCACTTTATTAATTTGAGAGGAATTGTGTTGTCCCTGGTTTTTCTTGGGTAAACGGACTTTTCACCAAGTATCATCAAGAGGGTTTGATTTCTGGATTGTGCCTTGATGAATAAAAGCTGTAGTTCCCAGTAGCTGCTTGTGCCCCATACCTAGGTATGCCTCTGATGTGCCCTTGGCTCAACTTTGGCTGACAGATATTAGCCAAACCCTCTACTCTGGGAAACTAGCTAAAGGAAAACCACAGGATGACCAGGCACTACTAAGGAACTCCTATCTTTTTATTGGTCATTTCAAAAAACACCATATCGCCCTGGCTGGGTGGCTCATTTGGTTGGATTGTCATCTCATACACCAAAAGGTTGTGGGTGTGAACCCATGATGGATCCAATGTTTCAATGTTTCTTTCTCTTTCTTTCTTTTTTCTTTCTTTCTCTCTCTCTCTCTCTCTCTCTCTCTCTCTCTCTCTCTCTCTCTCTCTCTCTCTCTCTCTCTTCTTGCCTCCCCCTCCCCCTTCTAAAATCAATAAATATATCCTCAGGTAATGATTTAAATAAAAACACCATATCATTCATAGGAGTTGGAAAAATGAGGGCTCTGTTCTTCATACATGGACCTCGAACTTGTTTAGAAGCACTAGGAGGGAAGGCAGCTCCTGAAAAAACCCTCATTCACAGTTAGTATCTACCCAGAAGGGCAGCATCTGTGACTAAGAACACAGCTTGGAAGGGATTCCTGTGAGAATGTGAGGGAAGAGGCCAGACAAGTCAGCCGCCCCTCTCCACCAAAATGAGAGGCAGCAAGATGGCAGGTGCCACAGGGAGACAGATTACACTTGGTTCTCTTTTGTAGCCAACATTTTAATTTTACTTACTATTATACGATAACATCCCTAACTCTGCATAAGGCATAAATGTTTTAACAACAACACTATTACATATACACTAGAGTGAGTTCATGTAAAGCTGGTCTGGGAGCTTCCTTGCTAGATGGTGGACTCTGTGCAGGAGGGAAATACTCATCCTTGTAAGTACAGAACCAGCGTAGGGTTTCACAGACAGTGGGTACTAGAGAAGTGTTTATTAATTTGAACTTTTGTAAATGTCCCTTAAATGTCTAGTGTCTATGTTTTCTCTAGCAGGAACATTTCCCAATCCCTGGAAATTCTTAACAGTGAGGTATAAAACAAATATTTAATATCATACACAGCACCACACGATTGATTATTATACTGTAGCTCAGCTGTTTTGCAGCTTTCGTTTTACTTATTAAATAGCTCTGAGGAAGCACCACAAGGAAAGACACATGTTAAGACTGTAGACATACAGTAGTCCCTCTCTATATCGCGGTTCACTTATCCCAGCCTCACTGTATCGCGGGATTTTTTTAAATATTATATTTAATTATTTATCGCCAATTTTTCACTATATCGCAGGATTTTGTGGTACTGTATATGTATGTTGTTAAAGTTACATAGGTTTAAGAGTGTAGAATATGTTTAAGAACATAAATAGTGTTTATAAAAGTGTGGGGAAGGTTAATAAGGGGAGAAAGGTTAATAAGGGACTGGGAATGGTTTATAAGTGTGTGGGAAGGGTTTCTAAAGCCTTAAAAAATATTAAATACTAAAATAAATGCAAGGTTCCTACTTCGTGGATTTTCACCTATTGCGGGGGGCGTCTAGAATGTAATACCCGTGATAAATGAGGGATCACTGTATTTAAAGATGTGAAAAATCCTCATTAGCCTGAGACAGTTTATCATAGTTTGGAAACAAGATGAGAACTTAAAGGGGAGAACCCTTTAAGTTTAATTCAGCGATGTGTTCATAATATATCCTCAAAAATGCTAATGGAATGACGGAAGGTTTTGGCATTCGGTGGCAATAAAAACCTCATTATTAATGAAAATGAATTTTTTATCAACATGTGGAAGGTGCCAATACTTTTATATCTTGGATAGCTATCACTATGCCCAGACTCCCATTTATTTAGTCCCTTTGGGCAGACTGAATGCAGAGCAAATGTGCAGAAGATTCAGGAATCCGATTCTCAGAGCCTGGTTGTCTTCACTTTACCCCTTTTCTTTCAGACCCAAAAAGAATTCTTGCAAAGATGCAAGATTCCAACTTTGCTGGCATTCATTACCTGTCCTCTCCCCGGTTTCTCTCGCCGGGAATGTCTTAGATCACTTCCTCTCCAGCCACGCAGAGCTGGGAACACGCGTGGGAGGAAGCCTCTGAGTGAGAAGAAGGATCACGCTGCTGCCAGCTTCACTCAGGCAGCAGGCGGCGACGGCTCACTAGTGCGGAGGGAAATGATCAGGATCAGAAGCTTGAAAACCCCCGTCAGCGGAACACTTGTGGCATTGGCAGAAAATGGGCTTTCTTTAAGGGTCACTGGCTCTGGGGCTGCTGCCTGTCAATCAAGCGCAGAAAGCCTCTCCCCCTGGGGATATCACTGGAAAAATTAAGAAACTGTTCTGTTTTGGACCTGAACTCCACCAGGCCTTGGAAGTGTTCAGGGAAGATGCCTGCAGCCCAGGGGCAATGAAGCCCCCATGGCCCAAGGGTGGGGTAGGACAAAAATGTGGTTCGTCCTACCACTGAACTCCTCAACTAGAGAACTTGGGTCTGTTGCTGCTTGATTGCTTTACAAATTTCCATGATGCCAGACAACTAAGTAGAGCTCGTGGGATTACTATATTCTCTAGTTTTAACACACACCTTTTAAAAGGGACACTGATTCACTCAATGACCAAAGAGAAAACTTCCAAAAACGCTCCTAAGCAGTGGAGCCCTAAGGAGACTTTCAGGTCTGAATGATGAATTCCATGAACATAGTAGGTCAAAATCCATTTAATTTAGCCCGGCAGACAGTGAAAGCCACCAGGGGTGGGGGTGGGGGGGTTGGAGAACTACAACAGACTTGAAATCCTAGCCCTTTTCTACACAATAGTTATGTGACTCTGGGTAAATTATTTAATCTATGAGTCCTTCAATTTTTCTACCTATAAAGCAGGGGTGAAAACAATGTACCTACCTCCCAAGTCTTAATAAAACTTATATACCTGGAAGGAGAGATAAGCTTGGGAGCACACAGCACATGCTTAATAAGCATTAGCTATAATATCTAAATTTGCGTTTAAACATTATATGAGGAGGAAAAATCGGAAAATATAGTGGCTAGGTACTTTGGTCTTGTTGAAAGATGAGAAAGTGTATTTGAAAATGGTTTTTAAAAAGGAGAACACAAAAACCCCGAAGAACATGAAAGGGAATAAGAACCAAGGCTGTTATGGTTACAGATTATATGTAAGAAGAAATTCCCTGAACGATAGCAATACAGTTAAATGTGTTTTTTTATGAACATTAAAAATTTCTGTGATTGAATCAGTCATCCATTAAATTTTACATTAAGAAAAGCCTTATAGAAAAGATAACCATCTAGACCACTATAATGGGGATTTTAAAATTATTAATTTGATTTTAACATTATTGCTGAAATAATACTTTGAGGCAAGTAGACTAGTCTATGTCACTCAAATTTTATATTTAAAAAATCAGGTATTCCTAATAAATCTAGCAAATTGTCTATATAAAATATACTATGGCCTTCATACACAAGCATATTTAAATAGCTATTCCAAAAGAAAAGTAAAAAGAAAAATGTTTGCTTTTTATATTCACCCCAAGGTAACAGTAATGTTATTAGTTCCATATGAGATTTATTTCCATATTCATTATATGACTGATGGAAATTAGTCTATTTTCTCGTTACCATGTTAGGATTTGCACAGACCAAGATCTTGTAGTATGGAATTTGAGGCGCTGTAAATCGTTGACTGCCAATGCTAATGTTCAGGTTTTAAAACTGAGGACAAATTGGTAGTTACAAAATAGTCACCAGGATGTCAAGTACAACATAAGAAAGAATATAGTCAATAATATTGTAATAACTATGTGTGGTACCAGGTGGGCACTGGAAATATTGGGGGAGCACTTCATAAAGTACAGGATTGTCTAACCACTATGCTGTACACCTTAAACTAATGTAAAACAATACTGAATGTAAACTGTAATTGAAAAATAAATTTTAAAAGCAAAAACAAAACCAACAAAAAAAAAAAATACAAACAAAAAAAGACCAAAAAACTGAGGCCCACAGCAGAGAATCAACTTGCCTAAAATTATAAATAAAATAATTCACACATGTGCTTTTCTCACCTGAGGAGAACTTGTTCTCAGGGAGGACACTGTCACACAGCCCTGCCAGTGCATTAGTTACCCCGGGGTTGCCATAACAAATGATCACGAACTGGGTGGCTTAAAATAACAGTAATACATATAGTAATACATATATTTTTTTCATGGTTTTGTAGCCAGAAGTCCAAAATCAAGGAGAAATTTGCCTATTCTTCCCCATGTCTTTACCTATTCAGTCATTTGTTTATGTCAGTATGGACTCATAGATATTTGACACTTAGGATTATTAGATTTCCACTTACACGTCCTTGGCCTTATGGGTCACATCACACGCCCAGCCTCTACCAATCGCTGGGGGAGAGCTCTCCGCGACTGGTTCCAACTGATCATGCTTCCCCACTAGGGCTGCACACAATGTCCTTTCCCCACTCCCAAAATAGAGAGACTCAAGAAGAGGAGAGAATAGTTCACCGTTTCATAGGCAATAAACATTGCATACGACTAACAGATAATCTATTTTTGTTTTCATATGTAATGAGTTCAAAAGACACTGGTGTTCAAAATCTATCAAGCTGAGCTACTAGGCTGATTAATCATCACATTTGTAAATAAATTTCTTACCGTCTTGACACATCTAGGCAGCTGAAAAAACAAACACATACTCTTCACATTGAAGCAATAAGTTTATTTTTTTTCTTTTTAAGGGAAAAGTCTAAAAAGAAAAGCTGCATATTTCAGGAGTTTGCTGTACATATCCCAATAAAGATTCCCAGAAAAAAATATTTACAGGGTGAATTGCCTGTGTTGTGTTTTGTTTTGTGTTTTCATGTGTCATCCTAGCTAGGCCAGAGTCCACAGTTACTTCAAGTGCTGTTATGAAGGACCCCTGCAGATGTACTTAGAGTCCCTAACCAGATGGCTTTGAGGAAGGTAGATTATCCTGGATAATCTGGATGGGCTTGATTGAAAGCACAGCTGAGGTTTCACATAGAGAAGGAATGTTTCCTGTGGACCACTCCCACTCATGACCATATATTCAAGTCTTTCCATGACCATCTTCATGTCCTGCCTTGGACTTGCTTCACTCGCCCCCACAATCGAGTAAGGCAGTTCCTTGTAATAAATATCCTTGCCTCTTTCACTCCCTCCTGTCTGCCTGCCTGTCTGTGTATCTGCCAATCCATCTATCCATCCATCCATCCACCTACCCATCCAACCATCCACTTCTCCATCTATCAGTCCATCTGCCCACATACTGATTCCACTTCTCTGGTTGAACTCTGACTGATACACTTAGAGGCAAAATATTTCAGACAGGTCCATCTTCTGCTTCGTACTATAATAATCCTTTTTCACCTTACTCTTTCTTTAATGCTTTTCCTCTTCGAATTGTATCAACTCTTAGAGATAGAGAATTAAATGGTTTCCCCATTATCCACTCAGTGTTCAATGCACTCTACCAGAGCCACGTTCTCTAGGAGGGAATTTCTTCTGAGCTTGGCTGAATTAGAAGCGAGGGACTGAGATGGGGGGAAACCAGGGCAGAGTTCACAAGGTGGGGACATGCACACACAAGATGAAAACCAATACATGTTGACTTTTGACAAAGTAAATATACCAAAAACATCTGCGGGTTTGGGGGTGTTTTGAGTACTCCCCAGGCTTGTTGACACAAGGCTAGAAGTAAACAGGAACCCAGAGCTGACTGACCCCAGCTCTTGCCTTTCAACGAGGGCCAAATCTTTATAGTTCTTAACTGTGAGTACGCCAGCCTTTTCCCTCCCAATCACAGTTGTCCAATCTTTATTGCTTACCTGGATAATAATTAATAAACTACAGAAATTCTCCTTCCCTGTGAATCCATCTATTCATACAACGATTTCAAGTTCTTGGTATCTTGCTGTAACCAAAGTCGTGCAGGGTTTGAAGACAGAATTCCTGAGTTTCAGTCCAGTCCAATCTCAGTAACTCATAATAATAAGAAATTTCTCTTCAGACATAACCCAGATACCTCATGCTGCACTTTGCAGTTTTTCCCCCTAACTCTTTTTTTATGGAAAATCTTTTTTTTTTTTTTTTTTTTTTTTTTTTTTTGCATCACCAAATTTAACCCTTGGGAGGGACATAAAACTGAAGTGATCTCTTTTGCAACGGGGTCACAGAGCTGACAGCTGTCCCACGTCCCCACTGCCCTGTTGGTAAAGTCCCGATTTCTGAGCCAATGGGGGTGTTTCTCTGTGTCCAGTTGGCTGTGTTTACAATTTTGTACCCAAAACCTTGGGTGCCTGCTGCAATGTCACGTTAGGCATCTGTCCCTCATTATTGCCTTTGATCATCTTATTCTTTCATGCATGAGGCCCACACCCAACCCACTTGCTCACTCCAGTCCAAGAGCCCAGGAAGGAGATGTGAAGATAATGGCGCCCTCAGCAGGCAGGGAAGCGCCATGCCCCGCCCACATACCTTGCCCTCTGCATCTCTCCTATCTGGCTATTACTGAGTTATATATCCTATTAAAATAAACTGGTGAGTTAGTAAGTAAGATCCTTCTCTAAGCTGCTCTAGCAAATGAACCAAACCCAAGGAGGGGGTCGTGGAAGCCTCTAATCTCTATAGCCAGTTGGTCAGGAGGACAGGTAGGGAATGCCCTGAGCTTGTGATGGGCATTCTGCATTGGAGGGGGTTGGTGGGACCTCCAAGCTATAGCCTGTTGGCCGTAACTATGGAGAAGAGCCTGGACTTGCAGCTGCCTTCTGAAGTATGAATGTGGGGAGTGGAGGAGAGCGGCAGCAATCTGGTAGGACTGAACCCTCCCGCTGTGAGGCTCTCTCCAGGTAGACAGTGTCAGAATTGATTCAGTTCTCCTGCCCCCTGCTGGCATCCTGACAACTGTTGGCTGGCCTTGGGAGAACTGCACCTGCTCATCAAAATTGGTCCCGGAACCCAGTTTCCTCACACACTTCCTCTCCTGTCTTGGCTTTCTCAAGGGGCACTAGTCACTTCTGTGTTCCTCTACAGTGCTAAGTAATTTCCTACCACCAAACATGTTTGCTTTTCCTGAAAGACCCATCGCACTCCATCCCTGTTCTTCACCTCGCTAACTCCTCTCTTCTACCCATACTGCAGGTCTCAGTTTGAGTATCACTTCTTCAGAGAAGCCTCCTCCTCCCGCCCATCACCCCACTCCTTTGTCATTCCCAGACTGATCAGGTCTCCCTGTTATACGCTCTCCTAGCACAGGACACGTTTTAGTCACAGCACTTATTTCATCTATAATTAAGCAACCTTTTCTACAATTATTAATGTCTGCCTCTACCATAGACTCAGTTATATGATCTATGATATCAACGTTGCTGGTGTTATGTTGGTGAATTGCTAATTATTTAATGTTGTATACACAGTCATTTCTGGGCTCACCATTTCTGTGAGATTGTTTTAAAGCTAAGACTAACAATGACAGGTTTAGGTATAAATTATATTTATATTTTCTATTTCTAATTCTCTGTACTTTAAAAGAAAAAATAACTTAAAATATCTAATGTATGGGTTTGAGATGAGGATAAGACTAAAATAAAAACTGAGGGAATTTTAGGGGAATAGCTTTTTTTTTTCCAAAGGACATGTCAATCACTAACAAAGACAAGATCCCCCACATACAAATGTCATCCCTGCACCTCTAGAAATAAAGAACTAATATCCATTTTAATTCAAACATCACTCTCATTGCTAAGAGAGCTTACAGAAGAGTTCATTAGTACTACCTGGAGCGACAAGTTTATGGATCCATCATTACATCTGCTAATAAATGAACTGATGATATGAATCAAATTCACTGAAGTCTCTGTTCCTCTTGAACTATGTTGTAAAAAATCCAAGTCAAGATGATGTGCTGCGTAGTATTTCAGATGTAATAAAGCCTAAAGTTCTCCCTGCAAAATGAGAATTATGTGCAGTGAGCTATGTTATTTAACCCAAAATGTTTTGGGGACTAATGGCCCATGGCATACTGCTCTTCAACATGGACCAAGAGAAAAGACATGGCTGAAATCTGTGGGCTGACTGTGTTGCCACTCATGACTGCTCCCACCCCTAAGAGAATCAGCGTGAGCACATCTACCCACTGATGCCCCAGATGTTTTCCCCAGGAAGCCACTGCAGTCCTTCCCTCCATTTCACATCCACTACTTATCATTCCTGATTCCCTCACTTGATAAGAATTTAATGTGCATTCAATAAATGCTCATGACTGCTTTAGGCTCTGTGGAAAATTGCAATATAAAAAGAAATTGAAGGGGTTGAGAACAGGCCTCCCCAGGATGTGCTACTTTGGCATGTGGGTTATTTTGAGCTAAAGCAATCAAGACCCCATGAGCTCAGAAGAAACTTTTACCCCTCCCTTCAAGAATTTAAATTAAGGGCCCTGCCCATAAGAGTTATTACCAGAAATAACTTTTTATGGCCTATCTGTTATGACAGGGAAAACACCTAATTATTGAACATCTGCTCCTCTTATTGTCCTGCAAATGACATTCCTCCCCTCTGAACCCCCAAGGCATCTTACCTCATCCTTCACTCAGGAGGCCATATATATCTCATTTTAACTTTCTGTATCCGATCTTCTCATATATGTGGAGTCTCTGACTCCCTCATGAACATAGGGCTCCCAAGCACATGTATGTAATTGAATTTTCTATTTTTCTCTTTTTAATCCATCCCATGTAGATTTAATTACTAGACCAGCTGTAAGAGCCTACAAGGGTAGATGGACATTTCTTCCTTCCTGACTATCAGAACTCTAAAGTAATGAGCAAGGCGACATTTATAGCTTTCACATACATGCGTAAACAAAACTAATGGGCAACTACTTGAAAAATTGGAGAATCTTTTTATAGGGCTCACAGGATGGGTTTAAAGTGAATTTCAAAATAAAAGAAAGGCCATTGTGAGAGAAATCTAAGAAGTATTCTTAGAGGAACATAAAAGAGGATGCTTCCACCTCCAGCTTGCTCGCTGGGCTGGGTTGAGGAGAGTGGAAGTGAACAAGCGGGCCGGTGCTAAAGACACTGAGAGAAAATGCGGACAAGGTGGGGCCACATTAAGAAATATGTTAAATATTGGTATGAGAAAGTCTGAACAACTTTCAAAGGCTTGAGGGAGTATTACATGCTTAATGAAAGTGACAATAAAAGTGGGGCTACAAGGGAATGACAGAGAGATTTGCAAATGCGAGGGAAGCTTATTAGGAGGTTGTGGTAACACAGGTCTACCATGATGAGGGCCTGGAGGAGTTTGTAGAAAGTGAGAATAAAGAGCATAAAGATGAGAGTGATCTTGAGAAATAAGGGTCTAGAATACAGTGGCTGATGCAGATGTGAAAGGGAAGCCATGACTTGACTGTTGTGATATTTGCAATAGAAAAGAATGGTATCTTAAGGAACAAATTTGGAAAACTGGAAGGGGACATCAGTTTGGGGACTACTGTACAGGATTTTGCAGTAAAGGACAGAGATTTGAATGGAACCGCCAAAATTTTAGAGAGGAGAGTCCCTTTGGGTCCAGGAGTTCAATTTCGCGGCAGCATTCAGGAATCCTTTCTAAAATAGTCCTAACAGAAGTGCAAATATTTTCTGTATTTAGAGGTATTACCAGGAAGCCCTTCTTTATATTGAATTAAGATTTACTCTCTCCTGTAAGTTGCACCTAAAATTTCCATTTCCACTTCTGGAGGAACACCAGACAAAACTATTCCATGTGATAATTTTTCAAACACCGTATTTTTCACACTATAAGACGTGCCTGATCATAAGATGCACCTAGGTTTAGAGGAGAAAGACAAGAAAAAAAATATTCTGAACCAAATGGTGTACTAAAATATTTCATAAAGTATAACAGAATAATATTTCAACCATGTAAAGTGAACAGCAGTCAACAGCAATATTAAGAACCATCATCACTGTTATTAACAAATGAGGAGAGACTTTAAGGTTCAAGTACTCTTCTAGATTTCTGGGAACCCCAAGAGCTCATCATCGCTAGTGTCAGAACCTATGAAGCTCAGTTGCTCACAATCACTGATATCACTTTCTTTACTATCTTCATATTGACCAGACATCCTGAGATTCAGCAGTAAAGTAGGACATTTAAGTATCCCCAGGGGTTTTGCGTGGGCCCACCACTTCCTCTTCTAACAGCTGTCGCCACCACTGACAGGTCAGGTAATACACATCACGGTCTGTGACCCAATATTCGTTCCATGAGATGCACAGACATTTTCCCCCCACTTTGGGTGACGGGGGGCGGGGGGAGTGTGTCCTATGGAGCAAAAAATACGTATATGGCAGTCATTAGATCCCCCTTTAAGACCAGCTTTTCAAGAATAATCATCCCCCAGTTCCTTCAGATACAGATCACTAACATAACTTATAAACTTATTTATTAACAGAAATTAATAAGGCATCGCAACTATCTTCTAGCTATAAGAACTGATTGCTATTTTAGTCTTATGGCTGGATTTTATAATACTCTCCTAGAAAAAAAGACAGGCAACTTTCTTTTTCCCTGAGAGTAAAATATATAAAAACTACACTCAAAACTAAAATATTTTATGTCTAATGAAAACTCAACAGCAAGTCTAAAGAATTTATGGTTGGGCTTCTAACTTCAACAAAAAAATAAATGAAAAAGAATCAAATTCAATTTTCTTAAAGATTATGATTTTCTATTTGTATTCATGCTATAAATTTGACAGGTCATCAAGATTTTAGAAAAATTATTGTTATTGTCTGATATTTTTAACAGTGTATTTGCTTTTAAACCTTGAGGTGCATTCATGAAAAAGAAAAATCAATTTAAGTATCATCTCCAAATGGAGACTGAATCTGATGAAGCCTTCATACAATTAACAAATGTTGGCCAACCCAAATGACCGCTGCTCTGGCATTATGCCTCAGAAAATAAACTATTATTATTTATGATCATAACAATGTATGTTTACATAATAAGTTTCTCAGAGGAGTCGAAACCAAGTTTTGCTTCTTCAACAGCACCTCTCACTTGTAAAAGTCAGAAAACTGCAGCTTTGTCGTTCCAAGACAGAAAATGTGTTGGAAAATCGCAGGCCCATCAAAGCAGAAGTCCGGATTCAATATGCCAGCAGCCAGAAGATACTCACGAATCTCATGACTCAACATGCACAATGTTTAATTTTTACAAAATAAAATCTCAGAAACTGAAAAATAAATGCCCAATACTGTAAGCACCTACTATGTGGACAACATTACAAGATATGGAAGAGGTGGCCCCACCTCAAATCTGGGAAGACAAGACATCGAAATAAGAAATAACCTGAGACTCTTGTAAGAGAAAATACAATGACTTCTTTAGAAGAAGCAGCAACATTGCTAAATTACTGGATAAGAAATAAAAAGAGCTCTTGTTTATATTCTCTAGCCTACAACCAACCTGAAGCATGTTATTTATCCTGCCTGTAAAATGCAATGAAACTGCACACAGCCATCTACCTCAGAAGGATAGGTAACGATGAATCACCTGTAGGTGTCTGGAGTTTCACAAACAGTGTTGTGCTATACAAATTACAGAGCCTTCATTTTGCTACTATATCACACTCATGGCCCTTACACACTGGAGGGTACCTTCAATTGGCATATACTACATCAACATGCACCCAAAATCCTTCTTCAATACTTCCTAAGGATTAAGCTGAAGACCAAGATAAAAATGCCTCAATGATTGTACATTATACAAGGTTGAGATGTACAAGGACTCAATTTACTTTTGTAATACAAAATTAACCTTGTTGGTACAAAATTACAGTATTATTTTATAATTATAGATATATCCTCTGTATTTATGAGACATTACAAAACACTCAACCTTCCTGATGTAGGTTAGCTAATTATTTAGTTTCTAGGAAGAGCAAGTTCATTAAACCTGTATTTCAACATAAGTGTGACTAACACTTCTTCATCTTACCAGTTTCTATTACCATTGTTCATGACACATTAATTAAATTTCATATTCAAGTATGAATTTAGAATTCAAAATGTAGCCTAGTGTACCCAAGTGACTGTTGTTTATAGTATCAGACTCTCAGTGTAGAAAAGCCATAAATGACTTCATATTTATTTATTCATATATTTGTTTCATATCTCTCTAGTAGCCTATAAGCTACTTTGGGGCAGGAAAATTTATTTTTGTAATTCATGTTTGTAACCATTGTTCCTAAAAAGATACTTTGCACATGGTAAGCAAATAATAAATATTTATAGCATGCTTGAACAATATTTGGATTGGAATGAAAGATATGATGTTTTCAGTATATTGTTTTATTAGTGAGTAGAATGTTGTCAGCTTATAGTGGTCAGGTTTTGAAACTGGTTATATTCTGATTTATATGGGTTTTAAACAATTGCAAATCTAAAACCCAATTTTCCATTAATAAAACTATATTTACCTGTCTTCCCTTTTGATGATCATTTCTTAAAGAGCCCAGCATTTTGCAGGCATATAACATTATGCAATATTTATTGAGAAATTGAGTCTTCTCAAAATAGATAGAATCAAGGTGTGGACTTGTTTTTAATTACAGTAGATTTAGAAAGATATACAAATCGTCCTTTCTCATACTTTAATTATAAGTATTCATTTTAAGAAGAAACATTTCAATACTCAAATGTACATGAAAACACCTTAGTAAATAAAGATAAAACCCTGAAATTATATTATGAGTATAAAACCAAGAAAATAGATACAAATTTTTGATAAATGCATTCTTCTTGACCATCAAACTATCCTTCATTAGATTTTCTCAACCTGTAACTTTTTCTGTGTATTTCTCCTCTAGAAAACATATGAAAACCATTTGCTTCTTACTCCCTTCCCCTGAGTGGAACTCATAATAAACCTGGATTTTTTAAAGTTTTATATCTAATATACACATCATAGAAGTCCTTTACATAAAAAGAAAAAAATCAAGGCCCAAATATTAAGACATAACTATGCAATTAGGTAAGATATTGTGATAGAACTTCCCCTTTCAAAATGTATATTCCATATGCCTTGTAGCATTGGTGCACAATCAATTTGACATTATTCAAGTGAGCTGCAATATTATTATTTTAGTTAGTTAATTTCCACAAAGAATAGGAAACTAATAGATGCTGGTAGAAATGCAAGTGAAATAAAGAAGCTTGACCTAGAAAAACTTACAGTAAATTTGTAGGAAAAAAAACAGATCCAAAAAATGAGTAAAAATAATTATAAATAACAAGTCAATAAGAGCAAGCCAACACTCTACTCATTGAACATGTAAGCCCTATAGAAAAAAGTCACTAATGGTTAATGACGGAGGTGGTTTCACAGGCTAGCAATTCACACAAGTAGATTTAACAAATTACAGCAGATCAGGATCAACTTCATTTCACATCCACCTGCACCACATGAATAAGCAGGGTCCCTGGCCCCAAAGTCCATATGGAAACAGTGAATGAATGAATCAAGCCAGGAACGCAATGCTGATCAGGCTGTGAGAGCTTTTCCGTGAACATGTCAGCTTTGATCCTGAAGCACTTAAGAAGTCAATCTCCCTCTGAAGAACAAAAGGGAGAGTTGGTGACCACATGGACAGCATTAATGTTAAACATATGTGGTGGTATCCTTTGGTAGGATGGATTCCGATAAGAAAGAGGTTTTTCCAGGGTCAGCAGAGGAGCTTATCTTTTATATGTGAGAAAAGAGAAAACTAGGAATTGTGGTAGATCATCAATATAATATTACTCACACACCCCCCAAAGAGGAAGGGCATGAATAATATCAGGGCTTGAGGTGGAATTTCAACAAGAAAATGTGCATATTCTATTCCAATACAGAAAAGGCCAGACTTTCTAGCTTTTTTTTAAACATAGGGCTAAGAATAAACACAGTTGCTTATGATTGCTAGACCTTATTTCAAAATTCATAAGAAACAAGAAAATAGTAATAAAATCATTTACGTACTTAGGTAGCTGCTCTTGCCATTTAAACAGCCTACAAGTCAAATATTTATCAACATTTTATTCTTAAATTGTAAAACATAAGCTCCTAGAAAGCAAAGTCTGGAAATATTTATAAAGCTATCATAAAATTATAAATAGGAGAAAACTTCAGAGAATAGCCTTATATTTTTCTGGTATGATAATGAAATTTTTAGTGGAAAAAAATAAAATAGGAGTTTATGATAGATGAAGACATAAAATGAATAGAAAATTCTATCTGTAAAAATGGGATCACATTCTCGGTTTCTTTTCTACTTTATATAAAAATCCGCTGCATTTCTAAATAGACGTAAGTAAAATTATATTAAACATTAATTATCAAATAACAAATATTAACTTTAGTACAAGTTCAGAAAATGAGTACAATTGACTTTCCATCTTCTTTTCTTGACACTAAATAAAAACGCATCCTTTTTTATTACTATTCAATTCACAGTGAATATCAGAGTGAGTTTACATTGCTATTGTGATCAGAGAATTTAATCAAACTGTAAGCAAACAAGCAACAGATTTGTTTTTCCTTCTGGAAGTTAAATTACATCTGGAGAAAGAGCTGCATTTTTTTTTCTTTCTACCCTCCAACTCTGAAGTTCAGTTTTAACTTAATTTACTGATTCTACTTCATGGTCTTTCATTCCTTGATAAAGCACCTCTCAGGGGCTTTGCACCTGGGAAACAAAAACAGTATCAAGAACTACAATTGGAAACCACCATTAAACACCAAAATAAGGAAATTTAGAAGTGAACAAGCATTATTGAAAGGCACAAAGCACACATGATTTACCCTGTGCACTTGTGTTTTCCAGAGAACTTAAAGTCCTCTTCGTTTCCATTATAAAAGCCGTTTTTCTCAATGATGGTGTCTGGTATCTGCTGATCCAATATGGCAGACAAAGGAAACTGAGCTGTATTTTTTTGCAGATAACCCTATTCAGAGGCTAAGGTAGTGGTTCCCAAATGTTCGATTAAAGCTGCTTCAAAACTACCTGGACAGAGTGCTGAGCCTGCCTACCTCAGAGTTTTCTATTCATGGATCTTTGGGATGAGAAAGGGGGAAGGAAGTTTTTAGGTTTCATTTTCATTAAGTTCCTAGTGACCACCCTTGAGAAACACTGGACTAAGACAACTGGGAACAAAGGAGATTAAAGAACCAAAATATGGAAAGATTCAGGCTCCTCAGAATCCAGCTGAACAAAGAATCCCACCCCAGGAATTGAACTGCTGATGGATACGCTATGTAGAGGGCAGTAAATATTTTCAGATCCTTCTAGAAATTACCAAATAAATACTTCCCACAAGTAATGTCAAAGATTACTCCTGTGAGCCCAAAAACCAACATTATTAACGCAGGGAACTAGAGGTCCAGAAGCAGGAACAATGATGAATGATTCATCTGTCTACATCGCCACGCCACACACTCCTTTCCTCATCGTGAACTTCCTCAACAAATGTGTGCGTGCCTACCCACAAAGGACACCCTCTGCCCGGCCCACAAGTAATGACGGCAGGGCAGGCACAAGAATACCAACAAAGGTCCACGTACCATGTGTCTAAAGATTTAGAAGTTATAAATTCACCTAAACAACCCTGTTAAATAAAAATATATTCTATCCATCTACCTTAATAAATACAGTTTCGTAACAACTGGTTCTAATTTGGAATATGTAGACTCAGATTTTTGTGCCTAAATATTGAGGCCTTAAGAAGAACTGGTCCCCAACCTATAAGTGACTTTCTTTCTCTTTCCAGCCTCAGCTCTGGGTATTTGTCTATACTCCACAAAAACAGCTGCCACCACTTGGACCCCCAGTGTGGACACTGTGGCATGATCTATGTCAGAAGGGTGGTCCCTGGAAGGTGCCTGCACAGGTCCTAGATAACAGCTCAGGGCCTTTTGAGCAGGGAACTCGGGCTCTGGGTGGGAAATGTCCCTGATCCCTGAAGACTGTCATGTAATCAGGAGGGTGTGGACAGAGAAAAGTCAAAGTTGGCCCTCAAAAGAACCCAGTCCAAGGCACTACTACGCACCTCTTCAGAGACCTAGGATGCTCACAGATTACATAGTTTTTCATCAAAACCTCACAGTTCACTTATTTTAAATGTACAGGGAACTGACTTACAAAGCATAAAGTGGTTTTCCTCCTAAAGACATTTGTACTTGTACAAACCAGTAAATGTGACTGAGAAACAACAGAGATGCCTAAGGGAGGCCTCGGAAAGGTAAGATGGGTCAGCCCCAAGGGCCAAAGGTGTTCCCCAGGTAAAAGGAGTCTTGGATTGAGGAAGTGTTATTGGGTTGGTATCACATAGATGATTGTGACCCTTGAGCCAGCTCTTTCAAAGAATGATTAAGAGAGCAAGTAATATTCGGTAACTCAAAACTCTTTATGCTTCTGAAACTAATTAAAACAATTAAAACTCAGTAGTTTCTCTAGGTGTGTATCCAAAGTAATCAGAGTAGTTACAGGTTCATGGAGCGGCTAATGGCCCAAATGTCCACTCGTGTGAGCCTGGGTTCAAGTGTGTATGTGGAGCGAGGGAGGGTACCTATACTTGAACTTTGAAATCAATGACGGTAACAACAGAAAGGATTTAGGACACTCAATTTTATCCTGGTGGGAACAGAGATCTGTGATCTGTGTGGACCCAAAGCTCCATGTGTAGAAACTTCAAGACTGTGTGGGCATTTCCACATTCTCTGAGGGGGGGGGGGGGGGGTAGACCTGATGTCTGAACCATGGAGGAATAAAAGTAGCCACCCACCACCCAAAAAATCAATGCAGCGACACTTGCCCATGATACACACCGTGATATAAAATGGAGGTTATTTCTTCTAAGATGAGCACTAGCTTTACCAAATTTACTTTAATTTATATAGTAAGCCTGCAAGATAAAAATATGTTAAATCAGTAAAACTTTAGGTTCAAAAAGGTATATTTTATAAGCCAGTAAGCACGTTGTTTCCACTCATACTGACATTTTTGTCAACAGTCTGCTAATTATTCAGGAGAACGTTTTTCGTAATTGGCAAGGCCGTGACCCCTGCGTGGACCTTCTCAGTGAATGCTGAAAATTGCTAAATACAATTTATTTTTATTTATTTTTGTCAATAACCTTATTAGTGCTTCCACCGCTCCATGTGTGTGTGGGTGGATGTGTATATGAAAATGCCGTCTTGACTTTTTCAAAAAAGAAGTTATATAACTTTACACTTCATAAATTGAACCACCAAAATGTTGTCTGTAGCAAGTGTTTCTGGGAAGCAGTGTTTTACCGCCGACCGGTTTGATGGGGGTTGATTAGATAATGGTTTCTCATCTGTGTGTTGTTGCCAGGATTGGCCCATTCCACTTGGCTGCAGAGGTGTTTAGACAAATGCTCACAAACAAAAATCACCCATGAAACCTGTGACAGGGTTCTCTGGGTTCACAGCTCCAGATCACTGCACATCTGGATGGGTTGTTTCAGCTGACTTTATCACGTCACATGCCTTGTAAACACGAGGCACCCGTCTCTCCGTTTAACAGACAGGTTTTGAAGCTAAAGCATTTATTTTCCCCCAGAGCTCAGCGGTGGCCCATTATTTACTGAGGTTGAACCCAGGAGTCGCTAAAACATTCCAGCATTTCCATTCTTTTGTTTTTAGACACAACAGTATCTTTTACTTAAATAAACCAGCAGAAAAAAAATCAGCTTTATTTGGACATAAAGGGGGAACTAAAAGAGACACATGAGAAAAGCCGATGCTTGATAACTCCCAGGTTATTTCAGAGATTCTCGGTGGGGCTCTGTAACTATTTCCATCTTTCACACGTTGGAAGCCCCTTTTGCTGTCCTTGTCACAAAAGGTTAATCACCGAACACTCTGTGAGCATCAACTATGTGCAAGGCTCTACGTAACAGAATTACAAAGTCACAAAGAGGTGTGTGTCATTGTCGTCACCCAGTCCAGAGAGGCTTACAACCCATTTAGGAGGCCGGGACAGATACGCACGACAGCATACTTAACTAGACAGTAAATAGGTGTCCATCACCCGCCAGGGTGGGAATGAAGCAAATGATGGAGGGCAAGTGCCTGTGACCGTGGGAAGCAAGGACAATGTCTGCCCTTTGATTGAAGCCTGTGCTGCTACCCACTGAGTCAATCTCTGGTTGCTACTCTGCCCCTCACCTCACAGTCATTGATTTCAATGGCCACTTCATTAGTATAGGCTTCAGGATTTATTTCCGTCAATGGCCACACAACATGCACCACATTCTCTGCCCTCCACCCCGCTGTTCTGCTAAGCCTCAAGTACAAACTCTCATTCCTAAGGTACATCTTCATGCTTACAGTCATCTTTACTGTTACTGGGTTTACCAGCCAAAATAATTACATTGGGAAGGAAGCATGGGCAGAAATACTTAAACACTGCCAGGGTATTTGGAGTTGGAGGTTGAATCATTTTCAGAACAAACCTGGAGGTGTATCTTCATAATTACGGTTCATGCAATTATTTAAGATGACATGGCCCAGAAACCCTCAATAGGTTGATACGACTGAAGCACAGTGTATGAACACAGAGGTACCTGTGGCCATTTCACAAAGGGCTGAAAACAGGAAGCCAGGAATTCTCTACACCTGATGCCTTAGTGCCCAGCCTGACTCCCGTCAATCCATTCCTCCACCAAATCTAACCACAGTTTCAATATTTTGAGTCCTGTGACTAAATGTTGGTGATGTTGTCAATCTGTGGGAAATATGCAATTCACCGGAAGTCAGCAGGCCGGGTAAAGGGCTGAACAATGGAAATGGTATAAATACTACTCACTAGAAGCAAGAAATCACCCCTTCTGCTGTCTCTTTGTTTTTATATCTTCTATAATGTTACTCTGAAAATCAAGTTGTATAGAGTTGCAGAAAACTATTTCCTACATCTAAAAACAATCATTCACAAGAGTCTATATGGACATGCTTTTTTAGTTTAATTATTAACTATCTTTTGAAAGATGAATTTTACCAAGATATCTGCAAAATCGAGATTTTTTTTTTTTTACCAACAGAAACAATTTTCAGAAAGAGTTTAAGCGTCCTTAAAACAATCACGTCTGATTAACTCCATTATTAAGAAAAGTACTCTAAAATATTGCTTGGTTCTACCTATGAAAGATAATCTGTAAATCTAAATGGCAACGAGATTAAACCTCTTGCCTGTTGGAAGGCTGTTGTCAAAAAGACAAGAGGCAACTTGTGCTGACCAGGATGTGGAGAACAGGGAATCCTTATGGGCTGCTACTGGGAATGTAAATTTGTACAGCCACTATTAAAAAAACATATGAGGAGGTTCCTCAAAAAATTAAAACTAGTACTACCATATGACTCAGCAATCCTACTTCTGGATACATAATCAAAGGAATGAAGTCACTGTCTCAAAGATATACCTGCACCCCCATGTTTGTCACAGCATTATTTACAATAGCCAAGAGGGAAGCAACCTTAGTGCCCATCAGTAGATGAATAAAGAAGACAATGTGGTATATACTAGAACATTATTCAGCTATAGAAAGAAGGAAATCCTGCCATTTGAAACACCATGGACAGACCTTGAGGGCATTATTATAAGTGAAATAAATCAGAGAGAGAAAGACCAACACTGTATGATCTCACTTATATGTGAAATCTGAGAAAACCAAACTCATAGAGAGAGAATGAATTGGTGGTTGCCAGAGCTTGGGGGTGGGAGTGGGAAATGTTTAAAAAGATAGAAACTTCCAGTTATAAAATAAATAATTCCTGGGGAAGTAAAGCATGGTGACTATAGTTAAAAATAATACTGTATCTTGTACTTGAAAGTTGGTAAGTGAATAGATCTCAAAAGTTATCATCACAAGGAAAAAAATTATAACTATGTGAGCTGATGAATGTTAACTAAACTCGTGATTATTTCTCATTATGGACATATATTAAATCATTATGTTGTACAACTAAAATTAATATGCTTTATATGACAATTGTATCTCAATAAAACTGAAAACTTTTCAAAAAGATAATCTAGAATGTCTTAACCAAAATTTATACATATATATGTGTATATATATGTGTGTGTGTGTGTGTGTGTGTGTGTGTGCGTGATGTCTGTCTAGAAAAAGTCCAGCCATTTTTAATATAATGAGAATGGTTTGCATCATATTGATGTAACTTGGCAGCCAAGGAGAGTGGCCTGGGATGCTCATGCATGAACAATGACGACTTCACTGTACTAGTCAGTGAGGGTGATAGATGCTATTGAGTAAGCATGTGCACTGCGTGGCCATCACATTCAATATGACTGAGCCAGTAGAGCAACAGATCTGCATCCATTTTTGCGTTAAGCTTGAACATTCCTCCAAGGAAACTATTCAGGCGATTCAAAGGCCTCAGTTATGAGCAACTGGTGATTGGCAGCTTCATCATGACAACACGCCTGCTCATGCACCACATCTCATGCAATTTTTTGGTGAAACTTCAAATCACCCAGGTGACTTAGCCCCCCTACAGCCCAGATTTGGTGCCCTGTGGCTTCGGCTTTTCCCAAAACTAAAATCACCTTTGAAAGGAAGAGATTTCAGACTGTTGATGAGATTCAGGAAAATACGACAGGGCAGCTGATGGCCATTGGGAGAATTGTGTGAGATCCCATGGTGCCTACTTTGAAGAGGAGAGGGGCATCACTGTCCTCTGTACAATGGTCCCTGTATATATATATATGACCAAGATACCATACATTTTCAGAACAAAATAAGAGCATGAGTATAAACATAAACACATATACAAGAACACCAAACAGGAAACAAAAATCTTTCTAGCCATGGTCCCTTGTTGTTTCTTTATCCATTGAAAGAAAATTGCATCAGCCTTCCTCCTTTATTGGTGCTCAAACATTCTGAACAAAAAAACAAAGGAAGGGTGCCTCTATTTGCATAGAGTCACCTCACCTTAAGAAAACCCTTCCCTTGCCTCAGGGTCCCCTGCTTGGCTAGAGAAGCCCTTTGATTCCTGCAGCTGTGGTTCCTGTTTGCTCTCAGGATTGTTTGATCACCCTGGGGCACCGCAGAACAGCATGTAGCTGTTGCCTTTCTGGCACAAGCTTGATAGTCAACAGTAGGTGGGTTCTCACCAGTTAGGCTCTTGCTTCAGGACAATGAGTGACGAGATGTTAGTTCACACACCACGGCTTATGTAACTTATAAAACAAAAAGATCCAGCTGGAGGGCTGGAAGTCTGTTCTGCAAATCAGCAAGATTTTCAAAACAAGAATAAAAGTCTCTTTTTCCACCAAGAGAAAAATGATTTGGCCAAACGAATAAAGGGCAACTCAGTCAAGAGAATGAATTAATGTGGACAATGTTGTTTTTAAGTTAATGCTGCTCAAAACAGCCAGAGTGGGATCCCTGAAGAAAATGTCTTTCTTATTTTTTTTGGGGGGGGGTGTCTTAGAGGGGTTGAAAACATAAAGTATTATTTATAAATGTGTTCACTTACTGAAACAATGGCCATGTGAATAGAAGAAATGTAACCCCCCCCCAAAAAAAGTCTGCCCCAGAGTTTTAAGAAATCAAAAATTGCACAGCATAATTTTTCGTGATGCCAATAAAACTTTTGTAACTGCTTGCCTCTTGCTTCACACACATGCAAAGGTTGTTAGAAAGTCAAACATTCCTTAAAACTAGTGTTTTTGAGGTCTTCCTGGAATATTATACAATAATTGTCACAACTCAATGTCTAGATTCCTTAACAAATCATAATTCCTGGTTCCTAAGAATAATAGTCACATTTTGCAATCAAAATTTCCCCAGTCTTCCAGTGTGTGGTTATCACGTGTTTTTTTTTTTAATGAATATAAAGAACAAAGCAAACAAACAAAAACAGAACTGTACATCCTTCTAGAATCTGGAATGCAAATTTCAATATATTTCTTACAGTAATGTCTTAAGAGGACAGTTTCCCCCAGATTTAAGGTGGCAATCAGGCTTCACCAGGCAATTTGGCATCCAGGCCCCTCCCAACAGTCGCAGACAAAGCCCTCTTTAAGGTTGCTCCTCATTGCAATGACAGACCTGTAGGATTCCTTTCACCTCTGCCACCCAGAAGTTCAAGTTTTTCACCTATCTCTGAAAACAAAGTAAAAATAATCTAATTTACATAACAATTCTACCATCTAATTTTTAAGCTATGGCTAGAATAGAGGTCAAAAAACCAACTGCAAATAATTTCATTCAGCTAAACGAAAATAAGTATTCCATATATTATAAGGTTCTATTTCTTTTAAGTCTGGAAAAGTATTAGAAGGTTTATTGGCAGTAAATAAAGTGCAGAGGTTGAGTTTCAAAGTGAAGAGTTATTGTACTACTGGAAATGGGTTTATGTTAACTCAACCAGTAACCAGTGCGACCTCTCCAACTTGACCTTTCTGAGACTCTGGGCAACAAGAGCTGCTCTATTCACCCTCTACCCTGGGTGGCTGTGAAGTTCAGATCATATTAAGTATGTAAAAGGGTTTGATAAACTGTAACATGCCCAGAAAAAAGGTTAGGCGTTATTGCACAAAAGTAATATGTTAGGATTTTGTTAAGGCCAGGTGACAGCTGCCGTTCTTCTCTTCTATACGCACTTTTATTCTTTCTAAAAGAAGATGATAAAAGAAAAATCAAGTGTCTGATTATGAAGTTTCCATGCATCAAAGGAGCAGCTAACTATTGATATCTGTAATCCTCACTCCCATCCTATGGTCCAGTTATGTCATATAACCATATACTTTAAATATGGGAACAATTTTCACCAAGTTCTAGCCCCAAATCATAATTTATAGACAAGTGGACTGAGGTACAGATATGAAATGAAATGATCAAGGTGATATCCAAAATAACCAAATCACAAACATGACAAGCCAGCTGGCTTGGAAGAGCGGGGATTCTGTCAAAGCCTTCATTCCTTCTGTGGCTGATGGCAATTTCAAGACAGAATGATTAGCCCTGGCCAGTGCGGCTCCGTTGGTTGGAGTAATCAAAAGGCTGCAGGTCAGGGCACATGCCTAGGGTGTGGGTCGGATCCCTGGTCCAGGCATATACAGGAAGCCACCAATCGGTGCTTTCTCTCTCACCTTGATGCTTCTCTCTCTCCCTTCCTTTCTCTAAAACCAATGAAAATATGTCCTCAGGTGAGGATAAAAAAATAATTAAAATGAAAAACGAAAAAGAAAGAATGATTAGTCCTGGGGTCATTGGTAGCTAATGAGTATATCTGCAGAGCCCAAGTGCTATAAATAGCTTTTCTATGTAAGTTAAAAATAACAATCAAATTTGATCAAGTGCATCATTTGTGGTGGAAGAGTGTCCATGCTGACTTAGACAAACACATTCAGGCACTGCACATCTGTGCTCTATAGCATCACAGGGATTTCATTGCACTAAGCCCATTTTTTGCGAGACACTGGCTTCCTGCTGAACTCAGCGTGAGAACAGGGCAGGACACCAATTAGTGGAGGCATTTGCACCAACTTGACAGGACCATTGTGCAGGGAAGTTTATTGTACCCCAAGCAATGGTGGAAACGTGTCCTTTGGCAGTAAATAAACTGGAAGGAAGAACTTTATCCTTCCTAGAGATGGCTTTGATTTATGTTCACAAAATCTGTAACCTTCAGAAAATCTGATCAGTTGCCAATCCCCCGGGATCTTGACAAAACCCCTCAAAATTGCATTGTTCTCCTGTGCCACACTTCCTATGTGATCTAATTCACTTCTTTGCTCTTCAGCAGTATAGGCATAGAAGCACAGGTCACAATGGCATTAGCATAGTATCAGGCAGGAGCTGTCACGACCTCAATCCCCACTTCCCGACAATAAAAGTAAGCCGTAATTATTAGCCTCTCTGGCCACCTCATGCTAGCATATGTTTAGAGTTCACAAGTTTCCATTTAACTATAATTTTAAGTATTCTATTTCCTCGGTTCTTACATCATGAATCGTTTTTGAGAGAAAAAAAAAAAAGGTGAGAAGTAGCCACACATCGGCTATATTTTTTGTAAACCAGGTTTTGCTTTGAATGCCAAATTCCAGATCTAATTCCCTCTTCGTCTATTTCTGTTCAGAATGATTGGCTAGAAAATACTAAGAAAAGATCACAAACTAAATCCTATCATAAGAGCCTCAGAAATTTTAAACAGCTCTAACAGGTTTGGCCTCAGACCCAAACATTAATACGATCACTCAGTTTTAATGAGGTCAAACAAGCAGCTGGGCATCTGGCTGGTGGTCAAGGTCTTGGCCTGAGTGGGGAGGCCCATCTTGTTCTCACAAAGAACGGTAAGATGTAGTGACAGGTGATAATGTAATGCATGAAGCAACTGCCCTCGGCGACTTTATCTTTTCACCTCAGTGGGACCCCAGAGGCCAGACACAAACGTAGCTGAGCATCTGAGGATGAACCATAGCTTTGCAGAGAAAATTTGAAGGAATTTAAATGAACCACTAACATGTCATAATGAGTTCATCAATCTGAGGAGACCAGAAAGAAAACAAACTTCAGGAAGTGATAGGCAGAAAGATGAAGTCTAAGAAAGAGCCAAGTTAATATGGTTATATTTTCATCTTGATTTTAAACAGTAAATTCTAATGTCTTAAAGACACAGCAAGGATGATTTATATCTCTTTACAATCCACCCCACCCCCACTAAATATTATCTCTGAAAAAAATGAAGTCTTTCTTGAGTGTACTGCTTTTCTTTAAGGAACAGCAATTAATTTAGGTCCGAATCATTTACTAAGTATATAGGGAAGCTCATTAGAGGTCAAGATCAGAAAAGAAAGAAAAATATTTGAACCTGACATCTCAGAAGTAACTCACTTGATGAATAACTGCTCTCATTTTTCCTTCCAATAGTTCATATGAAATCTTCATCTTTGTACCATGATCAATACAGGGGTCTCCATGAGACCAGAGTGGCCATGTCACCCAATATGAGACAGAGAAAAGCACCTATAAGCAATTGAACTACTTACTTTTGAAATAAAACATTGAGATTAACACATATATACAGGAATGCAAGAGCAAAAGGGTGAAGTCATTCTGTATTAGTATCATGCTACCTTAAAATCTGTAGAACTCTATGATTTGCCTGATACATTGAAAGGATGATGAAAAAATGAAAAGGGTTTAAAAACACAAAAATCAACTTAAGAACCTGGACCTCTGTTCATTCACTTGACCTATAAAGAACATTAAGGTACCTTATTACAGAAGTTTTGAATGTTCTCTAGTAAAACTTAGGAAAGTATAAGAAAATGAGTGATGAAAATGTAAGTCAAGAAAAGTGGCCTTTCCTAATTTCTAGTGAGACAAGCAGCATATCAATCAGCAATCCAGTGGAGAGAAATGACTAGTTTCTGAGACCAGACAGGCTCCCTGAGTTGTCTTGGTGTTAGGTCAGTCCTCCTGTTCAATTGTTAAAATGCGTGAGTATGGAGTAGAAATTATTTCACCAACTTTAAGATAATTTTACCATGCAATCAACAACCTAAAAATATTGCCACAAATCTCTGTGTCACTATGAGCATTCAGGCAGGAAGTCAGGGCATTCTGCACTAAGAAACATACCCATTAGTTCTTCCTGTGATGATGGAGATGTTCTAGACAATCCAATATGGTAGTTATTAGCCACGGGTAACTACTGAGAACATGAAATGTGGTGACTGTCACCAAAGAACTGATTTTTTAAATTTCATTTTAGTTGATTTAAACTTAACTAGCCACATGTGGCTAGTGGCTACCTCATTAGGCAGGAAAGTTGTAGAAAGCAAGCATAAAATTTGGTAATCAACTGGGTGTACTGAAAACGTGGGTCAGTCTGCATTACTCTTCTTTTGGACAATCTGTTTGTGTTCCTCCACCACCACTATTTCAGTTCTCTAAGAGCTCCAGCTGTTGAGTTTCTGAAAATTAGGAAATGAAAGGCTAGGGTAGAAAATTTTAAGCACATACCAGGTGACAGAAGTATTGGTCACATGGCCACTCATGCACATGCCCCATGTGTAACAATTATGTCACCGCATGATGCAGCCTACTTGTGCATAGAACCAGCAAGCATACCTGCAATGACACATGACAACAGATACCTCTCTTAGAGAAATAAGTGTAAGCTTTGATGTAAGAAGAGTCCTCACATCAATAAAGAGGTTATTTTAAGAATCAGCTGCTTTTCCCTCCTGTGAAGACAGTCCAAGAAGAAATAGCCTTAATTTGTATCAAGGGACATGTCGTCGTCGGCAGCCGTCCGTCTCGAGAGACGATGGTGTAGCTTCTTAAGAGTCTATCTGCACCGCCGAGAATGGCTGTGCAGTCCGACTCGGGAGTGACACGGTATCTGTCTCCTCCCGTGTTGAATCGACATCTTGTGATGACGCTGGAGTGTCCTCTCCAGTGAAGCTGAAGCTACAGAGCCTGGGCAGGGTGATATGGAGGGTCTGCTGTTGCCCATGCAGCAGACCCCCCCTCTCTTCGCAGCTGAAGGATCCAAGGGAAAGACGGAGTCAATACAGCTTGGCTTCAGGTGCGCCGCAGGAGTTGCCAGTGTTGACTATAACATCAAACCGCCTTAGAGACTCCGGCTCCGGATTTTCTGTCGGGGTTTACTCCCTTAGCCTTTCCCCTGAAGAGGTATGCCGCAAGGCAGCGGAGGTTTTTTGGAGTCAGAGTTTTCCTTCTCTGATGTGCCCTGACTGGAAGATTGAACCAGCGACACTTAGCTCGCAGGCCGACGCTCAATCCACTGAGCCAAACCAGCCAGGGTCAAGGGACATGTAGACCACATGTAAAGAGCTTCCTTCAAACTTGAATATTAGTGGAATATTGGGTGTGCAAAGGGTGATTGTGGAATCTTTAACACAGGACACTGTCATGCATGCCACATAGTTTAATTTACTGCTGTCGTCCACTCTATGCTATTTCTGAGATTATGTGTTTTATTTCAACTATGTTTAGCTGAGTTTCTTCCACAGAGTCTTACTATATTTCTTCCAGTCTTTCAACTCCCACGTAGTGTAGTATGTATACACAATTTCTTCCTTAAACGTGTACATTTGGTTAATGTCAATTTGTTCAGTTAAAGTTAATAACCTCTTGTACATGTTGTCACTAAGGTTGTTGTTTATTGTTAAAGTTAACAATGTGGTTACATTGTACTGAGGCACAAACAATGCAATCCTCAACCTGGGGTAATGATCTAAAACTTGGCCAAATAAAAGATAAAGAGAGCTATGATGTAATTATTCAAAACCTTTATTGGTAGGTTAAACTCTAGGGAAACAATTAATTTTAGAAACATTATAAAACATATAAAATGATATTAATTTCAACTTTAAAAATGAGGGAAAACAAAAAAGAAATAAGAAGAAAACAAATTTACATATTGAGTAAGAATTCAGAGAGAGTAATAGACTTGGTATGCATTCATTACCACTCAACAATACATTTAGAGGATTAATTATTAACTGTGATACAAAGAATAAAATCCTCCTATGGGCTGTATTTATTAAGTGTAGTTGTGACAAGCAACAATTATGTGAGCACAACATTGCTTTTCAGAGCTGTTTTTTTTTTTTTAAGCTTTCACCATTCACTATTTGCACCCCAAATGGGAACTGTAAATACAATAACACAGAAGCAAGAGCTTCAGGGGATCTTCAGACCTCTGCAAACACTTACAGTGGGCTCTTAGGAACTAGTGAATCTCTGAGACAAGCTCTTGACAATCCCACTTCCCACCTGCACCCCAGGCAGCAGCAAAATGAAGGATACAAAATGGGTGATCCAGGAGGGTGAGAAAGAGAGCTTTGGGTGGTGAGCAAAGAGGATAGATTTGAAAGACTTCAGGTAATGAAAGAATAAAGACCTGAGGCAAAGAAGAAAATTGGGGGATTGAACGCTCCGGAGTTCTGATCCCATCTCCAGGACTTAATGTGACCAAAACTGTGAGCAGAAGGAACAGCAACACCTGTAACAGAGGACTTCCTTTCTACCAGAAGTCACCTGACTCCTACCACCAGAGTGACAAAGACCACAGGAAGGTCTGTGCTGGAAGCCACATCACGCAGCCTCTCGCTGCCAAGGCTGCTACTATTGGCTTTGCATGAAGACTACTGGGTATTTTTATGATGAGCCATTGGGTAGCTCATGGATAGAAACACGGGCTCTGGAGTCAGACCACCTCAGTTCAGGCTTCCCACCGCTGACCAGCTGTGTGGCCTTAGTTAATTACTCTTTCCAGGCCTCAGCTTCCCTCAAATGTGAATGAGAACGAAATCATTCTGACCTGATAGCCACACCCATTCTTAAGGAAATGACATTCAGGAAGTCTAGAGAACACTGGTTGATTTGTAAAAACACTCCACAAATGCCCATTGTGATTATTATTTGTAGCTTTCCTACTGCGATGGAATAAGTTTAACTGTATTTGCCATAACAAACAAAATTATTGATATTTAACAGCCACTTAACAGATAAACATGGTGGTTTGATTGGTTGGTAAATCTCATTAAATAGGTTTCTAATAGCCAACTGGTGTTTAGTGAGCATATTAATGATCTTATTACCTTTAAATTAGAGCTTTATTTCAACCATTTAATTTGTTTATAACTTAGGCATGCTTTTATCCTTTTTTAAAAGCATATAAAGCTTCTTTTATAAAAGAGTAATGACGTCCATCAACTCCTTTTCTTCCCTATTTATGGGCTGCCTAAATCCTCAGAAGCACTTGGGCAAAGACACTTCAAGTTGTTTTAACACTACTAGGTCATATTTTGTTGTGAAATTATTCCATGCCTAACCACAAATACAATGTGCCTGTAGAACTTCCTTTTCTACATCTCAACAATTTCTGATTCACAGGCAGTCTAACGTCACAGGAACGTCTGTTCCCTTGTATGACATCAATCCCATCATTTCTGTTCCCATTTAATTGCAATATCAATTTATTTTATCACTGTGCTGATCTTCACTTTCTTCTCCCCCATACCTCCTATCAGTATAAACTCTCCCCCTAGATTGACTAACCAGCCTGGTGTAGGTACTGTTTCTTTGTCTATTTTCTGTGGATCATGAACACATTCATCAAGCCTTGGATAAAATTCATGGCTTGTGCCACGAAGGGATAAAGGATCACTGGCCACAGGAAGAAGACATACGACCCAATCACTTGGCAAAGAGAAAGCTGACCTTTGCTCGAGATCTTGCAGGGAAGTGCAGAAAACTCACAAAAGCCCCCACAAGAGCGTTGTCAGCTCAAACACCTGTCCAGATCCTAGATGCCACACAAGGAGCTGTGAAGGAGCGCCTCTGGGGCCTTCCTTACCTCTTTTCCCGCCCTGCTCCCAGCCCTGGATGAGCCAGAAACCTCTGTGGGTGAGCTGGAGAAGACAGAGCAGAAAATGAGGTGATAAATCCTTCCCACTCCCACTCCAGCTTCAGGCTTCCCCCTGAGCTGCCAGCCAGCAAGAAGCCTCAACTTGAACTCAAAATCGAAGTTTTTATTAACACATGCAACTGAGAGCTAAATTACTAAACTAAGACAATTTTCTGTGACCTAAAGTTACCAGAACACCTTATTGTCCAAGAGGGACCAGGAAAGTCCCGGAGCCTGCCAAACCTCTCCTATGGTGATGGGAAAGATGAATCACTCGGATCACGCTTCAAAGGCTATGGGGCGACAAAATCAAAACCGGTTCATGACTGCAGCCTAGAAGTCACCACTGTTCAGTGTGTTCGTTGCTTTTTGAAATAGAAAGTGGTTAAAGGCCATAATGGCTTCCCCAGAAATAAAGATGCCATGTTCAGGCCAAAGCATGGCGTGGAGCCTCATGCAGTGACATGCCTGGAAACCATGGAAACCATTCGGGGCAGGGGCATTTCATTTGCCAGGACTGGGTTAAAGATTCATGTTTCATGTGTACCTAGGGACATGGAAAGGCAGCAGACTACAAGCACCTCCATTTTTCTGAGCTTCTGAGAGGGAATCATCTAAACTGCCTCTCCACTGCTTCCCAGGAAGGTGTTATGAAGAATTACTATAATTATCTTTTTAAATAATGACAAAGGCATTAACGGAAACATTATTCTTTTGCATGATAATATTGCCATCACTTACAGATGTTAATACAACTTATGACAGCATTAACTGCCCAAAGGTTTTAAACCAATGAATGCAAAATAACAAAAGGATAAAAACATATCCCCAGAGACACAACAGGAAATGCACATTGTTTCATGTTTATAAAATGCAGATGTAAACATAAGGCAAAAAAATGACAATATTAAACTAAGAACTTAAATTGTGTATGATATTTTATAAGATTTTAACTTTGCTTTTGTTTGGGAAAAGAGTAGGAAATTTAGTTTCATGTGTCTGTTCACTGGTGATTTCAAGGCATTCAGTATAATATTTCTTTCTTTCTTTCTTTCTTTCCTTCTTTCTTTCAGAGAGAAAGAGGAAGGGATCCATTGATGTGAGACAGCAACATCATTTGGTTGCTCCCTCCTTGTTCCACCCTCCTGCAAATGGAAGGGGGCTGAGGGGGGCTAATGCCATGACACTTCTGGGAGAGTCCACATGAAGAAGAAAATCCCTCCCCCCACCCCCACTTGGAAGGGTGGAATTAGAGTCATCAACTGTCATAAGGATAAGAACCCAATAGAAAAAGGTCCCAGCTCTCCTCCATAACCAAGGCCAAATAAAAAACCCAAAGACAAAAATCTTCTGCGCATGGCTCCCTTGCAAGCATACCCGCGTCCCTTCAGGTATATACGTCTGGTTTCTTCCAAGGGTTCCAGTGAGACTCGAAAAGAGGGGAGCAGTGGGCAGCAGCAGCTCACCCCAAGCCTACCCCTGATCCTATCTCCAGGAAACCCCGCCCCTTGCTTCTCTGCCTTAACTTTCAATAAACCCTCTTTTACGTCCACCTGGAGCTTGGTCTTGAATTCACTCCTGCATGACTCAAGGGTCTGCAAGTCCTGGATCCTGCTGGGGCAGGGCCCCCTTGGGTCAGACCTGGTCCAGTGACATTCTTCACTCTCTATCCCTCTATTCTCTCTTTGTTGTAGCTGCAGTCACCTAACACATGTTCGTGTCTTTGTTTAGCACTTGCTTTCCCTCCACTAAACCATAAGCTCCACAGGGTAGGGGCAGCACTTAACAGCCATCTGTGAAATGAATAGATGAACCATAGAGAATAGTGGTAAACACCACAGATTCTTGAGCCAGAAAGTCTAGATTCAAAACTCAGTTCTACCAGGCTGCTGTGGCTCAGTGGATTGAGCGTCGGCCCGCGAGCCAAGTGTCTCTGGTTCGATTCCCAGTCAGGGCACATGACTAGGTTGCACGTCAGGTCCCCAGTTGGGGGTGCGAGTAAGAGGCAACCATACAGTGATGTTTCTCTCCCTCTCTTTCTTCTTTCCCCTCTCTCTAAAAATAAATAAACAAACAAAAAATAAATAAAATAAAAAAAACAAGTACGCAAAGCTAATAAATTAGAAACTCCGTAACAAAAGAAATTAAAAAAAAAAAAAACCCTCAGTTCTAACTCTAATAACTCGGTGACCTTGAGCGGGTTACCTTATTGAATGTCTCTGTAGAGCCTCAGCTTCCCTACAGGTAAAACGAAGTGGATCATAGCTTTGTCCTAGGACTGGCTGCTGCCCCCCGCAGCCCCTCCGGCCGCTGCAAGTCTCACAGGGCGCCGCTGTGAAAGAAGCCAAAGTGCACATCTGAGTGGATGTGCACCAACAGTTAGTTCCTGCGATTTTACGTGTTTCTGGTTTTTGAACTTGGTGGCTCCCTGTTCTGTCTCCTCCTTTGAGTTTGGAGGGGGTCTCGTTCCCATGTGGTCATTCTGAAAGTGTCATTGCGTTCATCCCCTCCCCGGCCCCCTTCTACTTGCGGTGTCAGCTGTCATTCTAATGATGGTATAATGAGCCAGCGGGTCGGTCTCTGGTTAATTTTCCTCCATCTTGGATAGATCTGGTTTTAGCCAGTCCTTGTTGCTGTTGACTTCTGCGACCCATGCAGGGGCTTCCTGCCATAGGCTGTTCCCCTCTGATCGTGTGGAGGTGGGAGCCCTGATGAGAGGGCCTAGGGGCTTGCTCGTTGGTCCGAGATGTTCACTCCTCCTTCCTCATTCCACTCATCACCAGGAGTTTTCCCTGACTTCTTTCTATCCTGCCTCACTGAATAAACAAGATCACCAAATGGCAGGTACCGTACGTTGCTGTTTAACTTTGCGGACTTTATTCTTAAGTTTTCTGAATACCATACTCTCTCAAGGTGCCCTTCCTTTTCCTTTTTTTCTTTTTTTTTTTTTCTTTTTTTTTTTTTTGCAGAAGTTTCAATTTCATAGTCCAACACTATGAAACTGAGTAGTGAGTGACCATTTTACCATGGGCTGCAGGTTTCCAAGGATGGCTGGTCTTGGGTTCACTGGGTGCATTCTGCATTGGGAACAACATTGGTATTGGGAATTGTTCATTTAATTTCTAAAGCATTTATAAAACCAGTTTCCCTGAATAGGATCATTTTCTGGGCCATAAAACATACTGCATTTGGTTTGGTTGGGAGCAATCATGGAAGGCTTTATCATGGATTCCACCAGCAGCTCATTCTTACAACGTGTCATCAAAATTTTTCTGAAATTTTACAGAGTGGAGCAGATGGTTCAGATCCCTGATACTGGCTGCAACGGCCTCACAAAGCGTTTGACTTTATTTGTAAAATTTTAATCTTTAAACAATGAATCATGAGGTAGGGGAAAGCAGAACATTAAAATGAACTTTTAAAAACTATTCAATGACACTCTCCTATGCATCCTTTCAACCTGGTGAACTCTAAATTCTTGGTGAGGGAAGCATACAGATTCAAATTTTAAAATGTGGCTTTCGTCACTTCCTGGAAGAAGGAATAGGAGGCAAGACCAGTAGCCAAAAGCCAGGCAACTGCCACACCTCAGTGCTCTCGATACCAATGCACGGCTGCTTTGATATACTATGTGGCAAATCATGACCCGTCCCCTCTATGAGCTGCTCTGTGGTCCACAGAGAGGGAGGGCCTTGTGACATTCAAACGGCCCTCACACTCTCAATCTGACAAACTTCGAACTGTTATCTGAAAGGGAGATGAATAACATGTATTAAAAAGAGGTCACCATACTGTTTGAAGATCTATAAAGGAGTCATGATCTTTATTCAAGGAAGTAAAAAAATTAAGGAAATTTTTGTTAGTGAAGTTCTGAACTGCGTTGTTCTTCTGATTATAGAGGCTGCTTTCCTATTCAAAAATAAATTATAATGCTCTTGATATGCAAATGATAAAAATATCCTTTTAGTATCAAATAGTGTCTAAAAAGAAAACTTTGCAAAGTCTCCCAGAACTGTTTATTTAAGGACATTCTGTTCAAACTTCAAGGTGTAGCCCAAAGGCAAATATTTACTCAGATTACTTAATAAGGGATTTTCACTGATTTTCATTGTCCAGATTTCTTTCATTGATCTCTATCATTTAATTTCACTTTTTAATCATATCAGATTCCTGCCACAGGAAAATACTATAGTTAAGAGATCAATAATAATGTGATAGAAGCCAAAATTTTATAACAATTAATAACTCTGCAACTATAGTGAACAATCTTTAGTGCACAAATAGTTACGTAAACTGTAGTTTCACCAGGTCACACAGACCAGGGCAGCATAACTGATCTAGTAACAAACAAAAACTTCTTGGCTTAGACAAAAAGGAAAAGAAGCTGGAAATTTGAGTGGTAAAAAAACCTTCTTTCATGAGTTCAAGATGGTTGCCAGGTGTGTTTTTTTTTTTTTTTTTTTTTTTTTATTGATTTTTTAAAGAGAGATAGAGAAAGAAACATGGATTTGTTATTCCATTTATTGATGCATTCATTGATTCTAGAATGTGCTCTGATCAGGGATTGAACCTGTAACCTTGGTGTATTGGGATGATGCTCTATCCAACTAAGCGACCCAGCCAGGCTGGTTGCCATGTTCTTTCGCATGATTTCAAGTGACTGGATCACCATCTTTTCTTACTTACATCCTCCATATCCTCTATTGTTCCATTAATGAGCTCCCTGTGTGTACCACTGTGTATCCCAGTGGAAACTGTTGCTTCTCTAGGTGGCCCAGGCAGCGCAAGTGAACCCAGGAGCTCTGCTTGCAGGGATATATTCTGTCCTGAGGGCACAGCTGCACCCCAACTCAGCCCAAGTTGGTGGTTGAACTCTGTTACTAGGCAACAAGGCTGCATGACCATGGATGCCTATTTCCTACGGCTACATCTCTTTCCCTCAACTTGCTTTCTATATATAATAGTCTCTCCCTGGGATCTTAGACCAGTCTTTGGAGACTGATCCAGAAGACAATTAGAGTGGTTAACACAGTTTATACAAAATTACTAATGATTCTTCATGGCCATGTCCCCACCTCACATCCTAATTTCCAGCAGAGGAAAATCGTAAACCAAAAGAATTTATTCAAAGCTGGCACAGTTCTATCATGGAGAAAACTACACAAACCAGCAACTTTAAAACCTAGTGTAGCCAGCTAGTTCTGTTGTCAAAACACCAGCCTCAGGCAGAGTCTGCATGAGTCCATCGACCATCCTCTACCTAAAAAAGTTCCTAGAGGAGACTGATGCCCATTCTGCAGAAGCCTGGCATGGTTAAAAGGCCAGTCTCTGCCAATGGAAGACCTGGGACTGAATTCCAACTCCCTTCTTTGAACAGGTTTTTAACCTCTTGGGGCTGGAATAAGTGCCTAAAAGACTGGGGAGTCTCCCTATCAAAAGATTTTAAAGGTGAAAAGATTAGATGTACAAATTATCACTTGTAAAAATAGTCACAGGGCAGTCAAGGACTGCACAGAAAGTAAATAATACTGTAAATACTATGTATGGTGTCAGATGGGTACTAGTGTTATTAAGACACTTAATCATTATACTGTACATCTGAAACTAATATAACATCATATGTCAGCTGTAGTTGAAAGATAAATTCTTTTTAATCTTTAAAAATAGGGTATTGTATAAGAACCGAAATGACTGTCTGCAGCATGCTGGAATGCAGAATAATGGATACCTTTGAGGCCTTAAATGACAGAAGTGTAATTTGAAACGAACCTCAGATTTTCATAATCTCATGTTATACCCAATGCATTGATTTTTATTAAATATCTGTGAATCAAAGCACTTACAAATTCATTACTTGCTGATATGGTTTTTTATAACATATCTTTAAATATTAAATTTAAAATACCACCCCTCCATTTGTTTCTTACTTCTCTTGTCAAATAATTGTGGGACATAAAATAGTTCATGTAGCCATTAGTAATTCTATAACAAGTAGATGCAGAATTGTAAAGCATGCTTCATGGTTGATTATTATCTTTCTCCCCTTGTCCACTAGTTTAATCCATTCTATCAATGTCACAATTTGGGTGTCATAACACTTATAGCAGGGCTCGTGCCTGGTAGCCTTCTATGGGAACAGGGAGTTTGGGAGGCAAGTAGGAGGTGACACAACAGGATGATGTATCTGAAAGTGTACAGACAGTGACATAATGACTTCCATTCTGGTGTGTAGGAGTATTAAAGTTATCAGACCATCAGTGATATCAAATGTGTAATGAGTCAAAGTCTATATGAGTCAGCCTCTTAATGATGATTGGAACTTTCACTCAAACAGAATTCACCATAACCTGTTTTGGCTACTGGCCGATTAGGTTCTTGGTAGCTAAAGTCATTCCTGCTCTGAATGCTGTTGGACCCTTAAATCCACCCCATTGTTTGAACCCTAAAACATAAGACTATTAATCAGGCTTCTCTAGAATGAGCCAGGGAAGCTTAGGAGCTAAGAGATCTGTCCAAGCTCTGCCACTAACGAGTTGTGTGGTTTTGGGAATGTCCCTTTGTGTTTTCCGGCCTTGGTTTCTTCTGCTGCAAACTGAGCAAGGTAACCTGTGGTTCTACCCAAAGAGTTCCTCTGCTCAGCTAACAGGGTCATGGCCATTTACTAGGAAGTCTTATTTTAAAATCCATAGGAGGCCAGAATATAAAACTATCACTTAAAGTGCTTTTGTATTTTAAGCATCCTTATATTTGATGGAATATAGTCCCAAATGTTTTTACACTAATTCTTCTTAGCAACTTCCTAACCATCCCCAAATTATTCAAATTAAGCAGCAAATTGAGATTTTCTAAAGCAGATATACATTTAGTTTTAAAGTGCTGCCTTTATATTTTACATATCATTGAACTTTCAAATAATACAATTAGCAACGGGGCAAAAATATAAGTGAATTGAATTTAAACAGTGAGGCTACAGGGATAAAAATTGTTTATAATAATTTTATCACCTTGGCTTTCTTTTTAACAGTTATTATATTTCCTTATGATCTATAATATCACACTTTCGAAGCCCTTTCAGTAATTGGAATTCCATGAACCTGGCTTCCAAGGCTTATTAACATGAAAAATTATCTTAAAAGTCTAATACGTATATTCATTTCAATTTAGTTGGGAACTCCCTGCTATAAAAGTTATTTTCTATATTTATGACAGTATTTCTGATTGGAGAGCACCTCTTTTTGTCAACTCTGTCTCTTCATGAATTTCATTTACATCAGACCTATGTGTAATAGCAGGGTTTTAATTTTTCGTACTGAAAATGTCAATGTGTTCATTTTACCCAAATTGCAAATTATCTTCTAGAAACCATACAGCAGGGGATTTAACCTTGTTCTCCTTAGAATCAACTCGGGAGTTTTGGGGGGGGATGGACAGCTGGGCCCTGCCCCGAAACATTTAAAACTGGAGGGGACAGCAGGTATTGTTATATTTTAAAAGCCCTCCAGGGATGGGCAACCAGGACTGAACTGCGGGCCAGGAGTAACTGCTTATCTCGTTGCATTTACGTCAGTCTCTGTGCGTTTCATGGCCGGCATTTCCACACCCACACCTGCTCTACCCCCATGCCCTCTATCTTCCCTGTCTCTAACAGTGTTCTGTGAAATGCGCTTGAAATAAGTTCACTTACTTTGTCTCTCTATATAATAACTGTATAGAGTTGGCAGCACATGTACGATATTCCCTCACTCATCACGAGTATTACATTCTAGATGCCCCCACAAAGTAGGAAGCTTACATTTATTCTACACTCTTAAACCTACGTAACTTTAACAGCATTCGTATACAGTACCACAAAATCCCGTGATATAGCAAAAAATCCGTGATAAATAATTAAGTATAATATTTTTTTAAATCCTGTGATACAGTGAGGCCATGATAAGTGAACCACGATACAGAGAGGGACTACTGTATTACCCCATTTTACAGATGAGAAAGTCAGGGCATGCCCTAGAGAACACAAACATGAGAAAAAGCAAGAATAAAGACTCGGGTGTTCTTATATCAGGTTTGGTGCACTTTCCATGGTTGGATCCCTGGCACTGGCTTTCATCATGACTGCTCTGTATGCATAACTGTACCGGGGGAGGGGGACCCAAAAAATGGAATTTACTTATTAAAAATTGTGTACTTATTCTTACATATTTAAACTTCAGTCACCTTCAAAGTACTCTCTCCATTTGATGTAATATACCTATAGAGATTCTTTTTATATTGCTCAGAAGTTTTTGAACTTGTCAATTTTGATGCCTTTTAGTGCTTCTGTCATTTTTGGCTTCACCTCTTCCATGTTGGCAAAACATTTCCTTTTGAGTGTTTTTCTCATCCGGGGAAACAAAAAATGTCACCGAAGGCAAGACCTAATGAATAGGAAAAGTGGTTATGCTGTTTTTGGTCAAAAACTGCTGAATGCTCAGCACAGTGTGAGCAGGTGCACTCATAAATCACGCATCCTGAAATGGGCAAACACGTTGAAAGAGTCATTAAAAACTATTCACTGAAGCCGAACGCAACCTCTCACTATAGCGCCAGCTAGTACACTGATACAGATGGGTTCCTAGAACACTCACCTAATGGGGGAAACCTGGACTACAAGGGACCCACCCTCCAGAAGACTATTCCAGACTTTTCTGTGTCTCCCCTCATATCTTGAGACTATCCAAAAAATGGCAAAAAAGAAATAGAGGCAATTTATGTTGTTGTACGATATTTGTGGCCCACTGACTGCCTTTAATAATTCTTTTAAAAGTTTTGGCAAGTTGTTGAAATGTTATCTCACTGAAGATGGGTCTTTTTAATAAATAATTAATCCATTAGTTTTTAACCAATTATCAATTAGTTGAAAATTATTAGCCACCATCATGGTTTAGCATATTTTTCTCTAACATTCCTCATGCCTAGCTCCTGTTCCCTAATTAAAAAATCTCAACTCTTTTAACAGTTTCTTCTCCCTGGCTTCCAGATTTGGAAAGAAAAATTAAAATATTTTCATTCTGGTAATATATTTAAAATGTGTATAATAAAATGTTAAAATAAAGAATATATTATACCACAAATATTCTCAGAGCAAGGTATCTTGAATCCAAGATACGCTAACATAGAATCATGTGAATATAATTATTGTTTTTGATTTTCATAACTCAGTCTCAATCTCAACCTTTTTTCCTTCAACAATAGATTTACATTCTTTTGTTTCAATAACCCAAATTAGTTCAACTGCTCATTTCTCTTTACTTCTGTATAAAAGCAGTCCATGATAATATGACTTAAAGAATACAGCGGACTAGAAGAAATACCTAAGGATTGAAAGACAATTATATTTTTAACTTAAGAAAGAATAATTAATTCTTGAAGATTGATTTTCACGTATGGGCCAGTGGTCAGCTGAGAAATGGACAAACAAAAAAGAGGCTAGACTTTCCCCACAACCACTACATAAGCGAGGTAGTGTGTGACCTCAGCGAAGAGCAGAGAGCCTGGGCCCATCCCAATGCTTCTCAGTACTGCCTCTGTTTTCTCATCTCAGATGAGGATGGTAGAGTTTCTACCTCGTATAATTGTCCTAATTCAGTGACTGAATGTGCATAAAAGCCTGTAAGGGTGCCCGGCACACAGATCAAGGCTGCCTGCCTGAGTGTTAGCTAGTAGTATTATTATCCGATTGTTTGCTTAGACGTGGTTTCAACTTCTCCTAATTCTTGCTCTCTCCAGGGTTGCTTCACCCAGAAACCTTTGTCCTCACCCTCAAACCATTGTCAGTACGTGAACGTCTGTTGAAGTGAAGCAGTAGGAACTACACTGGGATTCCTACAGCCAATCTGTGAGACTCCCCAAAGTGGAGGATGAAAGGGAAGAGGCAGAGCAACCCCACTGGTCTGAATGATGAGCTCCATTGGACAGGATACGCACAAATCCACCAAAGATCAAGAGTGATTCCTGAGATGTGCGCCGTGATTTCAGAAGTCCTCAACCATCAGCACACGCTGTCTGAAGTTTTTGCTTTCCATGCTCTCTTCAGCATCTGACTGTTGTCCGGAAATTGTCAACATTAAAGTGAGCACTCATATACTACCCCACAACACACATACCACAAACACACACTGCCCAAACCTCTCGCAGCAATAACAAGAAAACGGACTGAAACCTGAGCACACAGATCTGTGGCAAAATTTATACAAGATGTGTGCTTTGGATCTCTAGTATTGCAGCCAATATTAATGAAACACTCTTCGAGGCACATTCCTTCATCTGATACTCAGATCTGTGTCGCCCTGCTTTATAATTTCAGAACACTTGGACCCTAACAAGGCTTTCAGACATCAAGCCCCAGGGACAGATTTGACATCCTTTAAAAACATGAGAGCTGATGGCGCAAATATAAAGAAATGAGAATAGTAACTGATATTTATGAGTATTGTCTTAAATGCTTTACAAACACTATGACTTTAATCTTCATAATTAACTCTTTAAGGGCTACTTAATAAATCAAGCAGCTTTTGAACTCAAGATGGTTTGACTGTGTCGGCCCAGACTTTTACTCATTGACAATATCTTGCTTTAAATAGTACAATTAGTGAAGAAAGTAGTACAAAAGAACAGATGTTTTGGGTTGTATAGAACTAACCAACTAAATAATGAGAATAGCATTTAAACTTGAGACAGAGAACAACTTCATACCTCATACCCATGCACATGAGTCCTTCAAATCTTGTAATAAACTTTCCTTGCAAGCAGAACAAAATTCTATCATTTGTAACTCATAGCCTTTTTTTATTACTTAAGATGCACAAAAATAGACTTTTAAGCTCATAGGAATTTAAAACCTAGCAATAGAATTACAGTCCTTCTACCTTTGGCAATGACCCTGATGCCATGTAAATGCCACTAGTGAATCAAAACTAATTACAGTTCTTTTAAGCTAAAAAGCAGCAGCTGAATACCACTAATTATGCAATGAAGCTAACCATAATACTAAAAACATCGCAACAAGAGTATCCACCAGCTAGGCAAATAAAGGCAGCAGATCAGTTCTTGTAGAAAAAAATGGCAAACGGTGAAGTCTTCCTGCGCCACACAATGGGTACTTTTAAACGCTTAATTACCATACAATAATTACTTCTAGCTCACCACAAATTTTCATAGCCGTCATCCCCAAATGCATATTTACCACATATTGATGATCATTAGTTTAGTATTAATGAAGCTATGCCTAGGTTCATGTGGCAAACAGCTACAACTGCCACTCACTTATGCCAATAATCATAGGCCAGTTTATAAAACCAGTTATCCAAATGATAGGGAAGGGGAAAATGGCATTTTGTTGGGATTAGGAGCAAATAATGGCAATTCAAATTGCGTTCCATGTAAGACTCCTCTATTCTGGTCAAATTAGATGCTACATAAAATCCTAAGGATTCAACTGGGAACATATGTCACATATCCTTAATGTGGTCTGATTCCAGAGAGACTTACTGGAGAGAGATTGATAATATGAATACAAACCTATCCTGATGAGCATCTATTTTAATAGTGTCATGGGTGTCCCCACCATTCTTCTCAGTAAGCATTTGCCCCAGGTTGAACAAGAGATGAGACACCCAGACCTGCTCTTGCCCTGCCTGACCTCAGTTTTCCTGGGTCTTTCAGGGGGGGAGCGCCTCACTTGGTTATGGGCTGTTTAAGGAACTCCCAGGGATAATTTAGTGGATTTGACTATATGTAATGTTTGCCTTCCATGCTCTCTTTAGAACCTAATTGTTGTGAGGCAATTGTTAACACTGAAGGTGAGTTTCTGTCTGATGATGTATAGTTTATGTAAATAAACTGAGGATTTTACTAAAGTCTTAATAATTTGAGCTTGGGTAAGTACGAAGCACTGTAGAAAGAAGCATACGTACATTTGTGGCATTTTAGAGGAGGAATCAGAAATGCTGGAAATCATATCAGAACCAGAGACAGCAGACTACATTCTATTACTATGAGATTAAATACATGAGACCTTGGAAAAGTCATTTATAGTTTATTTACTTACAAAATGACCTATGATTCTATTATTTTTAGCACTCTTAGTACTAGATTCCTGTCTGCGGTATTCTGAAACTTCTTAATTGTTCCAAAGAGGGAGAGAACATGAAATTAAAATGTTTTTGAAAAAGGAAGTAAAGGAAGAGAAACCAAGGAAAAGTGAAGTTGGGACTATAAGACCATTTATGTGTCAGTGGGAGTAATTAAATAATGGCCAGGGAGAGCTTTCTGATTTCACCAGCTTTTAAATATTAGATCTCTAAGCCTCCTCCTTCGGCCTTCTTTCCTCACTCCATCATCCCCGTCAGCCTCCTCCTCCACCTCTCTGCACCCTAGTTCCAGTCCCCATCACCCCCAGACAAACACAGTAGTGTCCTTCCTGTGCTCCCACACCCACTTCTCATGCCTCCCCGCCCTGCACACAGCTTCTCTAATCCAATCCCTGTCCTGAAACCAGAGAGGTCATCCCAAACTGCCATCCGATTATACCTCCTATATTCCCAGGGCCTTTAGGATACCGAAGTCCTTACATGATCCTGCTCCTGCCTACCCTTCAAACAGATATGACACTTGTCTTTCTTTTTTTTTTTTTCTGTCAAGATTTTATTTCCTTATTTTTAGAGAGAGGAGAAGGGAGAGAGAAAGAGAGGGAGAGAAACATCAATGTGTGGTTGCCTCTTGTGCACCCCCAAATGGGGACCAGGCCTGCAACCCTTGCATGTGCCCTCACTGGGAATCGAACCCGCAACCCTTAGGTTCACAGGCCAGCACTCAATTCACTGAGCCACACCAGCCAAGGCAACACTTGTTTTTTGATGAAACTGACCCAGCCCCTCTTCCCTGACCTCCCTTCATTAACCTATTTCCTATTCATTTTTCAAATCACAGCTCAAGTATAATGTCCTAAGGCAAGTTTTCCCTGACCCAGACCAAGTCTGATCTCTGCATGAAATGTTCTTGCAGAACCAAATACCATGCCTTCATTGAGACTTATCATTTGGTATTATACAGTTGGGTATGTGATTATGGATTTGATGTCTAAATTCCTAATTAAATAGTAAGAACAATGAGGAGACCTGTTTCTTTTGTTGTTCACCATCGTGTCCCAGTGAGTGAATAGTACTAAACAACAAAAGTTTGCAATCAACCTGTTGAAAGGACGAGTGTAAACAAGTTCCAATTTTAAAGGATTTAATACTGACCCATTAATAACACCAATTCTCCCCCTGCCCCCGTGCTCACACCCGAGAGCTGTCCTCGATGCTTCCTTCCCTTCGTCCCCTGTTAACTATCTAATCTCATCATTTCTACTTGGAGATCTCCATTTTCACTTTATATTCCTACGTCCACATGCGGGCACAAAAATCATGCTTTCAGGAGTAAACTTTTATCATTATTGTTCCACGCGCTTGAGGCTCTCCCTCTTATGTGCATCCCACGTACCTCCAATGACTTCCCATTGCCTGTTGAGTAGATTCAGATTACTGCCTCCTACACTCAAGTCCTCTGCCTTCTGTCCAGCTCTTGAGATCTCAGTTCCCATGACCCTCTTAAGCCTCAGCAGAAAAACAACAGAAGCTGTTGCCCGTCAACCAGCTATCGCTCTATCATTTCCTAACGACTAACACTGGCTCTTGTACCAGGAACGCATCCTCTCTCATCTTGAGTCCGAATTTTATCCTTCATTCAAGGCCCACAGAAATCGTCACAAGTCGCTCCATGAACCACTAACTGAACGATCTCCTTTTCGTCTTGCCCGAGGAGTACTACATTTACACATAGATGATGGCACCTGCCCTTTCCTGTGTTAGGTTATATATTTTTATGCCACTCATAAATGGCAAGGGTGGCCAGTACAGTGAGCCTGTACATGTGTATACAGTATTTTAATGTCAGGCCGTCAGAGGCGCGCATCCTGATCCAGCTACTCACTAGCTAAGTGACCTTAGGCAACATAGTTCACCTCAGGCATATTATCGGTAAAGGCAGGGATAAAATTAACTTCAACTATCATTTTAATGATTAATTGTGCATATAAAGGGCCCGTCACACAGCTGACCTTCAAGTAATAGCAAGTACTTTTTTAACCATTTATATGTACCAGCAGATTTCACAAGTTAGTCTCACTTCGCGCCCATAACAATGCTACAAAATAGGCTTCATACCATTGAGCATGTGGAAAAGCTAAGGATCAAGTCACACAGGTACCAAGTGACAGAGAGTGACTATGGGCTCTTTACACGCGTGGTTATATCCTCGTAGTAAAAGGCCATGTACCTCATAGGTGCTTAGTTATCAAACACAGTGAGCAATTCAAATTGTTCAAAGATGAACAAAAATAATTCACTGAACAAAGTAGCTCTACTAATAAGTCCCTTATTGTTCATGTTTTACGTTACCTTTTTTCATGATATAAAAAAAAAAACAAAACAGATAATCAGGACATACAGTTAAAAGTGATTCTAAATTTGAGACTCATCCTGAAAAAAAAGAAGATGGAACTAGCAAAATAATATCCTGCTGCAGACAAAGCAAACTTAATCAATCTTAAGTGAGATAATCCAAAACACCCGGAAGGAAGCAATGACCCCTACCCCCCCCAAAAAAGAAAAAGACCTGGAGGAAAGAACAGGGAACAGATGATATATGGGCTTGCATTACAGTAGAGAAACAGAGAGATGAAAGGAAAAAAAGCCTAATGCGATTTCGCTGTGAGCTCAGAGGACTCGTGACACTGAACAGAATTTCCCCTAGAAAGTTCTGGTCACTTCTGGATAGCACAGTGTGCAATAGTTGTAGAACACTAGAGGCCCTTCCAAAGAAAGCAATACAGTGAGTGCAAGAGTACTTGGGTGTGGGCTGACCCTACATCACCCTTCTGGCACACAGAGCCTGTAAAATTCAGTCCCAGGCATTTATTTCCATTAACACAACAGCAAAGAACAGATCGGCTTGAAGAAGCAAACAATTTTTGCGAATGTCTACATTTGTGCTCGCGAACTTATTTCATCTCTAGAAAATCAGTATATAGTCTCTTTTCAAAACATAAAACCTAGAGAAAATGAGTCGTTTTCTCATTTTCTCTAGATATAAGACAAGTAAACCCAGGTAGATTTTGATTCTAAGGACATTTTCAACTTCTACAAGGAGTGGACCAATTAGGTAAATTAACATTAACCAGGAGAAAATGAGTGTCTCGGTATAGAAGAGGCAGCGTCCCCTAATTGGTAAAGAGACTGGGCTTTCTAGCTGTGTGCCTGGGTTCAAATCCCAGCTCCACTAAGTAGTTAGCTATGTCAGCCTTGGGCAAATTACTCATCCTCACTGGACCTTAGCTTCCTCAAGGCTAATAACAACACTTACCACCAGGAGAGGCAATAAAGAATAAATGAACTAATATAGCTAGGGCACTTAGACCAGCACCCAACACACATTAACGTGCATTGCCAGGTATTACATATTCTTTTCCAAGAGCAAGCTTGCAGTCAAATGGTAGAGGGAAGTGAAGAGTAGAGAAACTTGTACAAAAGTTATAGTCAGAAATTCCGGTTTCAAGTTGGAGTTGGAGTGCGCATGATTTATGAAATGCTCCTGCTCTCTGTGCCTCAGTTTCCTCAGATGTGATATTTCTTTCATCATATCAAATGACTTTAGGACGATCAATTTATATAAAAGAAGCAAGTCTATGAAAAGGCAAATCAAAATTATTATATTATTATCAGCACAAGACAGCATGCATGGTGCTTAACAGACATCTAGTAAATGTTGATTTTAGATGAATCTCATCATAAACAAAATTTTTGAGGCAATTACTTGAACTATTTTGAGGTAATTATTCAAAAAATAAAGGAAGAGGAAAGAATTCACACAGCCAACATAGAATTATCCATTTGGGTGTTTAACTTATTGATAGATTTAAGTTTACAGATAATTATCTCAAATCTCACTTTTGCATGTATATAATAAGAGGTTTGTATATAAAATCTTTTTAAATTAAAGTATTTTTCATATTAAGAAAAGCAAGACAATATGTAGAGTTACTAAACTTAAAAGTTTTACCTAACATGTTATATATCAAGCTACCAGGTCATAAGGTACAGCTATTTTAGAGGTGAGGTCGATGGACAACATCCAAAAAGTATTTAAGTCAACAGATCTAATTCATTCCCCCACAGACCTGTCCGGAACTAACTGCAAAGAACAAAATGGACTAATTTTAAAATGAGCATCTCTTCTATGGAAACTTTTTACTTTAAAAAAGGAACATTTTTTGAGGTACAGCGAAAGAATTTTAGACATAAAGTCACACCTTGCTTCCACAGCAAATGGTAAATATACAGAATTTGTTTCACCAAGAACAAACTGAAAATGTGAGAAGATGAGAGGACATATACAAGGTCTGTCCAGAAGACATCCAGCCATGTAGTATGAAAAATAGAGACATTTACTGAAGAAGATACAAGATACAAGAAACATTGTACAGAGGACAATGACCCCTCAGTCTCCTTCAAAGCGGGCACCTTGGGACCTCACACAGATCTCCCAGTCGCCATCAGCTACCCCATAGTATTTTCCTGAATCTCATTGACAGTCTGAAATATCTTCCCTTTCAAAGATAATTGTAGTTTTGGGAAAAGCCAGAAGTCACAGGGCACCAAATCTGGCTTATAGGGAACTGAGTCACCTGGGTGATTTGATGTTTCACCAAAACACTCTGCACGAGACCAGGCATGCTGTCGTGATGAAGCTGCCAATCACCAGTTGCCCTTAGCTGTGGCCTTCTGAATCACCCAAATAGTTTCCATGTAGGAGACCGCTCCTTGTGGTTTTGGGAACTGTAGCCCAAGCCGTGAGCCAGCCCCCCAACCCCCAACCCCAGGGAGGCCTTTAAGTCTCAACGGAAAACCAGAAGGCTGTCAGGCAGACAGGACCGAAGGCCACTCAGAGTGCCCATGGGAAATGGATTTAAAGAATGCATATTATGCTTTAGAGATCACTTTGCTTTTCTTATCTCTTAGTTAACTATAAACAATGTGTAGCTAAAAATGTATGAAGCCTTGCACCTAATGCCAGGGTGGTATCAAGATGTTTAATAGACCCTGACAGAGACTGGTCACTGTGTTCTCTATATTGATATCTGTAATCCGTAACTGTCAACTGTAACCCAAGCATCTGAAAGCTTATTGATGATTCATAAATCTTGACCTTGTATCTCCAGAATCCTCTCCTCGATAAAAGGCACAGGAGACAGAAGTCCTGCACTCTTCTGCCCTAGAGGGATTAGCCACCTCCCACCCCTCTGGAAAAAATACAGTGTCCTGGATAAATTTGTTTCTCCATCGTGGTCCTGAAATCTCTGCAGAACAGAGAGTTTCCAACTGAGCTGGGGTGATGGAGGCAAGAGAGCCTCATTTCCACAGAGGAGTGTTCAAGCTTAATGCAAAACTTGATGCAGATTCATTGCTCGCTCAGTCATTTTGAATGCAACAACCACACAGTACACATGCTCACTCAATAGCATCTACCACCCCCACTGACTAGTACAGTGAAGTTGTCATTGTTCATGCATGCACATTCCAGTCCACTCTCCTTGGCTGTCAAGTTACATCGATGTCATGCAAACCATTCTCATGATATTAACAATGGCTGGACTTCATAAATCCACAAAGAACAAATTCCTAAAGAAGTTGTGGGAGGAAGAAGAGCAGAAAAATGTGAAGGGGAACCTTCTTGATGACTAAGTTACATGCATGGCAATCCAACACTTGGTCGGTAATTGAGGTGAATTGACCATCCATCAGACCATCAGTTTACTGCATAAAACAGGCCATAGTTGTATATTTTCCAAACATGAATATCTGAATGTCCCATTCCATAGGAACTACCCCCATTTTGAAATTACCACTTATATTCAAAATTTTAATCTCTATCACTCTCTTTGCAATAGAAAACATCAATTTCTTTTCTAACTTTTGGCTCTAATATTAAGACCAAAAAACTAATGTTACTTAATGATCCATTAGATCCAGACAAGTGTGGTTTAGCTTTTAAAAGTTACATAGCATCTTTCTATTCATTAGTGCATTTGACCTTCATAATGACTGTTTTAAGTTTGAGGAATCTCCACAGCAAACACCATACTTAATAGTAAAATGATAACAGCATTCCCATTAAAATCAAGAGTAAGAAAAGAATGCCTCTTCTGCCATTCTTATGTAGTATTATTTTGAAATTTCTAGCTAATGAGGTATCAATGCTGCAAAGAAGAAGAGAAAAATCATTTTATTTGCATGTGGTTTTACTGCTCAACATATAAAACTCAATAAAATCAAATGAAAAACATACCCCAGAAAAGAAGGAGGAGAAGCAAAACCACTGTAGCAGCTATGTTTGTGTTTTGGTAAATGACAAAAACAACTCTACCAAACAACGCCTTCCATGTGCAAGGGTGATTCTCTCATGTAAACATGTGGAGGTGGGTGGTGTTTTCCAAAATCATAAGGGAACCAGCTTCTTCCAGCTTTCCACCCTGCCATCCCTAAGAAATAGCCTGGCAGCTCCTGGGCCTAGGAATCGCTGCACTCCAGCCAGAAAGGAGCAAGAAGAAACAAAGGACATATACCTCCACCATTGAAGAACAGCTGTCCAGAAGTCATATATGATATTTCCGCTCACATGCCATTAGCCACGACTTCCTCATGTGGCTACACCTAATCACAAAGGAAGCTGAGAAATGTCTTTATTCAAGATGACTACGTGTGCAACTAAAACATCAAGAGTTCTGAGAAGGAAAACGAGGAGAATGCATTCTGGGTGTCAACTAAAATGTCACTGCCTTAACATATATCCACGACAGTTCAAATTATCCCTTTTTAATTTTTTAATGAAAAAAGGAATCACAAAAAATAAAGTCAACAAAAATTACACTGGAAACTAGAAAACCTTGGTGAATTTTTTTTTAATTTTAGATATGAAAATAAGTAATATTTTCCTGGACTGAAAGATTCCTTAATGTAAATATCTGAACGTCCCAAGATTCGTCAACAAGCAGTGTGTAATTAGAATGATATCCCAAAGGAATTATTTGGAAGTTAACAAAATGATTGTGAAATGTTAGGAAATAAATGAAGGAGAATTAGTGAAAATTTTTAAGGAAAAAAAAAAAGGAAAGGGAGCAGCTGACTTAGATTGTGATTTGTTTACATAGCCTGCCAGGGCATTAGAGGCATGAATGATTTAAGACATGAATGATCCAATCAATAACCATTGGCCTGAATAGAGAGAAGGCAAAACTAGTAAGTAGTTGATTTTCTTTGCTCAGGCTGCCTCTCATTCTTTGTATATATTTTTTTCCCCAGTTCTTGGCAGGGAACATGGTGGTGTGAAGATGTGACAGCCATACAAACTAGAATTCCGGCAGCTGCCTGGCCCTTCTCCCCTGGAATAAAAAGTCCTCCAGGCCAAACCTGGAACTTGAAAGAAAATCCTTAATATAAACATCATCTTAAATAACTTGAAATCAACCTACCTCATTCCTGCTGCTGCCCCTGCCACACATATGCACCCCAAGAATTCACCAGGCCATATCTCCTGTATCACTTTGCACAGACCTTTCATAACTCTGAACTGTCCATGCCATTACCAAAGTCATTGGTATTAACCTGAATACTCTGTACATTTCCTTCCATGGTCTGTGATTCTAGGAATATGAGAAATCACTGAAGGAGCCATTTCACAGATTTAGGTGACAGTCAACTTTGCCTCTGATTAGTTTTACCACTGAGCAAACGGGGATGAGGCTCTCAAACTTAATGGAGATTGCTCAAGCTGAATATTGACCATGATCCAGATACTCATATATTCTCCATTCTCCTTGATCTACAAATTTAAAGATAAACCACCAAGAGAAATTGTATCAAAATAATGATCAAAGATCCACATACTCTCAAGATTTCAAGTTTCATGTATACATTCCAGCCTGATTCTGGGAGGAAAAAAAAAAAGTTGTCTACAAGTTTTAGAAAAAAATTGTGGTACTCGTAGCCTGTCTTTATACCTAGATCTATTGTCAATAGAAAAAAATTGCATTTGTGAATGCATTTTCTCACTTTAAAGAGCAAGCAAATCACCTAAAGACCTTGTTCAAAGGGTGGAATTATTAGCCCCAATCCTTCCATCCCCTGAGTATGTGAGGCTCAATAATTTACCAGAAAATGTCAAAAATGAGATTTCTGCTTAGGTTTTCTGGTTTCAAATCCTGTGTGCCTCCAGTAAGTAAGGCTCTTCTCAAATCTTCCAATGAATAGGAAGCATACAAAACAGTCTAATCGTTTCAAAAATGCTATTCATCACTCAGAAATTAAATAAGCATACTTTGGGTTCATTTCAAGTTGCTGAGCCATTGATGAGTTTCTTTCCTCAACAAAACCCTCTAGAAGTGGAATGAAAGACATTTATACAATATTTTCAAAGAAACAAAAGTTCCTTGTTGAGAGAGGGAGAGGTAAAATTTCCATGTCAAAGCATCCACCTTTAGGACAATAAACTATTTTCTTTCCAAAATAGCAATTAGAGTTTTCTCATGGATACCCACTTGTTTATAAAAATTCTCTTTTATCTAAACATATGCTCTGCAGCTGGTTCAGGAATGAGTATCTAGCCTGCCACTGGATGTATATCATTATGTAAAACTCCTGACCTTCACATCGTTAGAGTCATTTAGCATTTTCTCTTTCATTCTTGAATCTCAAGGGGGAGAAGACAAAGACATCATAGGAGCTGCTTTTTCTCTGGCATGAACACTTTGCAGGGATGGTATTACTTCCAGATGCTTTCTTATTTTTCGTCTGTTTAATGACCTTACCCATCAGAGAGCTGGAGGGTTTCTGCGTTTGGCTCCAGCCAGGTGCTCTGGGGAAGAAGGCGGAAAGCGTTCTCACCAGCACAGTCTCCGCTGTGACTGCCGAAGGAAGCGTCCCGTGTGTAAGGTGACACTCCTCTTCCCATCCTGTTCAGTTGTGAAATAATCTATATACATAAAGTAATATAATTACAGCGGTCCCTCTCTATATCGCAGTTCACTTATCGCAGCCTCACTGTATCGCGGGATTTTTTAAAATATTATATTTAATGATTTATCGCGGATTTTTCGCTATATCGCGGGATTTTGCGGTACTGTATACGTATGTTGTTAAAGTTACGTAGGTTTAAGAGTGTTGAATAAATGTAAGGTTCCTACATTTGTGGGGGGGGAGGTCTGGAACGTAATACCCGTGATAAGTGAGGGAATATTGTATTGACATCTGTCAAGGCCAATAAGAGGGAGTTAAATCTAAGCAACACTTTGCGAGTCTATGGTCCAGGTTCATCTGATTGGTTTGTGGACACCAGCAGCTGTTTTAGGGGCAGGATGACTTCAGACTTCAGGTGTCCAAGTCATTGGAAATACTTTGGTGAGTTTACTGTGATGAAAACGTTGCGCATACTCAGACCCCTCCAGAAAATGTTTGTGAAATCACTTTCAGCATGACTGATTTCCCCACGTTCTCCAAGTGATTATAATCTCAATTCTATTCAGAGTTGTGCAAATTCCATTTAAGTATCATATTTTTGCATATTGGGTGAATTTTATTTTCAATAAAGTAATAGAAAGATACATAGACTAATCTAACTAACATAAAGTACTACAGAAACAATGTACCTATACAGAATCCAGTTATGCCACGGTCTCAGTGAGCCAGAGTAGCTAACAAAACTGGAAATGAATAGAAAAGACCCAATTTCAGGGAAACAGAAATAAGTGTGACAAAATTGACCCTCCTTCCAGAGCCCATTTATTTGTATTTTCAAACATGTGCCATAAGCCTGATTTTCCATTCTCTGGAGCCAGAGTTTATCTTTTAAAATGATTTAAATCCAAATTTGGAATGCCTTATCTCTTTGAAAAATATAACTTTTAAAATTTGGCGTGATATTTTCCTTGAACTTGTAAGACCTCATAATAGAAGACAATATTCTCTTATTCAGAAGATGTTAGAGGCTTTCATTCCAAAAGCAACATACCCACAAACTGACTAATTTTAGAGGACTAAAAGTGCCACCACGCTTTCCTTTATCTAGAAAGAAGTGACCTTGACTGTCCCCAACCTGTACAGCACCAGGAAAGCAAGAGCTGTACACCTCATTCTGTGCACACCTTATGCAGCACTGAGTTCATTTAGGTGTGCATATTTTTGAAGCTGGTGCTAATGACATCAGTCTGGGATGAACATTTTAGCCAATCGATGTGCTTTCCATGGAACTACCAAGATTTGGGGAAAATCATATCAAATTATCCTTTCTCCATGCCTTCACTTTAAATGGAATATTATTCTGTTTATACCAAAGCATTTCTTTTTCAGATTTTTGAGAAATGTACATAACATTCGTATCATGGGATAACCATGCCTTTACTGGGAGCTGGAGGACAGGGTAATTACAAATGTGACATATGTAGTGGCTGTGACGCAGGAGCCTGCATGTATGGCTCAGGACATCTGGAAGGGTCAGCTGGAAATCCCTTTCCTTTGGTTCCCTCCCTCCCACTCTCTTCCCCCTCCAGGGTTCTGGCTTTATCCTGCAGCTAGTCCTTTGATCTGTTCCCAGTTCCAGCCAGAGAGGAGGACAGTGTATCTTTCTTCCTTAGAGACTAACACTTAAAAAAATAAAAACAAGGTTATATCCTACTCAAACTGATGGCATTTATACAGTAAAAGATCTCTCTTCACCAAAAGCAAAGTTGAAAGGATTAAAGAAATGAAAGAGCGAGAGGACCATGCTCTGTTCACGTGCAATTTTCACCAAAAGTCACAACGAGGTTTGACAGGTACCAGGACCTTACTAGACGCACGCCTTTTTGCATGAAACTGGCAGAACGGTTCCAACAGCATCTTTTGTTACTGCTCATTAAAGAGAGCAAAGCTGTACTTAAAATCCATTCTCATCAAAAATATCAAACTTAAAAATTTATCATTATTATATAAAGCTGGAAGTTAACGGGCAACGTAAGCTTTCCAGAAAGAATCCCTAGTGTGATCCATGAGATAATGTGCCCACTTAGCAGACTGCATTTTCCCGCTGTTCTATGTATAATAAACCAAAGGAATTTTTCTTTATTTAGAACAAGTGAGATGAAAGAGTTGCTATTCTTATTTTTGATGCTCTTGAAGGGCATATCCAATGAAGCTGATCCACAATAATGATGATTGATGAGCTTCATCTAATGATAACCCTTAATGCCTTAGAGAACAATCCCAACAGACGCAAACAGCAACAAAATCACTCTCAGTGAAGGACACTGTGCACATGCAACCACATGCAATTAGTAACGTGTTTTTACGGATCTACGTCAGTGCTAGGATGGCATTAAAGGAGAGAGAGCTGATATTGCGACTTTAAATTCCTGGGTGTTTGTCCCTGCTGTGCCACTTAAGCACCATGGACATTTGGGAGTTTCACTAATTTCTATGAAATTTAGAGTCAAATGTGTATAAGATGGGCACTTGCTTGATTGCTTCTTTTTCTCTCTTGATTTTTTATTCTGTGAGGTTATAGACCTTGTCTTTCTGCTCCACTTTTGCTGTACAAGTGTCCAGCATAATACATGGCTCTTAGGAAATGCAGGATAAATATTTGATGACCGAAACAATGAAAACATTCATCATTCAATAAATATTATATATCGCATGTGGTCCAGGCACTGTTCTGGTTGTTGGGTTTAAGGTTGTGGGGACACGGGGAGAGAAAACGGAAAAATCCCCACCTCTGTGGAGCTTACATTCTAAAGGGGAAGACGATTAAAGCACATAAATAAAATTGATACGTCCCCAAAATAATTAAAGTTGGAAAGGAAGGTATGAAACGCGACGTGTTGGGGAGGGTGATGAGATTTCACTTAGGGCTGCTAGGGAAGTCCTTGGTGAGAAGCTGACCCTCATGTTGTCAACAGATGGTCATGGGCACCGTTCAATGCCAAGCACCATCGCAATGTGGGGCGCAGAGGAGGAGACGTTATTTAGTGTGAGCGGCTCCACGGTAATACCGCAGCGCTGGGCAACAGCGCCCCAGCGTGACCGCACGACGGGGCCCGTCGACTTCATCCTTTGAAGATGATGAAAAGTCGCTCGGGAATCAGCAAGGAGCTGGCTTATATAGACAGCAGCCTCCGCCCCTGGCCTCTGATTGGTTAGGGTGGAGCCACTCTGATTGGTCAGAACTGCGCAGCTCAGCCCTTTTAGCTGAAATGGAATTCCAGGGCCTCCTTTATAAGGACTGCTCAGATGGCCGAGGCCCCCGTGCAGAAATGGCTGCTGGGCTCTTTTTAATATTATTTGTTTATTTATTTACTTGTTTATTTATTTATTATTTGAGCCCAGTTAGCTACCAGGGACCCTTCTTAGTCCCTAGGGTTCACGATGCAAAGACATGGAAGAAGGAGGCTGCCACCCACGTGGCTATCTTGGAAGTGACCATTCCAAGGAGGAGGGACAGAAATTGCGAAAAGCCTAAGGTAAGAGTTTCAAGAAAACAGCGCAGGGACTCGGGGTAGTTTCTGGAACAACATGAAGGGAGGGAAGGAGGGGAGGAGGGTGAAGTCAGAGAGGTAAAGGGGAGACAGCAAAGCATAGGACTTGTACATTATAGCAAGGATTGGGCTCGTAACTGAAAGAGACAGGAGCTGCTGGAAGGTTCTGAGCAGGCACGTGACCTGGCCTGCCTTACGCTTGAACAGGATCGCTCACTCTGACTGCTGAAATACAGACTACAGACAGGCCAGGGTTGCCTCATAA